>NC_060068.1:7696527-8440276 GCF_922984935.1 Meles meles
AAACACTGCAAAGATAAATGTGCCACACAGAGGCACCATAAATTAGAACACTGACATGGATATTAATGAAATCATGGTGCCTTAGACCCCATGAAAGATCACAGTTGTATGTAAATCAAACAACATGGCCGTAGAAATAAATGCTCCTCTCAGCTCATCCATCCAAGCTTTTATAATAAGTGGAGAAAATGATAGGCATTATGTTTAATACATCTTCCCACAATAAACGTCAGCCTGGAAGGGATGAAGCAGTGTCACCAGTAACTAAATGCTTGCCAATATCATAGTGGTATTCAGCTCTCATAGAAGGGAAACAACAAAATCCATCCTGTCACCAAGTTCATAGTGTTCATGTCGAGCAACCAATCTGGAAATTCTGGGGCAGGGGGAGAATTGCATTGTTCTCCTCTCTCAAATACAAGTACATACTTACCAGATCATTCTGAACACTCTAGAAATCAATCAAAGGTGTTATCATATAAATGCTGCAAGGCTACAAGTAGAAAAATTACCACCATTGGGAAGGAAGGAGGATGGAAACTTGAATCTGGTGTGGTAAAGCAGACGATACCATGGACGGGAGTGAGTCTGCTTCAGGAAGACACCACAAAGTATTATAAACAGTTGGATGCAAAAGCAGAACTTTTTAAAGTCTGGATAAAGAAGAGGTGGTACATAGATATAATGGAATATTAATCAGCCCCCCAAAAACTGACATCTTGTCATTTGTAAGGATGAGGATGGAACCAGAGGGTATAATTCTAAGGGAAAGAAGTCAGTCACAGAATGCCAAATGCCTTATGTTTTCTATCATAAGCATAGTATAAGAAACAAAATCAATGAACATAGGGGAAGGGGAGAAAAAATAAAACAAGATGAATATAGAGAGGGAGGCAAACCATCAGAGACTCAACGTCCAGGGACAAACTGAGGGCTGCTCTAAAGGAGGTACCTGGGACATGGGGTAACTGGGTGGTGGGAACTACAGATGTCATTTGATGAAATGAGCACTAGATATTATATGCGACTGATGCATCACTAAATTGCACCCTGAAACTTAAAAACAAACAAACAAAAAAGCATGTTTTCAGGGGCGTTTCATTGCTCTTCTCCACCTGCACATAGGAAGTTTCCATAAAGTACTTGTTGAACGAGTGAGATTTCAGATGGAGCCATCTCATTCTTGTGCAGATACACAAGCTCTAGAGCTCAGGGGAGAGAAGAATATGAACAGAGAAGGACTCTCAAAATACGGGAGCAGATGGGCTTCCCCATGTGGACCATGAAGAGAAGCAGAGCCTGTGGCATGGGACTGAACACGAACCAAAGGGGCACACAGGAAAAAACTGGCAACAGGTGCTGAAACAGAAATCTGCAAAGATGTGAACTAGAAGTAAATTCCCTCAGAAGTGAAGAGTGGGGTCTCCCCAAGAGAACAGTTACTTTTTGCCCCTAGAGTGGTGGAGTGAGGATAATCCCAGCTGGATTGCCTTTAGGTTTCAGTCACTCTCAGACAAACACATTCCTGTTATATATGTATACTTTCTGACTCATTATTTTTTGAAGTATAGTTGACCTGAAATATTTTATTAATGTCAGTTGAACATTATAATGACTGGACAAGTTTTTGCCTTATAATGACCGGAAGTGTAGACACCATCCATCACCAGAGACACTATTCCAATGCAATTGATCATATTCCCTATGCTGTGCCTTTCATTCCTGTGACTTACTCAAACCACAATGGGAAGACAGTGTCTCCTACACCCCTTCACCTATTTCTTCCTTGACCTCTCACCTCCCTTCATAGAAACATCTTTTTGTTATCTATATTTACATTCTGATTCTGCTTTGTGTTTGTTTGTTTATTCGCTTGTTTTGCTTTTCAGAATCCAGACATGAGTGAAATCCTCTAGTGTTTGTCTTTCATATCTTACCTATTTCACTTTAGTGTATGCCCTCTGAGTCCATCCATGTTTAAAAGGACAAAGAATCTCATCCTTTTTTATGGCTGAGTAATTTTCCATTTCTTCCTGGTTGCTTAACTTACTGGCATATAGTCGTTGATAATAATTTCTGATAATCGTTTCTATCTCCTTGGTATTAGTCATGAATTCTCCCTTTTCATAATTTTATTGATTTGGAACCTTTATCTTCTCTTTTGGAATAGTTTGGCCAGTGGTTTATCAATGTAATTGATTTCTTTCAATGAACCATCTTCTATTTCGATTGATGTGTTCTACTGTATCTTTAGTTTCTAACTCATTGTTCTCTGCTTTTATCTTGATTCTTTCTGTGCCTTTGGCTTATTTTTTTTTTTTTTATTATTTTCTAGTTCTTCAATGTGTAAAGGAAGTTGCTGTATTCAAGGTTTTTCAATTCTTTTCAGTGAGGCTTGGACAGATACCTATTTCCCCCTTAGGATTTAGGACTAAGGACTGCCTTTGCTGGATCCCACAGATTTTAGACCAACGTGTTTTCATTCGCACTGGTTTCCATAAATTGTTTTAAGTTCTTCTTTGATTTCCTGGTTGATCTGGACATTCTTGAGAAGGATGGTCCTTAGTTTCCAAGCGTTTGAATTCTTTCCAAACTTTTTCTTCTATTTGAGTTCAAGTTTCAAAAAAAAAATGATGTCTGAGAATATGCATGGATGATCTCAGTCTTTTGATATCTGTTGAGCCCTATCTTGTGACCTAGTATGTGATCTGTTCTGGAAAAGTTCCATGTGTGCTCAATAAGTGTATCTTGTTTTTGGGTGGAAGGTCCTGCATATATCTATGATGTCCATCTAGCCTTGTGTATCACTCAAAGCTCTTGTTTCTGTGTTGGTTTTCTCCTTAGATAATGTGTCCATTGCTGATAGTTGTGTGTTAAGATCCCATATAATTAACATATTTTATCACTGTGACTCTTTATTTATTTTTAAGATTTTTATTTATTTTTTAAATTTCTTTTCAGTATTCCAGAATTCATTGTTTAAGCATGAAACCCAGTGGTCCATTCAATACATGCCCTCCACAGTACCCACCGCCAGGCTTACCCTACCTCCCATAACCCTCCTTTCCATTACCCTCAGTTAGTTCCTCAGAGAAAATGACTCCTTATTTTGGTTAAGAATTGGCTTATGTGGGCACCTGGGTGGCTCAGAGGGTTAAAGCCCCTGCCTTCAGCTCTTGTCATGATCCCAGGGTCCAGGGATTGTGCCCCACATTGAGCTCTCTGCACAGCAGGGGGTCTGTTCCCCTCCCCCTCGGCCTGCCTCTCTACCTACTTGTGATCTCTGTCTGGCAAATAAATAAATAAAATATTTTTTTTTAAAAAAGAATTGGCTTATGTAGTTGGTTCTGCCATGTTGGGGTCATAAATATTTACAATTGTTAGATCTTGGAGGATAGACCGTTTCAGAATGATGTAGTGTCTTTCTGTATCTCTGACTGCAGTTTTTAGCTTAAGATCTAATTTATCTGATATGAGAATCACTACCCAAGCTTTCTTTTGAGTCCTCTTGTTATGGAAGATGGCTCTCCATCCCTTCACTTGCAGTATGGATGCATCCTTAGGTTCCAAATGTGTCCCTTGTAGATAGCATATGGACAGGTCCTATTGTTTTATACAGTCTGTACCCTGTGCAGTTTTATGAGAGCCTTTAGGCCATTCACATTGAGAGTAATTATTGAAGGATAAGATTTATTGACATCCTGTTGCCTGTGAAGTCCTTGTTTCTATAGATTGTATCTGTAAATTTCTGTTCTATGTCAGTCTTGCATTATTTTTTCTTTTAAAGAACCCCCCTTAATATTTCCTGCAGTGTTGGCTTGGTGGCCATATAGTCTTTTAAACCTTGCCAGTCTTGAAAGCTCTTTATCTCTCCACCCATTCTAAATGTCAGTCTTGCTGGATAAAGTATTCTTGGACTCATGTTCTTCTCATTGAGTGCCCTGAGTTATGTCTCACCAGGCCTTTCTGGCTTGCCAGGTTTCCATGGACAGGTCTGACATTATTCTGATGGTCCTTCCTATAAGTCATAGAGAATCTCTACCCCCTAGCTTCCCTTAAGACCTCCTGTCTAAAATGATGATTAACAAATTTCACAATTAAGTGTCTGGAGGACTTTCTAGATTCACTTACCTTGGCGGGGGGTTCTCCTTTCTGACTCTAGGACATGAACACTTGTTCCATTCCCCAGATTGGGGGAAATTTCATCCAGAATTTGTTTAACTATATCTTCTAGTCTTCCTCTCCTTCTCCACCCCCTAAGGGATGCCAATAATTCTTAGGTACGGGCAGGGGTGTGTGCAGCCCTCACATAGGTGCAAACAGCAAAATGCTGCATCCTGAGGAGCCACTGACAGGAACACCTGATGGTCACTCTCAGGTATGGTGGGTACTGGTCATGATTACCCTGGGCCATGGTCTTAGGCCCATGCTTATGGCTGCCCAATTCCACCTAATGCCCCTTAAAAACATTTGTTCTTTTTGAGTGCTTTTAACTAGACTCTAAGTAAATGTTGGTCCTCGAGCACAGTGTGCTTTCATATTGGAGTATTACTTTCCAGTGGGTCACTTCTGGTGGCTGCCTTCCCCTTCTGGTATCCCTTCCAGTATCAATCTGACTGCTCTCACTCCATTGTCCCTCTCCATTGAGGATCTCGTGCCCCTGGAGAGATCCAAAAGTGTATAATCTTACATTTCAGGCTGATTTCATGGGTGTTCAGAATGTTCTGTTAAATATTTAGCTCACCTCAGGGGACAAGTTGGAAAAGGGTCTCGTATTCTCTGCCATCTAGCCCCTCCCTACTTTTATTTTCATTTTCAATTAACATATAATGCATTATTAGCCCCAGGGTTACAGGTCTGTGAATCACCAGGTTTACACACTTCACAGCACTCACTGTATCACACTAACTCCTCCATCTTTAACTATTATCTCCTTTTTGATGTATATGTGTTATAGAGTTATGCCCCATAGCAGTCCATTTTTCACTCTACTCAACTTTATCTTGCTATATATCTAACTTCTGCCTTCTTTGCAATTTTGGGATACAGTGACTTCTAACACCAAAAATAAAGCATGAATTGGCAGATCACCCTGCTGTTCCCAACCTCAGAGATTATAATTTCTCTTGTTGCTCCATCTCATATCTCTCTCTCTCTCTCTCTCTCTCTCTTTTGTCTTGTTCCTTTATTCTTTATTTTTTATTGTTTGGATCGTGTTGGCTTTGGTGGTGTATTGGTGGTAGGTTGGGACAACATTGGATTTTTTTCATGGGTGTATTTTGCTCGCGTTGTCCTTGATATTTTGGACTCTTATATTCCCTCAACCAGCCCTCAACAGAATGACATGGGGAAAGAACACCTAACTAAGAATTGAACACCAGAGACAGTGGTCCCTGTCACAGATCTAATGGGTATGGATATAAGCAAGATATCAGAGATAGACTTCAAGGTAACAATCACGAAGTCAATGGCTAGGCTTGAGAAAAAAACATTAGAGAAAACATACAATATAGATGGGCAGACATGAGATCTAATCAGTATGATATTAAAAATGCTATGAATGAGATGCATTCTAAACTGGAAACTCAGACAGCCAGGGTAAAAGACGCAGAAGAATGAAGTAGTGAGCTAGAAGATAAGCTGATAGACAGCAAGGAAGTTTTAGGAGGACAGGGACAAATAGCTAGAAGCTCATGAGAACAGACTTAGAGAGAACAATGATGCCACAAAATGGTTCAGTTTCAGAAATATTGGGATCCCTGGGGGAATGTTGAGAGAGACTAGAAGATATATATTGGAGCAAATCCGAGCAGAGAAGTGCTCTATGTTGGGGAAGGAAAAAAGAATTCCTGTCCATGAGGCAGAGAGGACCCCCAAGAAGGTCAATAAATATACACCAATGTCCTGGCATATAATAGTGAAACTTGAAAATCTTAAAACCACAAAACTACTTGATAGCTTCTATAGAGAAGAGATTTAGTATGTACAGTGGGGGAAATATTAGAATAACATTAGACCTGTCCACAGAGACCTGACATTCCATAAAGGTCTGGCAAGGCATATTCATGGTGCTATCTGAGAAATACATGCAGCCAAAAATATGTTATCCAGTAAGGCTACCATTCAGAATGGACGAAGAGACAAGGACCTTCCATGACTCATAGAAACTGAAAGGATATGTGACCACTAAGCCATCCCTGCAAGAAATATTAAGGGGAATTCTATGAAAGAAGAATGACAAGAGTAATATAGACCAGAAAATTCTAGAGATAATCTGTAGAAACAGGGACTTCACAGGCAACATGATGACCATAAAGTATATCTTTTAATACTTGCTGAAAACGTGAGCAGGCTACATGCTCCCATGAAATGTCATAGGGTATCTGATTGGAAGAAAAATACAGGGCCCATCCATATGTTGTATATAAGACACTCGTTGTGAACCTAAAATCATCTCCAGACTGAAAGTAAGGGGATGGAGAACTACTCTTCATTCCAAAGGACATCAAAAACCTGGGGTAGCAATTCTCATATCAGACAAGTTAGATTTTAAAGCAAAGACTGTAGTAAGAGGTATAGAGGGATAAAATATCATACTTTAAGGATCTATCCAATAACAAAATCTAGCAACTGTAAATATGCTCCCAGTATGGTAGCAGCCAACTATTAAAAAATAAAGAATAATATTAATAATAAAACCTGAAGAGTCAGAGACCCCAATGCAAGAAATAAACAATCTGAAGAGACCTATAACCAGCCAGCATGGAAATTGAATCAGTAACCAAAATCTCCCAAAAAACAAGAGTCCAAGGCCAGATACCTTCCCAGGGGAATTCTACCAAATATTTTAAGAATAAGTCATAATATATGCTACTGAAGCTGTTTCTAAAAATTAGAACTGGAAGTAAGCTTCCAAACTCATTTTATGAGACCAGCAATACTTTGGTCCCAAAAACAAAGAAAGACCCCATGAAAAAGGAGAAGAACAGATGAATAAGCCTGGTGAACATGAATACCAAAATATTCAACAAGATACGAGCCAGTAGGATTCCACGGTACATTAAAAGGGTTATTCACCACCACCAATTGATGTTTATTCCTGGGATGGAAGGGTGGTTCAACATTCACAAATCAATTGCTGTGATAGGTCATATAAACAAACAAACAAACAAAAAGACAAGGACCATGTCATCCTCTCATTTGATGCAGAAAAAGCATTTGGCAAAATACAACATCCTCTCATGATTAAAACTCCTCAGGATATATAGGGATAGAGGGAACATATTTTATGTTATGGAAACCATCTATGAAGAGCCCACAGCAAATATCATTCTTCATGGAGAAAAACTGACAGCGTTTATCTTCAGGTCAAGGACATGACAGAGATGCCCATTCTTTCCAACTTTATTGAACATAGCATTAGAAGTCCTAGCCTCAGCATTTGGACAACAATAACAAATAAAAGGGGTCCAAGCCCTTCAAAATAGAAGAGGTCAAATTGTCTCTCTTTGCATATGACAATATACTTTGTGTGGAAAACCCAAAACACTCCACCCATAAATTACCTGCACTCACACAGCAATTCAGCAACATGCAGGATTCCAAAATCAAAGCACAGAAATCACTTGCTTTTCTATACACTAACCATGTGAATGGAGAAAGAGAAATGAAGATGTGAATTCTATTACACCTTCAGGAGCACCACTCCAGCCCCGCACAGTCCCAGAATCATCCAAGGCCCCTGGGGAGCACACAGTGTGCCCAGTGTGTAGGGGGCAGCAGGGCAGGAGTGATGGCAGGGGAGGAAGGGGCTAGGGGTGCAAACAGCAGGAGGCCCAACCCCAGGAATAGGGGGACAGGGTCAGTCTGGTGAGCTACACAGCCCCAGCAAGGAGGCCCAGCTTAGCACAGTCCAGAAGCGTCCCCAGGGGAGGCAGCAGAGGTAAAGGACCAGATTGTTGAAATAATCCAATAGCTATTCTCCATGTTTGTTCATTGCAGGGGTGCCAGGTACTGGTTTTGCAGAACTTGTCTACCACCAGCGATTGATTGTAAAGATGTCTTATTTTATTTTATTTTATTTTATTGATTTTCTTTTTTAAGAGCAAATTTGGTTCCCCCTCCTTCCCCACAGATCCCATCTCAAATTATTCTGTTACCACCATTCTAGCAGGTTAAAAGAAACTTAAACACCTTCCTCTACTTTGGTTCTCCTTTTTTAAATTTTTTGCATTAGTATTATTATTTTTTACATACATTATAACTTCACTCGAAATGTAACTTACTTTGAGACTGTGGACGCTGAGATACTGAGGATTTTGGAAGGGAGGGAAGTGGGGCTGGTTGGCCCTGCTGGTGGGTATTAAGGAGGGCAATTATTGCATGGAGCACTAGGTGTGATGCATAAACAATGAATTTTAGAACACTGAAAAAATAAAATAAAATGAAATTTAAAAATAAAATAGAATTATTTTAAAATTAAATAAAATATATAATATAAAATATATAAATACTATAAAAATATATATTTAAATATATTTACATTATATTATATTAATTATATTAAATAATAATTACTAAATATACTTAAATATATTTGTATATATTTATATATGTATTATATATGTATTAAATATACTTAATATATTTAATTTATAAATTATAAATTTATAAAATTATTATTTATAAATTTATTATTTATAAATTAATTTATGATTTATAATTTATATATAACTTATTATATATAAATTATAATTTATAATTTAATATATAAATATACTTAAATATATATATTATATATAATCATATATAAATATAAATATATTTATATATGTATTGATATATATTTTATATATATATGGTATATATAAAATAAACTTCTCTTTGCCTATTACTAACTTTCCATTGCAGTAGTCATTACATCTGTGATAGCAAAGTAGGATGCTTTGTGAAATCAAAGTATGAAGATTTGTGAAAATCAATAAGTGTTTTAAACTTTTTAAGAACAATGTCCCTGAGAATTCCAAGGATGATATGTGTATGGACAAAAATATGTGATGGTAACTATGTTAATTTCCGTGGCAATGGTGAAGATGGTAAAAATGACACAGCTTCTGTGGATGGCTCACTAATTTACTCAGATTTGACATATCTATATAAACTATGCCAATCAGACTTGTCATATTTTTTTTCTTCAGATTGATTTAGGTATAATTCACAAAATTTTTATAATTTTAAGGTGCACAGCTTCATTTAAGATACTTACACTTTACAATAATCACTACAAAGTGCATATAAAACAATTCGTGTGTGTGTGTGTGTGTGAGTGTGTGTGTGTCTGTATAAGAATACCAACAACTGGTGAGATCAAGAGTAACAGAAAATTTCCAACATAAAATGTTTTTTTTAGTAAAAGGCGAAAGATTTATGCGATCTGAAGAGAAACCAGAATCTCACAAAACAAACTGGGGGTTGCTGGGGGGAGGTGGGATTGGGAGAGGGGGAGCGGGCTATGGACATTGGGGAGGGGAGGCGAACCATAAGAGACTATGGACTCTGAAAAACAACCTGAGGGTTTTGAAGGGTCAGGGGTGGGAGGTTGGGGGAACAGGTGGTGGGTGATGGGGAGGGCACGTTTTGCATGGAGCACTGGGTGTTGTGCAAAAAGAATGAATACTGTTACGCTGAAAAAATAAATAAAAAAAAAAAAGAAATGGGCAGAGGACATGAACAGACATTTCTGCAAAGAAGACATCCAGATGGCCAACAGACACATGAAAAAGTGCTCCACATCACTCGGCATCAGGGAAATACAAATCAAAACCACAATGAGATATCACCTCACACCAGTCAGAATGGCTAAAATTAACAAGTCAGGAAATGACAGATGCTGGCAAGGATGTGGAGAAAGGGGAACCCTCCTCCACTGTTGGTGGGAATGCAAGCTGGTCCAACCACTCTGGAAAACAGCATGGAGGTTCCTCAAAATGTTGAAAATAGAACTACCCTATGAACCAGCAATTGCACTACTGGGTATTTACCCTAAAGATACAAACATAGTGATCCGAAGGGGCACGTGTACCCGAATGTTTATAGCAGCAATGTCTACAATAGCCAGACTATGGAAAGAACCTAGATGTCCATCAACAGATGAATGGATAAAGAAGATGTGGTATATATTCACAATGGAATACTATGCAGCCATCAAAAGAAATGAAATCTTGCCATTTGCGATGACGTGGATGGAACTAGAGGGTATCATGCTTAGTGAAATAAGTCAATCGGAGAAAGACAACTATCATATGATCTCCCTGATATGAGGACATGGAGAAGCAACATGGGGGGGTAGGGGGATAGGAGAAGAATAAATGAAACAAGATGGGATTGGGAGGGAGACAAACCATAAATGACTCTTAATCTCACAAAACAAACTGGGGGTTGCTGGGGGGAGGTGGGATTGGGAGAGGGGGAGCGGGCTATGGACATTGGGGAGGGGAGGCGAACCATAAGAGACTATGGACTCTGAAAAACAACCTGAGGGTTTTGAAGGGTCAGGGGTGGGAGGTTGGGGGAACAGGTGGTGGGTAATGGGGAGGGCACGTTTTGCATGGAGCACTGGGTGTTGTGCAAAAAGAATGAATACTGTTACGCTGAAAAAATAAATAAAATGGAAAAAAAAAGAGGGAAATAAAAAAAATGTTTTTTTTTTAATTTCTTTTCAGTGTAACAGTATTCGTTGTTTTTGCACCACACCCAGTGCTCCATGCAATATGTGCCCTCAACATTCACCACCTGGCTCCCCCAGCCTCCCACCCCCTTCCCCATCAAAACCTTCAGATTGTTTTTCAGAGTCCATAGTCTCTCATGGTTCACCTCCCCTTCCAAATTCCCTCAACTACCTTCATCTCTCCATCGCCCCATGTCCTCCATGTTCTTTGTTATGCTCCACAAATAAGTGAAACCATATGATATTGACTCTCTCTGCTTGACTTATTTCACTCAGCATAATCTCTTCCAGTCCCATCCATGTTGCTACAAAAGTTGTGTATTCAGCCTTTCTGATGGAGGCTTAATACTCCCTTGTGTATATGAACCACATCTTCCTTAACCATTCATCCATTGAAGGCATCTTTGTTCTGTCCACAATTTGGCGACCCTGGCCATTGCTGCAATAAACATTGGGGTACAGATGGCTCTTCTTTTCACTACATCTGTATCTTTGGGGTAAATACCCAGCAGTGCAATTGCAGGGTCATAGGGAAGCTCTATTCTTAATATCTTTGGGAATCTCCACACTGTTCTCCAAAGTGACTGCACCAACTTGCTTTCCCACCAACAGTGGAAGAGGGTTCCCCTTTCTACACATCCTCTCCAACAGATGTTGTTTCCTGTCTTGCTAATTTTGGCCATTCTAACTGGTGTGAGGTGATATCTCAATGTGGTTTAAATTTGAATCTCCCTGATGGCTAGTGATGATGAGCATTTTTTCATGTGTTTTATAGCCATTTGTATGTCTTCATTGGAGAAGTGTCTGTTCATATCTTCTGCCCTTTTTTTTTTTTGATATGATTATCTGTTTTGTGTGTGTTGAGTTTGAAAAGTTCTTTATAGAATCAGGATATCAACCTTTTGTCTGTATTGTCATTTGCAAATATCTTCTCCCATTCCATGGGATGCCTCTTTGTTTTGTTGACTGTTTCCTTTGCTGTACAGAAGCTTTTGATATTGATGAAGTCCCAAAAGTTTACTTTCAATTTTGTTTCCTTTGCTATTGGAGACATATCTTGAAAGAAGTTGCTGTGGCTGATCTCGAAGAGGATACTGCCTATGTTCTCCTCTAGGATTCTGATGGATTCCTATCTCACATTGAGGGACTTTATCCATTTCGAGTTTATCTTTGTGTAAGGTGTAAGAGAATGGTGGGTTTAATTCTTCTACATATAGCTGTCCAGTTTTCCCAGCACCATTTTTTGAAGATACTGAACAGACACTTCTCCAATGAAGACATACAAATGGCTATCAGACACATGAAAAAATGCTCATCATCACTAGCCATCAGGGAGATTCAAATTAAAACCACATTGAGATACCACCTCACACCAGTTAGAATGGCCAAAATTAGCAAGACAGGAAACAACATCTGTTGGAGAGGATGTGTAGAAAGGGGAACCCTCTTCCACTGTTGGTGGGAAAGCAAGTTGGTGCAGTCACTTTGGAGAACAGTGTGGAGATTCTTCAAGAAATTAAAAATAGAGCTTTCCTGCAATTGCACTGCTGGGTACTTAACCAAAGATACAGATGTAGTGAAAAGAAGGGCCACCTGTACCCCAATGTTTATAGCAGCAATGGCCACGGTCGCCTAACCGTGGAAAGAACCATGATGCCCTTCGACGCATGAATGGATAAGGAAGATGTGGTCCATATACACAAGGGAGTATTATGCCTCCATCAGAAAGGATGAATACCCAACTTTTGTAGCAACATGGATGGGACTGGAAGAGATTATGCTGAGCGAAATAAGTCAAGCAGAGAGAGTCAATATCATATGGTTTCACTTATTTGTGGAGCATAACAAAGAACATGGAGGACATGGGGAGATGGAGAGGAGAAAGGAGTTGAGGGAAATTGGAAGGGGAGATGAACCATGAGAAACTATGAACTCTGAAAAACAACCTGAGCGTTTTGAAGGGGTGGGGGGTGGTAGGTGGGGGAACCAGGTGGTGGGTAATAGAGAGGGCATGTATTGCATGGATCACTGGGTGTGGTGCAAAAACAATGAATACTGTTACAGTAAAAAGAAAAATAATATAAATAAATAAATAAATAAATAAATAAATAAATAAATAAATAAACAAACCACACCAATTTCCCTGACTACAGAAGCAAAATTCTCAATATAATACTAGCAAACCAAATCCCACAATACATTAAAAAATTACCTGGGGTGCCTGGGTGGCTCAATTATTTAATCAACTTCCTTCAACTAAGACCGTGATCTGAGAGACCTTAGATCAAGCTCTGCATCAGGCTCCCTGCTTAACAGGGAAGTCTGCTTCTCCCTCTCCATCTGCCTCTTCAGCTACTCATGATCTTTCTCACTGTCTTTCTATCAAATAAATAAATAAAATCCTTAAAACACTTACCATAAGTAAGTGGGTTTTATTCCTGTGTTGTAATGATTGTTAAGTATTCACAAATCAATCAATTTGATACACCACATAATAAAAGAAAGGATAAGAACTGTATGATCCTTTCATTAGATGAAAACAATATATTTGGAAAAAGGACAGCATCCAGTTATGGGAAAAAGCCTCAATAAAGTAATTTTAGAGGGAACAAACCTCAATAAAATCCATATATGTCAACCCCAGAATTAATATCATCCTCAAAAGGAAACACTGAGGGCGCTTCCTCTAAGGTCAAGTGCAACACAGGGATGCAACCCACAGCTGTTGGTTAACATACTACTGGAAGTCTTGGCACAACAACCAGACAACACAAATATGTAAAAGTCATCCACCTTAGCAACAATCAAAACAAAACAAACATTATTTGTATATCCCACAGGAGTACTTTCTTTTTCAGTACATGATAGTTTTTATGGAAAGTAGGCATTAATTAGAGGTGTCCATGTATGTATGCCATGGACTGATATATTAAAATTTTTATGTTATTTTATTGAATATGTGTTATTATTTTTGGAGGGAGCATTGTTATTATTTTTGGAGGGGTATGGCTTGTGATTCATACTTTATATCTTTAAAATGAATCACATATAATTATTAAATAATTCTATACACAGATATGTTGTTTTACAAGTAACTGACTTGTGTTGCTGAAATTTTGGATAATGTGGTGGTGGTAAGCAAATATTATTATCCTGATACTTATCTAGGACCCAGAGAAAGTGTAGATCCCAAGTGTTCTGTGGGTACAGATTTGTATTTGTGGCAACTATTTGTTATTTGGTTCTGCTTTGAAGATATATGTAATATAATAGGTTAAACACTTGGTAAACAAGTTAAAGCTATTTAATCAAGTATACAATTTTTGCCTTATAGAATCATTTTTTATTTTTTTATTTTTTAAAGATTTTATTTTTATTTATTTGACAGAGAGAGATTACCAGTAAGCAGAGAATCAGGCAGAGAGAGAGGAAAGCAGGCTGCCTGCTGAGCAGAGAGACTGATGCAGGACTTGATCCCAGGACCCCGAGATCCTGACCTGAGTTGAAGGCAGCAGCTTAACCCACTGAGCCACCCAGGCACCCCACCTTATAGAATCATTTATATCAGGCAATTATAAAGCAATGTTTTACTACAGCAATTGCATTCTGAGATTCCACTAATTCCATTAATTCTCAAAATTTCCTCACAAGAAACCAAAGTGAACACACTTTCTCTTCAAGAAAAGGATAAATAGGAGTCAGGATGGCAGAGGAGTAGGGATTCTAAGTTTTTCTCATTTCTTGAATAGAGCTAGATTCTGAAACCTCATAAATCAACTAGAGATCTGAGAAAAGAAATGCTGCAGAGCTACAGGTAGGAAAGTGACCTCGTTTTGGAAGGTAGAAGGTGCAGAGACTCGAATCTGGTGTGATACAGCTAATGATAGAGGGGATGGGAGGAAATCCTCCTAGAAATGCTATTGCAAAGTACTAGAAGTAGTGAAGCATAAAATCAGAACAATTTTTTTTAATTTTAATTTTTATATATTTTATGTATTTTTTTGCTTTTATTACATTTTAATTCTTATTTTTTTAACACGTTGGGATCTAGTTTCTCTAAACAAGCAGATGAAGACACAAAGATATCTAGTTTCTTGTTTTGGTTGTTGTTTTTTCTTGTGTTTTCTTCTTCTTTATTCTTTTGCCATCTTGGAAAAAAAAAACAAAAACAATGAGTTGGAGAAATTTATCACAAGAGTAAGGAAGTGGTTCTCATAGCCACAGATTTAATCATACAGTTACAAGTAAGAAGTCTGAACTAGAATTTAAAGCAAAGATTATAAAGATACTAGCTATGTTTTAAAAACAAATAGAAGGCACTAGGAAATCCATCACTATAGACATACAAGGACTACAATATAGACATGCTGAAATTAAAAATGCTATCACTGAGATGCAGTCCCAAGTGGAGACCATATAAATGAGGATGAATGAAATAGAAGAGGAATTTAGTGATACAGAAGACGAAGTTATGGAAAATAATGAAGCTGATCAGAGGAAAGATAGACAACTCTTAGATAATGAAGGTACACTTAGGGAATTCAGCATTCTCCTAGTGAAAGAATATCTGTATTGTAGGAGTCTCAGAAGAAGAGTAGAAAAGAAGCAGAAGGTTTAGTTGAACAAATTATAGTTGAGAACTTACCTAAACCAAAAAAGGAAACAGGTATTCAGGTACAAGAGGCACAGAGAACTCCCCCCCAAATCAACAGAAATAAGTCAACACCATGACATACTAGAGTGAAAATTCAAAGTGAAATTTCAAAGATAAAGAGAACATCCTAAAATCAACCTGAGACAAGATGTACTTACCTACACATGTAGGCACATAAGGCTTGCAGCAGGCCTGTCCACAGAAATCTGGCAGGCCAGAAAAGACTGGCATATTCAATGTGCTAAGTTGGAAAAATATATAGCCAAGAACACTATATCCAGCTAGGCTGTCATTCAGACCAAATAAATAAATAAATAAAGGAATTCATGAACACTAACCCAGCCCTGCAAGAAATATTAAAGGGACCCATAGAGCAAAAAGAGATCCCAAAAGTAACAAAAGCCATAAAGGAACAGAGATAATCCGCACATACAGCAACCTTACCTGCAATAAAATGGCACTAAATTTATATTTTAATAATTCTCTAAATGTAATTGGATAAAATGCTACAATCAAAAGACAAAGGATAACATAATTGATTAAAAAATTAAAAAAAAAGACTCATCAGTACACTGCCTATAGGAGATTCATTTCAGAGAGAAAGACACCTCCAGATTTCAAGTGATGGTGTAGAGAATGATTTATCATACTAATGGAATCAAAAGAAAGTCAAAGTAACCATCCTTTTGCCAGAGAAAATAGATTTTAGGCCAAAGATTACAATTAGAGAAGAAGGACAGTATATGATTATAAAGGGGTATATACAACAGGAAGATCTAACAAATGTAAATATTTATGCCCATAACATAGGAGTAGTCAAATGTATAAATTAATTAATAATAAACCTTAAGGACATTGAAAATACTACAATAATAGTTGTGGGCTTTAACACCCTAATCATAGCAATGGACAAATTGTCTAAGCAGAAGATAACCAATGAAACAAGGGCTTTGACACACTGGACCAGCTGGACTTAACAGATATAGTCAGAGCATTTCATCCTAAAGCATACAGAAATCACATTCTTCTTCTGTGCACATGGAAAGTTTTCCAGAACAGATTACATACTGGATCATATATCAGACCTCAACTTTTTGAAAAAGATTGAGATCATGCCATACATATTTTCAGACCACAATGATCTGAAACGAAATCTAACGTATGAAAACATAAAAGGACCACAAATGCATGGAGGTTAAAAGGAATCATATTTCAGAATGAATGGGTCAACCAGAAAATTAAAGAAGAGCTTTAAAAATATCAGACACATGAAAAAATGTTCATCATCACTAGCCATCAGGGAGATTCAAATTAAAACCACATTGAGATACCACCTGACACCAGTTAGAATGGCCAAAATTAGCAAGACAGGAAACAATGTGTGTTGGAGAGGATGTGGAGAAAGGGGAACCCTCTTACACTGTTGGTGGGAATGCAAGTTAGTGCAGCCACTTTGGAGAACAGTGTGGAGACTCCTGAAGAAATTAAGAATAGAGCTTCCCTATGACCCTGCAATTGCACTGCTGGGTATTTACCCCAAAGATACAGATGTAGTGAAAAGAAGGGCCATCTGTACCCCAATGTTTATTGCAGCAATGACTACGGTCGCCAAACTGTGGAAAGAACCAAGGTGCCCTTCAACGGATGAATGGATAAGGAAGATGTGGTCCATATACACAATGGAGTATTATGCCTCCATCAGAAAGGATGAATACCCAACTTTTGTAGCAACATGGACGGGACTGGAAGAAATTATGCTGAGCGAAATAAGTCAAGCAGAGAGAGTCAAGTATCCTATGGTCTCACTTATTTGTGGAGCATAACAAAGAACATGGAGGACATGGGGAGATGGAGAGGAGAGGGAGTTGAGGGAAACTGGAAGGGGAGATGAACCATGAGAGACTATGGACTCTGAAAAACAACCAGAGGGTTTTGAAGGGGCGGGGGTGTGGGAGGTTGAGGAACCAGGTGGTGGGTAATAGGGAGGGCAAGTACTGCATGGAGCACTGGGTGTGATGCCAAAACAATGAACACTGTTATGCTGTAAATAAACAAATAAAAGAAAATGTGGATGCATATTTATCCTTAGCAACGTAGTAGAATATTCATGGCACATCTGAGAAAAGTCGTATGTAAAAGAGATAAAAATTTATGGGATGTAATAAATTAAATATAGATATGGATAGATATGGTTATCTTAATATCAAGGATGTGTTAATAATGGTCTCTAGGTGGTGGACACTGGTGGTTTGAATTTTGATTTTTTATGTTTATATGATGAAAATAAAATATTGATAATAATTTAAAAAAATTCATGGAAGCAAATGAAACTGAATACACAACAGTTGTGAACCACTGGGAAGCAGCGATGGCAGTTCTAAGAGGTAAGTATATAGCAATACAGGTCCCCTCTCAAGAGACAAGAAAACTATCAAATGCACAACCTAATCTTATACCTAAAGATACTGGAGATAAAAAGGACATAAACCCTAAATCCAGTGGGAAATGAGAAATAATAAAAATTAGAGCAGAGGGGTGCCTGGATGGCTCAGTGCGTTACCTCTGCCTTCAGCTCAGGTCATGATCCCAGGGTCCTGGGATTGAGCCCTATATCAGGTTCTCTGCTCAGCAAGGAGTCTGCTTCCCTTCCTCTCTCTCTGCCTGCCTCTCTGCCTACTTGTGATCTCTGTCAAATAAATAAATAAAACCTTAAAAAAAAGATCTGAGCAGAAAGCAAAGAATCAGAAATTAAAGAAAAGAACAGAGAAATGTAATGATGAACTGGTTCTTTGAAAGAATTAATAAGATTGTTAAACCTCTAATCAGATTCACCAAAAATAAAAGAGAAAGGACTCAACTAAATAAAAGCATAAACAAGAGAGAAGAAAACACAGTGAACACCCCATAAATGCAAACAATCATAAGGAAATATTGAGCAATTACATGCCAAAAAGCTGGGCAAGCTGAAAGAAATGGATACAGTCCTTGAAACATAATCTACCAAAATTCAATGAGGAAGAAACAGAAAACCTAAACAGACCCAAACCAGCAAAAAAGGGGAAAAAACTGAATTAGTTACCAAAAATTTCCCAAAAAGTATCCAGAGACAAATGGCTTTCCAGGTGGATTCTGCCAAGTAATAAAATAAGAATTAATGCACATATTTCTTAAAGTATCAAAAAAATAGAAAAAAGGAAAACAGTAAACTCCTTCTATGAGACCAGCATTGCCTTGAGGCCAAAACCACAGAAGGATGCCCCCTAAAAAGGAGAATTACAGACCAGTATCCTTGATGAACAAGGATGCATATAGTCTCACCAAGATACTAGCCCACAGGATCCAATGGTACATTTAAAGGATTATTCAATATGACCATGAGGGATTTATTCCTGCACTGAAAAGTGACTCAACCTCAGCAAGTCAATCAATGAGATACATCACATTAAAAAAAGGACACACACAAAAAAAGAGAGAGAACCATATGACATTCTCCGTAGATGCAGAAAAAGCATTTCACAAAATACTGCATCTTCTTTGAAAAAAAAACTCTCTACCATGTAGAAAGAGAGGGAATATAACTCAGCATAATAAAGACCATATAGGAAAGACCCACAATAGATATAATCCTCAACAGAGAAAGACTGATTTTCCCCTACATGTTTCCCTGACAAAAACACCAGGTTTGTCCACTCTCACCACCGATATCCAAATGTTCAGCATGGAAATGTGTGGTTTCTCTCATAGCGGATCTTCTATGCTTCTGCCTTTTGCCTCCCTATCCCTGGAAAATAATCGTACAACCATGCAGTAGCAAGCAGTTGATGTCAACACAGAGCAGAAAACTGGCATCTAGACACTCTGTTCTCAGGCAGGTTTCCTGCTCCTAAAGCTTGGTGGTAAGGTAGTTTTTGTTTGTTTGTTTGTTTGTTTTTGTTTGTTTGTTTGTTTTTAACTTTCTGAAGTCTGGGAACTCTGCCATACTCAGCACCACCCATTTTCATGTCACCCCAGGGATCCTGAGACCAATCTTGTCACACTCAGGATTCCACCTGGCTTCCCTACCTGAGCATTTTTAAGCCAGGGACACCCCCACAGTAGCAGACTTCTAAATGTTACCATTTTCTGATCTGCTGCTAAGAAGACTTTGTGGTAGCTTCCCCAGGCAGGTTCCCACCCCTAAGCTATATAACACCAGATTCAAATCTGAACACCACCTCCCTTCCGAATGGTGGGTCCTTTTCTATTTGTAGACCTGCAGCATTGTTTTCTCAGATCTCTGATTCATTTATTGTGTGTTCTGAATGATCTGATAAATATTTACTTGTATTTGAGGGAGGAGACAAACTTAAGTCCTCCTCCCACTGCTTTGTGTTGGAAGCTAGACATGAAGACAGTGAACCTGCTGACAGGCTGGATTTTGTTCTCCCCCGTCTATGAGAGCTGAATATTGTTTTGGCAAAAGATAATGACTTGGGACACAGCATCATCCTTTCTTGGTTTAAGCTTATTTTGGGAAGACGTAGCAAACATAATAGCTACCATTTTCTACATTTATATTTAAGCTTTAATGGAGGAGTGGAAAGTAGCATTTACTTGAATGTCATATTATGAACTTACCCATGAAATGTGACAGTTCATGGGGTTTAATGGTCCGTGTCTTCATGAATACTGGCGATAGCATTTCAGGGAATGGTGATGCTGAGTGATACATTTAGCTTTACACTGGTTGAGTCTTTCAGCCTCACCATGAACTTCACTATAAATACATCCCAAAGATGAATTTTTCATCCTGAAATAAGTTAACCTGTTTTCCATTCGATGATGTCAGAAGGGTCACTGAAAAAGCCCTTGGTCATTGGCCAGCTGAGCTACGTGGTGACTGGCCACCTGAATGAGACCAATTTGTGAGTGCCTGGGTGATTCACCAGGGCATGGTGGTGACATCACAAGAAGGCATTGTGATGCCCCAGGGTGAGGCCAGCAAGACGGGCTAGGTTGTGCCGCTGATGCGGAGGCCACCTGAGCCGCCTCCTCGAAGTCTCCCCAGAAGGCTGTGGAATGGCCCCAGCAGTAAGACCCCGAGAAATTGGAAGGAGCGCTTTTCCTTCCAGGAGTCTTTCCAAGGGAGCAGCTTCTCCTCCAGGCAGAGCAGAGAGACTGCGGAAAAGCAGCGGGTGGGGGGAAAACCACCGGTGAGGCCAGAGCCTCTGAGGACCTCCAGGGGCACCGCTCCAGCCTCCACAGGGATGGGCACTGCCTCTGGAAGCAGGTGGCAGCAGGTCTGGGAGGGAACGGTGTGGACCTGACCTCCAGAGGCGCTGCTCCATCTGCTTCAGAGATGGGCCTGGCCTGGGGGAGCTGGCGTTGGTGCTGGGCATGGAGTGGGCTGCACAGAAAGAGGGGCGCAGGGGCGACCCACAGGAGGCCCAGCCCCAAAAGGCGGGGAGAGTCAGGTAATCCTGGGCAGCCTGCACAGCCCCCACAGAGGAGGCCCAGCCAAGTGCAGTCCAGAAGCCCCCTGGTGGAGGCAGCAAGGAAAAGGGCCCAATTGTTGAGATAATCCAGGAACTTTCTCAAGTTTGTTGCAGGGGTGCCAGACACTGGTTTTGGAGAACTTGTCTACAATCAGGGATTGATTTCAAGGACTTTTTTTTTTTTTTTAAGCGACAAATTTGTTTCCCCCTCCTTCCCCACGGATCCCATCCTAAAACACTCCCTTACCCCATTCCAACAGGTCCAAGCGACCTTAAACACCTTCCTCTGCCATGGTTCTCTTTTGTTTATAAATTTTGAATCATTATTAATTTTTATTTGCCTACATTACATCTTTGTTCTAAAATATAAACTTTCTTTGTCAATCTATGGACATGCCTATATATGAAGGAGATGGGTGTGCCCAAAGTGATAGGATGATTTAACAGAAAATTTACCTAGTTGTACTACTTTCTGTATTTAGGTATAGTATTTTTAAAAAAATGACTCTGGGGCTCCTGGGTGGCTAAATTGGTTAAACTTCTGCCTTAGGCTCAGCTCATGATCCCAGGGTCCTGATAGTGAACCCTGCATCTGGCTTCCTGGTTGGTGTGGTGCCTGATTACCCCTCTCCTGCTCCCTTTGTGCTTTCTCTGAAACAAATACAATATATATTTTTTTAAAAAGTTAATTTAAAAAATAAGTAAAAATAAGAAAATGAAATATAATTTTCTTTGCCTGTCACTAATTTTCCAGTGCAGTCATAGTGACAGCAATATTAATAGAGCAAAGTTGGATACTTTGTTAAAACCAAAGAGTGTATTGAGACTTTTCGGGAACAAAGTCCCTGAGAAATGCAAGGATGACATGTGTATGGATAAAAATGTATGATGGTTACTATGCTGATTTTAGTGGCAATGGTGAAGATGGTAAAAAAAAATATCACAGCATCTGTGCATGGGTCACTCATGCCACTCAGATTCGACACATCCAGCATAAACTATCCCATTTAGTCTTGTCATTTTTTTTTTGCTTTTTATTCAGATTTAGTTATAATTGACAATATATATATATATATATATATATATATATATATATATATATATATGGTACACGGTTTCATTTAAGAATTACACTTTCCAATAATCACTACAAAGTGCATACCCACCAATTCACTTAGCTTTTGTATGTTGTGTGTGTGTGTGTGTGTGTGTAAAAATACTACAAACTGGTGAGATCTCCAGTAACAGGAAATTTCCAATATACCGTGTTGTTAACTATATATAAATTGCTGTAAATATAACTTATTCAACATGTATACTGGAAACTTAGCATTTGACCCACATCTTCCCAATTTTCCCTGCCTTTAGTCACTGACAATTGCCATTCTACTCTTCTAAAGATTGACTACTAGATTCCATTTACAATTGTAATTATAAAGTGTTTGTCTTTCTATGTCTGGCTTATTTCACTTCTCTCAATGCCCTCCAGGTTCATCCATGTTACTTTTATTTCATTTTTCCATTCGTCAATGAATATGTCAAATTAATTTCCACAGGGCGCCTGGGTGGCTCAGTGGGTTAAGCCACTGCCTTCGGCTCAGGTCATGATCTCAGGGTCCTGGGATCGAGTCCCACATCGGGCTCTCTGCTTGGCAGGGAGCCTGCTTCCTCCTCTCTCTCTGCCTGCCTCTCTGCCTGCTTGTGATCTCTCTCTGTCAAATAAATATATAAAATATTTTTAAAAAATTAATTTCCACATTTTATCTATTGTGAGTCACACTGCAATAATGATTACAAGAGTAAAGTATAGCTTCAAATTTTATTTCATATCATTTTATTTCCTTTCTGTAGACATCCAGAAGTGGGGATGTTGGAACTTATGATAGTTTTACTTTTAAATGTTTGAAAAACTTTACTATTTTCCATAATGGCTATACTAATTTATATTCCCATCAAGTGTTGTTTTTTCTCCCCATTCTCTCCAACAGATACCATTGTATTCCATTATTGATAACAATCATTCCAAGAAGTGTGAGATCATATCTCATGATTCTGATCTGCTCTCCTGATGAGTCAAAATCTCAAAGAGTTGAATTCATTAATCCAAGTTTACATTTATAGTGACAGCTAGCATTAGATCTAACATTAGCTCCTAAAATCTGCAGCATGTTTTACAATAAAGCAAAATAAACTTCTCTTCAGTCTGAATCTAAAGACAAAGTATATACTGATAAATCAGATATCTCTCCATATCTCTTTACCTACTTACCTATTTATTAGTACTCATTCTCTGATGTGATATTTCATAAAGATGTATATACAGAAACACACGGATATATGCACATATGAATACTATACATTTTAGATCTGTGTACAATAAAATCCTTAGGATCACAAGCTTTATAACCATCTAAAAAAACAAAAAATACACATTGGTTAACTAGTTTAAATGAGCCTTAATTCCTAAGTCATGAAAGCATTCTGAACTCTGTAATTTTTTTGTCCTCTTTAATAGAAACTGTTGTGGAAACATTAGTAGGCATGAAAAATTTCATGTATGACTCATTGCAGAGATACTGTAGGGAACCATGCTTGCCTGGACTCGAGAGGATTGTCCTCTTGGCAACCTGATACATTCTAGGGAAGTCATTTCATAATACCATAAAATCTAGATAATGGATAGCAATGCAAAAATAATTATTATCTATGGGCATGCAGATACAAGTATGAACAATTTTTCAAAGACCCAAGGTAGGCTTTGTGCAGCCAATAGGTTCATTGTAGACCTGTGGGAAAATGTCTGCTAGGTCTTTTAGAGAACTTTTCCCCTATAAGTGTGTAAACAAGTTTATTTTGGTAAAGTTCACAAAAAAGTATGACAGAGTTCTTGAAAAGAGAAGAAGCAACCCAAATTTATATGAAAATTGGTGATTTTTGTTTTTTACATTTAAATGCTTATTAAAGTTTAGTCTGAGATCTCTTATAAAATTTTAGGAAAATGATAAAAATTTCTGTTAAATGTGCATTCTTGTTGCAACTATGCAATAATCAGACAAAATAGTGACCAGACTTATTTAGTGCTCTGAATGAACTTTTTTTGAGATTCGTTTGCTTCTGAATAAAATTCTACATTGTCTGGTATCTAGAGAACACACTTCTAGATTTGCCAATGGATCATATATAGTTTTAACTAAATTACTTCTCATCACATGGAATCCACTTCTAATCTTTATGATAATGATCCTATATGTGAAAAATCACTTTATTCTGTAAATTTGTGAATCAATAAAGTGAGAGGTTTTTCAAGTCTTATGTGCAATTGAATAGGAACATTGGAAACCTAGGAAAAAGAATACCTGTAATATTAATAATGCTTATGAAATGATATTAAGATCAATTCAAAATGGTAATATGCAAATTATGTATAAGTTACATTATTTCGAGGACTTTTCTCATTATGATGAAGGAATAAACTGAATATATACATTTACAAAGCAATTTACAGGGGAGAAAATAAAGAGGAGGTTGACCTTTGTAAGCAAAACCACATAGGGCAACTTTGGTATTGGGGCGGGACATGGATGAGATTTCACTGAGAGGATCTGGAAGTGATGTGTGTATTCTCTACAGTATTGATTAAAGTTGTACTGTTGCAGGGAATAAGAGAAAATAAGATTAAGACTGAAATAGATAGGAAACAAGAAATATCTTGAAATGACAAAAATGAAGAACTAAACCAATTCATTGAGGCATAACTTGTATAATTTTTTTATTTACTTTTTTTTTGTTGTTTATTTTCAGCGAAACAGTGTTCATTGTTTTTGCACCACACCCAGTGCTCCATGCAGTATGTGCCCTCCCTATTACTCACCACCTGGTTCCTCAACCTCCCAGGCCCCTGCCCCTTCAAAATCCTCTGGTTGTTTTTCAGAGTCCATAGTATCTCATGGTTCATCTCCCCTTCCAGTTTCCCTCAACTCCCTCTCCTCTCCATCTCCCCATGTCCACCGTGTTCTTTGTTATGCTCCACAAATAAGAGAGACCATAGGATACTTGATTCTCTCTGCTTGACTTATTTCGCTCAGCATAATCACTTCCAGTCCCGTCCATGTTGCTACAAAAGTTGGGTATTCATCCTTTCTGATGGAGGCATAATACTCCATCATGTATATGAACCACATCTTCCTTATCCATTCGTCCGTTGAAGGGAATCTTGGTTCTTTCCGCAGTTTGGCGACCGTGGCCATTGCTGCTATAAACATTGGGGTACAGATGGCTCTTCTTTTCACTACATCTGTATCTTTGGGGTAAATACCCAGCAGTGCAATTGCAGGGTCATAGGGAAGCTCTATTCTTAATTTCTTCAGGAGTCTCCACACTGTTCTCCAAAGTGGCTGCACTAACTTGCATTCCCACCAACAGTGGAAGAGGGTTCCCCCTTCTCCACATCCTCTCCCACACACATTG
The DNA here is from genome assembly GCF_922984935.1 of Meles meles. Lineage (NCBI taxonomy): Eukaryota > Metazoa > Chordata > Mammalia > Carnivora > Mustelidae > Meles > Meles meles. The sequence goes on from NC_060068.1 coordinate 7,721,849, forward strand.
TTTCTCGTCTTGCTAATTTTGGGCATTCTAACTGGTGTCAGGTGGTATCTCAATGTAGTTTTAATTTCAATCTCCTGATGGCTAGTGATGATGAACATTTTTTCATGTGTCTGATAGCCATTTGTATGTCTTCATTGGAGAAGCGTCTGTTCATATCTTCTGCCCATTTTTTTTAAAGATTTTATTTATTTATTTGACAGAGAGAGATCACAAGTAGGCAGAGAGGCAAGCAGAGAGAGTGAGAGGGAAGCAGGCTCCCCGCCGAGCAGAGAGCCTGATGTGGGACTCGATCCCAGGACCCTGAGATCATGACCTGAGCCGAAGGCAGTGGCCTAAACCACTGAGCCACCCAGGTGCCCCTTCTGCCCATTTTTTGATATGATTATCTGTTTTGTGTGTGTTGAGTTTGAGGAGTTCTTTATAGATCCTGGATATCAACTTTTGTCTGTACTGTCATTTGCAAATATCTTCTCCCATTCCGTGGGTTGCCTTTTTGTTTTGTTGACTATTTCCTTTGCTGTGCAGAAGCTTTTGATCTTGATGAAGTCCCAAAAGTTCATTTTTTTTTTTTTTTTTGTTTCCTTTGCCTTTGGAGACATATCTTGAAAGAAGTTGCTGTGGCTGACACCGAAGAGGTTACTTCCTATGTTCTCTTCTAGGATTCTGATGGATTCCTGTCTCATGTTGAGGTCTTTTATCCATTTCGAGTTTATCTTTGTGTACGGTGTAAGAGAATGGTCGAGTTTCATTCATCTACATATCGCTGTCCAGTTTTCCCAGCACCATTTATTGAGAAGACTGTCTTTTTTCCATTGTATATTTTTTCCTATTTTGTCAAAGATTATTTGACCATAGAGTTGAGGGTCCATATCTGGGCTCTCCACTCTGTTCCACTGATCAATGTGTCTGTTTTTAGGCCAGTACCACGCTGTCTTGGTGATCACAGCTTTGTAGTAAAGCTTGAAATCGGGTAACGTGATGCCGCCAGGTTTGTTTTTGTTTTTCAACATTTCCTTAGCAATTCGGGGTCTCTTCTGATTCCATACAAATTTTAGGATTATTTGCTCCAGCTCTTTGAAAAATACCGATGGAATTTTGATCGGAATGGCATTAAAAGTAAAGATTGCTCTAGGCACTATAGACATTTTAACAATGTTTATTCTTCCAATCCAAGAGCATGGAACGGTCTTCCATCTTTTTGTGTCTTCTTCAATGTCTTTCATGAGTGTTCTGTAGTTCCTCGAGTACAGGTCCTTTACCTCTTTGGTTAGGTTTATTCCCAGGTATCTTATGATTCTTGGTGCTATAGTAAATGGAATCGATTCTCTAATTTCCCTTTCTGTATTTTCATTGTTAGTGTATAAGAAAACCACTGATTTCTGTCCATTGACTTTGTATCCTGCCACGTTACTGAATTGCTGTATGAGTTCTAGTAGTTTGGGGGTGGAGTCTGTGGGGTTTTCCATATAAAGAATCATGTCATCTGCGAAGAGAGAGAGTTTGACTTCTTCACTGTCAATTTGGATACCTTTTATTTCTCTTTGTTTTCTGATTGCCGTAGCTAGGACTTCTAATACTATGTTGAACAAGAGTGGTGAGAGTGGGCATCCTTGTCGAGTTCCCGATCTCAATGGGAAGGCTGCAAATTTTTTCCCATTGAGGATGTTATTTGCTGTGGGTCTTCCATAGATAGATTTTATGAAGTTCAGGAATGTTCCCTCTATCCCTATACTTTGAAGCGTTTTCATCAGGAACGGATGCTGGATTTTGTCAAATGCTTTTTCTGCATCAATTGAGAGGACCATGTGGTTCTTCTCTCTTCTCTTATTGATTTGTTCTATCACACTGATTGATATGTGAATGTTGAACCAACCTTGTAACCCAGGGATCAATCCCACCACCTGCTCATGGTGGATAATCTTTTTAATGTGTTGCTGGATCCTGTTTGCTAGAATCTTGTTGAGAATCTTTGCATCCATATTCATCAGTGATATGGGTCTGAAATTCTCCTTTTTGGTAGGGTCTTTGCCTGGTTTGGGGATCAGGGTAATGCTGGCTTCATAAAAAGAGTCTGGAAGTTTGACTTCTGCTTCAATTTTTTGGAACAGCTTTAGAAGAATTGCTGTTATTTCTTCTTTAAAATTTGGTAGAATTCCCAGGGAATCCGTCAGATCCTGGGCTCTTGATTTTTGGGAGGTTTTGATCACTGCTTCAGTCTCATTACTAGATATTGGTCTATTCAGGTTGTCAATTTCTTCCTGGTTCAATTTTGGGAATTTACAGTTTTCCGGGAATGCAACTATTTCATCTAGGTTGCTTAGTTTATTGGCATATAACTGTTGGTAATAATTTCTGATGATTGTTTCTATTTCCTTGGTGTTAGTTGTGATCTCTCCCTTTTCATTCATAACTGTATTAATTCAGGCTTTCTCTCTTTTCTTTTGGATTAGTGTGGCCAATGATTTATCGATCTTATTGATTCTTTTAAAAAACCAGCTTCTAGTTTCATTGATACGTTCTAGTGTATCTCTCGTTTCTACCTCATTGATCTCTGCTCTAATCTTGATTATTTCCCTTCTTGCTTGTGGAGTTGGTTTAATTTGTTGTTGATTCTTGAGTTCTTTAAGGTATAGAGACAGCTGGTGTATTCTGGATTTTTCAATGTTTTTGAGGGAGGCTTGGATGGCTATGTATTTCCCCCTTAGAACAGCCTTTGCTGTATCCCATAGGTTTAGGTCCAAAGTGTCTTCATTCTCATTGGTTTCCATGAATTGTTTAAGTTCATCTTTGATCACCTGGTTGATCCAAGCATTCTTAAGCAAGGTGGTCTTTAGCTTCCAGGTGTTTGAGTTCCTTCTGAACTTTTCCTGTGATTGAGTTCCAGTTTCAAAGCATTGTGATCTGAGAATATGCAGGAAATTATGTCAGTCTTTTGGTATTGGTTGAGTCCTGCTTTGTGACCCAGTGTGTGGTCTATTCTGGAGAAGGTTCCATGTGCACTTGAGAAGAATGAGTATTCTGTTGTTTTAGGGTGGAGTGTTCTGTATACTATGAGGTCCACCTGGTCCAATGTTTCATTCAATGCTCTTATTTCTTTATTAATCTTCTGCTTCGATGATCTGTGTATTACTGAGAGAGGAGTATTAAGGTCTCCTACTATAACTGTATTCATATCAATATGACTCTTTATCTTGATTAATAGTTTTCTTATGTAATTCAGTGCTCCCATATTGGGGGCATAGATATTTACAATTGTTAGGTCATCTTGGTGGATAGTCCCTTTAAGAATTATGTAGTGTCCTTCTGTATCTCTGACTACAGTCTTTAGTTTAAAATCTAATTTATCTGATATGAGAATCGCTACCCCAGCCTTCTTTTGAGGCCCACTGGCATGAAAAGTGCTTCTCCATCCCTTCACGTTAAGTCTGGGTGTATCCTTAGGTTCAAAATGGGTCTCTTGTAGACAACATATGGATGAGTCCTGTCGTTTTAGCCAATCTGCAACCCCATGTTGTTTTATGGGCACATTTAGGCCATTTACATTGAGAGTGATTATTGAGAGATAGGTTTTTATTGACATCGTGTTAGCTTTGAAGTCTTTCTGTCTGTAGATTGTTTCTATATTTCTGTTCAATGATATTCTTCGGATTTTTTCTCTTTTATAGGACCCCCTTAATATTTCCTGCACTGTTGGCTTGGTGGTTGCATAGTCATTTAAGCCTTGCCGGTCTTGGAAACTCTTTATCTCTCCATCCATTTTAAACATCAATCTTGCTGGATAGAGTATTCTTGGCTGCATGTTCTCATTTAGTACTCTGAATATATTTTGCCAGCCCATCCTGGCTTGCCAGGTCTCTGTGGACAGGTCTGAAATTATTCTAATGGGCTTTCCTCTGTATGTAAGGTGCTTCTTTGTCCTAATTTTAAGAGGGTCTGTCTTGAAACATAATTCCTCATTTTAACTATAAGGTGTCACGAGGACTTTCGAGAATCTAAAATCTTGGGGGGAAATCTCTCTGCCTCTAGTACATGAATGTTGTTTCCATTTGTGAGATTGGGAAAATTTTCATAGACAACTTCTTCCACTATATCTCCTAGACTTCTTTCTTTTTCCTCCCCTTCAGGGATTCCAATAATTCTGACGTTGGAACGTTTCATGGCATCATTTAGTTCCCTGATTCTGTTTTTGTGGCTTCTGAGCTGTTTGTCCCAGGCTTCCTCCTGATCCTTTCTCTCTGTTTGTCCTCCAGATCACTAATTCTATCTTCTGTCTCAGTTACCCTAACTTTTAGAGAATTTAGATTAGATTGGAACTCATTGAGAGCATTGTGAACATCATCCCTGTTGGCTTTCAGTTCTGTCCTAATCAATTCTGTTTGGTCATCCATGGCTTTCTCCAACCTAGCTATTGCCTGGATAATTGTTAGCCTGAATACCTTTTCCGACATATTGTCTATGTCGATTGCCATTAGCCCTGTTGCAGAAGGTCCATCCTCTGTATTTTTCCTCTGTTGGGCATTCATCCTCCTAGTCATTTTGGGAAGAGATGACTGAATGGATGCAGCTGGATGTATCGACTGTGGTGCAGTCAAGGTGCACCCTGGAACACTTCTGTGCAATCAGGGTACCCCACCCAAATAAGAGAAAAAAGAAAAGAAAAAGAAATAGAGAAGAAGGAAGAAAAAAAAAGGAAAAGGAAAAAGGAAAAAAAAAAAAAAGAGAGATACAGGGAAAAAAGGGAAGATAAAAGGGAAGGCTCAGCCCAAATGGGCCCCAAGGTAAGATTTATGAGGTATACAAACAAAAACAGACAAACGAAAAGACTGATAAATGTATATGAGAAGAGAAAAAATATATATATGTAAGCAAAAAAAGGGAATACCCTCATCAGAAAGAAGCCCAAGTATAAGATTTATATTCTATCAGGACAAACACAAATTCACAGAAACACTGGCAGAAGGAAAAATTAGGAGAGTGGTTTTAAATTCTCAGTGTGGGCAAGGAAGGTTATTTTGATTCTTCCTGGATGTATCTTGATGGTTTTGTTAAGGGACTCATCTTTCCTAAGTTCCAGGGGGATTAGAAACTGGTTTGCCTATAGGGGTAGCATTGATTGGGGAAAGGGGATTACCTTGAAGTTTAACTCTATATGTATAGTAGAAAATAAAAATTAAAAAAGAATAAACTAGACTAAACTAAGTTAAAATTAAAAAAGAATAGAAAAGCGAATAAAAACACGGGTGTATGTATCAAAAAGTTCAGGTTAGAAGGTTATTAAGGAATTTGATGTACTGGACATCTCAGTGTGATGGTAAATAGGTTAAAAAATTATCTGTATGTATTAAAAAAAAGAAGCAGAATATTGGCAAAGAGTTAAAAATAGAAGTTGTATTTATCAAGTAGTGTTGATTGTTCTGTTGTAGTCTTCTTTTTTTTTTTTCCTTCCTTCCTGGTTGGTTTTCTGGGGGAGGGGCCTGCCACGTGGGTTTTCAGACAATGATATTCCCTGAGTTAGGTCCTCCCGCTCCCCTGAAGGGGGTGGGCTCTGAGGAAACTGTTTTCTTCAGGCTTTTCTTCTCTGGGGTTCTTATGTTCTTTCATCTCTTTTCTCTTGCCTTGACAGCTTTTGATGGTTTTTGGAGTTTTAGAGGAGAGCAAACTGCACCCAGACCTCCCTCTCAGAGAATGTTCTGCAGAGCTGCTGGCAGAGTCGGCTCTGAGTCACTGTCCCTGGGGATGCAGGAGCTCCTCATTGTACCCAATACCGGGGCAGCGGCGGCTGTCTAGGCAGCTCCAGACCGCCAGAGAGGTTCCAAGCAGAGATCGCACACTGAGATTGTCCCGCTGTCCTGGGCTGGGAATGTCTGGTTTTTCCGGATGCCAGAGCTCCAGGCTAGCACCTGTGAGCACCTCTCCCAGGGGAGGGTGTGGGAGGCGCGCGTTTCAGGATTGCTGTCTGGCCAGGCTCCCAGCACCTCAGGGGAGCCGGACCCCATGCATTCTTGGGCACACTGGCAGCTCACGGGTGCTGGTGGCTCAGGGACCAAGACCTGATTTCTCCACTGCACTCTCTCTGGTTCTGGGCCAGGGGAGGCTGTCCTGGGTCCAGGGACTTATGTCCCTGTCCCTAATCACCCCAATTCCCACTATTACCCCCCATGATCCTTTGCTCTCTTTTTTTGAGTGCTTTCTACCAGACTCCAAGTTAATGCTGGTCCCCAGTCGCAGGGCACTCTTGTATTGGGGTATTACTTTCCAATCGGTCACCTCTGGTGGCTCCCTCCCCCTTTTGTTTATCTTCCGATATCAGTCCGATGTTCCCACTCTGCTTTACCTGCCACTGGTGTCTTCTGCTCCTGTAGAGATTCAGACGTGTATAATTCTGATCTCAGGCTGATTTCATGGGTGATAGGAGTTCTTTGGTAGGTAATCAGCTCACTTTAGGGTACAGGTTGAAAGGGCGCCTCCTCCTACTTCCCTGCCATCTTCTCTACCCCTTATTTATTTGTTTACTGAGAAAGGGTTCTTGGGGGTGGGAGGAGCAGACTCCCTGCTGAGCACAGAGCCCAATATGGGGCTGGATCCCACAACCCTAGATTATGACCCGATCCAAAATCAAGAGATGAACGCCCTACTGACTGAGAGCCACCAATATACCAAAGCTTTAAATGTGTCTATTCTCTCCCCAATTTCACTTCCAGGACTCCACTCCAGAGATCCACTCATATGTCAGAACAAAGACCCACGTATAAATGTTTACAGGTGACTCACATCACAAAATTCTGTGGCGCATGCGGAGTGGTCAGAACCTCCCTATATGGCAGATGAGGATGGAAAATCATATGACCAATACACGAAAATATTGGGAATATTTTACAAAACTATACGTGATTTTGACCTAGGACTGAGCAATTCCACTCCTGGATGTTCAATCAAGGAAAAATATAATGTACATCCACAAAAGATCTGTCCAACCATCCGTATTTACTCATAATATCCAAAATCTGGAAACGGGGTGTCTGGCAAAAGGAAAATGGGTTACCCAACTACAGTACACCCACGTGATAGAATGCTAAGCAACAAAACAGAGCTGCTGATTCATGCAAAATCACAGTAAATCCCCACGTGATGATCCTGAGTGATAAAAGACAACACAAAACAGTATGCACTTTACAATTCCAGTAGGCAAAAATCATCTTAAAGAGTGGGAAAACAGTCAAAACACTTATGTGGAGGAGGAATGAGGGGGACGCATTGGCTTGCAAGGGGCACGAGGGAACTTTATGGGGGGTGGTGGGAATGTCATATGGGTAGAAAAAGATTCTGGTTACACAACTATATGCATTTGCCAAGACTCAGCAAACGTTTGTGTATACATTTTACTTGGAAAGAAGGAAAGCCATAAACACATCTTGAATTCTAGTAGATGATCACTGCTGATGTCCCAGATTTACCTTCGTGTATATCAAAAGCAGTAAGAACTGACAGATGGACAGAAGGATGACAGGTGGGCAGATGAGCGATCATGCCAGCATAATAAAATGTTAATCGTGAAGCTTACAGATTTATGGTAAATCATGAAAAGAAATAGTGTATGCAATATGGGAATCCCAAAAGGGAAGAAAGGGAATAAGAAAGGGACAGAAAATACATTTAAAGCAATAATGGCTGAAAACTTCCCAAATGAGCCAGGGATATCCAGATTCATGAGGCTCAAAGGACCCCAAATAATCTGAATCTGAAAAGAATTACAGAGAGATACATTAGAATTAAATTGCCAAAAGTCAAAGACAAGGAGGGCGCCTGGCTGGCTCAGTCGGAAGACCATGAGACTCTTGACCTTGGGGTCATGAGTTTGAGCCCCACATCGGGTATAGCCATTACTAAAAAAAATGAATAAACTTAAAAAAGTCAAAGTCAAGGAGAAAATGTTCAAAGTAACAAGAGAAAAACAAGTCATCACATATAAGGTAAATCCTCTCTTAAGACTATGGGAAGATTTCTCAACAAAATGTTGCAGGCCAGGGGAGAGTGAGAGGATGTATTCAGTATACTGGGGCACCTGGGTGGCTTAGTCGGTTGGGTGTCTGACTCTTGAATTCAACTCAGGTCGTGATCTCAGGGTTGTGGGATCAAGCCCTTCATCAGGAGCCTGCTTAAGATTCTCTCCCTCTGCCCCACCTTTCCACTCCTATGCTCTCTCCTTCTCCAAAAAACAAAAACAAAAGTAAAAGTATTGAAAGAACCCTACCCCAGCAAAGCCGCTTTTCAGAAAAAGAGAGATAAAGCCTTTCCCAAACAAAAGCTGGGGGTCCGTCAGCCCCGGGCATGCCTTACAAGAAATGTCCCAGGGCATCCCACTCTTCCAGCAGAAAGAAACGGGTTCCATGACCTCCTGTGAGTGCACTGATGCATGTAGACGACTCGCTGGTTACAGTGAGCTTCAGTCAAAGTCAGACGCACGAGTGTCACGGCAGTGCGTACGGCACTTGCAGCCCTAGTTCGAAAGTTAAAAAACAAACATAAAAACGAATCATAACCACAATAATTTGTTCATGAAAACACAATATTTAAACATGCACAAATTGGAGCATCAATCATGGAACATCGAGGGAGAGAGGATGAAAAAGAGACCTTATGGAGGCTATTGAAGTCAGGTCGTTATCAGCTGGTTATTAGGAGAAGATATTTTATGTAACCCGACAACCGCAGCAGCAACGCCGGTCACAGACCCACAAAAGATTATGATAAAGGCGTCAAAGCTAAAGAGAGGTGAGCAACAAAGGTCCACAAGGAGAAAACACTGAGCAAAACGGAGAAAGTAAGTCCTTCCCTCTCAATAATTAAAGGTTTTTAAATGTAAGAGGATTCTGCAATTGAGAGACACTGAGTGGTGAAAGGATACATTGCTTTTTTCCAAAAGATCCAATGATATTCTGGGAGTCTCTCTGGGAGAGACTCACTCTAGCTTTAGAGACACAGAGCAAGAGCAAAGAAAAAGTGAAAGGAATTTCAAGCAAACAGTGGCCCCAAAACAGGGGGATAGTTATACTGACATCAACGTGGGATTTGAACTAAAAATGATCAAACAAGACAAAGAATGTTATATGACGATAAGCGCTCCATCCCTGAAGAAGAAATGACAACTGTAAACACTTATGCACCCAACATCGGCACGCCCAAACCCATAAAGCAAATACTCACAAAACTCAAAAAGAAATAAGCAGCAATACCATATTGATTGGGGACTTCAGTAACCCCACTCCCAAGCACGGGACAGAAGATTAATGCCATATCTCGAAGCGACGACATCTCTCCCACGTGCGCTGCAGTGTTGTTTACAAGAGCCAAGACACTGAAACGACCGAAGCATCCATCCGCAGCTGACTGGACACACAAGGCGTGAGACATGCGTCACTCCATCACGAAAAAGAGAGCAGCCCTGCCGTTTGTAGAACACACTTGAAACCTGAGGCCACTAGGCTCTATGGCGTGGGTCAGACAGAGACAGAGGAACATGGTACGATCACACCCGCACGTGGAACCTAAGACAACCTGACCCATGGCAACAGAGAACAGATGAGCAGCTAACCAGAGGCAGGATGGCAGGACTGGGATGTGGTGGAGGGGCTGCATGGTAGCATCTTCCAGACGGAAGACGGTAAGTTCTGGGAACGAGACATACAGTGGCGACGGCAGCTAACGTGCTGTACCCATGTCCGTCAAATCACTGTGTTGTTCCCTCTACACGTACACGAAGTGACCTGTCCGTTATATGCCAGTAACACTAGGGAGAATGAGGGAGAGAGAGGAAAGAACATCGGGGGGGATGTCGGTGGCCGACATGCACACGTTCCCGGGACACTTCCGCAACTTGGCTGCATGGTTAGAATTCTCGTGCCGCGGTGTTGTTTGTCACAGTGCTGCGTGGGCCTCTGTGCTGCGTGGGCCTCTGTGAAGCAGCCCGATCCGGGCAGAGCACCCGGGCAGGAGAGCAGGCTGCCCACCAAAGGAACAAGGACGGTCCGCCGGCGTCAGAGGGCAAAGCTGCCTGAGCGGCGGCACGTGAAGGTGAAGATATGCTTCGTGAGACACAAGCAGGTTTGCAGAGCAAACCAGTCACCCTTGAAGTCCTGGAGGGCTCAGATCCAGCTCGGCCCCCTGGTAAACCCGCTGCGGCCAACTAGGACACGAAGCCTCGGGTGGCGTGTCTGGGACAGGGTCAGGGCGACAGAGCAGCTGCTGAGGGACTGGGGTGCTCAGCTCCCAGCCCAGTGGCTGGCCCCTGTGGGCGGTCAGTGGAGGCTGCCCGACCCTCAAAGTCCCACGCCCTGAGCTCTGGGTCAGGTGACTCTCAGGTGTGGGGCCGCTAATTCCAGCAGGGATGTGCCTAGCGGCCCCTGCAAGTCCCACTGAGTTCACCTGCATCCCAAGCCACCCCTGACTCCCTGCACCCCAAGAGCACCTCAACCTGGAAAAGAGCGACACCTGGTGACATGCGCCCCTGGCCCCACAGGAGGGCTTCCTGGGTTCCCCGGGGCATGCGCTCCTCTTCAGCACAGCTGCAAGGTGCTGTCCTCCCTGTCCAGCTGGCAAGCTCTGCTGGGAGCCAGCATCCAGCCACAGGCCCTCACCTGCCTCCTGCAGTCCTGCCTCCCTCCTTCCCTCCCCCCTTTATGCCTCCCTTCCTACCCCCTTCCTTCCAATCTGCCCTTCTTCCTCTTACCCCCTTCCTCCTCCCTTCTTCCCTCTCTCCCTCCTCCCTTCCTCCCCTCCTCCATCTGCCCTTGTTCACACCCACACCTCCATGGCGCCTGCCCACCCAGCCATAAGGATGCTGCAGGCTTCCCAGTGATACACTGATGAGGCTAAGCCCCAGCAAAGGAAGGGGTCACCTCGTGGTCTGTGAGGACTGCTGAGGTTCTAGACGCCCACATCTCCTCCTTCTCTCCCTGTGCGCTCTCAGTTCTCACATGGGCCCATCTCACTGTGACTGAGTCCTGGGTCCTGCTTTTATCTGCGGGCTGGGAGGATGAGGGCTGGCCCACTCCCACCCCATCCACCCCTACACTGTGCTGGCATCTACCTCATCGCCTTACCCCACCCACCCACCGGCAGCCTCCTTTGTCCCCCAGACCACGATGACCACACCGTCCAGTTTTCCCCTCAGCTGAGTCCCCCACAGATGCCACACCTGAGCTGGGGCGGCCACAAAGCATGAGGTCAAGAAGAGACTTCTGTGACTCCCACCATCGAACGTCTTCCCCTGTTTTTCTTTGACCCTCATTCTCCTCCTATCCCAGGGTCCCTGTCCTTCCTTCCCTGTGAACCAGCCTTGGGAGGGGCAGAGGGACGAGGAAGGGGAGGAGGGAGGCACCTGTTCCCTTGCTTGGAAAGAGGCACAGAAACAGGCGAAAGAAGTGTCCCCCGTACCTGGGTACCTGGGTACCTCAGGGACTCTGCAGGTGTCTCGGTGGCAGTCACTTTCGCTGAGGGAAAACAGTGTTCAGAGTCCAAGGCCAGGTCCTGGGAGAAATGCTGCTGAGCCAGACAGGCAGGACTCCTCCAGGGGTCCCCACGCGTGGCCCCTGCGGAGAAAAGCTCCCCATGTAAGACAAAGCTTTGGCCGTGTGGCCAGGCAAGTAGAGCAGGAGTCTGCCACAGGACAGAGGGACCCTGGACACGCTGGCCATGTGTGGGAGCTGGGGCACAGCTCCACCCAAGGGGCCTTCCCACCAGAGGGGGACAGCAGCCTGGGGAGAGCCCCTCCCTGCAGGGAGGAGGTACGGAGACCAGAGGGCAGAAGCTGGGGTGCCCAGGGGTGCCCTGGAATATCCAGCAGCCCGGCAACATCCCCCAGGCCCTCCCAAACCTGCAATCCCAGCTCCCCGCCCCTCACCTGGACAGCTTTGCCTCAAACTTCTGCTGTGGGACCACAGGGTGGTCATCTTGGCTGAAGAGAGGAAAGGTGCCCTCTGAGTCACTTACTTCATGAATAGTAGCGACCGCTAACACAGTTCCTCAAGGGGAGGCGCCCCAGGTGAAGGGGAGGAGTATGTCCCTGCCCCCATCCCTGCTGACCCCAGCCAGGCCCTGTGAAGGGCGGCGGGGAGGCAGGCTCCCGGAGAAGGTGTGGGGAAGCCGTCCTCCGTCTGGAAGGCCAAGGAAGGCCCATCTCAGTGAGTGGAGAGGAGGGACAGAAAGCTATCATCACCTCAGCGGTGGGCTCTCCCTTGGCCCTGCAGTTGGGGGACCTCGCCTCTGCTGCAGAGAGCAGTCATGGCAGCTCGGCCCCAAGAGCCACCTGTCCATCCAACCAGTAGGACAGAGGGAGGAGAGCTGGGGTCGGGACTTGGCTCTCGGGCCCAGCCCTGCCGGCTCACTCGCGGTGCTGGCTGGGGGCGCTCGCCTCACCTGCTGGCAGCCAGCCAGAAGAAATTAGCTCTGAGAGGACAGCGGGGCTTCCCTTGCCTGCGCCCGTGTGGGGTCAGAGGGTTCCCCATCCCCAGTTGGCCCCACTGAAGCAGCTGAAGGGAGGCCGGAACCAGCATGCGTGCCATCCCTCCAGGATCCCCGTGCAGCCCGCTGGGCCGCGTGTTAACTCTTTGACCACATCCACTCCAACAGAGGTCAGAGCTCTGCCTTGTCCTTTGTCAAGATTCGAGAAAACACAAGAGGGAGGAGCTCGGAGTCACCCTGGGAACCGAGGATCTCTTTGGCTATAATTACCTGGAGTTGGATACATACATGTATTTCTACTTGGGTTCTAGATCTTTCTAGAAGGAACCACCCTGACTCCAAAGACTCTGCCGTTACCTTTGAGATGCTCTTCTTTGCCCCCATCCAGGAATCAGGCTGAAAACATTGCTGGGGGACAAACAAGAATAAGAAGTTGAGTCTTCGCTGTGCTGGGGCACAGACAGGCTGAGACTTGGACACACATACTCTGAGCCTTTCGGACTCTGGCTCCTGAGGGAATAGACGTGGGGCCCAGGCAGAGCCCTGCTGACCCCCACCCCACCTCTACCAGGCAACCGGGCCATTGTAACCCCATCTTATCACCATAGTAACCAATAGCAAGAACGGGGACCCTGGCATCAGATTCACCTAGGTGCGACTCCAGATCCCGGCACAGCCCTGAGCAGTGAGGAGGGGTGTGAGTAGAAACCTCTCTTTTGAACAAGCCCCCCGGGGGGTCTGCAGGCACTCTGAACTCGAGAGCCCCGCCTCCTCTGTTTTCTAACAGTGCTGTCACATAGAGAGCAGAAGCCGAAGGGCAGGTCACCAGCTCCGTGGCTTGCCAGCTGAGTGACAGAGAGGGAGGAAACCTGGGGACACAGCTGGGATGTGCCATGTAGTGCTCGAACCCCAGTCTTGACGTGACTCGCTCTCCTGTCCTCCCCTCCCCTGCAATGGCTTCCCCTCATCCATGCACAGCTGGTTCCTCCTCCAAGAAGCTTCTGTGTGTCCCTGTGCAGTGGCCTCTCCCTGCACTGTGGGTGGGATTTGGGTTAGGGTACGAGGGCCTAACCTCAGCCCCTCCACATGGCCGCCTGGGGAGCAAGGACAGGGTCTGAACCGCCTTGGGGCAGGTATCCGGCCTGGAGCCCCACAGGTCTGGAGCGAGAGAACATATGAGCAACACAGGGGTGACTGAACGGAGGCGGCTGAGCTGATGATGGCAGCAGAGGACGACCCACGGGGAGAACATGGGGTCTATATCCCCCGCGACCTTGCCCACCTCGTGACCTCATCACCTCTCGGACAGCAGCACCCACCGGTGCGGATATACCTCACATCCTCTCTGTCCACGCAGACCGCTCGCTGGAGGTCCGCAGTCTCCTCAAACTCAAAGCGGGCAAAACAGAATTCCCGTCACGCCCCCTCCCTGACCGGACCCCCTGTCTGAACTACATCTCCTGGTGGCACCGCTCTCCAGCACGCACTGCAGAGGAAGGTGGGGCTCCGATGGGCACAGATAGACGGAAGAGGTCACGGCCACCCCAGGAGCCTGGAGGCAGACCCCTGGGGAGTTAGAAAGGAGACCTGGCTCCCTCTGAGGCTTCGTCAGTGTGGGACTTTCTTCCTGTTGCCAAATTAGATGGTAATTTTCCCATCGAAGAATTCTGTCCGAGGATTTATCCTGGTTTTCGAGAATTTAAAAAAAAAAAAAGGCATTGAAAGATTTTTAAATCACTCTTTTCATATTGAGGTCATCTTTTAAACTGTAAGTCTTCATCTGAAGAAAGAGCTCTTATTGTGAGCTCTTGAAAAGTGCCCAAAAGTATGGGCTTATTCACATCAGGATGGGATTTTTCAGTTACACTCAAACAAAATGTAAAAATTCTACACCCACAGTAAACTTATGAAAGGAGCACATGAAGAGGCAAAGTCCAAGGGGAAAAAAATCTGCTCTAAAAGAAAATTTATATCAAAAAGAAAATAATCAGGTGAATCTTTCAGGTTCTAAACCTTTACCAGTCTAAAAAATCTAACAAGGCAATCCAGGGTATGTCAAAATGAGGGGAAAAGAAGACAAAATGAGATGTAAACACGGAACAATGCAGAGGAAGAGGGAGCTGGAAGACTACGTCAAATGAACCCCGGCATCTAGGTCAAGAATAGAGGCCAGACTCCTGATTCCTGACCCCTGACCCCCAACACCAGACACCTAACACCCAACTCTTGATCCCAGACCCCGACCCCAGGGTCCCAACCCCTGATTCCTGACCCCAGACACCAACATGAGACGCCAGAACCCCAACGTGAGACCTCTGGGCCCCGGCCCCAGGCTCCAGACCCAGAACCATTGGGCCAACGCTCTGGGCAGCTGGCTGTCACATTCATTGTGAACAGCAGCAAGGCCAGAGGGGGTGAAGTGTTCAGAGCTTGGTCACACAAGGAAGCTGCAGGGCACGGGGACATGGGGCTCCAAATTCTTGAACGCAAGACCTGGGCACAGGTCTCTCGGCGCTCCCTGGGGTCCTTCTGTTATAGGAAGAACGGGCTTGTGCAGTGTGAGGACACGCTCCGATTCAGACTGTGGGACAGGCTGCTTTCCGAGAACGCGCTTCTCCTGCTACACGAAGCTCCGGGTGCGGGGGCGGGCGGCTCACCTGCAGAACAGGCTGTGGAGCCAACTCAGCCCCGTGACCCCAGCACCACACAGGCAAGCCCTGAGTGGGGGCCAGACACCCCGGGAGGACAGCACAGCAGCTCAGGAGGTCCACCTGCGGCTCGGCAGCCCCCACGTAGTGGGCAGAGACCACCTGGAATGTCAAGAGCCCCATCTCTGTTTCACATGTAGTGGCTGCCCATGTGGCTTAGGCCAGACTCGCTCTTGGAAGCCCCAGTAAGTCTCCAGCTCTGGCAAGTCAAAGAGTGTCTCCCTACCCCAGGAGATCACTCACGTGACAGCCTATCTGTCCACTCACCCTGCCAGACCTGACACTGTTCAGCACTGGGAGCTATCCCACCAGAGCACCAGGCTCAGTAAACACCTGCCCAAGTGAATGTGTTGATCTTGCCACAGCTCAGGAGCACTGTTCCCAAATCACACCCTGGCTGAACCGTCAGCCCTGAGAAGAGATGTGAGCACAGACCGGCTCTCCCTCCAGGGCCAGGGAAGTGGGTGTGGAGGGGTCCACATCTGGGCCTGGCCACTTCCCACCTTGGAACCTGGGTGTCACCGGAACCTCTGGGGCCTTGGTTTCTCGGAAGTAAAATGGGGACAATGATACATATCATCTTCTAGGTTGCCGGAAAAGTCACGAGAGCATCCATCAGCATTTTCCTCAGTGCCTCGCACAGAATGAAGGTCTGGTAAATGGAAGCCCACTCGAACAGATTCCTTTTCTTTTCTTTTTTGGAGAGAGTGTGAGTGTTGTAAGGTGGGGCAGAGGGAGAGGGACAGACTGTCAAGCAGGCTCCCCCACTGATCGCGGATCCCGACATGAGGCTCGATCTCATGATCCTGAGGTCACAAACTAAGCCAAAACCAAGAGTCGGACCCTTAACCATTCAAGCCGCCCAGGGATCCCAGTAACCAATTTCTTTATGGAAGTCATCAGTGATGATGTGTAGAGCTCTCAAGCTGAACCCCGAAACGCAAGCGCCTGCTTGCGGTCTGAACTCCACATGCCAAAGTTCAGCATCCACTGCAAAGGCGAGGACGGGGACAGTGTCACCTTGGGGGTAAGGACAGTGAACAGGAGAAGGATCCATCAGATCCTATTTTTTAAGGGGATGCAAGTTACTAAGTTTGTTTTAAAACATAAAATATACTTATTCTTTTAAACTAATAAAATGCAGTTTTAAGAAAAAAGGTCTTCTCTGTCGTCCACAGATGTACTTCAAGCGTGATGGGAGTTTCCTGTGCTGAAGTAACTGATGTTCCTAACAGGATCTCCAGCTCGGAAACCGAAGCCCACCACAACCCTGGCTCCTATAAGTGCCCATAAGTCATCGGGGAGCTGAGCAGGGTGCTGGCTGCAAGCCCATGACCCGTGGAGTGGAGGGACCCGAGGCTGGGACCCAACCACACCCCCTCAGATTCCTTCCTAAAAGAAAAGAGAGACGGTGCTGCTCACGCCTTCTACGGGGCTATTGCTGTAGGCCGACCACAGCTGGTTTCATGAACTACAGTCAAAATGCTGTTTGCTGTCTTTGCACAAGACATTCCATCCTGTTTGACAGAGCGGCTACCCTCTGTGAACTGAGGTCCAAAACAAGGACCAGAGGGGCCTGGGGGTATCCACGACCTCGCTTGGCCGGTGAGGGACCGGGCGGCCACCATGCCCCAGCTCCCCCTCTGCTTCTGCCTGGAGTCCTGCCCCGGCTTCCTCGGAAGGAGGAACCCCCAGCACCGTGAGTGTGGGCCCCACTTCCCAGGCCGGGCTCTTCACCCACGGCCCCCTCTGCCGCCCTCCCTGCATCGACTATGCCGACAACAAGGACGGAGATGTGGACGGGCCGGCTTGGGAGGACCCCCGCACCCACGGCGGATGGCGGCTCAGAGGATGGGCTCATCCTCAGCTGTGCTCCCGGGAGCCCGGAGCCCGAGGGCACAAGGCCTCCCGCTGCACAAGAAACGATCTCCCGTGGGGGCCGCGGGTCCCCGGGCTCCGAGCAGGAACCGGAGCTGCCCACATGCGTCCTGCCAAGGAAGGACCAGCCCGGGTTCGCCGGCCCCGTGGCCACAAGGCTCCTCCTGCCCGCCGGTCCTCCGTGTGGGCTGGCTCACCTTCCCCTCAGCAGGGATGGCCAGGCCCTGGCCTAGCTCGGAAGCACCCCCGAAGAACCCCACACACACCCTGGCCGCTGCCGGGTCCGGAACCCCGTTCCCATCGGGCCCCGTGCACGCCCGCACCCACGCAGGGACACACCCACGCACGCGCAGCCCACGACGAGTCCCTCGACCCGTCGTGGGAAGAGATGCTCGCTGACGGTCTCGAGGTTCCTGAAGAACCCCTTCGCTCCTGCCCAGGAACTGCCTCCTGCGACGGCATCCCCGTGAGACCCCTCCTGGCACAGACCACGTGGCTGAAACGCACACGCTGAGCACACCCCGGGTTCGGACAGGGTGTGGACCCACGGGAACACACACGCAGCTGTGAGTGGGAACCTGGGAGTCTCCTCGGGAGGATCTCCCGAGCCGGATCCATGCTGACTCCCTGACCGCCCCCCCCCCACCCCATTGCACACGCGGGTGCATGCCCAACACCGACGGGCCCCTGCATGCGGGCAGGGCTCAGCGCGGTGGCCTGCTGCCGTCAGCACCACCGAAACAAGTCCGATGTGTGGGGGCCACTGTCTGGACGCGGCATGGGGTGGGGGTGAGCACGGAGCGGCTGGGGGAGGGGCCCTCGGGGACTCGGGTGTGAGGAGGAAGTCGGGGCAGGGGTCCCCAGGAAGCGGTGACCTCACTTCCCTGACCACAGAGCCCAACAGAATTGGAACCCACGTCACCAGGCACCCACATTCCAGGGACGCCCCCCTGCGCAGCTCGTTGCTTTGGACATCGTCCAACCAACACCATGTTCGCATGCTGCCTCCCGAACTCGGGACGGTGGAGACGGAGGACAGCGCGCCCGCCTACCACTTCCCCGCATTCGGGAGGTCCTTTCAGGGCTGCCCGACGCCTCTGGCCTTTCGGCCGAAAGGAGACTAAGGTGACACCGGGAGGCCAGAGCCGGCCGCCCAGCCCCACACGCTCGCATTGTTGGGCGCAGCCACGGGTCCCCTCAACCGCTGGGTTTGCGTGTGTATGTGTCTATGTGTGAGTGTGTGTGTGTGTGTGTGTGTGTGTGCACACGCGCGCGTGTGTGTGTGTCTGTGAGCGTGCCTGTGCAGGTATGTGTCTGGAAGGAGGGCTCACGTGCGATGGGGCCTTCCTGTGCAGGAGCAGGTGGATGAGGGGTCAGATGCCCGGTGGGCAGGTCGCGGTCAAGGTGAAGGCTGGCTGGGTGGGACAGGTGTGGGGGATGTGAGCTCCTGGCCAGGGTCGATCCCCAGAGCCCTGCAGGTGTGGGTCCCGGGACCGGGGGTAGGGCTGGGCAGGCACAGGTCTGGGGCCCATGTGGGAGCAGCAGGGGGACCGGGCAAGAGGAGAGTGGGGTCGGCCGGGCGGGGCTGGGATGGCTCCGGGCCAGCGACCGGTCCCTGTCTTTGCAGAAGGCCACGGAGGAAGAGACGAGGCAGGCGGCCACCACCTCCTCCCTGACCCAGGAGTCCGCAGGCCCAGGAAAGGCTTCCGAGCCTGCCAGGCCACCTGCGGAAGCCGAGCCCCAGGGTGAGAAGGCGGGGCGGGGCTGGGTGCCTGGGTGTGTGCGGGGACGGGTCGGTGCTGGGCCCACAGGGACAAGCCCCACAGGCTGGTGCGGGGCCAGGAGCAAGGACTGGGCTCAGAGCACCCAGCGGGGACACTGCCCTCGGGGAGCCATCCCGCTGAGGGTTCCTTCCCTGGCTGCGGCCTCTCCGCGACGCCCCGCCTGGATCCTGGGGGCGCCAAGGCACATGCAGAGGCAGGCAAGCGCGGGACCTTCTCTCCTCTCACAGCTGCTCCTGGCAAGGAGCTCAGGCCCCTCCTGACATCAGCAGGAGCTGGGGATTGGGAGACGGTGCCTGCCGCCACCTCAGCCTGGGACGCGCCGCCAGCAGGTGACCAGGAACCGGGCCCCGCAGAGCCTGACGCTGCCCAGGAAGAGTTGGGGCCTCCTCCTGCCCCGGGTCCTGCTCCTGCTCCTGCTCCTCTCACGATCCTGCGCCTTCCCCCGTCCGTGCCTGGGCCCCTCATCCTGCCACAGGACCCGCTCCTGCCCTGCATCCTGCACCAGCCAGCACCACTGCACCTGACCCAGCTGCAAACCCTGCCGCTGCCCCTGCCCCGTCCCCTGCCCCGGCCTTGGCCCCGGCCCCTTCCCCGGCCTGCGCCCCTCTTACTGCCCCACACCCAGCCCCTGCCCCAGCCCCTGCAAGGACTCATTCCCCTTCCCCGGTCCCTGCCCCTTCGCCTGCCCCGGAGACAGCTGCTGCCCCTTCCCCTGCCCGTGCCTCTGCCCTTGTTCTGGCCCTACACACAGCTCCTGTATCTGATCCTGCCCCTTTGCCTGCCCCGACCCAGGCCACGGACACCTGCCCTGTCCCCGCCTGTGCCCCTGATCCTGACCCAGTCCCGGCTCGGGCCCTGGATCTTGTGCCAGCCATCGCCGGGACACCTCTCCCAGCTCCAGCCCCTTCCACGGCCCCTTCCCTTGCCCCTGCCAGGATCCCTGCCCCTTGGCCTGCCCCTGCCTCTGCCCCTGCCAGGACCCCTACCCCTTCGCCGGCCTGTGCCCCTGCTCCTGCCCCAGACCCAGCTCCTGCCCCTTCTCCACACCCCGCCAGGACCACGGGCCACTCCCCTGCCCCTGCCTCTGCCCTCCTTCCTGCCCCAGACCCAGTTCCTACCCTGGATCCGGCCCCTGCCCCTGCCCCTGCCCCTGTCCGTGCCATTGCCTCTGCCCCGATTCCTGCCCCACACGCATGCCCTGCACCTCTTCCTGGCCCTGCCCCTTCCCCTGCCTGGAAGACTGCCCTTTCCGTGTTCCTCCCTGGGTCCCTGTTCCTGCTCCAGACCCCACCCGTCCTCCTGCTCCTGCCCCTGCCCCTGCCGCTTGCCCACCCCCTTCACCTGCCCCTCCAAGGACCACAGGCCCTTCCCTTGCCCCTCTCAGGGACCCTGTGTCTTCGCCTCTCCCTGCCTGGGCCCCTGCTCCTGCCCGAGACCCAGGTCCTGCCCCTGCTCCTGCCCCTTCTCCTGCTCCTGCCTGGGTCCCTCTTGCTGCTCCACACCCAGGCCCTGCCGCTTCCCCGGCCTCGGCCAGGACTGCTGCCCCTCCCTTTGCCCCTCGCAGGGCCACTGTCTCTTCCCCTGCCTCTCCCTGTTCCCACGGACACCTGTTCCAGCTCCACACCCAGCTCCTGCCCCTTGCTCCTGCCCTTTCCCCTGGCCCTGCCTGCACTCCTCTTCCTGGCCCTGACCCAGCTCCAGCCCTGCATGCTGCAGTGGCCGCTCCTGCTGACCCTGTCCCTCCCCTTGCTCCTGCTCCTGCCCCGGTCCCAGCTCATGCACCAGGCCCAGCTCCTGTGCCGGCCCCTGTCCCAACCCCTGACCCTACCCCTGCTCCTGCGGGGCTCCCAGAGCCCCATCCAGAGCCCCCCGCTCTGCGGGGAGAGCTCCCTGGACGGGTACCCTCCGTTCCATGCCCCGACCCCGATGGCCCGCCGCCACGGTTCATCCCCTCCGCCTGGGTTCTCTCTCTCTGCTTCGGTCTCACCATCATCCTAGCTTTGCATGCCCTCGACGCTCTCGCCTATCTCTTTTAAATAAAATGCATCCTTTTTCCGTGGAACCCGAGCTCAACCCTAAGTCCGTCCCCGGAGGCGCCGCCCCCACCGCCCCCCCCCCCACCGCCCCCAACAGCCCAGAACATCGCTGTGGAACAACTCCTTCCCCGGAGGGGACCCTGAACCCAAGCCCTCCCTGCCCATTGCTCCCCTAGTCCGGCCCCTTGCCACGCCTCAGCTGCTTTCTCTCTCCCTTCCTTCCCCGGATCTGGACATTTCTGGGAGGGGAATGACTCTGGTGGTGCCCGGGTGTCTGCCCACCTCTTTTCAAAGGGGACTGGGTTTTGTCCTGGGCGACTTGGACGTGGAACTTGCCCCCTGCCATACCGAAAACCGCGAAGGGTTCTAGAGGAGACTGGATCACGGAGGGCCCTTGAGTGCAGAGGGGCCCAAGGTCGGGGCCGAGACCCCTGTTCCCGCCGGGACACCACAGCCTGACCCCAGATGCGACCCGGCAGCTTCCTCCCGGGGCCTGCACACACACCAGGGCGAGGCACACAGCTGGAAGACACACGGCATACACATAGCTCACAACCCAAGGCCAGAGAAAGCTCTCCCCGGCCTCTGGTGCCCCCCAGGCTCCAAGGCACCGGGTCCCACAACGACACAGACCGAAAGCATGCCAGGTGGATGGGGAGGGGGGTGCGGGGGGCCGGCGGCGGACAGGCCACGCGGGGAGCCCGTGTCAGCGATGCGGGAGCTCCCCGGGAAGGCCTCTGGCCAAGGAAACCCTACGGAGGCAGTGCGCGTCCCCCTCAGACCGGCCGGTGTCTGGCCTGAGGACCAGCAGCCCTGGGGAGAACGTGCCGACACGGAGGTCCAGGGCACGTCCCCCGGAGAGAAGGGGGACGGGCACCCCTGTCTGGGACCACAGCGGGCAGCACCCATCCCAGCCCGCAGGGGCACCCATCACCTAGCAGTGCTCGTCCGGGGACTCAGCCCGCCACCTCTGGCACGGTGTTTCCCGCCAGAAGGGAGAGAGCAGGGTGAGGCAGTCGGGGAGCGCTCATGCCCAGGGACGTGGACGCCGTCCTCGGTCCCAGTGCTCAGGTGACAACGTCCTGGAGCTAACCGTCCCAGTCTCCTCCGGGGCACCGGATCCGGGAAGCCCCTCCTGAGAGCCCTCCTGCCCCCCCTGCTCCTGGGAACAGTCACAATTGGTGGACGAGGAGGTGGACAGGGTCCAGGATGGCAGAAGGCCATCCAGGATGGCCCAGGAGGAAGAAGGGCAGGACGGCGAGGACAGATGCACCTGCCCTGAGCCACCATCCAGGGTCTGGCCGGGAACGCCCTCGCACCTCCCTCCACCCAAGGACTCCAGAGGCATGGGCCGCACTCCTGTGCTTTCACGGCCTCCCTCCCTCAGGCCTTCAGTCCCTCAGTCCTTCCTTCCCACCCTCCTGCCCTCCCTCCCCGTCTAGGTCTAGGCCTTCCTGTTCTTTCCCTCCCTCCTTTCCTCCCTCTCTCCCAGCTTGACTCCCTCCATTCCTCCCTCACCCAGCAGAGGCTCTGGGGTCCCAGCAGGCAACTGAGCCCTGGGGCTTCATCCCAGGGGAGCAGCCCCAACCACATGGTCCCTGTCCCCGGGACACTCACGGTCACTGTGGGCGCTGACGGGGCACGGTCTTCAGGGTGAGCAGCGGGATGGCCACCTGGAATCCGCTGCGGAACACGGGGGCCGGCTGCACAGAGGGCGGAAGAGAACGAGGCTTAGCACTGCCTCCAGAAACATCGAGTCCCGAAAAGGGACGCCAAGTCAGGATATCCTCCACGTGACGCCCTGGGCGTCCTCATGGCCCACCGGCCCCGATCCCCCGAAGCCCCAAAGACTGCGTCGGGCCGTGTTGACTGGGGCTTTGGGGCACCACGCTTGGGCCCCAGAGACAGCATCGCAGCCAACATCCCCAGGGCCTCCGAGTTTTCCTAAGGACCTCGCAGGTCCTCTGAGCCTGACGTCGTCCTCCTTGGGAAGCAATGTCCTGTCGACCCCCGTCTCTCCTGCCTCTTCTGGGATCCCTCAGAGGCCACACCCACCACGTGGGGCCGCCATGACCAGGACACACCCCGTGCCCGGTGGCGGGACGCCCGCCTCCAGCGCTGGGCCCCTCAGAAGCCCGGTGCGCTGGGCCAGGCCTGGGCCCTCGCTCGGGGGTCCCCGGACATCTCCAGTGCTGTGCCCTGAGCCTGCCTGCGCTGGGTCGCCTCGGACCAGCCCGGGTGGCCAGCCGGGGGGCCCCTAGGCCAGGCAGGGAGGCGCCAGGCCAGAAGGTCCGGACGAGCCGCTCCCGGGCCCACTGTGGGGAGCCCGGGCCGAGGCTGTTCCACCAACGGAGGAGGACCTGGGCCCAGGGAGCTGAGAGGGGACAGGGCGTAATGAGCCCAAAGCAGGGCAGGGAGCGCCGTGGGGGGGCCTTGACCTCAGGCCCAATGGGAGACCACATCCCCCCCGCACGGCTCGGTCCCCCGGCGGGGGAAGGTGGTCGTCGGGATGTCCAGGCTCCCGGGCTGCACGGCCGGCAGCCGCTGGCTGGCGTGGGAGGAGGCACGCCTGGCGCAGGAGAGAGCCCTCGGCAGAGAGGAGGGGGCAGGTGCTCCCCCGGCGGCAGGTGCCCCAGGGCGGGCGGCGCGCGCTGGCCTCCGCGGGAAGGCAGAGCCGCGCCAGCCCGGGTGCCCCGAGGCCAAGGCCGAGACCCTCTCCAGCATTGGCCACCGCACCCTCTTGTCTCCACCGACAACCCCACTGTGCCGGGACTCGGCCGCTTGCTGTCTTTGCACCGGACTTGCCATCCTGCCTTGATCGAGCGGCTAACCTCTGTGGACTGAGGTCCAAAACAAGGACCAGAGGGGCCTGGTGTATCCACGACCTTGCTCAGCCGGTGAGGGACCGGGCGGCCACCATGCCCCAGCTCCCCCTCTGCTTCTGCCTGGAGTCCTGCCCCGGCTTCCTCGGAAGGAGGAACCCCCAGCACCGTGAGTGTGGGCCCCACTTCCCACGCCGGGCTCTTCACCCACAGCCCCCTCTGCCGCCCTCCCTGCATCGACTATGCCGACAACAAGGACGGAGATGTGGACGGGCCGGCGTGGGAGGACCCCCGCACCCACGGCGGATGACGGCTCCGAGGATGGGCTCATCCTCAGCTGTGCTCCCGGGAGCCCGGAGCCCGAGGGCACAAGGCCTTCCGCTGCACAAGAAACGATCTCCCGTGGGGGCCGCGGGTCCCCCGGGCTCCGAGCAGGAACCGGAGCTGCCCACATGCGTCCTGCCAAGGAAGGATCAGCCCGGGCTCGCCGGCCCCGTGGCCACGAGGCTCCTCCTGCCCGCCGGTCCTCCGTGTGGGCTGGCTCACCTTCCCCTCAGCAGGGATGGCCAGGCCCTGGCCTAGCTCGGTCCCCTCCCCCGAAGCACCCCACACACACCCTGGCCGCTGCCGGGTCCGGAACCCCGTTCCCATCGGGCCCGTGCACGTCCGCACCCACGCAGGGACACACCCACGCACGCGCAGCCCACGACGAGTCCCTCGACCCGTCGTGGGAAGAGATGCTCGCTGACGGTCTCGAGGTTCCTGAAGAACCCCGTCGCTCCTGCCCAGGAACTGCCTCCTGCGACGGCATCCCCGTGAGACCCCTCCTGGCACAGACCACGTGGCTGAAACGCACACGCTGAGCACACCCCGGGTTCGGACAGGGCGTGGACCCACGGGAACACACATGCAGCTGTGAGTGGGAACCTGGGTGTCTCCTCGGGAGGATCTCCCGAGCCGGACCCACGCTGACTCCCTGACCGCCCCCCCCACCCCATTGCACACGCGGGTGCATGCCCAACACCGACAGGCCCCTGCATGCGGGCAGGGCTCAGCGCGGTGGCCTGCTGCCGTCAGCACCACCGAAACAAGTCCGATGTGTGGGGGCCACTGTCTGGACGCGGCATGGGGTGGGAGGTGAGCACGGAGAGGCTGGGGGAGGGGCCCTGGGGGCTCCGGTGTGAGGAGGAAGTCGGGGCAGGGGTCCCCAGGAAGCGGTGACCTCACTTCCCTGACCACAGAGCCCAACAGAATTGGAACCCACGTCACCAGGCACCCACATTCCAGGGACGCCCCCTGCGCAGCTCGTTGCTTTGGACATCATCCAACCAACACCATGTTCGCATGCTGCCTCCCAAACTCGGGATGGTGGAGACGGAGGACAGCGCGCCCGCCTACCACTTCCCCGCGCTTGGGAGGTCCTTTCAGGGCTACCCGACGCCTCTGGCCTTTCGGCCGAAAGGAGACTAAGGTGACACCGGGAGGCCAGAGCCAGCCGCCCAGCCCCACACGCTCGCATCGACGGGCGCAGCCACGGGTCCCCTCAACCGCTGGGTTTGCGTGTGTATGTGTCTTTGTGTGAGAGTGTGTGTGTGTGTGCGCACGCGCGTGTGTGTGTGTGTCTGTGAGCGTGACTGTGCAGGTATGTGTCTGGAAGGAGGGATCACGGGCGGTGGGGCCTTCCTGAGCAGGAGCAGGTGGATGAGGGGTCAGATGCCCGGTGGGCAGGTCGCGGTCAAGGTCAAGGCTGGCTGGGTGGGACAGGTGTGGGGGATGTGAGCTCCTGGCCAGGGTCGATCCCCAGAGCCCTGCAGGTGTGGGTCCCGGGACCGGGGGTAGGGCTGGGCAGGCACAGGTCTGGGGCCCACGTGGGAGCAGCAGGGGGACCGGGCAAGAGGAGAGTGGGGTCGGCCGGGCGGGGCTGGGATGGCTCCGGGCCAGCGACCGGTCCCTGTCTTTGCAGAAGGCCACGGAGGAAGAGAAGAGGCAGGCGGACACCACCTCCTCTCTGACCCAGGAGTCCGCAGGCCCAGGAAAGGTAGCAGGCCACCTGCGGAAGCCGAGCCCCAGGGTGAGAAGGCGGGGCGGGGCTGGGTGCCTGGGTGTATGCGGGAACGGGTCGGTGCTGGGCCCACAGGGACGAGCCCCACAGGCTGGTGCGGGGCCAGGAGCAAGGACTGGGCTCAGAGCACCCAGCGGGGACACTGCCCTCGGGGAGCCGTCCCGCTGAGGGTTCCTTCCCTGGCTGCGACCTCTCCGCGACGCCCCGCCTGGGTCCTGGGGGCGCCAAGGCACACGCAGAGGCAGGCAAGCGCGGGACCTTCTCTCCTCTCACAGCTGCTCCTGGCAAGGAGCTCGGGCCCCTCCTGACATCAGCAGGAGCTGGGGATTGGGAGACGGTGCCTGCCGCCACCTCAGCCGGGGACCCGCCGCCAGCAGGTTTCCAGGAACCGGGCCCCGCGGAGCCTGACGCTGCCCAGGAAGAGCTGCGGCCTGCTCCTGCCCCAGGCCGTGCTCCTGCTCCTTCTCCTCTCACGATCCTGCGCCTTCCCCCGTCCCTGCCCGGGCCCCTCATCCTGCCACAGGCCCAGCTCCTTCCTGCATCCTGCACCAGCCAGCACCACCGCACCTGACCCAGCTGCAAACCCTGCCGCTGCCCCTGCCCCGTCCCCTGCCCCGGCCTTGGCCACGGCCCCTTCCCCGGCCTGCGCCCCTCTTACTGCCCCACACCCAGCCCCTGCCCCAGCCCCTGCAAGGACTGATTCCCCTTGCCCGGCCCCTGCCCCTTCGCCTGCCACGGAGACAGCTGCTGCCCCTGCCCGTGCCTCTGCCCTTCTTCTTGCCCCACACCCAGCTCGTGTATCTGATCCTGCCCCTTCGCCTGCCCCGACTCAGGCCACGGACACCTCCCCTGTCCCCGCCTGTGCCCCTGATCCTGACCCAGTCCCGGCTCGGGCCCTGGATCCTGCGCCAGCCATCGCCGGGACACCTCTCCCAGCTCCAGCGCCTTCCACGGCCCCTTCCCTTGCCCCTGCCAGGATCCCTGCCCCTTGGCCTGCCCCTGCCTCTGCCCCTGCCAGGACCCCTACCCCTTCGCCTGCCTGTGACCCTGCTCCTGCCCCAGACCCAGCTCCTGCCCCTTCTCCAAACCCCCGCCAGGACCACTGGCCACTCCCCTGCCCCTGCCTCTGCCCTCCTTCCTGCCCCAGGCCCAGTTCCTACCCTGGGTCCTGCCCCTGCCCCTGCCCCTGCCCCTGCCCCTGCCCCTGCCCATGCCATTGCCTCTGCCCCGATTCCTGCCCCACACGCATGTCCTGCACCTCTTCCTGCCCCTGCCCCTTTCCCTGCCTGGAAGACTGCCCCTTCCCGTGTTCCTCCCTGGGTCCCTGTTCCTGCTCCAGACCCCACCCGTCCTCCTGCTCCTGCCCCTGCCCCTGCCGCTTGCCCACCCCCTTCCCCTGCCCCTCCAAGGACCACTGGCCCTTCCCTTGCCCCTCTCAGGGCCCCTCTGTCTTCGCCTCTCCCTGCCTGGGCCCCTGCTCCTGCCCGAGACCCAGGTCCTGCCCCTGCTCCTGCCCCTTCTCCTGCTCCTGCCTGGGTCCCTCTTGCTGCTCCACACCCAGGCCCTGCCGCTTCCCCGGCCTCGGCCAGGACCGCTGCCCCTCCCTTTGCCCCTCACAGGGCCACTGTCTCTTCCCCTGCCTCTCCCTGTTCCCACGGGACACCTGTTCCAGCCCCACACCCAGCTCCTGCCCCTTGCTCCTGCCATTTCCCCTGGCCCTGCCTGCACTCCTCCTCCTGGCCCTGACCCCGCTCCAGCCCTGCATGCTGCACTGGCCCCTACTGCTGACCCTTTCTGTCCCCTTGCTCCTGCCCCGGTCCCAGCTCTTGCACCAGGCCCAGCTCCTGTGCCGGCCCCTGTCCCAACACCTGCCCCTACACCTGCTCCTGCGGGGCTCCCAGAGCCCCATCCAGAGGCCCCCGCCCTGCGGGGAGAGCTCCCTGGACGGGTACCCTCCGTTCCATGCCCCGACCCCGATGGCCCGCCGCCACGGTTCATCCCCTCCGCCTGGGTTCTTTCTCTCTGCTTCGGTCTCACCGTCATCCTAGCTTTGCATGCCCTCGACGCTCTCGCCTATCTCTTTTAAATAAAATGCATCGTTTTTCCGTGGAACCCGTGCTCAACCCTAAGTCCGTCCCCGGCGGCGCCGCCCCACCCGCCCCCCCCCACCGCCCCCAACAGCCCAGAACATCGCTGTGGAACAACTCCTTCCCCGAAGGGGACCCTGAGCCCAAGCCCTCCCTGCCCATTGCTCCCCCAGTCCGGCCCCTCGCCACGCCTCAGCTGATTTCTCTCTCCCTTCCTTCCCCTGTTCTGGACGTTTCTGGGAGGGGGATCACTCTGGAGGTGCCCGGGTGTCTGCCCACCTCTTTTCAAAGGGGACTGGGTTTTGTCCTGGGCCTCTTGGACATGGAACTTGCCCCCTGCCATACCGAAAACCCCAAAGGGTTCTAGAGGAGACGGGATCACGGAGGCCCCTTGAGTGCAGAGGGGTCCAAGGTCGGGGCCCTGACCCCTGTTCCCGCCGGGACACCACAGCCTGACCCCAGATGCGACCCGGCAGCTTCCTCCCGGGGCCTGCACACACACCAGGGCGAGGCACACAGCTGGAAGACACACCCCACACGGCATACCCATCGCTAACAACCCAAGGCCAGAGAAAGCTCTCCCCGGCCTCTGGTGCCCCCCAGGCTCCAAGGCACCGGGTCCCACAACGACACAGACCGAAAGCATGCCAGGTGGATGGGGAGGGGGGTGCGGGGGGCCGGCGGCGGACAGGCCACGCGGGGAGCCCGTGTCAGCGATGCGGGAGCTCCCCGGGAAGGCCTCTGGCCAAGGAAACCCTACGGAGGCAGCGCGCGTCCCCCTCAGACCGGCCGGTGTCTGGCCTGAGGACCAGCAGCCCTGGGGAGAACGTGCCGACACGGAGGTCCAGGGCACGTCCCCCGGAGAGAAGGGGGACGGGCACCCCTGTCTGGGACCACAGCGGGCAGCACCCATCCCAGCCCGCAGGGGCACCCATCACCTAGCAGTGCTCGTCCGGGGACTCAGCCCGCCACCTCTGGCACGGTGTTTCACGCCAGAAGGGAGAGAGCAGGGTGAGGCAGTCGGGGAGCGCTCTTGCCCAGGGACGTGGACGCAGTCCTCGGTCCCAGTGCTCAGGTGACAACGTCCTGGAGCTAACCGTCCCAGTCTCCTCCGGGGCACCGGATCCGGGAAGCCCCTCCTGAGAGCCCTCCTGCCCCCCCTGCTCCTGGGAACAGTCACAATTGGTGGACGAGGAGGTGGACAGGGTCCAGGATGGCAGAAGGCCATCCAGGATGGCCCAGGAGGAGGAAGGGCAGGACGGCGAGGACAGATGCACCTGCCCTGAGCCACCATCCAGGGTCTGGCCGGGGATGCCCTCGCACCTCCCTCCACCCAAGGACTCCAGAGGCATGGGCCGCACTCCTGGGCTTTCACGGCCTCCCTCCCTCATGCCTTCAGTCCCTCAGTCCTTCCTTCCCTCCCTCCTGCCCTCCCTCCCCCTCTAGGCCTTCCTCTTCTTTCCCTCCCTCCTTTCCTCCCTCTCCCCCAGCTTGACTCCCTCCATTCCTCCCTCACCCAGCAGAGGCTCTGGGGTCCCAGCAGGGAACTGAGCCCTGGGGCTTCATCCGGGAGCAGCCCCAACCACATGGTCCCTGTCCCCGGGGCACTCACGGTCACTGTGGGCGCTGACGGGGCCCGGTCCTCAGGTTGAGCAGCGGGATGGCCACTTGGAATCCGCTGCGGAACACGGGGGCCGGCTGCACAGAGGGCGGAAGAGAACGAGGCTTAGCACTGCCTCCAGAAACATCGAGTCCTCCACGTGACGCCCTGGGCGTCCTCGTGGCCCACCGGCCCCAATCCCCCGAAGCCCCAAAGACGGCGTCGGGCCGTGTTGACTGGGGCTTTGGGGCACCGCTCTTGGGCCCCAGGAACAGCATCGCAGCCAACATCCCCAGGGCCTCCGAGTTTTCCTAAGGACCTCGCAGGTCCTCTGAGCCTGACGTCGTCCTCCTTGGGAAGCAATGTCCTGTCGACCCCCGTGTCTGTCTCCTGCCTCTTCTGGGATCCCTCACGGCCACACCCACCACGTGGGGCTGCCATGACCAGGACACACCTTGTGCCCCGTGGCGGACGCCCGCCTCCAACGCTGGGCCCCTCACAAGCCCGGTGCGCTGGGCCAGGCCTGGGCGCTCGCTCGGGGGTCCCCGGACATCTCCGGTGCAGTGCCCTGAGCCTGCCGGCGCTGGGTCGCCTCAGAACAGCCCGGGAGGCCAGCCGGGGGGCCCCTAGGCCAGGCAGGGAGGCGCCAGGCCAGGAGGTCCGGACGAGCCGCTCCCGGGCCCAGTGTGGGGAGCCCGGGCCGAGGCTGCTCCCCCAACGGAGGAGGACCTGGGCCCAGGGAGCTGAGTGGGGACAGGGCACAATGAGCCCAAGCTGGGCAGAGAGCTCCGGGGGGGGGGTGCCTTGACCTCGGGCCCACTGGGAGACCACATCCCCCCCACAGGGCTCGGTCCCCTGGCGGGGGAAGGTGGTCGTCGGGATGTCCAGGCTCCCGGGCTGCACGGCCGGCAGCCGCTGGCTGGCGTGGGAGGAGGCACGGCTGGCGCAGGAGAGAGCCCTCGGCAGAGAGGAGGGGGCAGGTGCTCCCGCGGCGGCAGGTGCCCGAGGGCGGGCGGCGTGCGCCGGCCTCCGCCGGAAGGCAGAGCCACGCCAGCCCCGGTGCCCCGAGGCCAAGGCCGAGACCCTCTCCAGCATTGGCCACCGCACCCTCTTGTCTCCACCGACAACCCCACTGTGCCGGGTCTCGGCCGCTTGCTGTCTTTGCACCGGACTTGCCATCCTGCCTTGACCGAGCGGCTACCCTCTGTGGACTGAGGTCCAAAACAAGGACCAGAGGGGCCTGGGGGTATCCACGACCTCGCTCAGCCGGTGAGGGACCGGGCGGCCACCATGCCCCAGCTCCCCCTGTGCTTCTGCCTGGAGTCCTGCCCCGGCTTCCTCGGAAGGAGGAACCCCCAGCACCGTGAGTGTGGGCCCCACTTCCCAGGCCGGGCTCTTCACCCACGGCCCCCTCTGCCGCCCTCCCTGCATCGACTATGCCGACAACAAGGACGAAGATGTGGACGGGACGGCGTGGGAGGACCCCCGCACCCACGGCGGATGGCGGCTCCGAGGATGGGCTCATCCTCAGCTGTGCTCCCGGGAGCCCGGAGCCCGAGGGCACAAGGCCTCCCGCTCACAAGAAACGATCTCCCGTGGGGGCCGCGGGTCCCCCGGGCTCCGAGCAGGAACCGGAGCTGCCCACATGCGTCCTGCCAAGGAAGGATCAGCCCGGGCTCGCCGGCCCCGTGGCCACAAGGCTCCTCCTGCCCGCCGGGCCTCCGTGTGGGCTGGCTCACCTTCCCCTCAGCAGGGATGGCCAGGCCCTGGCCTAGCTCGGTCCCCTCCCCCGAAGCACCCCACACACACCCTGGCCGCTGCCGGGTCCGGAACCCCGTTCCCATCGGGCCCCGTGCACGCCCGCACCCACGCAGGGACACACCCACGCACGCGCAGCCCACGACGAGTCCCTCGACCCGTCGTGGGAACAGATGCTCGCTGACGTTCTCGAGGTTCCTGAAGAACCCCGTCGCTCCTGCCCAGGAACTGCCTCCTGCCACGGCATCCCCGTGAGAACCCTCCTGGCACAGACCACGTGGCTGAAACGCACACGCTGAGCACACCCCGGGTCGGACAGGGCGTGGACCCACGGGAACACACACGCAGCTGTGAGTGGGAACCTGGGAGTCTCCTCGGGAGGATCTCCCGAGCCGGACCCACGCTGACTCCCTGACCGCCCCCCACCCCATTGCACACGCGGGTGCATGCCCAACACCGACGGGCCCCTGCATGCGGGCAGGGCTCAGCGCGGTGGCCTGCTGCCATCAGCACCACCGAAACAAGTCCGATGTGTGGGGGCCACTGTCTGGACGCGGCACGGGGTGAGGGGTGAGCACGGAGCGGCTGGGGGAGGGGCCCTCGGGGACTCGGGTGTGAGGAGGAAGTCGGGGCAGGGGTCCCCAGGAAGCGGTGACCTCACTTCCCTGACCACAGAGCCCAACAGAATTGGAACCCACGTCACCAGGCACCCACATTCCAGGGACGCCCCCCTGCGCAGCTCGTTGCTTTGGACATCGTCCAACCGACACCATGTTCGCATGCTGCCTCCCAAACTCGGGACGGTGGAGACGGAGGACAGCGCGCCCGGCTACCACTTCCCCGCGCTCTGGAGGTCCTTTCAGGGCTGCCCGACGCCTCTGGCCTTTCGGCCGAAAGGACACTAAGGTGACACCGGGAGGCCAGAGCCGGCCGCCCAGCCCCACACGCTCGCATCGACGGGCGCAGCCACGGGTCCCCTCAACTGCTGGGCTTGTGTGTGTAAGTGTCTTGTGTGTGTGTGTGTGTGTGTGTGTGTGTCTGAGAGCGTGCCTGTGCAGGTATGTGTCTGGAAGGAGGGCTGACGTGCGGTGGGGCCTTCCTGAGCAGGAGCAGGTGGATGAGGGCTAAGATGCCCGGTGGGCAGGTCGCGGTCAAGGTGAAGGCTGGCTGGGTGGGACAGGTGTGGGGGATGTGAGCTCCTGGCCAGGGTCGATCCCCAGAGCCCTGCAGGTGTGGGTCCCGGGACCGGGGGTAGGGCTGGGCAGGCACAGGTCTGGGGCCCATGTGGGAGCAGCAGGGGGACCGGGCAAGAGGAGAGTGGGGTCGGCCGGGCGGGGCTGGGATGGCTCCGGGCCAGCGACCGGTCCCTGTCTTTGCAGAAGGCCACGGAGGAAGAGACGAGGCAGGCGGCCACCACCTCCTCCCTGACCCAGGAGTCCGCAGGCCCAGGAAAGGCTTCCGAGCCTGCCAGGCCACCTGCGGAAGCCGAGCCCCAGGGTGAGAAGGCGGGGCGGGGCTGGGTGCCTGGGTGTGTGCGGGGACGGGTCGGTGCTGGGCCCACAGGGACAAGCCCCACAGGCTGGTGCGGGGCCAGGAGCAAGGACTGGGCTCAGAGCACCCAGCGGGGACACTGCCCTCGGGGAGCCATCCCGCTGAGGGTTCCTTCCCTGGCTGCGGCCTCTCCGCGACGCCCCGCCTGGGTCCTGGGGGCGCCAAGGCACATGCAGAGGCAGGCAAGCGCGGGACCTTCTCTACTCTCACAGCTGCTCCTGGCAAGGAGCTCGGGCCCCTCCTGACATCAGCAGGAGCTGGGGATTGGGAGACGGTGCCTGCCGCCTCCTCAGCCGGGGACCCGCCGCCAGCAGGTGACCAGGAACCGGGCCCCGCGGAGCCTGACGCTGCCCAGGAAGAGCTGCGGCCTGCTCCTGCCCCAGGCCGTGCTCCTGCTCCTGCTCCTCTCAGGATCCTGCGCCTTCCCCCGTCCCTGCCCGGGCCCCTCATCCTGCCACAGGCCCAGGTCCTGCCCTGCATCCTGCACCAGCCAGCACCACCGCACCTGAGCCAGCTGCAAACCCTGCCGCTGCCCCTGCCCCGTCCCCTGCCCCGGCCTTGGCCACGGCCCCTTCCCCGGCCTGCGCCCCTCTTACTGCCCCACACCCAGCCCCAGCCCCAGCCCCTGCAAGGACTGATTCTCCTTGCCTGGCCCCTGCCCCTTCGCCTGCCACGGAGACAGCTGCTGCCCCTTCCCCTGCCCGTGCCTCTGCCCTTCTTCTTGCCCCACACCCAGCTCGTGTATCTGATCCTGCCCCTTCGCCTGCCCCGACCCAGGCCACGGACACCTCCCCTGTCCCCGCCTGTACCCCTGATCCTGACCCAGTCCCGGCTCGGGCCCTGGATCCTGCGCCAGCCATCGCCGGGACACCTCTCCCAGCTCCAGCCCCTTCGACGGCCCCTTCCCTTGCCCCTGCCAGGATCCCTGCCCCTTGGCCTGCCCCTGCCTCTGCCCCTGCCAGGACCCCTACCCCTTCACCTGCCTGTGACCCTGCTCCTGCCCCAGACCCAGCTCCTGCCCCTTCTCCAAACCCCGCCAGGACCACTGGCCACTCCCCTGCCCCTGCCTCTGCCCTCCTTCCTGCCCCAGGCCCAGTTCCTACCCGGGATCCTGCCCCTGCCCCTGCCCCTGGCCCTGCCCCTGCCCATGCCCATGCCATTGCCTCTGCCCCGATTCCTGCCCCACACGCATGTCCTGCACCTCTTCCTGCCCCTGCCCCTTTCCCTGCCTGGAAGACTGCCCCTTCCCGTGTTCCTCCCTGGGTCCCTGTTCCTGCTCCAGACCCCACCCGTCCTCCTGCTCCTGCCCCTGCCCCTGCCGCTTGCCCACCCCCTTCCCCTGCCCCTCCAAGGACCACTGGCCCTTCCCTTGCCCCTCTCAGGGCCCCTCTGTCTTCGCCTCTCCCTGCCTGGGCCCCTGCTCCTGCCCGAGACCCAGGTCCTGCCCCTGCTCCTGCCCCTTCTCCTGCTCCTGCCTGGGTCCCTCTTGCTGCTCCACACCCAGGCCCTGCCGCTTCCCCGGCCTCGGCCAGGACCGCTGCCCCTCCCTTTGCCCCTCACAGGGCCACTGTCTCTTCCCCTGCCTCTCCCTGTTCCCACCGGACACCTGTTCCAGCCCCACACCCAGCTCCTGCCCCTTGCTCCTGCCCTTTCCCCTGGCCCTGCCTGCACTCCTCTTCCTGGCCCTGACCCAGCTCCAGCCCTGCATGCTGCAGCGGCCGCTCCTGCTGACCCTTTCCGTCCCCTTGCTCCTGCTCCTGCCCCGGTCCCAGCTCTTGCACCAGGCCCAGCTCCTGTGCCGGCCCCTGTCCCAACACCTGCCCCTACACCTGCTCCTGCGGGGCTCCCAGAGCCCCATCCAGAGGCCCCCGCCCTGCGGGGAGAGCTCCCTGGACGGGTACCCTCCGTTCCATGCCCCGACCCCGATGGCCCGCCGCCACGGTTCATCCCCTCCGCCTGGGTTCTTTCTCTCTGCTTCGGTCTCACCATCATCCTAGCTTTGCATGCCCTCGACGCTCTCGCCTATCTCTTTTAAATAAAATGCATCGTTTTTCCGTGGAACCCGTGCTCAACCCTAAGTCCGTCCCCGGCGGCGCCGCCCCACCCGCCCCCCCCCACCGCCCCCAACAGCCCAGAACATCGCTGTGGAACAACTCCTTCCCCGAAGGGGACCCTGAGCCCAAGCCCTCCCTGCCCATTGCTCCCCCAGTCCGGCCCCTCGCCACGCCTCAGCTGATTTCTCTCTCCCTTCCTTCCCCTGTTCTGGACGTTTCTGGGAGGGGGATCACTCTGGAGGTGCCCGGGTGTCTGCCCACCTCTTTTCAAAGGGGACTGGGTTTTGTCCTGGGCGTCTTGGACATGGAACTTGCCCCCTGCCATACCGAAAACCCCGAAGGGTTCTAGAGGAGATGGGATCACGGAGGCCCCTTGAGTGCAGAGGGGTCCAAGGTCGGGGCCGTGACCCCTGTTCCCGCCGGGACACCACAGCCTGACCCCAGATGCGACCCGGCAGCTTCCTCCCGGGGCCTGCACACACACCAGGGCGAGGCACACAGCTGGAAGACACACCCCACACGGCATACCCATCGCTCACAACCCAAGGCCAGAGAAAGCTCTCCCCGGCCTCTGGTGCCCCCTAGGCTCCAAGGCACCGGGTCCCACAACGACACAGACCGAAAGCATGCCAGGTGGATGGGGAGGGGGGTGCGGGGGGCCGGCGGCGGACAGGCCACGCGGGGAGCCCGTGTCAGCGATGCGGGAGCTCCCCGGGAAGGCCTCTGGCCAAGGAAACCCTACGGAGGCAGCGCGCGTCCCCCTCAGACCGGCCGGTGTCTGGCCTGAGGACCAGCAGCCCTGGGGAGAACGTGCCGACACGGAGGTCCAGGGCACGTCCCCCGGAGAGAAGGGGGACGGGCACCCCTGTCTGGGACCACAGCGGGCAGCACCCATCCCAGCCAGCAGGGGCACCCATCACCTAGCAGTGCTCGTCCGGGGACTCAGCCCGCCACCTCTGGCACGGTGTTTCACGCCAGAAGGGAGAGAGCAGGGTGAGGCAGTCGGGGAGCGCTCATGCCCAGGGACGTGGACGCCGTCCTCGGTCCCAGTGCTCAGGTGACAACGTCCTGGAGCTAACCGTCCCAGTCTCCTCCGGGGCACCGGATCCGGGAAGCCCCTCCTGAGAGCCCTCCTGCCCCCCCCTGCTCCTGGGAACAGTCACAATTGGTGGACGAGGAGGTGGACAGGGTCCAGGATGGCAGAAGGCCATCCAGGATGGCCCAGGAGGAGGAAGGGCAGGACGGCGAGGACAGATGCACCTGCCCTGAGCCACCATCCAGGGTCTGGCCGGGGATGCCCTCGCACCTCCCTCCACCCAAGGACTCCAGAGGCATGGGCCGCACTCCTGGGCTTTCACGGCCTCCCTCCCTCATGCCTTCAGTCCCTCAGTCCTTCCTTCCCTCCCTCCTGCCCTCCCTCCCCCTCTAGGCCTTCCTCTTCTTTCCCTCCCTCCTTTCCTCCCTCTCCCCCAGCTTGACTCCCTCCATTCCTCCCTCACCCAGCAGAGGCTCTGGGGTCCCAGCAGGGAACTGAGCCCTGGGGCTTCATCCGGGAGCAGCCCCAACCACATGGTCCCTGTCCCCGGGGCACTCACGGTCACTGTGGGCGCTGACGGGGCCCGGTCCTCAGGCTGAGCAGCGGGATGGCCACTTGGAATCCGCTGCGGAACACGGGGGCCGGCTGCACAGAGGGCGGAAGAGAACGAGGCTTAGCACTGCCTCCAGAAACATCGAGTCCTCCACGTGACGCCCTGGGCGTCCTCGTGGCCCACCGGCCCCAATCCCCCGAAGCCCCAAAGACTGCGTCGGGCCGTGTTGACTGGGGCTTTGGGGCACCGCTCTTGGGCCCCAGGAACAGCATCGCAGCCAACATCCCCAGGGCCTCCGAGTTTTCCTAAGGACCTCGCAGGTCCTCTGAGCCTGACGTCGTCCTCCTTGGGAAGCAATGTCCTGTCGACCCCCGTGTCTGTCTCCTGCCTCTTCTGGGATCCCTCACGGCCACACCCACCACGTGGGGCTGCCATGACCAGGACACACCCTGTGCCCCGTGGCGGACGCCCGCCTCCAACGCTGGGCCCCTCACAAGCCCGGTGCGCTGGGCCAGGCCTGGGCGCTCGCTCGGGGGTCCCCGGACATCTCCGGTGCAGTGCCCTGAGCCTGCCGGCGCTGGGTCGCCTCAGACCAGCCCGGGAGGCCAGCCGGGGGGCCCCTAGGCCAGGCAGGGAGGCGCCAGGCCAGGAGGTCCGGACGAGCCGCTCCCGGGCCCAGTGTGGGGAGCCCGGGCCGAGGCTGCTCCCCCAACGGAGGAGGACCTGGGCCCAGGGAGCTGAGTGGGGACAGGGCACAATGAGCCCAAGCTGGGCAGAGAGCTCCGGGGGGGGGGGTGCCTTGACCTCGGGCCCACTGGGAGACCACATCCCCCCCACAGGGCTCGGTCCCCTGGCGGGGGAAGGTGGTCGTCGGGATGTCCAGGCTCCCGGGCTGCACGGCCGGCAGCCGCTGGCTGGCGTGGGAGGAGGCACGGCTGGCGCAGGAGAGAGCCCTAGGCAGAGAGGAGGGGGCAGGTGCTCCCGCGGCGGCAGGTGCCCGAGGGCGGGCGGCATGCGCCGTCCTCCGCCGGAAGGCAGAGCCGCGCCAGCCCCGGTGCCCCGAGGCCCAGGCCGAGACCCTCTCCAGCATTGGCCACCGCACCCTCTTGTCTCCACCGACAACCCCACTGTGCCGGGTCTCGGCCGCTTGCTGTCTTTGCACCGGACTTGCCATCCTGCCTTGACCGAGCGGCTACCCTCTGTGGACTGAGGTCCAAAACAAGGACCAGAGGGGCCTGGGGGTATCCACGACCTCGCTCAGCCGGTGAGGGACCGGGCGGCCACCATGCCCCAGCTCCCCCTGTGCTTCTGCCTGGAGTCCTGCCCCGGCTTCCTCGGAAGGAGGAACCCCCAGCACCGTGAGTGTGGGCCCCACTTCCCAGGCCGGGCTCTTCACCCACGGCCCCCTCTGCCGCCCTCCCTGCATCGACTATGCCGACAACAAGGACGAAGATGTGGACGGGACGGCGTGGGAGGACCCCCGCACCCAAGCGGATGGCGGCTCCGAGGATGGGCTCATCCTCAGCTGTGCTCCCGGGAGCCCGGAGCCCGAGGGCACAAGGCCTCCCGCTGCACAAGAAACGATCTCCCGTGGGGGCCGCGGGTTCCCCGGGCTCCGAGCAGGAACCGGAGCTGCCCACATGCGTCCTGCCAAGGAAGGATCAGCCCGGGCTCGCCGGCCCCGTGGCCACAAGGCTCCTCCTGCCCGCCGGGCCTCCGTGTGGGCTGGCTCACCTTCCCCTCAGCAGGGATGGCCAGGCCCTGGCCTAGCTCGGTCCCCTCCCCCGAAGCACCCCACACACACCCTGGCCGCTGCCGGGTCCGGAACCCCGTTCCCATCGGGCCCCGTGCACGCCCGCACCCACGCAGGGACACACCCACGCACGCGCAGCCCACGACGAGTCCCTCGACCCGTCGTGGGAACAGATGCTCGCTGACGGTCTCGAGGTTCCTGAAGAACCCCGTCGCTCCTGCCCAGGAACTGCCTCCTGCCACGGCATCCCCGTGAGAACCCTCCTGGCACAGACCACGTGGCTGAAACGCACACGCTGAGCACACCCCGGGTCGGACAGGGCGTGGACCCACGGGAACACACACGCAGCTGTGAGTGGGAACCTGGGAGTCTCCTCGGGAGGATCTCCCGAGCCGGACCCATGCTGACTCCCTGACCGCCCCCCACCCCATTGCACACGCGGGTGCATGCCCAACACCGACGGGCCCCTGCATGCGGGCAGGGCTCAGCGCGGTGGCCTGCTGCCATCAGCACCACCGAAACAAGTCCGATGTGTGGGGGCCACTGTCTGGACGTGGCATGGGGTGAGGAGTGAGCACGGAGCGGCTGGGGGAGGGGCCCTCGGGGACTCGGGTGTGAGGAGGAAGTCGGGGCAGGGGTCCCCAGGAAGCGGTGACCTCACTTCCCTGACCACAGAGCCCAACAGAATTGGAACCCACGTCACCAGGCACCCACATTCCAGGGACGCCCCCCTGCGCAGCTCGTTGCTTTGGACATCGTCCAACCGACACCATGTTCGCATGCTGCCTCCCAAACTCGGGACGGTGGAGACGGAGGACAGCGCGCCCGGCTACCACTTCCCCGCGCTCTGGAGGTCCTTTCAGGGCTGCCCGACGCCTCTGGCCTTTCGGCCGAAAGGAGACTAAGGTGACACCGGGAGGCCAGAGCCGGCCGCCCAGCCCCACACGCTCGCATCGACGGGCGCAGCCACGGGTCCCCTCAACTGCTGGGCTTGTGTGTGTAAGTGTCTTGTGTGTGTGTGTGTGTGTGTGTGTGTGTGTGTGTGTGTGTGTGTGTGTGTCTGAGAGCGTGCCTGTGCAGGTATGTGTCTGGAAGGAGGGCTGACGTGCGGTGGGGCCTTCCTGAGCAGGAGCAGGTGGATGAGGGCTAAGATGCCCGGTGGGCAGGTCGCGGTCAAGGTGAAGGCTGGCTGGGTGGGACAGGTGTGGGGGATGTGAGCTCCTGGCCAGGGTCGATCCCCAGAGCCCTGCAGGTGTGGGTCCCGGGACCGGGGGTAGGGCTGGGCAGGCACAGGTCTGGGGCCCATGTGGGAGCAGCAGGGGGACCGGGCAAGAGGAGAGTGGGGTCGGCCGGGCGGGGCTGGGATGGCTCCGGGCCAGCGACCGGTCCCTGTCTTTGCAGAAGGCCACGGAGGTAGAGACGAGGCAGGCGGCCACCACCTCCTCCCTGACCCAGGAGTCCGCAGGCCCAGGAAAGGCTTCAGAGCCTGCCAGGCCACCTGCGGAAGCCGAGCCCCAGGGTGAGAAGGCGGGGCGGGGCTGGGTGCCTGGGTGTGTGCGGGGACGGGTCGGTGCTGGGCCCACAGGGACAAGCCCCACAGGCTGGTGCGGGGCCAGGAGCAAGGACTGGGCTCAGAGCACCCAGCGGGGACACTGCCCTCGGGGAGCCATCCCGCTGAGGGTTCCTTCCCTGGCTGCGGCCTCTCCGCGACGCCCCGCCTGGGTCCTGGGGGCGCCAAGGCACATGCAGAGGCAGGCAAGCGCGGGACCTTCTCTCCTCTCACAGCTGCTCCTGGCAAGGAGCTCAGGCCCCTCCTGACATCAGCAGGAGCTGGGGATTGGGAGACGGTGCCTGCCGCCTCCTCAGCCGGGGACCCGCCGCCAGCAGGTGACCAGGAACCGGGCCCCGCGGAGCCTGACGCTGCCCAGGAAGAGCTGCGGCCTGCTCCTGCCCCAGGCCGTGCTCCTGCTCCTGCTCCTCTCAGGATCCTGCGCCTTCCCCCGTTCCTGCCCGGGCCCCTCATCCTGCCACAGGCCCAGGTCCTGCCCTGCATCCTGCACCAGCCAGCACCACCGCACCTGACCCAGCTGCAAACCCTGCCGCTGCCCCTGCCCCGTCCCCTGCCCCGGCCTTGGCCACGGCCCCTTCCCCGGCCTGCGCCCCTCTTACTGCCCCACACCCAGCCCCTGCCCCAGCCCCTGCAAGGACTGATTCTCCTTGCCTGGCCCCTGCCCCTTCGCCTGCCACGGAGACAGCTGCTGCCCCTTCCCCTGCCCGTGCCTCTGCCCTTCTTCTTGCCCCACACCCAGCTCGTGTATCTGATCCTGCCCCTTCGCCTGCCCCGACCCAGGCCACGGACACCTCCCCTGTCCCCGCCTGTACCCCTGATCCTGACCCAGTCCCGGCTCGGGCCCTGGATCCTGCGCCAGCCATCGCCGGGACACCTCTCCCAGCTCCAGCCCCTTCCACGGCCCCTTCCCTTGCCCCTGCCAGGATCCCTGCCCCTTGGCCTGCCCCTGCCTCTGCCCCTGCCAGGACCCCTACCCCTTCACCTGCCTGTGACCCTGCTCCTGCCCCAGACCCAGCTCCTGCCCCTTCTCCAAACCCCGCCAGGACCACTGGCCACTCCCCTGCCCCTGCCTCTGCCCTCCTTCCTGCCCCAGGCCCAGTTCCTACCCGGGATCCTGCCCCTGCCCCTGCCCCTGGCCCTGCCCCTGCCCATGCCCATGCCCATGCCATTGCCTCTGCCCCGATTCCTGCCCCACACGCATGTCCTGCACCTCTTCCTGCCCCTGCCCCTTTCCCTGCCTGGAAGACTGCCCCTTCCCGTGTTCCTCCCTGGGTCCCTGTTCCTGCTCCAGACCCCACCCGTCCTCCTGCTCCTGCCCCTGCCCCTGCCGCTTGCCCACCCCCTTCCCCTGCCCCTCCAAGGACCACTGGCCCTTCCCTTGCCCCTCTCAGGGCCCCTCTGTCTTCGCCTCTCCCTGCCTGGGCCCCTGCTCCTGCCCGAGACCCAGGTCCTGCCCCTGCTCCTGCCCCTTCTCCTGCTCCTGCCTGGGTCCCTCTTGCTGCTCCACACCCAGGCCCTGCCGCTTCCCCGGCCTCGGCCAGGACCGCTGCCCCTCCCTTTGCCCCTCACAGGGCCACTGTCTCTTCCCCTGCCTCTCCCTGTTCCCACCGGACACCTGTTCCAGCCCCACACCCAGCTCCTGCCCCTTGCTCCTGCCCTTTCCCCTGGCCCTGCCTGCACTCCTCTTCCTGGCCCTGACCCAGCTCCAGCCCTGCATGCTGCAGCGGCCGCTCCTGCTGACCCTTTCCGTCCCCTTGCTCCTGCTCCTGCCCCGGTCCCAGCTCTTGCACCAGGCCCAGCTCCTGTGCCGGCCCCTGTCCCAACACCTGCCCCTACACCTGCTCCTGCGGGGCTCCCAGAGCCCCATCCAGAGGCCCCCGCCCTGCGGGGAGAGCTCCCTGGACGGGTACCCTCCGTTCCATGCCCCGACCCCGATGGCCCGCCGCCACGGTTCATCCCCTCCGCCTGGGTTCTTTCTCTCTGCTTCGGTCTCACCATCATCCTAGCTTTGCATGCCCTCGACGCTCTCGCCTATCTCTTTTAAATAAAATGCATCGTTTTTCCGTGGAACCCGTGCTCAACCCTAAGTCCGTCCCCGGCGGCGCCGCCCCACCCGCCCCCCCCCACCGCCCCCAACAGCCCAGAACATCGCTGTGGAACAACTCCTTCCCCGAAGGGGACCCTGAGCCCAAGCCCTCCCTGCCCATTGCTCCCCCAGTCCGGCCCCTCCCCACGCCTCAGCTGATTTCTCTCTCCCTTCCTTCCCCTGTTCTGGACGTTTCTGGGAGGGGGATCACTCTGGAGGTGCCCGGGTGTCTGCCCACCTCTTTTCAAAGGGGACTGGGTTTTGTCCTGGGCGTCTTGGACATGGAACTTGCCCCCTGCCATACCGAAAACCCCGAAGGGTTCTAGAGGAGATGGGATCACGGAGGCCCCTTGAGTGCAGAGGGGTCCAAGGTCGGGGCCGTGACCCCTGTTCCCGCCGGGACACCACAGCCTGACCCCAGATGCGACCCGGCAGCTTCCTCCCGGGGCCTGCACACACACCAGGGCGAGGCACACAGCTGGAAGACACACCCCACACGGCATACCCATCGCTCACAACCCAAGGCCAGAGAAAGCTCTCCCCGGCCTCTGGTGCCCCCCAGGCTCCAAGGCACCGGGTCCCACAACGACACAGACCGAAAGCATGCCAGGTGGATGGGGAGGGGGGTGCGGGGGGCCGGCGGCGGACAGGCCACGCGGGGAGCCCGTGTCAGCGATGCGGGAGCTCCCCGGGAAGGCCTCTGGCCAAGGAAACCCTACGGAGGCAGCGCGCGTCCCCCTCAGACCGGCCGGTGTCTGGCCTGAGGACCAGCAGCCCTGGGGAGAACGTGCCGACACGGAGGTCCAGGGCACGTCCCCCGGAGAGAAGGGGGACGGGCACCCCTGTCTGGGACCACAGCGGGCAGCACCCATCCCAGCCAGCAGGGGCACCCATCACCTAGCAGTGCTCGTCCGGGGACTCAGCCCGCCACCTCTGGCACGGTGTTTCACGCCAGAAGGGAGAGAGCAGGGTGAGGCAGTCGGGGAGCGCTCATGCCCAGGGACGTGGACGCCGTCCTCGGTCCCAGTGCTCAGGTGACAACGTCCTGGAGCTAACCGTCCCAGTCTCCTCCGGGGCACCGGATCCGGGAAGCCCCTCCTGAGAGCCCTCCTGCCCCCCCCTGCTCCTGGGAACAGTCACAATTGGTGGACGAGGAGGTGGACAGGGTCCAGGATGGCAGAAGGCCATCCAGGATGGCCCAGGAGGAGGAAGGGCAGGACGGCGAGGACAGATGCACCTGCCCTGAGCCACCATCCAGGGTCTGGCCGGGGATGCCCTCGCACCTCCCTCCACCCAAGGACTCCAGAGGCATGGGCCGCACTCCTGGGCTTTCACGGCCTCCCTCCCTCATGCCTTCAGTCCCTCAGTCCTTCCTTCCCTCCCTCCTGCCCTCCCTCCCCCTCTAGGCCTTCCTCTTCTTTCCCTCCCTCCTTTCCTCCCTCTCCCCCAGCTTGACTCCCTCCATTCCTCCCTCACCCAGCAGAGGCTCTGGGGTCCCAGCAGGGAACTGAGCCCTGGGGCTTCATCCGGGAGCAGCCCCAACCACATGGTCCCTGTCCCCGGGGCACTCACGGTCACTGTGGGCGCTGACGGGGCCCGGTCCTCAGGTTGAGCAGCGGGATGGCCACTTGGAATCCGCTGCGGAACACGGGGGCCGGCTGCACAGAGGGCGGAAGAGAACGAGGCTTAGCACTGCCTCCAGAAACATCGAGTCCTCCACGTGACGCCCTGGGCGTCCTCGTGGCCCACCGGCCCCAATCCCCCGAAGCCCCAAAGACTGCGTCGGGCCGTGTTGACTGGGGCTTTGGGGCACCGCTCTTGGGCCCCAGGAACAGCATCGCAGCCAACATCCCCAGGGCCTCCGAGTTTTCCTAAGGACCTCGCAGGTCCTCTGAGCCTGACGTCGTCCTCCTTGGGAAGCAATGTCCTGTCGACCCCCGTGTCTGTCTCCTGCCTCTTCTGGGATCCCTCACGGCCACACCCACCACGTGGGGCTGCCATGACCAGGACACACCCTGTGCCCCGTGGCGGACGCCCGCCTCCAACGCTGGGCCCCTCACAAGCCCGGTGCGCTGGGCCAGGCCTGGGCGCTCGCTCGGGGGTCCCCGGACATCTCCGGTGCAGTGCCCTGAGCCTGCCGGCGCTGGGTCGCCTCAGACCAGCCCGGGAGGCCAGCCGGGGGGCCCCTAGGCCAGGCAGGGAGGCGCCAGGCCAGGAGGTCCGGACGAGCCGCTCCCGGGCCCAGTGTGGGGAGCCCGGGCCGAGGCTGCTCCCCCAACGGAGGAGGACCTGGGCCCAGGGAGCTGAGTGGGGACAGGGCACAATGAGCCCAAG
The DNA here is from genome assembly GCF_922984935.1 of Meles meles. Classification (NCBI taxonomy): domain Eukaryota; kingdom Metazoa; phylum Chordata; class Mammalia; order Carnivora; family Mustelidae; genus Meles; species Meles meles. The sequence continues at coordinate 7,765,980 of NC_060068.1, forward strand.
CTGGGCAGAGAGCTCCGGGGGGGGTGGTGCCTTGACCTCGGGCCCACTGGGAGACCACATCCCCCCCACAGGGCTCGGTCCCCTGGCGGGGGAAGGTGGTCGTCGGGATGTCCAGGCTCCCGGGCTGCACGGCCGGCAGCCGCTGGCTGGCGTGGGAGGAGGCACGGCTGGCGCAGGAGAGAGCCCTAGGCAGAGAGGAGGGGACAGGTGCTCCCGCGGCGGCAGGTGCCCGAGGGCGGGCGGCATGCGCCGTCCTCCGCCGGAAGGCAGAGCCGCGCCAGCCCCGGTGCCCCGAGGCCCAGGCCGAGACCCTCTCCAGCATTGGCCACCGCACCCTCTTGTCTCCACCGACAACCCCACTGTGCCGGGTCTCGGCCGCTTGCTGTCTTTGCACCGGACTTGCCATCCTGCCTTGACCGAGCGGCTACCCTCTGTGGACTGAGGTCCAAAACAAGGACCAGAGGGGCCTGGGGGTATCCACGACCTCGCTCAGCCGGTGAGGGACCGGGCGGCCACCATGCCCCAGCTCCCCCTGTGCTTCTGCCTGGAGTCCTGCCCCGGCTTCCTCGGAAGGAGGAACCCCCAGCACCGTGAGTGTGGGCCCCACTTCCCAGGCCGGGCTCTTCACCCACGGCCCCCTCTGCCGCCCTCCCTGCATCGACTATGCCGACAACAAGGACGAAGATGTGGACGGGACGGCGTGGGAGGACCCCCGCACCCAAGCGGATGGCGGCTCCGAGGATGGGCTCATCCTCAGCTGTGCTCCCGGGAGCCCGGAGCCCGAGGGCACAAGGCCTCCCGCTGCACAAGAAACGATCTCCCGTGGGGGCCGCGGGTTCCCCGGGCTCCGAGCAGGAACCGGAGCTGCCCACATGCGTCCTGCCAAGGAAGGATCAGCCCGGGCTCGCCGGCCCCGTGGCCACAAGGCTCCTCCTGCCCGCCGGGCCTCCGTGTGGGCTGGCTCACCTTCCCCTCAGCAGGGATGGCCAGGCCCTGGCCTAGCTCGGTCCCCTCCCCCGAAGCACCCCACACACACCCTGGCCGCTGCCGGGTCCGGAACCCCGTTCCCATCGGGCCCCGTGCACGCCCGCACCCACGCAGGGACACACCCACGCACGCGCAGCCCACGACGAGTCCCTCGACCCGTCGTGGGAACAGATGCTCGCTGACGGTCTCGAGGTTCCTGAAGAACCCCGTCGCTCCTGCCCAGGAACTGCCTCCTGCCACGGCATCCCCGTGAGAACCCTCCTGGCACAGACCACGTGGCTGAAACGCACACGCTGAGCACACCCCGGGTCGGACAGGGCGTGGACCCACGGGAACACACACGCAGCTGTGAGTGGGAACCTGGGAGTCTCCTCGGGAGGATCTCCCGAGCCGGACCCATGCTGACTCCCTGACCGCCCCCCACCCCATTGCACACGCGGGTGCATGCCCAACACCGACGGGCCCCTGCATGCGGGCAGGGCTCAGCGCGGTGGCCTGCTGCCATCAGCACCACCGAAACAAGTCCGATGTGTGGGGGCCACTGTCTGGACGTGGCATGGGGTGAGGAGTGAGCACGGAGCGGCTGGGGGAGGGGCCCTCGGGGACTCGGGTGTGAGGAGGAAGTCGGGGCAGGGGTCCCCAGGAAGCGGTGACCTCACTTCCCTGACCACAGAGCCCAACAGAATTGGAACCCACGTCACCAGGCACCCACATTCCAGGGACGCCCCCCTGCGCAGCTCGTTGCTTTGGACATCGTCCAACCGACACCATGTTCGCATGCTGCCTCCCAAACTCGGGACGGTGGAGACGGAGGACAGCGCGCCCGGCTACCACTTCCCCGCGCTCTGGAGGTCCTTTCAGGGCTGCCCGACGCCTCTGGCCTTTCGGCCGAAAGGAGACTAAGGTGACACCGGGAGGCCAGAGCCGGCCGCCCAGCCCCACACGCTCGCATCGACGGGCGCAGCCACGGGTCCCCTCAACTGCTGGGCTTGTGTGTGTAAGTGTCTTGTGTGTGTGTGTGTGTGTGTGTGTGTGTGTGTGTGTGTGTGTGTCTGAGAGCGTGCCTGTGCAGGTATGTGTCTGGAAGGAGGGCTCACGTGCGGTGGGGCCTTCCTGAGCAGGAGCAGGTGGATGAGGGCTAAGATGCCCGGTGGGCAGGTCGCGGTCAAGGTGAAGGCTGGCTGGGTGGGACAGGTGTGGGGGATGTGAGCTCCTGGCCAGGGTCGATCCCCAGAGCCCTGCAGGTGTGGGTCCCGGGACCGGGGGTAGGGCTGGGCAGGCACAGGTCTGGGGCCCATGTGGGAGCAGCAGGGGGACCGGGCAAGAGGAGAGTGGGGTCGGCCGGGCGGGGCTGGGATGGCTCCGGGCCAGCGACCGGTCCCTGTCTTTGCAGAAGGCCACGGAGGTAGAGACGAGGCAGGCGGCCACCACCTCCTCCCTGACCCAGGAGTCCGCAGGCCCAGGAAAGGCTTCAGAGCCTGCCAGGCCACCTGCGGAAGCCGAGCCCCAGGGTGAGAAGGCGGGGCGGGGCTGGGTGCCTGGGTGTGTGCGGGGACGGGTCGGTGCTGGGCCCACAGGGACAAGCCCCACAGGCTGGTGCGGGGCCAGGAGCAAGGACTGGGCTCAGAGCACCCAGCGGGGACACTGCCCTCGGGGAGCCATCCCGCTGAGGGTTCCTTCCCTGGCTGCGGCCTCTCCGCGACGCCCCGCCTGGGTCCTGGGGGCGCCAAGGCACATGCAGAGGCAGGCAAGCGCGGGACCTTCTCTCCTCTCACAGCTGCTCCTGGCAAGGAGCTCAGGCCCCTCCTGACATCAGCAGGAGCTGGGGATTGGGAGACGGTGCCTGCCGCCTCCTCAGCCGGGGACCCGCCGCCAGCAGGTGACCAGGAACCGGGCCCCGCGGAGCCTGACGCTGCCCAGGAAGAGCTGCGGCCTGCTCCTGCCCCAGGCCGTGCTCCTGCTCCTGCTCCTCTCAGGATCCTGCGCCTTCCCCCGTTCCTGCCCGGGCCCCTCATCCTGCCACAGGCCCAGGTCCTGCCCTGCATCCTGCACCAGCCAGCACCACCGCACCTGACCCAGCTGCAAACCCTGCCGCTGCCCCTGCCCCGTCCCCTGCCCCGGCCTTGGCCACGGCCCCTTCCCCGGCCTGCGCCCCTCTTACTGCCCCACACCCAGCCCCTGCCCCAGCCCCTGCAAGGACTGATTCTCCTTGCCTGGCCCCTGCCCCTTCGCCTGCCACGGAGACAGCTGCTGCCCCTTCCCCTGCCCGTGCCTCTGCCCTTCTTCTTGCCCCACACCCAGCTCGTGTATCTGATCCTGCCCCTTCGCCTGCCCCGACCCAGGCCACGGACACCTCCCCTGTCCCCGCCTGTACCCCTGATCCTGACCCAGTCCCGGCTCGGGCCCTGGATCCTGCGCCAGCCATCGCCGGGACACCTCTCCCAGCTCCAGCCCCTTCCACGGCCCCTTCCCTTGCCCCTGCCAGGATCCCTGCCCCTTGGCCTGCCCCTGCCTCTGCCCCTGCCAGGACCCCTACCCCTTCACCTGCCTGTGACCCTGCTCCTGCCCCAGACCCAGCTCCTGCCCCTTCTCCAAACCCCGCCAGGACCACTGGCCACTCCCCTGCCCCTGCCTCTGCCCTCCTTCCTGCCCCAGGCCCAGTTCCTACCCGGGATCCTGCCCCTGCCCCTGCCCCTGGCCCTGCCCCTGCCCATGCCCATGCCCATGCCATTGCCTCTGCCCCGATTCCTGCCCCACACGCATGTCCTGCACCTCTTCCTGCCCCTGCCCCTTTCCCTGCCTGGAAGACTGCCCCTTCCCGTGTTCCTCCCTGGGTCCCTGTTCCTGCTCCAGACCCCACCCGTCCTCCTGCTCCTGCCCCTGCCCCTGCCGCTTGCCCACCCCCTTCCCCTGCCCCTCCAAGGACCACTGGCCCTTCCCTTGCCCCTCTCAGGGCCCCTCTGTCTTCGCCTCTCCCTGCCTGGGCCCCTGCTCCTGCCCGAGACCCAGGTCCTGCCCCTGCTCCTGCCCCTTCTCCTGCTCCTGCCTGGGTCCCTCTTGCTGCTCCACACCCAGGCCCTGCCGCTTCCCCGGCCTCGGCCAGGACCGCTGCCCCTCCCTTTGCCCCTCACAGGGCCACTGTCTCTTCCCCTGCCTCTCCCTGTTCCCACCGGACACCTGTTCCAGCCCCACACCCAGCTCCTGCCCCTTGCTCCTGCCCTTTCCCCTGGCCCTGCCTGCACTCCTCTTCCTGGCCCTGACCCAGCTCCAGCCCTGCATGCTGCAGCGGCCGCTCCTGCTGACCCTTTCCGTCCCCTTGCTCCTGCTCCTGCCCCGGTCCCAGCTCTTGCACCAGGCCCAGCTCCTGTGCCGGCCCCTGTCCCAACACCTGCCCCTACACCTGCTCCTGCGGGGCTCCCAGAGCCCCATCCAGAGGCCCCCGCCCTGCGGGGAGAGCTCCCTGGACGGGTACCCTCCGTTCCATGCCCCGACCCCGATGGCCCGCCGCCACGGTTCATCCCCTCCGCCTGGGTTCTTTCTCTCTGCTTCGGTCTCACCATCATCCTAGCTTTGCATGCCCTCGACGCTCTCGCCTATCTCTTTTAAATAAAATGCATCGTTTTTCCGTGGAACCCGTGCTCAACCCTAAGTCCGTCCCCGGCGGCGCCGCCCCACCCGCCCCCCCCCACCGCCCCCAACAGCCCAGAACATCGCTGTGGAACAACTCCTTCCCCGAAGGGGACCCTGAGCCCAAGCCCTCCCTGCCCATTGCTCCCCCAGTCCGGCCCCTCCCCACGCCTCAGCTGATTTCTCTCTCCCTTCCTTCCCCTGTTCTGGACGTTTCTGGGAGGGGGATCACTCTGGAGGTGCCCGGGTGTCTGCCCACCTCTTTTCAAAGGGGACTGGGTTTTGTCCTGGGCGTCTTGGACATGGAACTTGCCCCCTGCCATACCGAAAACCCCGAAGGGTTCTAGAGGAGATGGGATCACGGAGGCCCCTTGAGTGCAGAGGGGTCCAAGGTCGGGGCCGTGACCCCTGTTCCCGCCGGGACACCACAGCCTGACCCCAGATGCGACCCGGCAGCTTCCTCCCGGGGCCTGCACACACACCAGGGCGAGGCACACAGCTGGAAGACACACCCCACACGGCATACCCATCGCTCACAACCCAAGGCCAGAGAAAGCTCTCCCCGGCCTCTGGTGCCCCCCAGGCTCCAAGGCACCGGGTCCCACAACGACACAGACCGAAAGCATGCCAGGTGGATGGGGAGGGGGGTGCGGGGGGCCGGCGGCGGACAGGCCACGCGGGGAGCCCGTGTCAGCGATGCGGGAGCTCCCCGGGAAGGCCTCTGGCCAAGGAAACCCTACGGAGGCAGCGCGCGTCCCCCTCAGACCGGCCGGTGTCTGGCCTGAGGACCAGCAGCCCTGGGGAGAACGTGCCGACACGGAGGTCCAGGGCACGTCCCCCGGAGAGAAGGGGGACGGGCACCCCTGTCTGGGACCACAGCGGGCAGCACCCATCCCAGCCAGCAGGGGCACCCATCACCTAGCAGTGCTCGTCCGGGGACTCAGCCCGCCACCTCTGGCACGGTGTTTCACGCCAGAAGGGAGAGAGCAGGGTGAGGCAGTCGGGGAGCGCTCATGCCCAGGGACGTGGACGCCGTCCTCGGTCCCAGTGCTCAGGTGACAACGTCCTGGAGCTAACCGTCCCAGTCTCCTCCGGGGCACCGGATCCGGGAAGCCCCTCCTGAGAGCCCTCCTGCCCCCCCCTGCTCCTGGGAACAGTCACAATTGGTGGACGAGGAGGTGGACAGGGTCCAGGATGGCAGAAGGCCATCCAGGATGGCCCAGGAGGAGGAAGGGCAGGACGGCGAGGACAGATGCACCTGCCCTGAGCCACCATCCAGGGTCTGGCCGGGGATGCCCTCGCACCTCCCTCCACCCAAGGACTCCAGAGGCATGGGCCGCACTCCTGGGCTTTCACGGCCTCCCTCCCTCATGCCTTCAGTCCCTCAGTCCTTCCTTCCCTCCCTCCTGCCCTCCCTCCCCCTCTAGGCCTTCCTCTTCTTTCCCTCCCTCCTTTCCTCCCTCTCCCCCAGCTTGACTCCCTCCATTCCTCCCTCACCCAGCAGAGGCTCTGGGGTCCCAGCAGGGAACTGAGCCCTGGGGCTTCATCCGGGAGCAGCCCCAACCACATGGTCCCTGTCCCCGGGGCACTCACGGTCACTGTGGGCGCTGACGGGGCCCGGTCCTCAGGTTGAGCAGCGGGATGGCCACTTGGAATCCGCTGCGGAACACGGGGGCCGGCTGCACAGAGGGCGGAAGAGAACGAGGCTTAGCACTGCCTCCAGAAACATCGAGTCCTCCACGTGACGCCCTGGGCGTCCTCGTGGCCCACCGGCCCCAATCCCCCGAAGCCCCAAAGACTGCGTCGGGCCGTGTTGACTGGGGCTTTGGGGCACCGCTCTTGGGCCCCAGGAACAGCATCGCAGCCAACATCCCCAGGGCCTCCGAGTTTTCCTAAGGACCTCGCAGGTCCTCTGAGCCTGACGTCGTCCTCCTTGGGAAGCAATGTCCTGTCGACCCCCGTGTCTGTCTCCTGCCTCTTCTGGGATCCCTCACGGCCACACCCACCACGTGGGGCTGCCATGACCAGGACACACCCTGTGCCCCGTGGCGGACGCCCGCCTCCAACGCTGGGCCCCTCACAAGCCCGGTGCGCTGGGCCAGGCCTGGGCGCTCGCTCGGGGGTCCCCGGACATCTCCGGTGCAGTGCCCTGAGCCTGCCGGCGCTGGGTCGCCTCAGAACAGCCCGGGAGGCCAGCCGGGGGGCCCCTAGGCCAGGCAGGGAGGCGCCAGGCCAGGAGGTCCGGACGAGCCGCTCCCGGGCCCAGTGTGGGGAGCCCGGGCCGAGGCTGCTCCCCCAACGGAGGAGGACCTGGGCCCAGGAAGCTGAGTGGGGACAGGGCACAATGAGCCCAAGCTGGGCAGAGAGCTCCGGGGGGGGGGGTGCCTTGACCTCGGGCCCACTGGGAGACCACATCCCCCCCACAGGGCTCGGTCCCCTGGCGGGGGAAGGTGGTCGTCGGGATGTCCAGGCTCCCGGGCTGCACGGCCGGCAGCCGCTGGCTGGCGTGGGAGGAGGCACGGCTGGCGCAGGAGAGAGCCCTAGGCAGAGAGGAGGGGGCAGGTGCTCCCGCGGCGGCAGGTGCCCGAGGGCGGGCGGCATGCGCCGTCCTCCGCCGGAAGGCAGAGCCGCGCCAGCCCCGGTGCCCCGAGGCCCAGGCCGAGACCCTCTCCAGCATTGGCCACCGCACCCTCTTGTCTCCACCGACAACCCCACTGTGCCGGGTCTCGGCCGCTTGCTGTCTTTGCACCGGACTTGCCATCCTGCCTTGACCGAGCGGCTACCCTCTGTGGACTGAGGTCCAAAACAAGGACCAGAGGGGCCTGGGGGTATCCACGACCTCGCTCAGCCGGTGAGGGACCGGGCGGCCACCATGCCCCAGCTCCCCCTGTGCTTCTGCCTGGAGTCCTGCCCCGGCTTCCTCGGAAGGAGGAACCCCCAGCACCGTGAGTGTGGGCCCCACTTCCCAGGCCGGGCTCTTCACCCACGGCCCCCTCTGCCGCCCTCCCTGCATCGACTATGCCGACAACAAGGACGAAGATGTGGACGGGACGGCGTGGGAGGACCCCCGCACCCAAGCGGATGGCGGCTCCGAGGATGGGCTCATCCTCAGCTGTGCTCCCGGGAGCCCGGAGCCCGAGGGCACAAGGCCTCCCGCTGCACAAGAAACGATCTCCCGTGGGGGCCGCGGGTTCCCCGGGCTCCGAGCAGGAACCGGAGCTGCCCACATGCGTCCTGCCAAGGAAGGATCAGCCCGGGCTCGCCGGCCCCGTGGCCACAAGGCTCCTCCTGCCCGCCGGGCCTCCGTGTGGGCTGGCTCACCTTCCCCTCAGCAGGGATGGCCAGGCCCTGGCCTAGCTCGGTCCCCTCCCCCGAAGCACCCCACACACACCCTGGCCGCTGCCGGGTCCGGAACCCCGTTCCCATCGGGCCCCGTGCACGCCCGCACCCACGCAGGGACACACCCACGCACGCGCAGCCCACGACGAGTCCCTCGACCCGTCGTGGGAACAGATGCTCGCTGACGGTCTCGAGGTTCCTGAAGAACCCCGTCGCTCCTGCCCAGGAACTGCCTCCTGCCACGGCATCCCCGTGAGAACCCTCCTGGCACAGACCACGTGGCTGAAACGCACACGCTGAGCACACCCCGGGTCGGACAGGGCGTGGACCCACGGGAACACACACGCAGCTGTGAGTGGGAACCTGGGAGTCTCCTCGGGAGGATCTCCCGAGCCGGACCCATGCTGACTCCCTGACCGCCCCCCACCCCATTGCACACGCGGGTGCATGCCCAACACCGACGGGCCCCTGCATGCGGGCAGGGCTCAGCGCGGTGGCCTGCTGCCATCAGCACCACCGAAACAAGTCCGATGTGTGGGGGCCACTGTCTGGACGTGGCATGGGGTGAGGAGTGAGCACGGAGCGGCTGGGGGAGGGGCCCTCGGGGACTCGGGTGTGAGGAGGAAGTCGGGGCAGGGGTCCCCAGGAAGCGGTGACCTCACTTCCCTGACCACAGAGCCCAACAGAATTGGAACCCACGTCACCAGGCACCCACATTCCAGGGACGCCCCCCTGCGCAGCTCGTTGCTTTGGACATCGTCCAACCGACACCATGTTCGCATGCTGCCTCCCAAACTCGGGACGGTGGAGACGGAGGACAGCGCGCCCGGCTACCACTTCCCCGCGCTCTGGAGGTCCTTTCAGGGCTGCCCGACGCCTCTGGCCTTTCGGCCGAAAGGAGACTAAGGTGACACCGGGAGGCCAGAGCCGGCCGCCCAGCCCCACACGCTCGCATCGACGGGCGCAGCCACGGGTCCCCTCAACTGCTGGGCTTGTGTGTGTAAGTGTCTTGTGTGTGTGTGTGTGTGTGTGTGTGTGTGTGTGTGTGTGTGTGTCTGAGAGCGTGCCTGTGCAGGTATGTGTCTGGAAGGAGGGCTGACGTGCGGTGGGGCCTTCCTGAGCAGGAGCAGGTGGATGAGGGCTAAGATGCCCGGTGGGCAGGTCGCGGTCAAGGTGAAGGCTGGCTGGGTGGGACAGGTGTGGGGGATGTGAGCTCCTGGCCAGGGTCGATCCCCAGAGCCCTGCAGGTGTGGGTCCCGGGACCGGGGGTAGGGCTGGGCAGGCACAGGTCTGGGGCCCATGTGGGAGCAGCAGGGGGACCGGGCAAGAGGAGAGTGGGGTCGGCCGGGCGGGGCTGGGATGGCTCCGGGCCAGCGACCGGTCCCTGTCTTTGCAGAAGGCCACGGAGGTAGAGACGAGGCAGGCGGCCACCACCTCCTCCCTGACCCAGGAGTCCGCAGGCCCAGGAAAGGCTTCAGAGCCTGCCAGGCCACCTGCGGAAGCCGAGCCCCAGGGTGAGAAGGCGGGGCGGGGCTGGGTGCCTGGGTGTGTGCGGGGACGGGTCGGTGCTGGGCCCACAGGGACAAGCCCCACAGGCTGGTGCGGGGCCAGGAGCAAGGACTGGGCTCAGAGCACCCAGCGGGGACACTGCCCTCGGGGAGCCATCCCGCTGAGGGTTCCTTCCCTGGCTGCGGCCTCTCCGCGACGCCCCGCCTGGGTCCTGGGGGCGCCAAGGCACATGCAGAGGCAGGCAAGCGCGGGACCTTCTCTCCTCTCACAGCTGCTCCTGGCAAGGAGCTCAGGCCCCTCCTGACATCAGCAGGAGCTGGGGATTGGGAGACGGTGCCTGCCGCCTCCTCAGCCGGGGACCCGCCGCCAGCAGGTGACCAGGAACCGGGCCCCGCGGAGCCTGACGCTGCCCAGGAAGAGCTGCGGCCTGCTCCTGCCCCAGGCCGTGCTCCTGCTCCTGCTCCTCTCAGGATCCTGCGCCTTCCCCCGTTCCTGCCCGGGCCCCTCATCCTGCCACAGGCCCAGGTCCTGCCCTGCATCCTGCACCAGCCAGCACCACCGCACCTGACCCAGCTGCAAACCCTGCCGCTGCCCCTGCCCCGTCCCCTGCCCCGGCCTTGGCCACGGCCCCTTCCCCGGCCTGCGCCCCTCTTACTGCCCCACACCCAGCCCCTGCCCCAGCCCCTGCAAGGACTGATTCTCCTTGCCTGGCCCCTGCCCCTTCGCCTGCCACGGAGACAGCTGCTGCCCCTTCCCCTGCCCGTGCCTCTGCCCTTCTTCTTGCCCCACACCCAGCTCGTGTATCTGATCCTGCCCCTTCGCCTGCCCCGACCCAGGCCACGGACACCTCCCCTGTCCCCGCCTGTACCCCTGATCCTAACCCAGTCCCGGCTCGGGCCCTGGATCCTGCGCCAGCCATCGCCGGGACACCTCTCCCAGCTCCAGCCCCTTCCACGGCCCCTTCCCTTGCCCCTGCCAGGATCCCTGCCCCTTGGCCTGCCCCTGCCTCTGCCCCTGCCAGGACCCCTACCCCTTCACCTGCCTGTGACCCTGCTCCTGCCCCAGACCCAGCTCCTGCCCCTTCTCCAAACCCCGCCAGGACCACTGGCCACTCCCCTGCCCCTGCCTCTGCCCTCCTTCCTGCCCCAGGCCCAGTTCCTACCCGGGATCCTGCCCCTGCCCCTGCCCCTGGCCCTGCCCCTGCCCATGCCCATGCCCATGCCATTGCCTCTGCCCCGATTCCTGCCCCACACGCATGTCCTGCACCTCTTCCTGCCCCTGCCCCTTTCCCTGCCTGGAAGACTGCCCCTTCCCGTGTTCCTCCCTGGGTCCCTGTTCCTGCTCCAGACCCCACCCGTCCTCCTGCTCCTGCCCCTGCCCCTGCCGCTTGCCCACCCCCTTCCCCTGCCCCTCCAAGGACCACTGGCCCTTCCCTTGCCCCTCTCAGGGCCCCTCTGTCTTCGCCTCTCCCTGCCTGGGCCCCTGCTCCTGCCCGAGACCCAGGTCCTGCCCCTGCTCCTGCCCGGGTCCCTCTTGCTGCTCCACACCCAGGCCCTGCCGCTTCCCCGGCCTCGGCCAGGACCGCTGCCCCTCCCTTTGCCCCTCACAGGGCCACTGTCTCTTCCCCTGCCTCTCCCTGTTCCCACCGGACACCTGTTCCAGCCCCACACCCAGCTCCTGCCCCTTGCTCCTGCCCTTTCCCCTGGCCCTGCCTGCACTCCTCTTCCTGGCCCTGACCCAGCTCCAGCCCTGCATGCTGCAGCGGCCGCTCCTGCTGACCCTTTCCGTCCCCTTGCTCCTGCTCCTGCCCCGGTCCCAGCTCTTGCACCAGGCCCAGCTCCTGTGCCGGCCCCTGTCCCAACACCTGCCCCTACACCTGCTCCTGCGGGGCTCCCAGAGCCCCATCCAGAGGCCCCCGCCCTGCGGGGAGAGCTCCCTGGACGGGTACCCTCTGTTCCATGCCCCGACCCCGATGGCCCGCCGCCACGGTTCATCCCCTCCGCCTGGGTTCTTTCTCTCTGCTTTGGTCTCACCATCATCCTAGCTTTGCATGCCCTCGACGCTCTCGCCTATCTCTTTTAAATAAAATGCATCGTTTTTCCGTGGAACCCGTGCTCAACCCTAAGTCCGTCCCCGGCGGCGCCGCCCCCCCCCGCCCCCCCCCCCCACCGCCCCCAACAGCCCAGAACATCGCTGTGGAACAACTCCTTCCCCGAAGGGGACCCTGAGCCCAAGCCCTCCCTGCCCATTGCTCCCCCAGTCCGGCCCCTCGCCACGCCTCAGCTGATTTCTCTCTCCCTTCCTTCCCCTGTTCTGGACGTTTCTGGGAGGGGGATCACTCTGGAGGTGCCCGGGTGTCTGCCCACCTCTTTTCAAAGGGGACTGGGTTTTGTCCTGGGCGTCTTGGACATGGAACTTGCCCCCTGCCATACCGAAAACCCCGAAGGGTTCTAGAGGAGACGGGATCACGGAGGCCCCTTGAGTGCAGAGGGGTCCAAGGTCAGGGCCGTGACCCCTGTTCCCGCCGGGACACCACAGCCTGACCCCAGATGCGACCCGGCAGCTTCCTCCCGGGGCCTGCACACACACCAGGGCGAGGCACACAGCTGGAAGACACACCCCACACGGCATACCCATCGCTCACAACCCAAGGCCAGAGAAAGCTCTCCCCGGCCTCTGGTGCCCCCCAGGCTCCAAGGCACCGGGTCCCACAACGACACAGACCGAAAGCATGCCAGGTGGATGGGGAGGGGGGTGCGGGGGGCCGGCGGCGGACAGGCCACGCGGGGAGCCCGTGTCAGCGATGCGGGAGCTCCCCGGGAAGGCCTCTGGCCAAGGAAACCCTACGGAGGCAGCGCGCGTCCCCCTGAGACCGGCCGGTGTCTGGCCTGAGGACCAGCAGCCCTGGGGAGAACGTGCCGACACGGAGGTCCAGGGCACGTCCCCCGGAGAGAAGGGGGACGGGCACCCCTGTCTGGGACCACAGCGGGCAGCACCCATCCCAGCCCGCAGGGGCACCCATCACCTAGCAGTGCTCGTCCGGGGACTCAGCCCGCCACCTCTGGCACGGTGTTTCACGCCAGAAGGGAGAGAGCAGGGTGAGGCAGTCGGGGAGCGCTCATGCCCAGGGACGTGGACGCCGTCCTCGGTCCCAGTGCTCAGGTGACAACGTCCTGGAGCTAACCGTCCCAGTCTCCTCCGGGGCACCGGATCCGCGAAGCCCCTCCTGAGAGCCCTCCTGCCCCCCCTGCTCCTGGGAACAGTCACAATTGGTGGACGAGGAGGTGGACAGGGTCCAGGATGGCAGAAGGCCATCCAGGATGGCCCAGGAGGAGGAAGGGCAGGACGGCGAGGACAGATGCACCTGCCCTGAGCCACCATCCAGGGTCTGGCCGGGGATGCCCTCGCACCTCCCTCCACCCAAGGACTCCAGAGGCATGGGCCGCACTCCTGGGCTTTCACGGCCTCCCTCCCTCATGCCTTCAGTCCCTCAGTCCTTCCTTCCCTCCCTCCTGCCCTCCCTCCCCCTCTAGGCCTTCCTCTTCTTTCCCTCCCTCCTTTCCTCCCTCTCCCCCAGCTTGACTCCCTCCATTCCTCCCTCACCCAGCAGAGGCTCTGGGGTCCCAGCAGGGAACTGAGCCCTGGGGCTTCATCCGGGAGCAGCCCCAACCACATGGTCCCTGTCCCCGGGGCACTCACGGTCACTGTGGGCGCTGACGGGGCCCGGTCCTCAGGTTGAGCAGCGGGATGGCCACTTGGAATCCGCTGCGGAACACGGGGGCCGGCTGCACAGAGGGCGGAAGAGAACGAGGCTTAGCACTGCCTCCAGAAACATCGAGTCCTCCACGTGACGCCCTGGGCGTCCTCGTGGCCCACCGGCCCCAATCCCCCGAAGCCCCAAAGACTGCGTCGGGCCGTGTTGACTGGGGCTTTGGGGCACCGCTCTTGGGCCCCAGGAACAGCATCGCAGCCAACATCCCCAGGGCCTCCGAGTTTTCCTAAGGACCTCGCAGGTCCTCTGAGCCTGACGTCGTCCTCCTTGGGAAGCAATGTCCTGTCGACCCCCGTGTCTGTCTCCTGCCTCTTCTGGGATCCCTCACGGCCACACCCACCACGTGGGGCTGCCATGACCAGGACACACCCTGTGCCCCGTGGCGGACGCCCGCCTCCAACGCTGGGCCCCTCACAAGCCCGGTGCGCTGGGCCAGGCCTGGGCGCTCGCTCGGGGGTCCCCGGACATCTCCGGTGCAGTGCCCTGAGCCTGCCGGCGCTGGGTCGCCTCAGACCAGCCCGGGAGGCCAGCCGGGGGGCCCCTAGGCCAGGCAGGGAGGCGCCAGGCCAGGAGGTCCGGACGAGCCGCTCCCGGGCCCAGTGTGGGGAGCCCGGGCCGAGGCTGCTCCCCCAACGGAGGAGGACCTGGGCCCAGGGAGCTGAGTGGGGACAGGGCACAATGAGCCCAAGCTGGGCAGAGAGCTCCGGGGGGGGGGGGTGCCTTGACCTCGGGCCCACTGGGAGACCACATCCCCCCCACAGGGCTCGGTCCCCTGGCGGGGGAAGGTGGTCGTCGGGATGTCCAGGCTCCCGGGCTGCACGGCCGGCAGCCGCTGGCTGGCGTGGGAGGAGGCACGGCTGGCGCAGGAGAGAGCCCTCGGCAGAGAGGAGGGGGCAGGTGCTCCCGCGGCGGCAGGTGCACGAGGGCGGGCGGCGTGCGCCGGCCTCCGCCGGAAGGCAGAGCCGCGCCAGCCCCGGTGCCCCGAGGCCCAGGCCGAGACCCTCTCCAGCATTGGCCACCGCACCCTCTTGTCTCCACCGACAACCCCACTGTGCCGGGTCTCGGCCGCTTGCTGTCTTTGCACCGGACTTGCCATCCTGCCTTGACCGAGCGGCTACCCTCTGTGGACTGAGGTCCAAAACAAGGACCAGAGGGGCCTGGGGGTATCCACGACCTCGCTCAGCCGGTGAGGGACCGGGCGGCCACCATGCCCCAGCTCCCCCTGTGCTTCTGCCTGGAGTCCTGCCCCGGCTTCCTCGGAAGGAGGAACCCCCAGCACCGTGAGTGTGGGCCCCACTTCCCAGGCCGGGCTCTTCACCCACGGCCCCCTCTGCCGCCCTCCCTGCATCGACTATGCCGACAACAAGGACGAAGATGTGGACGGGACGGCGTGGGAGGACCCCCGCACCCACGGCGGATGGCGGCTCCGAGGATGGGCTCATCCTCAGCTGTGCTCCCGGGAGCCCGGAGCCCGAGGGCACAAGGCCTCCCGCTGCACAAGAAACTATCTCCCGTGGGGGCCGCGGGTCCCCCGGGCTCCGAGCAGGAACCGGAGCTGCCCACATGCGTCCTGCCAAGGAAGGATCAGCCCGGGCTCGCCGGCCCCGTGGCCACAAGGCTCCTCCTGCCCGCCGGGCCTCCGTGTGGGCTGGCTCACCTTCCCCTCAGCAGGGATGGCCAGGCCCTGGCCTAGCTCGGTCCCCTCCCCCGAAGCACCCCACACACACCCTGGCCGCTGCCGGGTCCGGAACCCCGTTCCCATCGGGCCCCGTGCACGCCCGCACCCACGCAGGGACACACCCACGCACGCGCAGCCCACGACGAGTCCCTCGACCCGTCGTGGGAACAGATGCTCGCTGACGGTCTCGAGGTTCCTGAAGAACCCCGTCGCTCCTGCCCAGGAACTGCCTCCTGCCACGGCATCCCCGTGAGAACCCTCCTGGCACAGACCACGTGGCTGAAACGCACACGCTGAGCACACCCCGGGTCGGACAGGGCGTGGACCCACGGGAACACACACGCAGCTGTGAGTGGGAACCTGGGAGTCTCCTCGGGAGGATCTCCCGAGCCGGACCCATGCTGACTCCCTGACCGCCCCCCACCCCATTGCACACGCGGGTGCATGCCCAACACCGACGGGCCCCTGCATGCGGGCAGGGCTCAGCGCGGTGGCCTGCTGCCATCAGCACCACCGAAACAAGTCCGATGTGTGGGGGCCACTGTCTGGACGCGGCATGGGGTGAGGGGTGAGCACGGAGCGGCTGGGGGAGGGGCCCTCGGGGACTCGGGTCTGAGGAGGAAGTCGCGGCAGGGGTCCCCAGGAAGCGGTGACCTCACTTCCCTGACCACAGAGCCCAACAGAATTGGAACCCACGTCACCAGGCACCCACATTCCAGGGACGCCCCCCTGCGCAGCTCGTTGCTTTGGACATCGTCCAACCGACACCATGTTCGCATGCTGCCTCCCAAACTCGGGACGGTGGAGACGGAGGACAGCGCGCCCGGCTACCACTTCCCCGCGCTCTGGAGGTCCTTTCAGGGCTGCCCGACGCCTCTGGCCTTTCGGCCGAAAGGAGACTAAGGTGACACCGGGAGGCCAGAGCCGGCCGCCCAGCCCCACACGCTCGCATCGACGGGCGCAGCCACGGGTCCCCTCAACTGCTGGGCTTGTGTGTGTAAGTGTCTTGTGTGTATGTGTGTGTGTGTGTGTGTGTGTGTGTGTGTGTGTGTCTGAGAGCGTGCCTGTGCAGGTATGTGTCTGGAAGGAGGGCTGACGTGCGGTGGGGCCTTCCTGAGCAGGAGCAGGTGGATGAGGGCTAAGATGCCCGGTGGGCAGGTCGCGGTCAAGGTGAAGGCTGGCTGGGTGGGACAGGTGTGGGGGATGTGAGCTCCTGGCCAGGGTCGATCCCCAGAGCCCTGCAGGTGTGGGTCCCGGGACCGGGGGTAGGGCTGGGCAGGCACAGGTCTGGGGCCCATGTGGGAGCAGCAGGGGGACCGGGCAAGAGGAGAGTGGGGTCGGCCGGGCGGGGCTGGGATGGCTCCGGGCCAGCGACCGGTCCCTGTCTTTGCAGAAGGCCACGGAGGTAGAGACGAGGCAGGCGGCCACCACCTCCTCCCTGACCCAGGAGTCCGCAGGCCCAGGAAAGGCTTCAGAGCCTGCCAGGCCACCTGCGGAAGCCGAGCCCCAGGGTGAGAAGGCGGGGCGGGGCTGGGTGCCTGGGTGTGTGCGGGGACGGGTCGGTGCTGGGCCCACAGGGACAAGCCCCACAGGCTGGTGCGGGGCCAGGAGCAAGGACTGGGCTCAGAGCACCCAGCGGGGACACTGCCCTCGGGGAGCCATCCCGCTGAGGGTTCCTTCCCTGGCTGCGGCCTCTCCGCGACGCCCCGCCTGGATCCTGGGGGCGCCAAGGCACATGCAGAGGCAGGCAAGCGCGGGACCTTCTCTCCTCTCACAGCTGCTCCTGGCAAGGAGCTCAGGCCCCTCCTGATATCAGCAGGAGCTGGGGATTGGGAGACGGTGCCTGCCGCCTCCTCAGCCGGGGACCCGCCGCCAGCAGGTGACCAGGAACCGGGCCCCGCGGAGCCTGACGCTGCCCAGGAAGAGCTGCGGCCTGCTCCTGCCCCAGGCCGTGCTCCTGCTCCTGCTCCTCTCAGGATCCTGCGCCTTCCCCCGTTCCTGCCCGGGCCCCTCATCCTGCCACAGGCCCAGGTCCTGCCCTGCATCCTGCACCAGCCAGCACCACCGCACCTGACCCAGCTGCAAACCCTGCCGCTGCCCCTGCCCCGTCCCCTGCCCCGGCCTTGGCCACGGCCCCTTCCCCGGCCTGCGCCCCTCTTACTGCCCCACACCCAGCCCCTGCCCCAGCCCCTGCAAGGACTGATTCTCCTTGCCTGGCCCCTGCCCCTTCGCCTGCCACGGAGACAGCTGCTGCCCCTTCCCCTGCCCGTGCCTCTGCCCTTCTTCTTGCCCCACACCCAGCTCGTGTATCTGATCCTGCCCCTTCGCCTGCCCCGACCCAGGCCACGGACACCTCCCCTGTCCCCGCCTGTACCCCTGATCCTGACCCAGTCCCGGCTCGGGCCCTGGATCCTGCGCCAGCCATCGCCGGGACACCTCTCCCAGCTCCAGCCCCTTCCACGGCCCCTTCCCTTGCCCCTGCCAGGATCCCTGCCCCTTGGCCTGCCCCTGCCTCTGCCCCTGCCAGGACCCCTACCCCTTCACCTGCCTGTGACCCTGCTCCTGCCCCAGACCCAGCTCCTGCCCCTTCTCCAAACCCCGCCAGGACCACTGGCCACTCCCCTGCCCCTGCCTCTGCCCTCCTTCCTGCCCCAGGCCCAGTTCCTACCCGGGATCCTGCCCCTGCCCCTGCCCCTGGCCCTGCCCCTGCCCATGCCCATGCCCATGCCATTGCCTCTGCCCCGATTCCTGCCCCACACGCATGTCCTGCACCTCTTCCTGCCCCTGCCCCTTTCCCTGCCTGGAAGACTGCCCCTTCCCGTGTTCCTCCCTGGGTCCCTGTTCCTGCTCCAGACCCCACCCGTCCTCCTGCTCCTGCCCCTGCCCCTGCCGCTTGCCCACCCCCTTCCCCTGCCCCTCCAAGGACCACTGGCCCTTCCCTTGCCCCTCTCAGGGCCCCTCTGTCTTCGCCTCTCCCTGCCTGGGCCCCTGCTCCTGCCCGAGACCCAGGTCCTGCCCCTGCTCCTGCCCCTTCTCCTGCTCCTGCCTGGGTCCCTCTTGCTGCTCCACACCCAGGCCCTGCCGCTTCCCCGGCCTCGGCCAGGACCGCTGCCCCTCCCTTTGCCCCTCACAGGGCCACTGTCTCTTCCCCTGCCTCTCCCTGTTCCCACCGGACACCTGTTCCAGCCCCACACCCAGCTCCTGCCCCTTGCTCCTGCCCTTTCCCCTGGCCCTGCCTGCACTCCTCTTCCTGGCCCTGACCCAGCTCCAGCCCTGCATGCTGCAGCGGCCGCTCCTGCTGACCCTTTCCGTCCCCTTGCTCCTGCTCCTGCCCCGGTCCCAGCTCTTGCACCAGGCCCAGCTCCTGTGCCGGCCCCTGTCCCAACACCTGCCCCTACACCTGCTCCTGCGGGGCTCCCAGAGCCCCATCCAGAGGCCCCCGCCCTGCGGGGAGAGCTCCCTGGACGGGTACCCTCTGTTCCATGCCCCGACCCCGATGGCCCGCCACCACGGTTCATCCCCTCCGCCTGGGTTCTTTCTCTCTGCTTTGGTCTCACCATCATCCTAGCTTTGCATGCCCTCGACGCTCTCGCCTATCTCTTTTAAATAAAATGCATCGTTTTTCCGTGGAACCCGTGCTCAACCCTAAGTCCGTCCCCGGCGGCGCCGCCCCCCCCCGCCCCCCCCCCCCCCCACCGCCCCCAACAGCCCAGAACATCGCTGTGGAACAACTCCTTCCCCGAAGGGGACCCTGAGCCCAAGCCCTCCCTGCCCATTGCTCCCCCAGTCCGGCCCCTCCCCACGCCTCAGCTGATTTCTCTCTCCCTTCCTTCCCCTGTTCTGGACGTTTCTGGGAGGGGGATCACTCTGGAGGTGCCCGGGTGTCTGCCCACCTCTTTTCAAAGGGGACTGGGTTTTGTCCTGGGCGTCTTGGACATGGAACTTGCCCCCTGCCATACCGAAAACCCCGAAGGGTTCTAGAGGAGACGGGATCACGGAGGCCCCTTGAGTGCAGAGGGGTCCAAGGTCAGGGCCGTGACCCCTGTTCCCGCCGGGACACCACAGCCTGACCCCAGATGCGACCCGGCAGCTTCCTCCCGGGGCCTGCACACACACCAGGGCGAGGCACACAGCTGGAAGACACACCCCACACGGCATACCCATCGCTCACAACCCAAGGCCAGAGAAAGCTCTCCCCGGCCTCTGGTGCCCCCCAGGCTCCAAGGCACCGGGTCCCACAACGACACAGACCGAAAGCATGCCAGTTGGATGGGGAGGGGGGTGCGGGGGGCCGGCGGCGGACAGGCCACGCGGGGAGCCCGTGTCAGCGATGCGGGAGCTCCCCGGGAAGGCCTCTGGCCAAGGAAACCCTACGGAGGCAGCGCGCGTCCCCCTCAGACCGGCCGGTGTCTGGCCTGAGGACCAGCAGCCCTGGGGAGAACGTGCCGACACGGAGGTCCAGGGCACGTCCCCCGGAGAGAAGGGGGACGGGCACCCCTGTCTGGGACCACAGCGGGCAGCACCCATCCCAGCCCGCAGGGGCACCCATCACCTAGCAGTGCTCGTCCGGGGACTCAGCCCGCCACCTCTGGCACGGTGTTTCACGCCAGAAGGGAGAGAGCAGGGTGAGGCAGTCGGGGAGCGCTCATGCCCAGGGACGTGGACGCCGTCCTCGGTCCCAGTGCTCAGGTGACAACGTCCTGGAGCTAACCGTCCCAGTCTCCTCCGGGGCACCGGATCCGGGAAGCCCCTCCTGAGAGCCCTCCTGCCCCCCCTGCTCCTGGGAACAGTCACAATTGGTGGACGAGGAGGTGGACAGGGTCCAGGATGGCAGAAGGCCATCCAGGATGGCCCAGGAGGAGGAAGGGCAGGACGGCGAGGACAGATGCACCTGCCCTGAGCCACCATCCAGGGTCTGGCCGGGGATGCCCTCGCACCTCCCTCCACCCAAGGACTCCAGAGGCATGGGCCGCACTCCTGGGCTTTCACGGCCTCCCTCCCTCATGCCTTCAGTCCCTCAGTCCTTCCTTCCCTCCCTCCTGCCCTCCCTCCCCCTCTAGGCCTTCCTCTTCTTTCCCTCCCTCCTTTCCTCCCTCTCCCCCAGCTTGACTCCCTCCATTCCTCCCTCACCCAGCAGAGGCTCTGGGGTCCCAGCAGGGAACTGAGCCCTGGGGCTTCATCCGGGAGCAGCCCCAACCACATGGTCCCTGTCCCCGGGGCACTCACGGTCACTGTGGGCGCTGACGGGGCCCGGTCCTCAGGTTGAGCAGCGGGATGGCCACTTGGAATCCGCTGCGGAACACGGGGGCCGGCTGCACAGAGGGCGGAAGAGAACGAGGCTTAGCACTGCCTCCAGAAACATCGAGTCCTCCACGTGATGCCCTGGGCGTCCTCGTGGCCCACCGGCCCCAATCCCCCGAAGCCCCAAAGACTGCGTCGGGCCGTGTTGACTGGGGCTTTGGGGCACCGCTCTTGGGCCCCAGGAACAGCATCGCAGCCAACATCCCCAGGGCCTCCGAGTTTTCCTAAGGACCTCGCAGGTCCTCTGAGCCTGACGTCGTCCTCCTTGGGAAGCAATGTCCTGTCGACCCCCGTGTCTGTCTCCTGCCTCTTCTGGGATCCCTCACGGCCACACCCACCACGTGGGGCTGCCATGACCAGGACACACCCTGTGCCCCGTGGCGGACGCCCGCCTCCAACGCTGGGCCCCTCACAAGCCCGGTGCGCTGGGCCAGGCCTGGGCGCTCGCTCGGGGGTCCCCGGACATCTCCGGTGCAGTGCCCTGAGCCTGCCGGCGCTGGGTCGCCTCAGACCAGCCCGGGAGGCCAGCCGGGGGGCCCCTAGGCCAGGCAGGGAGGCGCCAGGCCAGGAGGTCCGGACGAGCCGCTCCCGGGCCCAGTGTGGGGAGCCCGGGCCGAGGCTGCTCCCCCAACGGAGGAGGACCTGGGCCCAGGGAGCTGAGTGGGGACAGGGCACAATGAGCCCAAGCTGGGCAGAGAGCTCCGGGGGGGGGGGTGCCTTGACCTTGGGCCCACTGGGAGACCACATCCCCCCACAGGGCTCGGTCCCCTGGCGGGGGAAGGTGGTCGTCGGGATGTCCAGGCTCCCGGGCTGCACGGCCGGCAGCCGCTGGCTGGCGTGGGAGGAGGCACGGCTGGCGCAGGAGAGAGCCCTCGGCAGAGAGGAGGGGGCAGGTGCTCCCGCGGCGGCAGGTGCCCGAGGGCGGGCGGCGTGCGCCGGCCTCCGCCGGAAGGCAGAGCCGCGCCAGCCCCGGTGCCCCGAGGCCAAGGCCGAGACCCTCTCCAGCATTGGCCACCGCACCCTCTTGTCTCCACCGACAACCCCACTGTGCCGGGTCTCGGCCGCTTGCTGTCTTTGCACCGGACTTGCCATCCTGCCTTGACCGAGCGGCTCCCCTCTGTGGACTGAGGTCCAAAACAAGGACCAGAGGGGCCTGGGGGTATCCACGACCTCGCTCAGCCGGTGAGGGACCGGGCGGCCACCATGCCCCAGCTCCCCCTGTGCTTCTGCCTGGAGTCCTGCCCCGGCTTCCTCGGAAGGAGGAACCCCCAGCACCGTGAGTGTGGGCCCCACTTCCCAGGCCGGGCTCTTCACCCACGGCCCCCTCTGCCGCCCTCCCTGCATCGACTATGCCGACAACAAGGACGAAGATGTGGACGGGACGGCGTGGGAGGACCCCCGCACCCACGGCGGATGGCGGCTCCGAGGATGGGCTCATCCTCAGCTGTGCTCCCGGGAGCCCGGAGCCCGAGGGCACAAGGCCTCCCGCTGCACAAGAAACGATCTCCCGTGGGGGCCGCGGGTCCCCCGGGCTCCGAGCAGGAACCGGAGCTGCCCACATGCGTCCTGCCAAGGAAGGATCAGCCCGGGCTCGCCGGCCCCGTGGCCACAAGGCTCCTCCTGCCCGCCGGGCCTCCGTGTGGGCTGGCTCACCTTCCCCTCAGCAGGGATGGCCAGGCCCTGGCCTAGCTCGGTCCCCTCCCCCGAAGCACCCCACACACACCCTGGCCGCTGCCGGGTCCGGAACCCCGTTCCCATCGGGCCCCGTGCACGCCCGCACCCACGCAGGGACACACCCACGCACGCGCAGCCCACGACGAGTCCCTCGACCCGTCGTGGGAACAGATGCTCGCTGACGGTCTCGAGGTTCCTGAAGAACCCCGTCGCTCCTGCCCAGGAACTGCCTCCTGCCACGGCATCCCCGTGAGAACCCTCCTGGCACAGACCACGTGGCTGAAACGCACACGCTGAGCACACCCCGGGTCGGACAGGGCGTGGACCCACGGGAACACACACGCAGCTGTGAGTGGGAACCTGGGAGTCTCCTCGGGAGGATCTCCCGAGCCGGACCCATGCTGACTCCCTGACCGCCCCCCACCCCATTGCACACGCGGGTGCATGCCCAACACCGACGGGCCCCTGCATGCGGGCAGGGCTCAGCGCGGTGGCCTGCTGCCATCAGCACCACCGAAACAAGTCCGATGTGTGGGGGCCGCTGTCTGGACTCGGCATGGGGTGAGGGGTGAGCACGGAGCGGCTGGGGGAGGGGCCCTCGGGGACTCGGGTCTGAGGAGGAAGTCGCGGCAGGGGTCCCCAGGAAGCGGTGACCTCACTTCCCTGACCACAGAGCCCAACAGAATTGGAACCCACGTCACCAGGCACCCACATTCCAGGGACGCCCCCCTGCGCAGCTCGTTGCTTTGGACATCGTCCAACCGACACCATGTTCGCATGCTGCCTCCCAAACTCGGGACGGTGGAGACGGAGGACAGCGCGCCCGGCTACCACTTCCCCGCGCTCTGGAGGTCCTTTCAGGGCTGCCCGACGCCTCTGGCCTTTCGGCCGAAAGGACACTAAGGTGACACCGGGAGGCCAGAGCCGGCCGCCCAGCCCCACACGCTCGCATCGACGGGCGCAGCCACGGGTCCCCTCAACTGCTGGGCTTGTGTGTGTAAGTGTCTTGTGTGTGTGTGTGTGTGTGTGTGTGTGTGTGTGTGTGTGTGTGTGTGTGTCTGAGAGCGTGCCTGTGCAGGTATGTGTCTGGAAGGAGGGCTCACGTGCGGTGGGGCCTTCCTGAGCAGGAGCAGGTGGATGAGGGCTAAGATGCCCGGTGGGCAGGTCGCGGTCAAGGTGAAGGCTGGCTGGGTGGGACAGGTGTGGGGGATGTGAGCTCCTGGCCAGGGTCGATCCCCAGAGCCCTGCAGGTGTGGGTCCCGGGACCGGGGGTAGGGCTGGGCAGGCACAGGTCTGGGGCCCATGTGGGAGCAGCAGGGGGACCGGGCAAGAGGAGAGTGGGGTCGGCCGGGCGGGGCTGGGATGGCTCCGGGCCAGCGACCGGTCCCTGTCTTTGCAGAAGGCCACGGAGGAAGAGACGAGGCAGGCGGCCACCACCTCCTCCCTGACCCAGGAGTCCGCAGGCCCAGGAAAGGCTTCCGAGCCTGCCAGGCCACCTGCGGAAGCCGAGCCCCAGGGTGAGAAGGCGGGGCGGGGCTGGGTGCCTGGGTGTGTGCGGGGACGGGTCGGTGCTGGGCCCACAGGGACAAGCCCCACAGGCTGGTGCGGGGCCAGGAGCAAGGACTGGGCTCAGAGCACCCAGCGGGGACACTGCCCTCGGGGAGCCATCCCGCTGAGGGTTCCTTCCCTGGCTGCGGCCTCTCCGCGACGCCCCGCCTGGGTCCTGGGCACGCCAAGGCACATGCAGAGGCAGGCAAGCGCGGGACCTTCTCTCCTCTCACAGCTGCTCCTGGCAAGGAGCTCGGGCCCCTCCTGACATCAGCAGGAGCTGGGGATTGGGAGACGGTGCCTGCTGCCTCCTCAGCCGGGGACCCGCCGCCAGCAGGTGACCAGGAACCGGGCCCCGCGGAGCCTGACGCTGCCCAGGAAGAGCTGCGGCCTGCTCCTGCCCCAGGCCGTGCTCCTGCTCCTGCTCCTCTCAGGATCCTGCGCCTTCCCCCGTCCCTGCCCGGGCCCCTCATCCTGCCACAGGCCCAGGTCCTGCCCTGCATCCTGCACCAGCCAGCACCACCGCACCTGACCCAGCTGCAAACCCTGCCGCTGCCCCTGCCCCGTCCCCTGCCCCGGCCTTGGCCACGGCCCCTTCCCCGGCCTGCGCCCCTCTTTCTGCCCCACACCCAGCCCCTGCCCCAGCCCCTGCAAGGACTGATTCTCCTTGCCTGGCCCCTGCCCCTTCGCCTGCCACGGAGACAGCTGCTGCCCCTTCCCCTGCCCGTGCCTCTGCCCTTCTTCTTGCCCCACACCCAGCTCGTGTATCTGATCCTGCCCCTTCGCCTGCCCCGACCCAGGCCACGGACACCTCCCCTGTCCCCGCCTGTACCCCTGATCCTGACCCAGTCCCGGCTCGGGCCCTGGATCCTGCGCCAGCCATCGCCGGGACACCTCTCCCAGCTCCAGCCCCTTCGACGGCCCCTTCCCTTGCCCCTGCCAGGATCCCTGCCCCTTGGCCTGCCCCTGCCTCTGCCCCTGCCAGGACCCCTACCCCTTCACCTGCCTGTGACCCTGCTCCTGCCCCAGACCCAGCTCCTGCCCCTTCTCCAAACCCCGCCAGGACCACTGGCCACTCCCCTGCCCCTGCCTCTGCCCTCCTTCCTGCCCCAGGCCCAGTTCCTACCCGGGATCCTGCCCCTGCCCCTGCCCCTGGCCCTGCCCCTGCCCATGCCCATGCCCATGCCATTGCCTCTGCCCCGATTCTTGCCCCACACGCATGTCCTGCACCTCTTCCTGCCCCTGCCCCTTTCCCTGCCTGGAAGACTGCCCCTTCCCGTGTTCCTCCCTGGGTCCCTGTTCCTGCTCCAGACCCCACCCGTCCTCCTGCTCCTGCCCCTGCCCCTGCCGCTTGCCCACCCCCTTCCACTGCCCCTCCAAGGACCACTGGCCCTTCCCTTGCCCCTCTCAGGGCCCCTCTGTCTTCGCCTCTCCCTGCCTGGGCCCCTGCTCCTGCCCGAGACCCAGGTCCTGCCCCTGCTCCTGCCCCTTCTCCTGCTCCTGCCTGGGTCCCTCTTGCTGCTCCACACCCAGGCCCTGCCGCTTCCCCGGCCTCGGCCAGGACCGCTGCCCCTCCCTTTGCCCCTCACAGGGCCACTGTCTCTTCCCCTGCCTCTCCCTGTTCCCACCGGACACCTGTTCCAGCCCCACACCCAGCTCCTGCCCCTTGCTCCTGCCCTTTCCCCTGGCCCTGCCTGCACTCCTCTTCCTGGCCCTGACCCAGCTCTAGCCCTGCATGCTGCAGCGGCCGCTCCTGCTGACCCTTTCCGTCCCCTTGCTCCTGCTCCTGCCCCGGTCCCAGCTCTTGCACCAGGCCCAACTCCTGTGCCGGCCCCTGTCCCAACACCTGCTCCTACACCTGCTCCTGCGGGGCTCCCAGAGCCCCATCCAGAGGCCCCCGCCCTGCGGGGAGAGCTCCCTGGACGGGTACCCTCCGTTCCATGCCCCGACCCCGATGGCCCGCCGCCACGGTTCATCCCCTCCGCCTGGGTTCTTTCTCTCTGCTTCGGTCTCACCATCATCCTAGCTTTGCATGCCCTCGACGCTCTCGCCTATCTCTTTTAAATAAAATGCATCGTTTTTCCGTGGAACCCGTGCTCAACCCTAAGTCCGTCCCCGGCGGCGCCGCCCCCCCCGCCCCCCCCCCCCACCGCCCCCAACAGCCCAGAACATCGCTGTGGAACAACTCCTTCCCCGAAGGGGACCCTGAGCCCAAGCCCTCCCTGCCCATTGCTCCCCCAGTCCGGCCCCTCGCCACGCCTCAGCTGATTTCTCTCTCCCTTCCTTCCCCTGTTCTGGACGTTTCTGGGAGGGGGATCACTCTGGAGGTGCCCGGGTGTCTGCCCACCTCTTTTCAAAGGGGACTGGGTTTTGTCCTGGGCGTCTTGGACATGGAACTTGCCCCCTGCCATACCGAAAACCCCGAAGGGTTCTAGAGGAGATGGGATCACGGAGGCCCCTTGAGTGCAGAGGGGTCCAAGGTCGGGGCCGTGACCCCTGTTCCCGCCGGGACACCACAGCCTGACCCCAGATGCGACCCGGCAGCTTCCTCCCGGGGCCTGCACACACACCAGGGCGAGGCACACAGCTGGAAGACACACCCCACACGGCATACCCATCGCTCACAACCCAAGGCCAGAGAAAGCTCTCCCCGGCCTCTGGTGCCCCCCAGGCTCCAAGGCACCGGGTCCCACAACGACACAGACCGAAAGCATGCCAGGTGGATGGGGAGGGGGGTGCGGGGGGCCGGCGGCGGACAGGCCACGCGGGGAGCCCGTGTCAGCGATGCGGGAGCTCCCCGGGAAGGCCTCTGGCCAAGGAAACCCTACGGAGGCAGCGCGCGTCCCCCTCAGACCGGCCGGTGTCTGGCCTGAGGACCAGCAGCCCTGGGGAGAACGTGCCGACACGGAGGTCCAGGGCACGTCCCCCGGAGAGAAGGGGGACGGGCACCCCTGTCTGGGACCACAGCGGGCAGCACCCATCCCAGCCCGCAGGGGCACCCATCACCTAGCAGTGCTCGTCCGGGGACTCAGCCCGCCACCTCTGGCACGGTGTTTCACGCCAGAAGGGAGAGAGCAGGGTGAGGCAGTCGGGGAGCGCTCATGCCCAGGGACGTGGACGCCGTCCTCGGTCCCAGTGCTCAGGTGACAACGTCCTGGAGCTAACCGTCCCAGTCTCCTCCGGGGCACCGGATCCGGGAAGCCCCTCCTGAGAGCCCTCCTGCCCCCCCTGCTCCTGGGAACAGTCACAATTGGTGGACGAGGAGGTGGACAGGGTCCAGGATGGCAGAAGGCCATCCAGGATGGCCCAGGAGGAGGAAGGGCAGGACGGCGAGGACAGATGCACCTGCCCTGAGCCACCATCCAGGGTCTGGCCGGGGATGCCCTCGCACCTCCCTCCACCCAAGGACTCCAGAGGCATGGGCCGCACTCCTGGGCTTTCACGGCCTCCCTCCCTCATGCCTTCAGTCCCTCAGTCCTTCCTTCCCTCCCTCCTGCCCTCCCTCCCCCTCTAGGCCTTCCTCTTCTTTCCCTCCCTCCTTTCCTCCCTCTCCCCCAGCTTGACTCCCTCCATTCCTCCCTCACCCAGCAGAGGCTCTGGGGTCCCAGCAGGGAACTGAGCCCTGGGGCTTCATCCGGGAGCAGCCCCAACCACATGGTCCCTGTCCCCGGGGCACTCACGGTCACTGTGGGCGCTGACGGGGCCCGGTCCTCAGGTTGAGCAGCGGGATGGCCACTTGGAATCCGCTGCGGAACACGGGGGCCGGCTGCACAGAGGGCGGAAGAGAACGAGGCTTAGCACTGCCTCCAGAAACATCGAGTCCTCCACGTGACGCCCTGGGCGTCCTCGTGGCCCACCGGCCCCAATCCCCCGAAGCCCCAAAGACTGCGTCGGGCCGTGTTGACTGGGGCTTTGGGGCACCGCTCTTGGGCCCCAGGAACAGCATCGCAGCCAACATCCCCAGGGCCTCCGAGTTTTCCTAAGGACCTCGCAGGTCCTCTGAGCCTGACGTCGTCCTCCTTGGGAAGCAATGTCCTGTCGACCCCCGTGTCTGTCTCCTGCCTCTTCTGGGATCCCTCACGGCCACACCCACCACGTGGGGCTGCCATGACCAGGACACACCCTGTGCCCCGTGGCGGACGCCTGCCTCCAACGCTGGGCCCCTCACAAGCCCGGTGCGCTGGGCCAGGCCTGGGCGCTCGCTCGGGGGTCCCCGGACATCTCCGGTGCAGTGCCCTGAGCCTGCCGGCGCTGGGTCGCCTCAGACCAGCCCGGGAGGACAGCCGGGGGGCCCCTAGGCCAGGCAGGGAGGCGCCAGGCCAGGAGGTCCGGACGAGCCGCTCCCGGGCCCAGTGTGGGGAGCCCGGGCCGAGGCTGCTCCCCCAACGGAGGAGGACCTGGGCCCAGGGAGCTGAGTGGGGACAGGGCACAATGAGCCCAAGCTGGGCAGAGAGCTCCGGGGGGGGGGTGCCTTGACCTTGGGCCCACTGGGAGACCACATCCCCCCCACAGGGCTCGGTCCCCTGGCGGGGGAAGGTGGTCGTCGGGATGTCCAGGCTCCCGGGCTGCACGGCCGGCAGCCGCTGGCTGGCGTGGGAGGAGGCACGGCTGGCGCAGGAGAGAGCCCTCGGCAGAGAGGAGGGGGCAGGTGCTCCCGCGGCGGCAGGTGCCCGAGGGCGGGCGGCGTGCGCCGGCCTCCGCCGGAAGGCAGAGCCGCGCCAGCCCCGGTGCCCCGAGGCCAAGGCCGAGACCCTCTCCAGCATTGGCCACCGCACCCTCTTGTCTCCACCGACAACCCCACTGTGCCGGGTCTCGGCCGCTTGCTGTCTTTGCACCGGACTTGCCATCCTGCCTTGACCGAGCGGCTACCCTCTGTGGACTGAGGTCCAAAACAAGGACCAGAGGGGCCTGGGGGTATCCACGACCTCGCTCAGCCGGTGAGGGACCGGGCGGCCACCATGCCCCAGCTCCCCCTGTGCTTCTGCCTGGAGTCCTGCCCCGGCTTCCTCGGAAGGAGGAACCCCCAGCACCGTGAGTGTGGGCCCCACTTCCCAGGCCGGGCTCTTCACCCACGGCCCCCTCTGCCGCCCTCCCTGCATCGACTATGCCGACAACAAGGACGAAGATGTGGACGGGACGGCGTGGGAGGACCCCCGCACCCATGGCGGATGGCGGCTCCGAGGATGGGCTCATCCTCAGCTGTGCTCTCGGGAGCCCGGAGCCCGAGGGCACAAGGCCTCCCGCTGCACAAGAAACGATCTCCCGTGGGGGCCGCGGGTCCCCCGGGCTCCGAGCAGGAACCGGAGCTGCCCACATGCGTCCTGCCAAGGAAGGATCAGCCCGGGCTCGCCGGCCCCGTGGCCACAAGGCTCCTCCTGCCCGCCGGTCCTCCGTGTGGGCTGGCTCACCTTCCCCTCAGCAGGGATGGCCAGGCCCTGGCCTAGCTCGGTCCCCTCCCCCGAAGCACCCCACACACACCCTGGCCGCTGCCGGGTCCGGAACCCCGTTCCCATCGGGCCCCGTGCACGCCCGCACCCACGCAGGGACACACCCACGCACGCGCAGCCCACGACGAGTCCCTCGACCCGTCGTGGGAACAGATGCTCGCTGACGGTCTCGAGGTTCCTGAAGAACCCCGTCGCTCCTGCCCAGGAACTGCCTCCTGCCACGGCATCCCCGTGAGAACCCTCCTGGCACAGACCACGTGGCTGAAACGCACACGCTGAGCACACCCCGGGTCGGACAGGGCGTGGACCCACGGGAACACACACGCAGCTGTGAGTGGGAACCTGGGAGTCTCCTCGGGAGGATCTCCCGAGCCAGACCCACGCTGACTCCCTGACCGCCCCCCACCCCATTGCACACGCGGGTGCATGCCCAACACCGACGGGCCCCTGCATGCGGGCAGGGCTCAGCGCGGTGGCCTGCTGCCATCAGCACCACCGAAACAAGTCCGATGTGTGGGGGCCGCTGTCTGGACGCGGCATGGGGTGAGGGGTGAGCACGGAGCGGCTGGGGGAGGGGCCCTCGGGGACTCGGGTGTGAGGAGGAAGTCGCGGCAGGGGTCCCCAGGAAGCGGTGACCTCACTTCCCTGACCACAGAGCCCAACAGAATTGGAACCCACGTCACCAGGCACCCACATTCCAGGGACGCCCCCCTGCGCAGCTCGTTGCTTTGGACATCGTCCAACCGACACCATGTTCGCATGCTGCCTCCCAAACTCGGGACGGTGGAGACGGAGGACAGCGCGCCCGGCTACCACTTCCCCGCGCTCTGGAGGTCCTTTCAGGGCTGCCCGACGCCTCTGGCCTTTCGGCCGAAAGGACACTAAGGTGACACCGGGAGGCCAGAGCCGGCCGCCCAGCCCCACACGCTCGCATCGACGGGCGCAGCCACGGGTCCCCTCAACTGCTGGGCTTGTGTGTGTAAATGTCTCTGTGTGTGTGTGTGTGTGTGTGTGTGTGTGTGTGTGTGTGTGTGTGTGTCTGAGAGCGTGCCTGTGCAGGTATGTGTCTGGAAGGAGGGCTGACGTGCGGTGGGGCCTTCCTGAGCAGGAGCAGGTGGATGAGGGCTAAGATGCCCGGTGGGCAGGTCGCGGTCAAGGTGAAGGCTGGCTGGGTGGGACAGGTGTGGGGGATGTGAGCTCCTGGCCAGGGTCGATCCCCAGAGCCCTGCAGGTGTGGGTCCCGGGACCGGGGGTAGGGCTGGGCAGGCACAGGTCTGGGGCCCATGTGGGAGCAGCAGGGGGACCTGGCAAGAGGAGAGTGGGGTCGGCCGGGCGGGGCTGGGATGGCTCCGGGCCAGCGACCGGTCCCTGTCTTTGCAGAAGGCCACGGAGGAAGAGACGAGGCAGGCGGCCACCACCTCCTCCCTGACCCAGGAGTCCGCAGGCCCAGGAAAGGCTTCCGAGCCTGCCAGGCCACCTGCGGAAGCCGAGCCCCAGGGTGAGAAGGCGGGGCGGGGCTGGGTGCCTGGGTGTGTGCGGGGACGGGTCGGTGCTGGGCCCACAGGGACAAGCCCCACAGGCTGGTGCGGGGCCAGGAGCAAGGACTGGGCTCAGAGCACCCAGCGGGGACACTGCCCTCGGGGAGCCATCCCCCTGAGGGTTCCTTCCCTGGCTGCGGCCTCTCTGCGAAGCCTCGCCTGGGTCCTGGGGGCGCCAAGGCACATGCAGAGGCAGGCAAGCGCGGGACCTATTCTCCTCTCACAGCTGCTCCTGTCAAGGAGCTCGGGCCCCTCCTGACATCAGCAGGAGCTGGGGATTGGGAGACGGTGCCTGCCGCCTCCTCAGCCGGGGACCCGCCGCCAGCAGGTGACCAGGAACCGGGCCCCGTGGAGCCTGACGCTGCCCAGGAAGAGCTGCGGCCTGCTCCTGCCCCAGGCCATGCTCCTGCTCCTGCTCCTCTCAGGATCCTGCGCCTTCCCCCGTCCCTGCCCGGGCCCCTCATCCTGCCACAGGCCCAGCTCCTGCCCTGCATCCTGCACCAGCCAGCACCACCGCACCTGACCCAGCTGCAAACCCTGCCGCTGCCCCTGCCCCGTCCCCTGCCCCGGCCTTGGCCACGGCCCCTTCCCCGGCCTGCGCCCCTCTTACTGCCCCACACCCAGCCCCTGCCCCAGCCCCTGCAAGGACTGATTCTCCTTGCCTGGCCCCTGCCCCTTCGCCTGCCACGGAGACAGCTGCTGCCCCTTCCCCTGCCCGTGCCTCTGCCCTTCTTCTTGCCCCACACCCAGCTCGTGTATCTGATCCTGCCCCTTCGCCTGCCCCGACCCAGGCCACGGACACCTCCCCTGTCCCCGCCTGTACCCCTGATCCTGACCCAGTCCCGGCTCGGGCCCTGGATCCTGCGCCAGCCATCGCTGGGACACCTCTCCCAGCTCCAGCCCCTTCCACGGCCCCTTCCCTTGCCCCTGCCAGGATCCCTGCCCCTTGGCCTGCCCCTGCCTCTGCCCCTGCCAGGACCCCTACCCCTTCACCTGCCTGTGACCCTGCTCCTGCCCCAGACCCAGCTCCTGCCCCTTCTCCAAACCCCGCCAGGACCACTGGCCACTCCCCTGCCCCTGCCTCTGCCCTCCTTCCTGCCCCAGGCCCAGTTCCTACCCGGGATCCTGCCCCTGCCCCTGCCCCTGCCCCTGGCCCTGCCCCTGCCCATGCCCATGCCATTGCCTCTGCCCCGATTCCTGCCCCACACACATGTCCTGCACCTCTTCCTGCCCCTGCCCCTTTCCCTGCCTGGAAGACTGCCCCTTCCCGTGTTCCTCCCTGGGTCCCTGTTCCTGCTCCAGACCCCACCCGTCCTCCTGCTCCTGCCCCTGCCCCTGCCGCTTGCCCACCCCCTTCCCCTGCCCCTCCAAGGACCACTGGCCCTTCCCTTGCCCCTCTCAGGGCCCCTCTGTCTTCGCCTCTCCCTGCCTGGGCCCCTGCTCCTGCCCGAGACCCAGGTCCTGCCCCTGCTCCTGCCCCTTCTCCTGCTCCTGCCTGGGTCCCTCTTGCTGCTCCACACCCAGGCCCTGCCGCTTCCCCGGCCTCGGCCAGGACCGCTGCCCCTCCCTTTGCCCCTCACAGGGCCACTGTCTCTTCCCCTGCCTCTCCCTGTTCCCACCGGACACCTGTTCCAGCCCCACACCCAGCTCCTGCCCCTTGCTCCTGCCCTTTCCCCTGGCCCTGCCTGCACTCCTCTTCCTGGCCCTGACCCAGCTCCAGCCCTGCATGCTGCAGCGGCCGCTCCTGCTGACCCTTTCCGTCCCCTTGCTCCTGCTCCTGCCCCGGTCCCAGCTCTTGCACCAGGC
Source organism: Meles meles (assembly GCF_922984935.1). Classification (NCBI taxonomy): domain Eukaryota; kingdom Metazoa; phylum Chordata; class Mammalia; order Carnivora; family Mustelidae; genus Meles; species Meles meles. The sequence goes on from NC_060068.1 coordinate 7,798,206, forward strand.
CCAGCTCCTGTGCCGGCCCCTGTCCCAACACCTGCCCCTACACCTGCTCCTGCGGGGCTCCCAGAGCCCCATCCAGAGGCCCCCGCCCTGCGGGGAGAGCTCCGTGGACGGGTACCCTCCGTTCCATGCCCCGACCCCGATGGCCCGCCGCCACGGTTCATCCCCTCCGCCTGGGTTCTTTCTCTCTGCTTCGGTCTCACCATCATCCTAGCTTTGCATGCCCTCGACGCTCTCGCCTATCTCTTTTAAATAAAATGCATCGTTTTTCCGTGGAACCCGTGCTCAACCCTAAGTCCGTCCCCGGCGGCGCCGCCCCACCCGCCCCCCCCCCCACCGCCCCCAACAGCCCAGAACATCGCTGTGGAACAACTCCTTCCCCGAAGGGGACCCTGAGCCCAAGCCCTCCCTGCCCATTGCTCCCCCAGTCCGGCCCCTCGCCACGCCTCAGCTGATTTCTCTCTCCCTTCCTTCCCCTGTTCTGGACGTTTCTGGGAGGGGGATCACTCTGGAGGTGCCCGGGTGTCTGCCCACCTCTTTTCAAAGGGGACTGGGTTTTGTCCTGGGCGTCTTGGACATGGAACTTGCCCCCTGCCATACCGAAAACCCCGAAGGGTTCTAGAGGAGATGGGATCACGGAGGCCCCTTGAGTGCAGAGGGGTCCAAGGTCGGGGCCGTGACCCCTGTTCCCGCCGGGACACCACAGCCTGACCCCAGATGCGACCCGGCAGCTTCCTCCCGGGGCCTGCACACACACCAGGGCGAGGCACACAGCTGGAAGACACACCCCACACGGCATACCCATCGCTCACAACCCAAGGCCAGAGAAAGCTCTCCCCGGCCTCTGGTGCCCCCCAGGCTCCAAGGCACCGGGTCCCACAACGACACAGACCGAAAGCATGCCAGGTGGATGGGGAGGGGGGTGCGGGGGGCCGGCGGCGGACAGGCCACGCGGGGAGCCCGTGTCAGCGATGCGGGAGCTCCCCGGGAAGGCCTCTGGCCAAGGAAACCCTACGGAGGCAGCGCGCGTCCCCCTCAGACCGGCCGGTGTCTGGCCTGAGGACCAGCAGCCCTGGGGAGAACGTGCCGACACGGAGGTCCAGGGCACGTCCCCCGGAGAGAAGGGGGACGGGCACCCCTGTCTGGGACCACAGCGGGCAGCACCCATCCCAGCCCGCAGGGGCACCCATCACCTAGCAGTGCTCGTCCGGGGACTCAGCCCGCCACCTCTGGCACGGTGTTTCACGCCAGAAGGGAGAGAGCAGGGTGAGGCAGTCGGGGAGCGCTCATGCCCAGGGACGTGGACGCCGTCCTCGGTCCCAGTGCTCAGGTGACAACGTCCTGGAGCTAACCGTCCCAGTCTCCTCCGGGGCACCGGATCCGGGAAGCCCCTCCTGAGAGCCCTCCTGCCCCCCCTGCTCCTGGGAACAGTCACAATTGGTGGACGAGGAGGTGGACAGGGTCCAGGATGGCAGAAGGCCATCCAGGATGGCCCAGGAGGAGGAAGGGCAGGACGGCGAGGACAGATGCACCTGCCCTGAGCCACCATCCAGGGTCTGGCCGGGGATGCCCTCGCACCTCCCTCCACCCAAGGACTCCAGAGGCATGGGCCGCACTCCTGGGCTTTCACGGCCTCCCTCCCTCATGCCTTCAGTCCCTCAGTCCTTCCTTCCCTCCCTCCTGCCCTCCCTCCCCCTCTAGGCCTTCCTCTTCTTTCCCTCCCTCCTTTCCTCCCTCTCCCCCAGCTTGACTCCCTCCATTCCTCCCTCACCCAGCAGAGGCTCTGGGGTCCCAGCAGGGAACTGAGCCCTGGGGCTTCATCCGGGAGCAGCCCCAACCACATGGTCCCTGTCCCCGGGGCACTCACGGTCACTGTGGGCGCTGACGGGGCCCGGTCCTCAGGTTGAGCAGCGGGATGGCCACTTGGAATCCGCTGCGGAACACGGGGGCCGGCTGCACAGAGGGCGGAAGAGAACGAGGCTTAGCACTGCCTCCAGAAACATCGAGTCCTCCACGTGACGCCCTGGGCGTCCTCGTGGCCCACCGGCCCCAATCCCCCGAAGCCCCAAAGACTGCGTCGGGCCGTGTTGACTGGGGCTTTGGGGCACCGCTCTTGGGCCCCAGGAACAGCATCGCAGCCAACATCCCCAGGGCCTCCGAGTTTTCCTAAGGACCTCGCAGGTCCTCTGAGCCTGACGTCGTCCTCCTTGGGAAGCAATGTCCTGTCGACCCCCGTGTCTGTCTCCTGCCTCTTCTGGGATCCCTCACGGCCACACCCACCACGTGGGGCTGCCATGACCAGGACACACCCTGTGCCCCGTGGCGGACGCCCGCCTCCAACGCTGGGCCCCTCACAAGCCCGGTGCGCTGGGCCAGGCCTGGGCGCTCGCTCGGGGGTCCCCGGACATCTCCGGTGCAGTGCCCTGAGCCTGCCGGCGCTGGGTCGCCTCAGACCAGCCCGGGAGGACAGCCGGGGGGCCCCTAGGCCAGGCAGGGAGGCGCCAGGCCAGGAGGTCCGGACGAGCCGCTCCCGGGCCCAGTGTGGGGAGCCCGGGCCGAGGCTGCTCCCCCAACGGAGGAGGACCTGGGCCCAGGGAGCTGAGTGGGGACAGGGCACAATGAGCCCAAGCTGGGCAGAGAGCTCCGGGGGGGGGGTGCCTTGACCTTGGGCCCACTGGGAGACCACATCCCCCCACAGGGCTCGGTCCCCTGGCGGGGGAAGGTGGTCGTCGGGATGTCCAGGCTCCCGGGCTGCACGGCCGGCAGCCGCTGGCTGGCGTGGGAGGAGGCACGGCTGGCGCAGGAGAGAGCCCTTGGCAGAGAGGAGGGGGCAGGTGCTCCCGCGGCGGCAGGTGCCCGAGGGCGGGCGGCGTGCGCCGGCCTCCGCCGGAAGGCAGAGCCGCGCCAGCCCCGGTGCCCCGAGGCCAAGGCCGAGACCCTCTCCAGCATTGGCCACCGCACCCTCTTGTCTCCACCGACAACCCCACTGTGCCGGGTCTCGGCCGCTTGCTGTCTTTGCACCGGACTTGCCATCCTGCCTTGACCGAGCGGCTACCCTCTGTGGACTGAGGTCCAAAACAAGGACCAGAGGGGCCTGGGGGTATCCACGACCTCGCTCAGCCGGTGAGGGACCGGGCGGCCACCATGCCCCAGCTCCCCCTGTGCTTCTGCCTGGAGTCCTGCCCCGGCTTCCTCGGAAGGAGGAACCCCCAGCACCGTGAGTGTGGGCCCCACTTCCCAGGCCGGGCTCTTCACCCACGGCCCCCTCTGCCGCCCTCCCTGCATCGACTATGCCGACAACAAGGACGAAGATGTGGACGGGACGGCGTGGGAGGACCCCCGCACCCACGGCGGATGGCGGCTCCGGGGATGGGCTCATCCTCAGCTGTGCTCCCGGGAGCCCGGAGCCCGAGGGCACAAGGCCTCCCGCTGCACAAGAAACGATCTCCCGTGGGGGCCGCGGGTCCCCCGGGCTCCGAGCAGGAACCGGAGCTGCCCACATGCGTCCTGCCAAGGAAGGATCAGCCCGGGCTCGCCGGCCCCGTGGCCACAAGGCTCCTCCTGCCCGCCGGGCCTCCGTGTGGGCTGGCTCACCTTCCCCTCAGCAGGGATGGCCAGGCCCTGGCCTAGCTCGGTCCCCTCCCCCGAAGCACCCCACACACACCCTGGCCGCTGCCGGGTCCGGAACCCCGTTCCCATCGGGCCCCGTGCACGCCCGCACCCACGCAGGGACACACCCACGCACGCGCAGCCCACGACGAGTCCCTCGACCCGTCGTGGGAACAGATGCTCGCTGACGGTCTCGAGGTTCCTGAAGAACCCCGTCGCTCCTGCCCAGGAACTGCCTCCTGCCACGGCATCCCCGTGAGAACCCTCCTGGCACAGACCACGTGGCTGAAACGCACACGCTGAGCACACCCCGGGTCGGACAGGGCGTGGACCCACGGGAACACACACGCAGCTGTGAGTGGGAACCTGGGAGTCTCCTCGGGAGGATCTCCCGAGCCGGACCCATGCTGACTCCCTGACCGCCCCCCACCCCATTGCACACGCGGGTGCATGCCCAACACCGACGGGCCCCTGCATGCGGGCAGGGCTCAGCGCGGTGGCCTGCTGCCATCAGCACCACCGAAACAAGTCCGATGTGTGGGGGCCACTGTCTGGACGCGGCATGGGGTGAGGGGTGAGCACGGAGCGGCTGGGGGAGGGGCCCTCGGGGACTCGGGTGTGAGGAGGAAGTCGGGGCAGGGGTCCCCAGGAAGCGGTGACTTCACTTCCCTGACCACAGAGCCCAACAGAATTGGAACCCACGTCACCAGGCACCCACATTCCAGGGACGCCCCCCTGCGCAGCTCATTGCTTTGGACATCGTCCAACCGACACCATGTTCGCATGCTGCCTCCCAAACTCGGGACGGTGGAGACGGAGGACAGCGCGCCCGGCTACCACTTTCCCGCGCTCTGGAGGTCCTTTCAGGGCTGCCCGACGCCTCTGGCCTTTCGGCCGAAAGGAGACTAAGGTGACACCGGGAGGCCAGAGCCGGCCGCCCAGCCCCACACGACGCTCGCATCGACGGGCGCAGCCACGGGTCCCCTCAACTGCTGGGCTTGTGTGTGTAAGTGTCGTGTGTGTGTGTGTGTGTGTGTGTGTGTGTGTGTGTCTGAGAGCGTGCCTGTGCAGGTATGTGTCTGGAAGGAGGGCTCACGTGCGGTGGGGCCTTCCTGAGCAGGAGCAGGTGGATGAGGGCTAAGATGCCCGGTGGGCAGGTCGCGGTCAAGGTGAAGGCTGGCTGGGTGGGACAGGTGTGGGGGATGTGAGCTCCTGGCCAGGGTCGATCCCCAGAGCCCTGCAGGTGTGGGTCCCGGGTCCGGGGGTAGGGCTGGGCAGGCACAGGTCTGGGGCCCATGTGGGAGCAGCAGGGGGATCGGGCAAGAGGAGAGTGGGGTCGGCCGGGCGGGGCTGGGATGGCTCCGGGCCAGCGACCGGTCCCTGTCTTTGCAGAAGGCCACGGAGGAAGAGACGAGGCAGGCGGCCACCACCTCCTCCCTGACCCAGGAGTCCGCAGGCCCAGGAAAGGCTTCCGAGCCTGCCAGGCCACCTGCGGAAGCCGAGCCCCAGGGTGAGAAGGCGGGGCGGGGCTGGGTGCCTGGGTGTGTGCGGGGACGGGTCGGTGCTGGGCCCACAGGGACAAGCCCCACAGGCTGGTGCGGGGCCAGGAGCAAGGACTGGGCTCAGAGCACCCAGCGGGGACACTGCCCTCGGGGAGCCATCCCGCTGAGGGTTCCTTCCCTGGCTGCGGCCTCTCCGCGACGCCCCGCCTGGGTCCTGGGGGCGCCAAGGCACATGCAGAGGCAGGCAAGCGCGGGACCTTCTCTACTCTCACAGCTGCTCCTGGCAAGGAGCTCGGGCCCCTCCTGACATCAGCAGGAGCTGGGGATTGGGAGACGGTGCCTGCCGCCTCCTCAGCCGGGGACCCGCCGCCAGCAGGTGACCAGGAACCGGGCCCCGCGGAGCCTGACGCTGCCCAGGAAGAGCTGCGGCCTGCTCCTGCCCCAGGCCGTGCTCCTGCTCCTGCTCCTCTCAGGATCCTGCGCCTTCCCCCGTCCCTGCCCGGGCCCCTCATCCTGCCACAGGCCCAGCTCCTGCCCTGCATCCTGCACCAGCCAGCACCACCGCACCTGAGCCAGCTGCAAACCCTGCCGCTGCCCCTGCCCCGTCCCCTGCCCCGGCCTTGGCCACGGCCCCTTCCCCGGCCTGCGCCCCTCTTACTGCCCCACACCCAGCCCCAGCCCCAGCCCCTGCAAGGACTGATTCTCCTTGCCTGGCCCCTGCCCCTTCGCCTGCCACGGAGACAGCTGCTGCCCCTTCCCCTGCCCGTGCCTCTGCCCTTCTTCTTGCCCCACACCCAGCTCGTGTATCTGATCCTGCCCCTTCGCCTGCCCCGACCCAGGCCACGGACACCTCCCCTGTCCCCGCCTGTACCCCTGATCCTGACCCAGTCCCGGCTCGGGCCCTGGATCCTGCGCCAGCCATCGCCGGGACACCTCTCCCAGCTCCAGCCCCTTCGACGGCCCCTTCCCTTGCCCCTGCCAGGATCCCTGCCCCTTGGCCTGCCCCTGCCTCTGCCCCTGCCAGGACCCCTACCCCTTCACCTGCCTGTGACCCTGCTCCTGCCCCAGACCCAGCTCCTGCCCCTTCTCCAAACCCCGCCAGGACCACTGGCCACTCCCCTGCCCCTGCCTCTGCCCTCCTTCCTGCCCCAGGCCCAGTTCCTACCCGGGATCCTGCCCCTGCCCCTGCCCCTGGCCCTGCCCCTGCCCATGCCCATGCCATTGCCTCTGCCCCGATTCCTGCCCCACACGCATGTCCTGCACCTCTTCCTGCCCCTGCCCCTTTCCCTGCCTGGAAGACTGCCCCTTCCCGTGTTCCTCCCTGGGTCCCTGTTCCTGCTCCAGACCCCACCCGTCCTCCTGCTCCTGCCCCTGCCCCTGCCGCTTGCCCACCCCCTTCCCCTGCCCCTCCAAGGACCACTGGCCCTTCCCTTGCCCCTCTCAGGGCCCCTCTGTCTTCGCCTCTCCCTGCCTGGGCCCCTGCTCCTGCCCGAGACCCAGGTCCTGCCCCTGCTCCTGCCCCTTCTCCTGCTCCTGCCTGGGTCCCTCTTGCTGCTCCACACCCAGGCCCTGCCGCTTCCCCGGCCTCGGCCAGGACCGCTGCCCCTCCCTTTGCCCCTCACAGGGCCACTGTCTCTTCCCCTGCCTCTCCCTGTTCCCACCGGACACCTGTTCCAGCCCCACACCCAGCTCCTGCCCCTTGCTCCTGCCCTTTCCCCTGGCCCTGCCTGCACTCCTCTTCCTGGCCCTGACCCAGCTCCAGCCCTGCATGCTGCAGCGGCCGCTCCTGCTGACCCTTTCCGTCCCCTTGCTCCTGCTCCTGCCCCGGTCCCAGCTCTTGCACCAGGCCCAGCTCCTGTGCCGGCCCCTGTCCCAACACCTGCCCCTACACCTGCTCCTGCGGGGCTCCCAGAGCCCCATCCAGAGGCCCCCGCCCTGCGGGGAGAGCTCCCTGGACGGGTACCCTCCGTTCCATGCCCCGACCCCGATGGCCCGCCGCCACGGTTCATCCCCTCCGCCTGGGTTCTTTCTCTCTGCTTCGGTCTCACCATCATCCTAGCTTTGCATGCCCTCGACGCTCTCGCCTATCTCTTTTAAATAAAATGCATCGTTTTTCCGTGGAACCCGTGCTCAACCCTAAGTCCGTCCCCGGCGGCGCCGCCCCACCCGCCCCCCCCCCCCACCGCCCCCAACAGCCCAGAACATCGCTGTGGAACAACTCCTTCCCCGAAGGGGACCCTGAGCCCAAGCCCTCCCTGCCCATTGCTCCCCCAGTCCGGCCCCTCGCCACGCCTCAGCTGATTTCTCTCTCCCTTCCTTCCCCTGTTCTGGACGTTTCTGGGAGGGGGATCACTCTGGAGGTGCCCGGGTGTCTGCCCACCTCTTTTCAAAGGGGACTGGGTTTTGTCCTGGGCGTCTTGGACATGGAACTTGCCCCCTGCCATACCGAAAACCCCGAAGGGTTCTAGAGGAGATGGGATCACGGAGGCCCCTTGAGTGCAGAGGGGTCCAAGGTCGGGGCCGTGACCCCTGTTCCCGCCGGGACACCACAGCCTGACCCCAGATGCGACCCGGCAGCTTCCTCCCGGGGCCTGCACACACACCAGGGCGAGGCACACAGCTGGAAGACACACCCCACACGGCATACCCATCGCTCACAACCCAAGGCCAGAGAAAGCTCTCCCCGGCCTCTGGTGCCCCCCAGGCTCCAAGGCACCGGGTCCCACAACGACACAGACCGAAAGCATGCCAGTTGGATGGGGAGGGGGGTGCGGGGGGCCGGCGGCGGACAGGCCACGCGGGGAGCCCGTGTCAGCGATGCGGGAGCTCCCCGGGAAGGCCTCTGGCCAAGGAAACCCTACGGAGGCAGCGCGCGTCCCCCTGAGACCGGCCGGTGTCTGGCCTGAGGACCAGCAGCCCTGGGGAGAACGTGCCGACACGGAGGTCCAGGGCACGTCCCCCGGAGAGAAGGGGGACGGGCACCCCTGTCTGGGACCACAGCGGGCAGCACCCATCCCAGCCCGCAGGGGCACCCATCACCTAGCAGTGCTCGTCCGGGGACTCAGCCCGCCACCTCTGGCACGGTGTTTCACGCCAGAAGGGAGAGAGCAGGGTGAGGCAGTCGGGGAGCGCTCATGCCCAGGGACGTGGACGCCGTCCTCGGTCCCAGTGCTCAGGTGACAACGTCCTGGAGCTAACCGTCCCAGTCTCCTCCGGGGCACCGGATCCGCGAAGCCCCTCCTGAGAGCCCTCCTGCCCCCCCTGCTCCTGGGAACAGTCACAATTGGTGGACGAGGAGGTGGACAGGGTCCAGGATGGCAGAAGGCCATCCAGGATGGCCCAGGAGGAGGAAGGGCAGGACGGCGAGGACAGATGCACCTGCCCTGAGCCACCATCCAGGGTCTGGCCGGGGATGCCCTCGCACCTCCCTCCACCCAAGGACTCCAGAGGCATGGGCCGCACTCCTGGGCTTTCACGGCCTCCCTCCCTCATGCCTTCAGTCCCTCAGTCCTTCCTTCCCTCCCTCCTGCCCTCCCTCCCCCTCTAGGCCTTCCTCTTCTTTCCCTCCCTCCTTTCCTCCCTCTCCCCCAGCTTGACTCCCTCCATTCCTCCCTCACCCAGCAGAGGCTCTGGGGTCCCAGCAGGGAACTGAGCCCTGGGGCTTCATCCGGGAGCAGCCCCAACCACATGGTCCCTGTCCCCGGGGCACTCACGGTCACTGTGGGCGCTGACGGGGCCCGGTCCTCAGGTTGAGCAGCGGGATGGCCACTTGGAATCCGCTGCGGAACACGGGGGCCGGCTGCACAGAGGGCGGAAGAGAACGAGGCTTAGCACTGCCTCCAGAAACATCGAGTCCTCCACGTGACGCCCTGGGCGTCCTCGTGGCCCACCGGCCCCAATCCCCCGAAGCCCCAAAGACTGCGTCGGGCCGTGTTGACTGGGGCTTTGGGGCACCGCTCTTGGGCCCCAGGAACAGCATCGCAGCCAACATCCCCAGGGCCTCCGAGTTTTCCTAAGGACCTCGCAGGTCCTCTGAGCCTGACGTCGTCCTCCTTGGGAAGCAATGTCCTGTCGACCCCCGTGTCTGTCTCCTGCCTCTTCTGGGATCCCTCACGGCCACACCCACCACGTGGGGCTGCCATGACCAGGACACACCCTGTGCCCCGTGGCGGACGCCCGCCTCCAACGCTGGGCCCCTCACAAGCCCGGTGCGCTGGGCCAGGCCTGGGCGCTCGCTCGGGGGTCCCCGGACATCTCCGGTGCAGTGCCCTGAGCCTGCCGGCGCTGGGTCGCCTCAGACCAGCCCGGGAGGCCAGCCGGGGGGCCCCTAGGCCAGGCAGGGAGGCGCCAGGCCAGGAGGTCCGGACGAGCCGCTCCCGGGCCCAGTGTGGGGAGCCCGGGCCGAGGCTGCTCCCCCAACGGAGGAGGACCTGGGCCCAGGGAGCTGAGTGGGGACAGGGCACAATGAGCCCAAGCTGGGCAGAGAGCTCCGGGGGGGGGGTGCCTTGACCTTGGGCCCACTGGGAGACCACATCCCCCCACAGGGCTCGGTCCCCTGGCGGGGGAAGGTGGTCGTCGGGATGTCCAGGCTCCCGGGCTGCACGGCCGGCAGCCGCTGGCTGGCGTGGGAGGAGGCACGGCTGGCGCAGGAGAGAGCCCTCGGCAGAGAGGAGGGGGCAGGTGCTCCCGCGGCGGCAGGTGCCCGAGGGCGGGCGGCGTGCGCCGGCCTCCGCCGGAAGGCAGAGCCGCGCCAGCCCCGGTGCCCCGAGGCCAAGGCCGAGACCCTCTCCAGCATTGGCCACCGCACCCTCTTGTCTCCACCGACAACCCCACTGTGCCGGGTCTCGGCCGCTTGCTGTCTTTGCACCGGACTTGCCATCCTGCCTTGACCGAGCGGCTACCCTCTGTGGACTGAGGTCCAAAACAAGGACCAGAGGGGCCTGGGGGTATCCACGACCTCGCTCAGCCGGTGAGGGACCGGGCGGCCACCATGCCCCAGCTCCCCCTGTGCTTCTGCCTGGAGTCCTGCCCCGGCTTCCTCGGAAGGAGGAACCCCCAGCACCGTGAGTGTGGGCCCCACTTCCCAGGCCGGGCTCTTCACCCACGGCCCCCTCTGCCGCCCTCCCTGCATCGACTATGCCGACAACAAGGACGAAGATGTGGACGGGACGGCGTGGGAGGACCCCCGCACCCACGGCGGATGGCGGCTCCGGGGATGGGCTCATCCTCAGCTGTGCTCCCGGGAGCCCGGAGCCCGAGGGCACAAGGCCTCCCGCTGCACAAGAAACGATCTCCCGTGGGGGCCGCGGGTCCCCCGGGCTCCGAGCAGGAACCGGAGCTGCCCACATGCGTCCTGCCAAGGAAGGATCAGCCCGGGCTCGCCGGCCCCGTGGCCACAAGGCTCCTCCTGCCCGCCGGGCCTCCGTGTGGGCTGGCTCACCTTCCCCTCAGCAGGGATGGCCAGGCCCTGGCCTAGCTCGGTCCCCTCCCCCGAAGCACCCCACACACACCCTGGCCGCTGCCGGGTCCGGAACCCCGTTCCCATCGGGCCCCGTGCACGCCCGCACCCACGCAGGGACACACCCACGCACGCGCAGCCCACGACGAGTCCCTCGACCCGTCGTGGGAACAGATGCTCGCTGACGGTCTCGAGGTTCCTGAAGAACCCCGTCGCTCCTGCCCAGGAACTGCCTCCTGCCACGGCATCCCCGTGAGAACCCTCCTGGCACAGACCACGTGGCTGAAACGCACACGCTGAGCACACCCCGGGTCGGACAGGGCGTGGACCCACGGGAACACACACGCAGCTGTGAGTGGGAACCTGGGAGTCTCCTCGGGAGGATCTCCCGAGCCGGACCCATGCTGACTCCCTGACCGCCCCCCACCCCATTGCACACGCGGGTGCATGCCCAACACCGACGGGCCCCTGCATGCGGGCAGGGCTCAGCGCGGTGGCCTGCTGCCATCAGCACCACCGAAACAAGTCCGATGTGTGGGGGCCACTGTCTGGACGCGGCATGGGGTGAGGGGTGAGCACGGAGCGGCTGGGGGAGGGGCCCTCGGGGACTCGGGTGTGAGGAGGAAGTCGGGGCAGGGGTCCCCAGGAAGCGGTGACTTCACTTCCCTGACCACAGAGCCCAACAGAATTGGAACCCACGTCACCAGGCACCCACATTCCAGGGACGCCCCCCTGCGCAGCTCATTGCTTTGGACATCGTCCAACCGACACCATGTTCGCATGCTGCCTCCCAAACTCGGGACGGTGGAGACGGAGGACAGCGCGCCCGGCTACCACTTTCCCGCGCTCTGGAGGTCCTTTCAGGGCTGCCCGACGCCTCTGGCCTTTCGGCCGAAAGGAGACTAAGGTGACACCGGGAGGCCAGAGCCGGCCGCCCAGCCCCACACGACGCTCGCATCGACGGGCGCAGCCACGGGTCCCCTCAACTGCTGGGCTTGTGTGTGTAAGTGTCGTGTGTGTGTGTGTGTGTGTGTGTGTGTGTGTGTGTCTGAGAGCGTGCCTGTGCAGGTATGTGTCTGGAAGGAGGGCTCACGTGCGGTGGGGCCTTCCTGAGCAGGAGCAGGTGGATGAGGGCTAAGATGCCCGGTGGGCAGGTCGCGGTCAAGGTGAAGGCTGGCTGGGTGGGACAGGTGTGGGGGATGTGAGCTCCTGGCCAGGGTCGATCCCCAGAGCCCTGCAGGTGTGGGTCCCGGGACCGGGGGTAGGGCTGGGCAGGCACAGGTCTGGGGCCCATGTGGGAGCAGCAGGGGGACCTGGCAAGAGGAGAGTGGGGTCGGCCGGGCGGGGCTGGGATGGCTCCGGGCCAGCGACCGGTCCCTGTCTTTGCAGAAGGCCACGGAGGAAGAGACGAGGCAGGCGGTCACCACCTCCTCCCTGACCCAGGAGTCCGCAGGCCCAGGAAAGGCTTCCGAGCCTGCCAGGCCACCTGCGGAAGCCGAGCCCCAGGGTGAGAAGGCGGGGCGGGGCTGGGTGCCTGGGTGTGTGCGGGGACGGGTCGGTGCTGGGCCCACAGGGACAAGCCCCACAGGCTGGTGCGGGGCCAGGAGCAAGGACTGGGCTCAGAGCACCCAGCGGGGACACTGCCCTCGGGGAGCCATCCCCCTGAGGGTTCCTTCCCTGGCTGCGGCCTCTCTGCGAAGCCTCGCCTGGGTCCTGGGGGCGCCAAGGCACATGCAGAGGCAGGCAAGCGCGGGACCTATTCTCCTCTCACAGCTGCTCCTGTCAAGGAGCTCGGGCCCCTCCTGACATCAGCAGGAGCTGGGGATTGGGAGACGGTGCCTGCCGCCTCCTCAGCCGGGGACCCGCCGCCAGCAGGTGACCAGGAACCGGGCCCCGTGGAGCCTGACACTGCCCAGGAAGAGCTGCGGCCTGCTCCTGCCCCAGGCCATGCTCCTGCTCCTGCTCCTCTCAGGATCCTGCGCCTTCCCCCGTCCCTGCCCGGGCCCCTCATCCTGCCACAGGCCCAGCTCCTGCCCTGCATCCTGCACCAGCCAGCACCACCGCACTTGACCCAGCTGCAAACCCTGCCGCTGCCCCTGCCCCGTCCCCTGCCCCGGCCTTGGCCACGGCCCCTTCCCCGGCCTGCGCCCCTCTTACTGCCCCACACCCAGCCCCTGCCCCAGCCCCTGCAAGGACTGATTCTCCTTGCCTGGCCCCTGCCCCTTCGCCTGCCACGGAGACAGCTGCTGCCCCTTCCCCTGCCCGTGCCTCTGCCCTTCTTCTTGCCCCACACCCAGCTCGTGTATCTGATCCTGCCCCTTCGCCTGCCCCGACCCAGGCCACGGACACCTCCCCTGTCCCCGCCTGTACCCCTGATCCTGACCCAGTCCCGGCTCCGGCCCTGGATCCTGCGCCAGCCATCGCTGGGACACCTCTCCCAGCTCCAGCCCCTTCGACGGCCCCTTCCCTTGCCCCTGCCAGGATCCCTGCCCCTTGGCCTGCCCCTGCCTCTGCCCCTGCCAGGACCCCTACCCCTTCACCTGCCTGTGACCCTGCTCCTGCCCCAGACCCAGCTCCTGCCCCTTCTCCAAACCCCGCCAGGACCACTGGCCACTCCCCTGCCCCTGCCTCTGCCCTCCTTCCTGCCCCAGGCCCAGTTCCTACCCGGGATCCTGCCCCTGCCCCTGCCCCTGCCCCTGGCCCTGCCCCTGCCCATGCCCATGCCATTGCCTCTGCCCCGATTCCTGCCCCACACGCATGTCCTGCACCTCTTCCTGCCCCTGCCCCTTTCCCTGCCTGGAAGACTGCCCCTTCCCGTGTTCCTCCCTGGGTCCCTGTTCCTGCTCCAGACCCCACCCGTCCTCCTGCTCCTGCCCCTGCCCCTGCCGCTTGCCCACCCCCTTCCCCTGCCCCTCCAAGGACCACTGGCCCTTCCCTTGCCCCTCTCAGGGCCCCTCTGTCTTCGCCTCTCCCTGCCTGGGCCCCTGCTCCTGCCCGAGACCCAGGTCCTGCCCCTGCTCCTGCCCCTTCTCCTGCTCCTGCCTGGGTCCCTCTTGCTGCTCCACACCCAGGCCCTGCCGCTTCCCCGGCCTCGGCCAGGACCGCTGCCCCTCCCTTTGCCCCTCACAGGGCCACTGTCTCTTCCCCTGCCTCTCCCTGTTCCCACCGGACACCTGTTCCAGCCCCACACCCAGCTCCTGCCCCTTGCTCCTGCCCTTTCCCCTGGCCCTGCCTGCACTCCTCTTCCTGGCCCTGACCCAGCTCCAGCCCTGCATGCTGCAGCGGCCGCTCCTGCTGACCCTTTCCGTCCCCTTGCTCCTGCTCCTGCCCCGGTCCCAGCTCTTGCACCAGGCCCAGCTCCTGTGCCGGCCCCTGTCCCAACACCTGCCCCTACACCTGCTCCTGCGGGGCTCCCAGAGCCCCATCCAGAGGCCCCCGCCCTGCGGGGAGAGCTCCGTGGACGGGTACCCTCCGTTCCATGCCCCGACCCCGATGGCCCGCCGCCACGGTTCATCCCCTCCGCCTGGGTTCTTTCTCTCTGCTTCGGTCTCACCATCATCCTAGCTTTGCATGCCCTCGACGCTCTCGCCTATCTCTTTTAAATAAAATGCATCGTTTTTCCGTGGAACCCGTGCTCAACCCTAAGTCCGTCCCCGGCGGCGCCGCCCCACCCGCCCCCCCCCCCACCGCCCCCAACAGCCCAGAACATCGCTGTGGAACAACTCCTTCCCCGAAGGGGACCCTGAGCCCAAGCCCTCCCTGCCCATTGCTCCCCCAGTCCGGCCCCTCGCCACGCCTCAGCTGATTTCTCTCTCCCTTCCTTCCCCTGTTCTGGACGTTTCTGGGAGGGGGATCACTCTGGAGGTGCCCGGGTGTCTGCCCACCTCTTTTCAAAGGGGACTGGGTTTTGTCCTGGGCGTCTTGGACATGGAACTTGCCCCCTGCCATACCGAAAACCCCGAAGGGTTCTAGAGGAGATGGGATCACGGAGGCCCCTTGAGTGCAGAGGGGTCCAAGGTCGGGGCCGTGACCCCTGTTCCCGCCGGGACACCACAGCCTGACCCCAGATGCGACCCGGCAGCTTCCTCCCGGGGCCTGCACACACACCAGGGCGAGGCACACAGCTGGAAGACACACCCCACACGGCATACCCATCGCTCACAACCCAAGGCCAGAGAAAGCTCTCCCCGGCCTCTGGTGCCCCCCAGGCTCCAAGGCACCGGGTCCCACAACGACACAGACCGAAAGCATGCCAGGTGGATGGGGAGGGGGGTGCGGGGGGCCGGCGGCGGACAGGCCACGCGGGGAGCCCGTGTCAGCGATGCGGGAGCTCCCCGGGAAGGCCTCTGGCCAAGGAAACCCTACGGAGGCAGCGCGCGTCCCCCTCAGACCGGCCGGTGTCTGGCCTGAGGACCAGCAGCCCTGGGGAGAACGTGCCGACACGGAGGTCCAGGGCACGTCCCCCGGAGAGAAGGGGGACGGGCACCCCTGTCTGGGACCACAGCGGGCAGCACCCATCCCAGCCCGCAGGGGCACCCATCACCTAGCAGTGCTCGTCCGGGGACTCAGCCCGCCACCTCTGGCACGGTGTTTCACGCCAGAAGGGAGAGAGCAGGGTGAGGCAGTCGGGGAGCGCTCATGCCCAGGGACGTGGACGCCGTCCTCGGTCCCAGTGCTCAGGTGACAACGTCCTGGAGCTAACCGTCCCAGTCTCCTCCGGGGCACCGGATCCGCGAAGCCCCTCCTGAGAGCCCTCCTGCCCCCCCTGCTCCTGGGAACAGTCACAATTGGTGGACGAGGAGGTGGACAGGGTCCAGGATGGCAGAAGGCCATCCAGGATGGCCCAGGAGGAGGAAGGGCAGGACGGCGAGGACAGATGCACCTGCCCTGAGCCACCATCCAGGGTCTGGCCGGGGATGCCCTCGCACCTCCCTCCACCCAAGGACTCCAGAGGCATGGGCCGCACTCCTGGGCTTTCACGGCCTCCCTCCCTCATGCCTTCAGTCCCTCAGTCCTTCCTTCCCTCCCTCCTGCCCTCCCTCCCCCTCTAGGCCTTCCTCTTCTTTCCCTCCCTCCTTTCCTCCCTCTCCCCCAGCTTGACTCCCTCCATTCCTCCCTCACCCAGCAGAGGCTCTGGGGTCCCAGCAGGGAACTGAGCCCTGGGGCTTCATCCGGGAGCAGCCCCAACCACATGGTCCCTGTCCCCGGGGCACTCACGGTCACTGTGGGCGCTGACGGGGCCCGGTCCTCAGGTTGAGCAGCGGGATGGCCACTTGGAATCCGCTGCGGAACACGGGGGCCGGCTGCACAGAGGGCGGAAGAGAACGAGGCTTAGCACTGCCTCCAGAAACATCGAGTCCTCCACGTGACGCCCTGGGCGTCCTCGTGGCCCACCGGCCCCAATCCCCCGAAGCCCCAAAGACTGCGTCGGGCCGTGTTGACTGGGGCTTTGGGGCACCGCTCTTGGGCCCCAGGAACAGCATCGCAGCCAACATCCCCAGGGCCTCCGAGTTTTCCTAAGGACCTCGCAGGTCCTCTGAGCCTGACGTCGTCCTCCTTGGGAAGCAATGTCCTGTCGACCCCCGTGTCTGTCTCCTGCCTCTTCTGGGATCCCTCACGGCCACACCCACCACGTGGGGCTGCCATGACCAGGACACACCCTGTGCCCCGTGGCGGACGCCTGCCTCCAACGCTGGGCCCCTCACAAGCCCGGTGCGCTGGGCCAGGCCTGGGCGCTCGCTCGGGGGTCCCCGGACATCTCCGGTGCAGTGCCCTGAGCCTGCCGGCGCTGGGTCGCCTCAGACCAGCCCGGGAGGCCAGCCGGGGGGCCCCTAGGCCAGGCAGGGAGGCGCCAGGCCAGGAGGTCCGGACGAGCCGCTCCCGGGCCCAGTGTGGGGAGCCCGGGCCGAGGCTGCTCCCCCAACGGAGGAGGACCTGGGCCCAGGGAGCTGAGTGGGGACAGGGCACAATGAGCCCAAGCTGGGCAGAGAGCTCCGGGGGGGGGGTGCCTTGACCTTGGGCCCACTGGGAGACCACATCCCCCCACAGGGCTCGGTCCCCTGGCGGGGGAAGGTGGTCGTCGGGATGTCCAGGCTCCCGGGCTGCACGGCCGGCAGCCGCTGGCTGGCGTGGGAGGAGGCACGGCTGGCGCAGGAGAGAGCCCTCCGCAGAGAGGAGGGGGCAGGTGCTCCCGCGGCGGCAGGTGCCCGAGGGCGGGCGGCGTGCGCCGGCCTCCGCCGGAAGGCAGAGCCGCGCCAGCCCCGGTGCCCCGAGGCCAAGGCCGAGACCCTCTCCAGCATTGGCCACCGCACCCTCTTGTCTCCACCGACAACCCCACTGTGCCGGGTCTCGGCCGCTTGCTGTCTTTGCACCGGACTTGCCATCCTGCCTTGACCGAGCGGCTACCCTCTGTGGACTGAGGTCCAAAACAAGGACCAGTGGGGCCTGGGGGTATCCACGACCTCGCTCAGCCGGTGAGGGACCGGGCGGCCACCATGCCCCAGCTCCCCCTGTGCTTCTGCCTGGAGTCCTGCCCCGGCTTCCTCGGAAGGAGGAACCCCCAGCACCGTGAGTGTGGGCCCCACTTCCCAGGCCGGGCTCTTCACCCACGGCCCCCTCTGCCGCCCTCCCTGCATCGACTATGCCGACAACAAGGACGAAGATGTGGACGGGACGGCGTGGGAGGACCCCCGCACCCACGGCGGATGGCGGCTCCGGGGATGGGCTCATCCTCAGCTGTGCTCCCGGGAGCCCGGAGCCCGAGGGCACAAGGCCTCCCGCTGCACAAGAAACGATCTCCCGTGGGGGCCGCGGGTCCCCCGGGCTCCGAGCAGGAACCGGAGCTGCCCACATGCGTCCTGCCAAGGAAGGATCAGCCCGGGCTCGCCGGCCCCGTGGCCACAAGGCTCCTCCTGCCCGCCGGGCCTCCGTGTGGGCTGGCTCACCTTCCCCTCAGCAGGGATGGCCAGGCCCTGGCCTAGCTCGGTCCCCTCCCCCGAAGCACCCCACACACACCCTGGCCGCTGCCGGGTCCGGAACCCCGTTCCCATCGGGCCCCGTGCACGCCCGCACCCACGCAGGGACACACCCACGCACGCGCAGCCCACGACGAGTCCCTCGACCCGTCGTGGGAACAGATGCTCGCTGACGGTCTCGAGGTTCCTGAAGAACCCCGTCGCTCCTGCCCAGGAACTGCCTCCTGCCACGGCATCCCCGTGAGAACCCTCCTGGCACAGACCACGTGGCTGAAACGCACACGCTGAGCACACCCCGGGTCGGACAGGGCGTGGACCCACGGGAACACACACGCAGCTGTGAGTGGGAACCTGGGAGTCTCCTCGGGAGGATCTCCCGAGCCGGACCCATGCTGACTCCCTGACCGCCCCCCACCCCATTGCACACGCGGGTGCATGCCCAACACCGACGGGCCCCTGCATGCGGGCAGGGCTCAGCGCGGTGGCCTGCTGCCATCAGCACCACCGAAACAAGTCCGATGTGTGGGGGCCACTGTCTGGACGCGGCATGGGGTGAGGGGTGAGCACGGAGCGGCTGGGGGAGGGGCCCTCGGGGACTCGGGTGTGAGGAGGAAGTCGGGGCAGGGGTCCCCAGGAAGCGGTGACTTCACTTCCCTGACCACAGAGCCCAACAGAATTGGAACCCACGTCACCAGGCACCCACATTCCAGGGACGCCCCCCTGCGCAGCTCATTGCTTTGGACATCGTCCAACCGACACCATGTTCGCATGCTGCCTCCCAAACTCGGGACGGTGGAGACGGAGGACAGCGCGCCCGGCTACCACTTTCCCGCGCTCTGGAGGTCCTTTCAGGGCTGCCCGACGCCTCTGGCCTTTCGGCCGAAAGGAGACTAAGGTGACACCGGGAGGCCAGAGCCGGCCGCCCAGCCCCACACGACGCTCGCATCGACGGGCGCAGCCACGGGTCCCCTCAACTGCTGGGCTTGTGTGTGTAAGTGTCGTGTGTGTGTGTGTGTGTGTGTGTGTGTGTGTGTGTGTGTGTGTCTGAGAGCGTGCCTGTGCAGGTATGTGTCTGGAAGGAGGGCTCACGTGCGGTGGGGCCTTCCTGAGCAGGAGCAGGTGGATGAGGGCTAAGATGCCCGGTGGGCAGGTCGCGGTCAAGGTGAAGGCTGGCTGGGTGGGACAGGTGTGGGGGATGTGAGCTCCTGGCCAGGGTCGATCCCCAGAGCCCTGCAGGTGTGGGTCCCGGGACCGGGGGTAGGGCTGGGCAGGCACAGGTCTGGGGCCCATGTGGGAGCAGCAGGGGGACCGGGCAAGAGGAGAGTGGGGTCGGCCGGGCGGGGCTGGGATGGCTCCGGGCCAGCGACCGGTCCCTGTCTTTGCAGAAGGCCACGGAGGAAGAGACGAGGCAGGCGGCCACCACCTCCTCCCTGACCCAGGAGTCCGCAGGCGCAGGAAAGGCTTCCGAGCCTGCCAGGCCACCTGCGGAAGCCGAGCCCCAGGGTGAGAAGGCGGGGCGGGGCTGGGTGCCTGGGTGTGTGCGGGGACGGGTCGGTGCTGGGCCCACAGGGACAAGCCCCACAGGCTGGTGCGGGGCCAGGAGCAAGGACTGGGCTCAGAGCACCCAGCGGGGACACTGCCCTCGGGGAGCCATCCCGCTGAGGGTTCCTTCCCTGGCTGCGGCCTCTCCGCGACGCCCCGCCTGGGTCCTGGGGGCGCCAAGGCACATGCAGAGGCAGGCAAGCGCGGGACCTTCTCTCCTCTCACAGCTGCTCCTGGCAAGGAGCTCGGGCCCCTCCTGACATCAGCAGGAGCTGGGGATTGGGAGACGGTGCCTGCCGCCTCCTCAGCCGGGGACCCGCCGCCAGCAGGTGACCAGGAACCGTGCCCCGCGGAGCCTGACGCTGCCCAGGAAGAGCTGCGGCCTGCTCCTGCCCCAGGCCGTGCTCCTGCTCCTGCTCCTCTCAGGATCCTGCGCCTTCCCCCGTCCCCGCCCGGGCCCCTCATCCTGCCACAGGCCCAGGTCCTGCCCTGCATCCTGCACCAGCCAGCACCACCGCACCTGACCCAGCTGCAAACCCTGCCGCTGCCCCTGCCCCGTCCCCTGCCCCGGCCTTGGCCACGGCCCCTTCCCCGGCCTGCGCCCCTCTTACTGCCCCACACCCAGCCCCTGCCCCAGCCCCTGCAAGGACTGATTCTCCTTGCCTGGCCCCTGCCCCTTCGCCTGCCACGGAGACAGCTGCTGCCCCTTCCCCTGCCCGTGCCTCTGCCCTTCTTCTTGCCCCACACCCAGCTCGTGTATCTGATCCTGCCCCTTCGCCTGCCCCGACCCAGGCCACGGACACCTCCCCTGTCCCCGCCTGTACCCCTGATCCTGACCCAGTCCCGGCTCGGGCCCTGGATCCTGCGCCAGCCATCGCCGGGACACCTCTCCCAGCTCCAGCCCCTTCCACGGCCCCTTCCCTTGCCCCTGCCAGGATCCCTGCCCCTTGGCCTGCCCCTGCCTCTGCCCCTGCCAGGACCCCTACCCCTTCACCTGCCTGTGACCCTGCTCCTGCCCCAGACCCAGCTCCTGCCCCTTCTCCAAACCCCGCCAGGACCACTGGCCACTCCCCTGCCCCTGCCTCTGCCCTCCTTCCTGCCCCAGGCCCAGTTCCTACCCGGGATCCTGCCCCTGCCCCTGCCCCTGCCCCTGGCCCTGCCCCTGCCCATGCCCATGCCATTGCCTCTGCCCCGATTCCTGCCCCACACGCATGTCCTGCACCTCTTCCTGCCCCTGCCCCTTTCCCTGCCTGGAAGACTGCCCCTTCCCGTGTTCCTCCCTGGGTCCCTGTTCCTGCTCCAGACCCCACCCGTCCTCCTGCTCCTGCCCCTGCCCCTGCCGCTTGCCCACCCCCTTCCCCTGCCCCTCCAAGGACCACTGGCCCTTCCCTTGCCCCTCTCAGGGCCCCTCTGTCTTCGCCTCTCCCTGCCTGGGCCCCTGCTCCTGCCCGAGACCCAGGTCCTGCCCCTGCTCCTGCCCCTTCTCCTGCTCCTGCCTGGGTCCCTCTTGCTGCTCCACACCCAGGCCCTGCCGCTTCCCCGGCCTCGGCCAGGACCGCTGCCCCTCCCTTTGCCCCTCACAGGGCCACTGTCTCTTCCCCTGCCTCTCCCTGTTCCCACCGGACACCTGTTCCAGCCCCACACCCAGCTCCTGCCCCTTGCTCCTGCCCTTTCCCCTGGCCCTGCCTGCACTCCTCTTCCTGGCCCTGACCCAGCTCCAGCCCTGCATGCTGCAGCGGCCGCTCCTGCTGACCCTTTCCGTCCCCTTGCTCCTGCTCCTGCCCCGGTCCCAGCTCTTGCACCAGGCCCAGCTCCTGTGCCGGCCCCTGTCCCAACACCTGCCCCTACACCTGCTCCTGCGGGGCTCCCAGAGCCCCATCCAGAGGCCCCCGCCCTGCGGGGAGAGCTCCGTGGACGGGTACCCTCCGTTCCATGCCCCGACCCCGATGGCCCGCCGCCACGGTTCATCCCCTCCGCCTGGGTTCTTTCTCTCTGCTTCGGTCTCACCATCATCCTAGCTTTGCATGCCCTCGACGCTCTCGCCTATCTCTTTTAAATAAAATGCATCGTTTTTCCGTGGAACCCGTGCTCAACCCTAAGTCCGTCCCCGGCGGCGCCGCCCCACCCGCCCCCCCCCCCCACCGCCCCCAACAGCCCAGAACATCGCTGTGGAACAACTCCTTCCCCGAAGGGGACCCTGAGCCCAAGCCCTCCCTGCCCATTGCTCCCCCAGTCCGGCCCCTCGCCACGCCTCAGCTGATTTCTCTCTCCCTTCCTTCCCCTGTTCTGGACGTTTCTGGGAGGGGGATCACTCTGGAGGTGCCCGGGTGTCTGCCCACCTCTTTTCAAAGGGGACTGGGTTTTGTCCTGGGCGTCTTGGACATGGAACTTGCCCCCTGCCATACCGAAAACCCCGAAGGGTTCTAGAGGAGATGGGATCACGGAGGCCCCTTGAGTGCAGAGGGGTCCAAGGTCGGGGCCGTGACCCCTGTTCCCGCCGGGACACCACAGCCTGACCCCAGATGCGACCCGGCAGCTTCCTCCCGGGGCCTGCACACACACCAGGGCGAGGCACACAGCTGGAAGACACACCCCACACGGCATACCCATCGCTCACAACCCAAGGCCAGAGAAAGCTCTCCCCGGCCTCTGGTGCCCCCCAGGCTCCAAGGCACCGGGTCCCACAACGACACAGACCGAAAGCATGCCAGGTGGATGGGGAGGGGGGTGCGGGGGGCCGGCGGCGGACAGGCCACGCGGGGAGCCCGTGTCAGCGATGCGGGAGCTCCCCGGGAAGGCCTCTGGCCAAGGAAACCCTACGGAGGCAGCGCGCGTCCCCCTCAGACCGGCCGGTGTCTGGCCTGAGGACCAGCAGCCCTGGGGAGAACGTGCCGACACGGAGGTCCAGGGCACGTCCCCCGGAGAGAAGGGGGACGGGCACCCCTGTCTGGGACCACAGCGGGCAGCACCCATCCCAGCCCGCAGGGGCACCCATCACCTAGCAGTGCTCGTCCGGGGACTCAGCCCGCCACCTCTGGCACGGTGTTTCACGCCAGAAGGGAGAGAGCAGGGTGAGGCAGTCGGGGAGCGCTCATGCCCAGGGACGTGGACGCCGTCCTCGGTCCCAGTGCTCAGGTGACAACGTCCTGGAGCTAACCGTCCCAGTCTCCTCCGGGGCACCGGATCCGGGAAGCCCCTCCTGAGAGCCCTCCTGCCCCCCCTGCTCCTGGGAACAGTCACAATTGGTGGACGAGGAGGTGGACAGGGTCCAGGATGGCAGAAGGCCATCCAGGATGGCCCAGGAGGAGGAAGGGCAGGACGGCGAGGACAGATGCACCTGCCCTGAGCCACCATCCAGGGTCTGGCCGGGGATGCCCTCGCACCTCCCTCCACCCAAGGACTCCAGAGGCATGGGCCGCACTCCTGGGCTTTCACGGCCTCCCTCCCTCATGCCTTCAGTCCCTCAGTCCTTCCTTCCCTCCCTCCTGCCCTCCCTCCCCCTCTAGGCCTTCCTCTTCTTTCCCTCCCTCCTTTCCTCCCTCTCCCCCAGCTTGACTCCCTCCATTCCTCCCTCACCCAGCAGAGGCTCTGGGGTCCCAGCAGGGAACTGAGCCCTGGGGCTTCATCCGGGAGCAGCCCCAACCACATGGTCCCTGTCCCCGGGGCACTCACGGTCACTGTGGGCGCTGACGGGGCCCGGTCCTCAGGTTGAGCAGCGGGATGGCCACTTGGAATCCGCTGCGGAACACGGGGGCCGGCTGCACAGAGGGCGGAAGAGAACGAGGCTTAGCACTGCCTCCAGAAACATCGAGTCCTCCACGTGACGCCCTGGGCGTCCTCGTGGCCCACCGGCCCCAATCCCCCGAAGCCCCAAAGACTGCGTCGGGCCGTGTTGACTGGGGCTTTGGGGCACCGCTCTTGGGCCCCAGGAACAGCATCGCAGCCAACATCCCCAGGGCCTCCGAGTTTTCCTAAGGACCTCGCAGGTCCTCTGAGCCTGACGTCGTCCTCCTTGGGAAGCAATGTCCTGTCGACCCCCGTGTCTGTCTCCTGCCTCTTCTGGGATCCCTCACGGCCACACCCACCACGTGGGGCTGCCATGACCAGGACACACCCTGTGCCCCGTGGCGGACGCCCGCCTCCAACGCTGGGCCCCTCACAAGCCCGGTGCGCTGGGCCAGGCCTGGGCGCTCGCTCGGGGGTCCCCGGACATCTCCGGTGCAGTGCCCTGAGCCTGCCGGCGCTGGGTCGCCTCAGACCAGCCCGGGAGGCCAGCCGGGGGGCCCCTAGGCCAGGCAGGGAGGCGCCAGGCCAGGAGGTCCGGACGAGCCGCTCCCGGGCCCAGTGTGGGGAGCCCGGGCCGAGGCTGCTCCCCCAACGGAGGAGGACCTGGGCCCAGGGAGCTGAGTGGGGACAGGGCACAATGAGCCCAAGCTGGGCAGAGAGCTCCGGGGGGGGGGTGCCTTGACCTCGGGCCCACTGGGAGACCACATCCCCCCCACAGGGCTCGGTCCCCTGGCGGGGGAAGGTGGTCGTCGGGATGTCCAGGCTCCCGGGCTGCACGGCCGGCAGCCGCTGGCTGGCGTGGGAGGAGGCACGGCTGGCGCAGGAGAGAGCCCTCGGCAGAGAGGAGGGGGCAGGTGCTCCCGCGGCGGCAGGTGCCCGAGGGCGGGCGGCGTGCGCCGGCCTCCGCCGGAAGGCAGAGCCGCGCCAGCCCCGGTGCCCCGAGGCCAAGGCCGAGACCCTCTCCAGCATTGGCCACCGCACCCTCTTGTCTCCACCGACAACCCCACTGTGCCGGGTCTCGGCCGCTTGCTGTCTTTGCACCGGACTTGCCATCCTGCCTTGACCGAGCGGCTCCCCTCTGTGGACTGAGGTCCAAAACAAGGACCAGAGGGGCCTGGGGGTATCCACGACCTCGCTCAGCCGGTGAGGGACCGGGCGGCCACCATGCCCCAGCTCCCCCTGTGCTTCTGCCTGGAGTCCTGCCCCGGCTTCCTCGGAAGGAGGAACCCCCAGCACCGTGAGTGTGGGCCCCACTTCCCAGGCCGGGCTCTTCACCCACGGCCCCCTCTGCCGCCCTCCCTGCATCGACTATGCCGACAACAAGGACGAAGATGTGGACGGGACGGCGTGGGAGGACCCCCGCACCCACGGCGGATGGCGGCTCCGAGGATGGGCTCATCCTCAGCTGTGCTCCCGGGAGCCCGGAGCCCGAGGGCACAAGGCCTCCCGCTGCACAAGAAACGATCTCCCGTGGGGGCCGCGGGTCCCCCGGGCTCCGAGCAGGAACCGGAGCTGCCCACATGCGTCCTGCCAAGGAAGGATCAGCCCGGGGTCGCCGGCCCCGTGGCCACAAGGCTCCTCCTGCCCGCCGGTCCTCCGTGTGGGCTGGCTCACCTTCCCCTCAGCAGGGATGGCCCTAGGACCCTGGCCTAGCTCGGTCCCCTCCCCCGAAGCACCCCACACACACCCTGGCCGCTGCCGGGTCCGGAACCCCGTTCCCATCGGGCCCCCGTTCCCATCGGGCCCCGTGCACGCCCGCACCCACGCAGGGACACACCCACGCACGCGCAGCCCACGACGAGTCCCTCGACCCGTCGTGGGAACAGATGCTCGCTGACGGTCTCGAGGTTCCTGAAGAACCCCGTCGCTCCTGCCCAGGAACTGCCTCCTGCCACGGCATCCCCGTGAGAACCCTCCTGGCACAGACCACGTGGCTGAAACGCACACGCTGAGCACACCCCGGGTCGGACAGGGCGTGGACCCACGGGAACACACACGCAGCTGTGAGTGGGAACCTGGGAGTCTCCTCGGGAGGATCTCCCGAGCCGGACCCATGCTGACTCCCTGACCGCCCCCCACCCCATTGCACACGCGGGTGCATGCCCAACACCGACGGGCCCCTGCATGCGGGCAGGGCTCAGCGCGGTGGCCTGCTGCCATCAGCACCACCGAAACAAGTCCGATGTGTGGGGGCCGCTGTCTGGACGCGGCATGGGGTGAGGGGTGAGCACGGAGCGGCTGGGGGAGGGGCCCTCGGGGACTCGGGTGTGAGGAGGAAGTCGCGGCAGGGGTCCCCAGGAAGCGGTGACCTCACTTCCCTGACCACAGAGCCCAACAGAATTGGAACCCACGTCACCAGGCACCCACATTCCAGGGACGCCCCCCTGCGCAGCTCGTTGCTTTGGACATCGTCCAACCGACACCATGTTCGCATGCTGCCTCCCAAACTCGGGACGGTGGAGACGGAGGACAGCGCGCCCGGCTACCACTTCCCCGCGCTCTGGAGGTCCTTTCAGGGCTGCCCGACGCCTCTGGCCTTTCGGCCGAAAGGACACTAAGGTGACACCGGGAGGCCAGAGCCGGCCGCCCAGCCCCACACGCTCGCATCGACGGGCGCAGCCACGGGTCCCCTCAACTGCTGGGCTTGTGTGTGTAAGTGTCTGTGTGTGTGTGTGTGTGTGTGTGTGTGTGTGTGTGTGTGTGTGTGTCTGAGAGCGTGCCTGTGCAGGTATGTGTCTGGAAGGAGGGCTCACGTGCGGTGGGGCCTTCCTGAGCAGGAGCAGGTGGATGAGGGCTAAGATGTCCGGTGGGCAGGTCGCGGTCAAGGTGAAGGCTGGCTGGGTGGGACAGGTGTGGGGGATGTGAGCTCCTGGCCAGGGTCGATCCCCAGAGCCCTGCAGGTGTGGGTCCCGGGACCGGGGGTAGGGCTGGGCAGGCACAGGTCTGGGGCCCATGTGGGAGCAGCAGGGGGACCGGGCAAGAGGAGAGTGGGGTCGGCCGGGCGGGGCTGGGATGGCTCCGGGCCAGCGACCGGTCCCTGTCTTTGCAGAAGGCCACGGAGGAAGAGACGAGGCAGGCGGCCACCACCTCCTCCCTGACCCAGGAGTCCGCAGGCCCAGGAAAGGCTTCCGAGCCTGCCAGGCCACCTGCGGAAGCCGAGCCCCAGGGTGAGAAGGCGGGGCGGGGCTGGGTGCCTGGGTGTGTGCGGGGACGGGTCGGTGCTGGGCCCACAGGGACAAGCCCCACAGGCTGGTGCGGGGCCAGGAGCAAGGACTGGGCTCAGAGCACCCAGCGGGGACACTGCCCTCGGGGAGCCATCCCGCTGAGGGTTCCTTCCCTGGCTGCGGCCTCTCCGCGACGCCCCGCCTGGGTCCTGGGGGCGCCAAGGCACATGCAGAGGCAGGCAAGCGCGGGACCTTCTCTCCTCTCACAGCTGCTCCTGGCAAGGAGCTCGGGCCCCTCCTGACATCAGCAGGAGCTGGGGATTGGGAGACGGTGCCTGCCGCCTCCTCAGCCGGGGACCCGCCGCCAGCAGGTGACCAGGAACCGTGCCCCGCGGAGCCTGACGCTGCCCAGGAAGAGCTGCGGCCTGCTCCTGCCCCAGGCCGTGCTCCTGCTCCTGCTCCTCTCAGGATCCTGCGCCTTCCCCCGTCCCCGCCCGGGCCCCTCATCCTGCCACAGGCCCAGGTCCTGCCCTGCATCCTGCACCAGCCAGCACCACCGCACCTGACCCAGCTGCAAACCCTGCCGCTGCCCCTGCCCCGTCCCCTGCCCCGGCCTTGGCCACGGCCCCTTCCCGGCCTGCGCCCCTCTTACTGCCCCACACCCAGCCCCTGCCCCAGCCCCTGCAAGGACTGATTCTCCTTGCCTGGCCCCTGCCCCTTCGCCTGCCACGGAGACAGCTGCTGCCCCTTCCCCTGCCCGTGCCTCTGCCCTTCTTCTTGCCCCACACCCAGCTCGTGTATCTGATCCTGCCCCTTCGCCTGCCCCGACCCAGGCCACGGACACCTCCCCTGTCCCCGCCTGTACCCCTGATCCTGACCCAGTCCCGGCTCGGGCCCTGGATCCTGCGCCAGCCATCGCCAGGACACCTCTCCCAGCTCCAGCCCCTTCCACGGCCCCTTCCCTTGCCCCTGCCAGGATCCCTGCCCCTTGGCCTGCCCCTGCCTCTGCCCCTGCCAGGACCCCTACCCCTTCACCTGCCTGTGACCCTGCTCCTGCCCCAGACCCAGCTCCTGCCCCTTCTCCAAACCCCGCCAGGACCACTGGCCACTCCCCTGCCCCTGCCTCTGCCCTCCTTCCTGCCCCAGGCCCAGTTCCTACCCGGGATCCTGCCCCTGCCCCTGCCCCTGCCCCTGGCCCTGCCCCTGCCCATGCCCATGCCATTGCCTCTGCCCCGATTCCTGCCCCACACGCATGTCCTGCACCTCTTCCTGCCCCTGCCCCTTTCCCTGCCTGGAAGACTGCCCCTTCCCGTGTTCCTCCCTGGGTCCCTGTTCCTGCTCCAGACCCCACCCGTCCTCCTGCTCCTGCCCCTGCCCCTGCCGCTTGCCCACCCCCTTCCCCTGCCCCTCCAAGGACCACTGGCCCTTCCCTTGCCCCTCTCAGGGCCCCTCTGTCTTCGCCTCTCCCTGCCTGGGCCCCTGCTCCTGCCCGAGACCCAGGTCCTGCCCCTGCTCCTGCCCCTTCTCCTGCTCCTGCCTGGGTCCCTCTTGCTGCTCCACACCCAGGCCCTGCCGCTTCCCCGGCCTCGGCCAGGACCGCTGCCCCTCCCTTTGCCCCTCACAGGGCCACTGTCTCTTCCCCTGCCTCTCCCTGTTCCCACCGGACACCTGTTCCAGCCCCACACCCAGCTCCTGCCCCTTGTTCCTGCCCTTTCCCCTGGCCCTGCCTGCACTCCTCTTCCTGGCCCTGACCCAGCTCCAGCCCTGCATGCTGCAGCGGCCGCTCCTGCTGACCCTTTCCGTCCCCTTGCTCCTGCTCCTGCCCCGGTCCCAGCTCTTGCACCAGGCCCAGCTCCTGTGCCGGCCCCTGTCCCAACACCTGCCCCTACACCTGCTCCTGCGGGGCTCCCAGAGCCCCATCCAGAGGCCCCCGCCCTGCGGGGAGAGCTCCCTGGACGGGTACCCTCCGTTCCATGCCCCGACCCCGATGGCCCGCCGCCACGGTTCATCCCCTCCGCCTGGGTTCTTTCTCTCTGCTTCGGTCTCACCGTCATCCTAGCTTTGCATGCCCTCGACGCTCTCGCCTATCTCTTTTAAATAAAATGCATCGTTTTTCCGTGGAACCCGTGCTCAACCCTAAGTCCGTCCCCGGCGGCGCCGCCCCACCCGCCCCCCCCCCCCCCCACCGCCCCCAACAGCCCAGAACATCGCTGTGGAACAACTCCTTCCCCGAAGGGGACCCTGAGCCCAAGCCCTCCCTGCCCATTGCTCCCCCAGTCCGGCCCCTCGCCACGCCTCAGCTGATTTCTCTCTCCCTTCCTTCCCCTGTTCTTGACGTTTCTGGGAGGGGGATCACTCTGGAGGTGCCCGGGTGTCTGCCCACCTCTTTTCAAAGGGGACTGGGTTTTGTCCTGGGCCTCTTGGACATGGAACTTGCCCCCTGCCATACCGAAAACCCCGAAGGGTTCTAGAGGAGACGGGATCACGGAGGCCCCTTGAGTGCAGAGGGGTCCAAGGTCGGGGCCGTGACCCCTGTTCCCGCCGGGACACCACAGCCTGACCCCAGATGCGACCCGGCAGCTTCCTCCCGGGGCCTGCACACACACCAGGGCGAGGCACACAGCTGGAAGACACACCCCACACGGCATACCCATCGCTCACAACCCAAGGCCAGAGAAAGCTCTCCCCGGCCTCTGGTGCCCCCCAGGCTCCAAGGCACCGGGTCCCACAACGACACAGACCGAAAGCATGCCAGGTGGATGGGGAGGGGGGTGCGGGGGGCCGGCGGCGGACAGGCCACGCGGGGAGCCCGTGTCAGCGATGCGGGAGCTCCCCGGGAAGGCCTCTGGCCAAGGAAACCCTACGGAGGCAGCGCGCGTCCCCCTCAGACCGGCCGGTGTCTGGCCTGAGGACCAGCAGCCCTGGGGAGAACGTGCCGACACGGAGGTCCAGGGCACGTCCCCCGGAGAGAAGGGGGACGGGCACCCCTGTCTGGGACCACAGCGGGCAGCACCCATCCCAGCCCGCAGGGGCACCCATCACCTAGCAGTGCTCGTCCGGGGACTCAGCCCGCCACCTCTGGCACGGTGTTTCACGCCAGAAGGGAGAGAGCAGGGTGAGGCAGTCGGGGAGCGCTCATGCCCAGGGACGTGGACGCCGTCCTCGGTCCCAGTGCTCAGGTGACAACGTCCTGGAGCTAACCGTCCCAGTCTCCTCCGGGGCACCGGATCCAGGAAGCCCCTCCTGAGAGCCCTCCTGCCCCCCCTGCTCCTGGGAACAGTCACAATTGGTGGACGAGGAGGTGGACAGGGTCCAGGATGGCAGAAGGCCATCCAGGATGGCCCAGGAGGAGGAAGGGCAGGACGGCGAGGACAGATGCACCTGCCCTGAGCCACCATCCAGGGTCTGGCCGGGGATGCCCTCGCACCTCCCTCCACCCAAGGACTCCAGAGGCATGGGCCGCACTCCTGGGCTTTCACGGCCTCCCTCCCTCATGCCTTCAGTCCCTCAGTCCTTCCTTCCCTCCCTCCTGCCCTCCCTCCCCCTCTAGGCCTTCCTCTTCTTTCCCTCCCTCCTTTCCTCCCTCTCCCCCAGCTTGACTCCCTCCATTCCTCCCTCACCCAGCAGAGGCTCTGGGGTCCCAGCAGGGAACTGAGCCCTGGGGCTTCATCCGGGAGCAGCCCCAACCACATGGTCCCTGTCCCCGGGGCACTCACGGTCACTGTGGGCGCTGACGGGGCCCGGTCCTCAGGTTGAGCAGCGGGATGGCCACTTGGAATCCGCTGCGGAACACGGGGGCCGGCTGCACAGAGGGCGGAAGAGAACGAGGCTTAGCACTGCCTCCAGAAACATCGAGTCCTCCACGTGACGCCCTGGGCGTCCTCGTGGCCCACCGGCCCCAATCCCCCGAAGCCCCAAAGACTGCGTCGGGCCGTGTTGACTGGGGCTTTGGGGCACCGCTCTTGGGCCCCAGGAACAGCATCGCAGCCAACATCCCCAGGGCCTCCGAGTTTTCCTAAGGACCTCGCAGGTCCTCTGAGCCTGACGTCGTCCTCCTTGGGAAGCAATGTCCTGTCGACCCCCGTGTCTGTCTCCTGCCTCTTCTGGGATCCCTCAAGGCCACACCCACCACGTGGGGCTGCCATGACCAGGACACACCCTGTGCCCCGTGGCGGACGCCCGCCTCCAACGCTGGGCCCCTCACAAGCCCGGTGCGCTGGGCCAGGCCTGGGCGCTCGCTCGGGGGTCCCCGGACATCTCCGGTGCAGTGCCCTGAGCCTGCCGGCGCTGGGTCGCCTCAGACCAGCCCGGGAGGCCAGCCGGGGGGCCCCTAGGCCAGGCAGGGAGGCGCCAGGCCAGGAGGTCCGGACGAGCCGCTCCCGGGCCCAGTGTGGGGAGCCCGGGCCGAGGCTGCTCCCCCAACGGAGGAGGACCTGGGCCCAGGGAGCTGAGTGGGGACAGGGCACAATGAGCCCAAGCTGGGCAGAGAGCTCCGGGGGGGGGGTGCCTTGACCTTGGGCCCACTGGGAGACCACATCCCCCCACAGGGCTCGGTCCCCTGGCGGGGGAAGGTGGTCGTCGGGATGTCCAGGCTCCCGGGCTGCACGGCCGGCAGCCGCTGGCTGGCGTGGGAGGAGGCACGGCTGGCGCAGGAGAGAGCCCTCGGCAGAGAGGAGGGGGCAGGTGCTCCCGCGGCGGCAGGTGCCCGAGGGCGGGCGGCGTGCGCCGGCCTCCGCCGGAAGGCAGAGCCGCGCCAGCCCCGGTGCCCCGAGGCCAAGGCCGAGACCCTCTCCAGCATTGGCCACCGCACCCTCTTGTCTCCACCGACAACCCCACTGTGCCGGGTCTCGGCCGCTTGCTGTCTTTGCACCGGACTTGCCATCCTGCCTTGACCGAGCGGCTACCCTCTGTGGACTGAGGTCCAAAACAAGGACCAGAGGGGCCTGGGGGTATCCACGACCTCGCTCAGCCGGTGAGGGACCGGGCGGCCACCATGCCCCAGCTCCCCCTGTGCTTCTGCCTGGAGTCCTGCCCCGGCTTCCTCGGAAGGAGGAACCCCCAGCACCGTGAGTGTGGGCCCCACTTCCCAGGCCGGGCTCTTCACCCACGGCCCCCTCTGCCGCCCTCCCTGCATCGACTATGCCGACAACAAGGACGAAGATGTGGACGGGACGGCGTGGGAGGACCCCCGCACCCACGGCGGATGGCGGCTCCGAGGATGGGCTCATCCTCAGCTGTGCTCCCGGGAGCCCGGAGCCCGAGGGCACAAGGCCTCCCGCTGCACAAGAAACGATCTCCCGTGGGGGCCGCGGGTCCCCCGGGCTCCGAGCAGGAACCGGAGCTGCCCACATGCGTCCTGCCAAGGAAGGATCAGCCCGGGCTCGCCGGCCCCGTGGCCACAAGGCTCCTCCTGCCCGCCGGGCCTCCGTGTGGGCTGGCTCACCTTCCCCTCAGCAGGGATGGCCAGGCCCTGGCCTAGCTCGGTCCCCTCCCCCGAAGCACCCCACACACACCCTGGCCGCTGCCGGGTCCGGAACCCCGTTCCCATCGGGCCCCGTGCACGCCCGCACCCACGCAGGGACACACCCACGCACGCGCAGCCCACGACGAGTCCCTCGACCCGTCGTGGGAACAGATGCTCGCTGACGGTCTCGAGGTTCCTGAAGAACCCCGTCGCTCCTGCCCAGGAACTGCCTCCTGCCACGGCATCCCCGTGAGAACCCTCCTGGCACAGACCACGTGGCTGAAACGCATACGCTGAGCACACCCCGGGTCGGACAGGGCGTGGACCCACGGGAACACACACGCAGCTGTGAGTGGGAACCTGGGAGTCTCCTCGGGAGGATCTCCCGAGCCGGACCCATGCTGACTCCCTGACCGCCCCCCACCCCATTGCACACGCGGGTGCATGCCCAACACCGACGGGCCCCTGCATGCGGGCAGGGCTCAGCGCGGTGGCCTGCTGCCATCAGCACCACCGAAACAAGTCCGATGTGTGGGGGCCACTGTCTGGACGCGGCATGGGGTGAGGGGTGAGCACGGAGCGGCTGGGGGAGGGGCCCTCGGGGACTCGGGTGTGAGGAGGAAGTCGCGGCAGGGGTCCCCAGGAAGCGGTGACCTCACTTCCCTGACCACAGAGCCCAACAGAATTGGAACCCACGTCACCATGCACCCACATTCCAGGGACGCCCCCCTGCGCAGCTCGTTGCTTTGGACATCGTCCAACCGACACCATGTTCGCATGCTGCCTCCCAAACTCGGGACGGTGGAGACGGAGGACAGCGCGCCCGGCTACCACTTCCCCGCGCTCTGGAGGTCCTTTCAGGGCTGCCCGACGCCTCTGGCTTTTCGGCCGAAAGGAGACTAAGGTGACACCAGGAGGCCAGAGCCGGCCGCCCAGCCCCACACGCTCGCATCGACGGGCGCAGCCACGGGTCCCCTCAACTGCTGGGCTTGTGTGTGTAAGTGTCTTTGTGTGTGTGTGTGTGTGTGTGTGTGTGTGTGTGTGTGTGTGTGTGTGTGTGTGTGTCTGAGAGCGTGCCTGTGCAGGTATGTGTCTGGAAGGAGGGCTCACGTGCGGTGGGGCCTTCCTGAGCAGGAGCAGGTGGTTGAGGGCTAAGATGCCCGGTGGGCAGGTCGCGGTCAAGGTGAAGGCTGGCTGGGTGGGACAGGTGTGGGGGATGTGAGCTCCTGGCCAGGGTCGATCCCCAGAGCCCTGCAGGTGTGGGTCCCGGGACCGGGGGTAGGGCTGGGCAGGCACAGGTCTGGGGCCCATGTGGGAGCAGCAGGGGGACCGGGCAAGAGGAGAGTGGGGTCGGCCGGGCGGGGCTGGGATGGCTCCGGGCCAGCGACTGGTCCCTGTCTTTGCAGAAGGCCACGGAGGAAGAGACGAGGCAGGCGGCCACCACCTCCTCCCTGACCCAGGAGTCCGCAGGCCCAGGAAAGGCTTCCGAGCCTGCCAGGCCACCTGCGGAAGCCGAGCCCCAGGGTGAGAAGGCGGGGCGGGGCTGGGTGCCTGGGTGTGTGCGGGGACGGGTCGGTGCTGGGCCCACAGGGACAAGCCCCACAGGCTGGTGCGGGGCCAGGAGCAAGGACTGGGCTCAGAGCACCCAGCGGGGACACTGCCCTCGGGGAGCCATCCCGCTGAGGGTTCCTTCCCTGGCTGCGGCCTCTCCGCGACGCCCCGCCTGGGTCCTGGGGGCGCCAAGGCACATGCAGAGGCAGGCAAGCGCGGGACCTTCTCTCCTCTCACAGCTGCTCCTGGCAAGGAGCTCGGGCCCCTCCTGACATCAGCAGGAGCTGGGGATTGGGAGACGGTGCCTGCCGCCTCCTCAGCCGGGGACCCGCCGCCAGCAGGTGACCAGGAACCGGGCCCCGCGGAGCCTGACGCTGCCCAGGAAGAGCTGCGGCCTGCTCCTGCCCCAGGCCGTGCTCCTGCTCCTGCTCCTCTCAGGATCCTGCGCCTTCCCCCGTCCCCGCCCGGGCCCCTCATCCTGCCACAGGCCCAGGTCCTGCCCTGCATCCTGCACCAGCCAGCACCACCGCACCTGACCCAGCTGCAAACCCTGCCGCTGCCCCTGCCCCGTCCCCTGCCCCGGCCTTGGCCACGGCCCCTTCCCCGGCCTGCGCCCCTCTTACTGCCCCACACCCAGCCCCTGCCCCAGCCCCTGCAAGGACTGATTCTCCTTGCCTGGCCCCTGCCCCTTCGCCTGCCACGGAGACAGCTGCTGCCCCTTCCCCTGCCCGTGCCTCTGCCCTTCTTCTTGCCCCACACCCAGCTCGTGTATCTGATCCTGCCCCTTCGCCTGCCCCGACCCAGGCCACGGACACCTCCCCTGTCCCCGCCTGTACCCCTGATCCTGACCCAGTCCCGGCTCGGGCCCTGGATCCTGCGCCAGCCATCGCCGGGACACCTCTCCCAGCTCCAGCCCCTTCCACGGCCCCTTCCCTTGCCCCTGCCAGGATCCCTGCCCCTTGGCCTGCCCCTGCCTCTGCCCCTGCCAGGACCCCTACCCCTTCACCTGCCTGTGACCCTGCTCCTGCCCCAGACCCAGCTCCTGCCC
Source organism: Meles meles (assembly GCF_922984935.1). NCBI lineage: Eukaryota > Metazoa > Chordata > Mammalia > Carnivora > Mustelidae > Meles > Meles meles. Next base: position 7,832,301 of record NC_060068.1, read on the forward strand.
CTTCTCCAAACCCCGCCAGGACCACTGGCCACTCCCCTGCCCCTGCCTCTGCCCTCCTTCCTGCCCCAGGCCCAGTTCCTACCCGGGATCCTGCCCCTGCCCCTGCCCCTGCCCCTGGCCCTGCCCCTGCCCATGCCCATGCCATTGCCTCTGCCCCGATTCCTGCCCCACACGCATGTCCTGCACCTCTTCCTGCCCCTGCCCCTTTCCCTGCCTGGAAGACTGCCCCTTCCCGTGTTCCTCCCTGGGTCCCTGTTCCTGCTCCAGACCCCACCCATCCTCCTGCTCCTGCCCCTGCCCCTGCCGCTTGCCCACCCCCTTCCCCTGCCCCTCCAAGGACCACTGGCCCTTCCCTTGCCCCTCTCAGGGCCCCTCTGTCTTCGCCTCTCCCTGCCTGGGCCCCTGCTCCTGCCCGAGACCCAGGTCCTGCCCCTGCTCCTGCCCCTTCTCCTGCTCCTGCCTGGGTCCCTCTTGCTGCTCCACACCCAGGCCCTGCCGCTTCCCCGGCCTCGGCCAGGACCGCTGCCCCTGCCCCTTCTCCTGCTCCTGCCTGGGTCCCTCTTGCTGCTCCACAGCCAGGCCCTGCCGCTTCCCCGGCCTCGGCCAGGACCGCTGCCCCTCCCTTTGCCCCTCACAGGGCCACTGTCTCTTCCCCTGCCTCTCCCTGTTCCCACCGGACACCTGTTCCAGCCCCACACCCAGCTCCTGCCCCTTGCTCCAGCCCTTTCCCCTGGCCCTGCCTGCACTCCTCTTCCTGGCCCTGACCCAGCTCCAGCCCTGCATGCTGCAGCGGCCGCTCCTGCTGACCCTTTCCGTCCCCTTGCTCCTGCTCCTGCCCCGGTCCCAGCTCTTGCACCAGGCCCAGCTCCTGTGCCGGCCCCTGTCCCAACACCTGCCCCTACACCTGCTCCTGCGGGGCTCCCAGAGCCCCATCCAGAGGCCCCCGCCCTGCGGGGAGAGCTCCCTGGACGGGTACCCTCCGTTCCATGCCCCGACCCCGATGGCCCGCCGCCACGGTTCATCCCCTCCGCCTGGGTTCTTTCTCTCTGCTTCGGTCTCACCATCATCCTAGCTTTGCATGCCCTCGACGCTCTCGCCTATCTCTTTTAAATAAAATGCATCGTTTTTCCGTGGAACCCGTGCTCAACCCTAAGTCCGTCCCCGGCGGCGCCGCCCCACCCGCCCCCCCCCCCACCGCCCCCAACAGCCCAGAACATCGCTGTGGAACAACTCCTTCCCCGAAGGGGACCCTGAGCCCAAGCCCTCCCTGCCCATTGCTCCCCCAGTCCGGCCCCTCGCCACGCCTCAGCTGATTTCTCTCTCCCTTCCTTCCCCTGTTCTGGACGTTTCTGGGAGGGGGATCACTCTGGAGGTGCCCGGGTGTCTGCCCACCTCTTTTCAAAGGGGACTGGGTTTTGTCCTGGGCGTCTTGGACATGGAACTTGCCCCCTGCCATACCGAAAACCCCGAAGGGTTCTAGAGGAGATGGGATCACGGAGGCCCCTTGAGTGCAGAGGGGTCCAAGGTCGGGGCCGTGACCCCTGTTCCCGCCGGGACACCAGAGCCTGACCCCAGATGCGACCCGGCAGCTTCCTCCCGGGGCCTGCACACACACCAGGGCGAGGCACACAGCTGGAAGACACACCCCACACGGCATACCCATCGCTCACAACCCAAGGCCAGAGAAAGCTCTCCCCGGCCTCTGGTGCCCCCCAGGCTCCAAGGCACCGGGTCCCACAACGACACAGACCGAAAGCATGCCAGGTGGATGGGGAGGGGGGTGCGGGGGGCCGGCGGCGGACAGGCCACGCGGGGAGCCCGTGTCAGCGATGCGGGAGCTCCCCGGGAAGGCCTCTGGCCAAGGAAACCCTACGGAGGCAGCGCGCGTCCCCCTGAGACCGGCCGGTGTCTGGCCTGAGGACCAGCAGCCCTGGGGAGAACGTGCCGACACGGAGGTCCAGGGCACGTCCCCCGGAGAGAAGGGGGACGGGCACCCCTGTCTGGGACCACAGCGGGCAGCACCCATCCCAGCCCGCAGGGGCACCCATCACCTAGCAGTGCTCGTCCGGGGACTCAGCCCGCCACCTCTGGCACGGTGTTTCACGCCAGAAGGGAGAGAGCAGGGTGAGGCAGTCGGGGAGCGCTCATGCCCAGGGACGTGGACGCCGTCCTCGGTCCCAGTGCTCAGGTGACAACGTCCTGGAGCTAACCGTCCCAGTCTCCTCCGGGGCACCGGATCCGGGAAGCCCCTCCTGAGAGCCCTCCTGCCCCCCCTGCTCCTGGGAACAGTCACAATTGGTGGACGAGGAGGTGGACAGGGTCCAGGATGGCAGAAGGCCATCCAGGATGGCCCAGGAGGAGGAAGGGCAGGACGGCGAGGACAGATGCACCTGCCCTGAGCCATCATCCAGGGTCTGGCCGGGGATGCCCTCGCACCTCCCTCCACCCAAGGACTCCAGAGGCATGGGCCGCACTCCTGGGCTTTCACGGCCTCCCTCCCTCATGCCTTCAGTCCCTCAGTCCTTCCTTCCCTCCCTCCTGCCCTCCCTCCCCCTCTAGGCCTTCCTCTTCTTTCCCTCCCTCCTTTCCTCCCTCTCCCCCAGCTTGACTCCCTCCATTCCTCCCTCACCCAGCAGAGGCTCTGGGGTCCCAGCAGGGAACTGAGCCCTGGGGCTTCATCCGGGAGCAGCCCCAACCACATGGTCCCTGTCCCCGGGGCACTCACGGTCACTGTGGGCGCTGACGGGGCCCGGTCCTCAGGTTGAGCAGCGGGATGGCCACTTGGAATCCGCTGCGGAACACGGGGGCCGGCTGCACAGAGGGCGGAAGAGAACGAGGCTTAGCACTGCCTCCAGAAACATCGAGTCCTCCACGTGACGCCCTGGGCGTCCTCGTGGCCCACCGGCCCCAATCCCCCGAAGCCCCAAAGACTGCGTCGGGCCGTGTTGACTGGGGCTTTGGGGCACCGCTCTTGGGCCCCAGGAACAGCATCGCAGCCAACATCCCCAGGGCCTCCGAGTTTTCCTAAGGACCTCGCAGGTCCTCTGAGCCTGACGTCGTCCTCCTTGGGAAGCAATGTCCTGTCGACCCCTGTGTCTGTCTCCTGCCTCTTCTGGGATCCCTCACGGCCACACCCACCACGTGGGGCTGCCATGACCAGGACACACCCTGTGCCCCGTGGCGGACGCCCGCCTCCAACGCTGGGCCCCTCACAAGCCCGGTGCGCTGGGCCAGGCCTGGGCGCTCGCTCGGGGGTCCCCGGACATCTCCGGTGCAGTGCCCTGAGCCTGCCGGCGCTGGGTCGCCTCAGACCAGCCCGGGAGGCCAGCCGGGGGGCCCCTAGGCCAGGCAGGGAGGCGCCAGGCCAGGAGGTCCGGACGAGCCGCTCCCGGGCCCAGTGTGGGGAGCCCGGGCCGAGGCTGCTCCCCCAACGGAGGAGGACCTGGGCCCAGGGAGCTGAGTGGGGACAGGGCACAATGAGCCCAAGCTGGGCAGAGAGCTCCGGGGGGGGGGTGCCTTGACCTCGGGCCCACTGGGAGACCACATCCCCCCCACAGGGCTCGGTCCCCTGGCGGGGGAAGGTGGTCGTCGGGATGTCCAGGCTCCCGGGCTGCACGGCCGGCAGCCGCTGGCTGGCGTGGGAGGAGGCATGGCTGGCGCAGGAGAGAGCCCTCGGCAGAGAGGAGGGGGCAGGTGCTCCCGCGGCGGCAGGTGCCCGAGGGCGGGCGGCGTGCGCCGGCCTCCGCCGGAAGGCAGAGCCGCGCCAGCCCCGGTGCCCCGAGGCCAAGGCCGAGACCCTCTCCAGCATTGGCCACCGCACCCTCTTGTCTCCACCGACAACCCCACTGTGCCGGGTCTCGGCCGCTTGCTGTCTTTGCACCGGACTTGCCATCCTGCCTTGACCGAGCGGCTACCCTCTGTGGACTGAGGTCCAAAACAAGGACCAGTGGGGCCTGGGGGTATCCACGACCTCGCTCAGCCGGTGAGGGACCGGGCGGCCACCATGCCCCAGCTCCCCCTGTGCTTCTGCCTGGAGTCCTGCCCCGGCTTCCTCGGAAGGAGGAACCCCCAGCACCGTGAGTGTGGGCCCCACTTCCCAGGCCGGGCTCTTCACCCACGGCCCCCTCTGCCGCCCTCCCTGCATCGACTATGCCGACAACAAGGACGAAGATGTGGACGGGACGGCGTGGGAGGACCCCCGCACCCACGGCGGATGGCGGCTCCGAGGATGGGCTCATCCTCAGCTGTGCTCCCGGGAGCCCGGAGCCCGAGGGCACAAGGCCTCCCGCTGCACAAGAAACGATCTCCCGTGGGGGCCGCGGGTCCCCCGGGCTCCGAGCAGGAACCGGAGCTGCCCACATGCGTCCTGCCAAGGAAGGATCAGCCCGGGCTCGCCGGCCCCGTGGCCACAAGGCTCCTCCTGCCCACCGGGCCTCCGTGTGGGCTGGCTCACCTTCCCCTCAGCAGGGATGGCCAGGCCCTGGCCTAGCTCGGTCCCCTCCCCCGAAGCACCCCACACACACCCTGGCCGCTGCCGGGTCCGGAACCCCGTTCCCATCGGGCCCCGTGCACGCCCGCACCCACGCAGGGACACACCCACGCACGCGCAGCCCACGACGAGTCCCTCGACTCGTCGTGGGAAGAGATGTTCGCTGACGGTCTCGAGGTTCTTGAAGAACCCCGTCGCTCCTGCCCAGGAACTGCCTCCTGCAAAGGCATCCCTGTGAGACCCCTCCTGGCACAGACCACGTGGCTGAAACGCACACGCTGAGCACACCCCGGGTCGGACAGGGCGTGGACCCACGGGAACACACACGCAGCTGTGAGTGGGAACCTGGGAGTCTCCTCGGGAGGATCTCCCGAGCCGGACCCATGCTGACTCCCTGACCGCCCCCCACCCCATTGCACACGCGGGTGCATGCCCAACACCGACGGGCCCCTGCATGCGGGCAGGGCTCAGCGCGGTGGCCTGCTGCCATCAGCACCACCGAAACAAGTCCGATGTGTGGGGGCCACTGTCTGGACGCATCATGGGGTGAGGGGTGAGCACGGAGCGGCTGGGGGAGGGGCCCGCGGGGGCTCGGGTGTGAGGAGGAAGTCGGGGCAGGGGTCTCCAGGAAGCGGTGACCTCACTTCCCAGACCACAGAGCCCAACAGAATTGGAACCCACGTCACCAGGCACCCACATTCCAAGGACGCCCCCCTGCGCAGCTCGTTGCTTTGGACATCGTCCAACCGACACCATGTTCGCATGCTGCCTCCCAAACTCGGGACGGTGGAGACGGAGGACAGCGCGCCCGGCTACCACTTCCCCGCGCTCTGGAGGTCCTTTCAGGGCTGCCCGACGCCTCTGGCCTTTCGGCCGAAAGGAGACTAAGGTGACACCGGGAGGCCAGAGCCGGCCGCCCAGCCCCACACGCTCGCATCGACGGGCGCAGCCACGGGTCCCCTCAACTGCTGGGCTTGTGTGTGTAAGTGTCTTTGTGTGTGTGTGTGTGTGTGTACTTGTGTGTGTGTGTGTGTGTGTCTGAGAGCGTGCCTGTGCAGGTATGTGTCTGGAAGGAGGGCTCACGTGCGGTGGGGCCTTCCTGAGCAGGAGCAGTTGGATGAGGGCTAAGATGCCCGGTGGGCAGGTCGCGGTCAAGGTGAAGGCTGGCTGGGTGGGACAGGTGTGGGGGATGTGAGCTCCTGGCCAGGGTCGATCCCCAGAGCCCTGCAGGTGTGGGTCCCGGGACCGGGGGTAGGGCTGGGCAGGCACAGGTCTGGGGCCCACGGGGGAGCAGCAGGGGGACCGGGCAAGAGGAGAGTGGGGTCGGCCGGGCGGACCTGGGTTGGCTCCGGGCCAGCGACCGGTCCCTGTCTTTGTAGAAGGCCACGGAGGGAGAGATGAGGCAGGCGGCCACCACCTCCTCTCTGACCCAGGAGTCCCCAGGCCCAGGGAAGGCTTCCGAGCCTGCCAGGCCACCTGTGGAAGCCGAGCCCCAGGGTGAGAAGGCGGGGCGGGGCTGGGTGCCTGGGTGTGTGCGGGGACGGGTCGGTGCTGGGCCCACAGGGACAAGCCCCACAGGCTGGTGGGGGGCCAGGAGCAAGGACTGGGCTCAGAGCACCCGGCCAGTGGACTACGGTCGGGGAGACGTCCCACTGAAGGTTCTTTCTTGGCTGCGGCTTCTCTGGGAGGCGCCAGGTTGGGTCCTGTCTACGCAAAGGCACACGGAGAGGCACATACCCGTGTGACCTTCTCTCCTCTCACAGCCGCTCCCAGGAGCTCAGGCTGGCCCCAACATCATCAGGTGGGGGACTGCCCACAGTGGGGTGGGTGCCTGCCACCACCTCAGCAGGAGACCAGCAGCCAACAGGTAACCAGGAACCAGGCCACAGAGAGCCTGACCCTGCTCAGGAAGAGCAGGTGCCTGCTCCTGCCCCAGCCCCTGCTCCAGCCCCTGCAACTCTTGTGATCCTGTCCCTTACCCTGCCCCTACCTGTATCCCTTCCCGCCACAGACGCAGCTCCTGCCCTGGATCCTGCACCAGCCAGCGCCAGGACCGAGTCCCCTTCCCCCGCCGCTGCAAGGGCGGAGGGCCACTGCTCCTTCCCCTACCTGTGCCTGTGCCCCTGGTACTCTCCCAGATGCAGCTCCTGTCCCTGATCCTGCCCCTTCACCTGCCCCAACCGAGGCCACTGCCCCTTGCCCTGTCCCTGCCTGTGACCTGGATCCTGCCACAGTCCCAACTCCTGCCCTGGATCCTGCACCAGCCATCACCAGGGCACCTGACCCAGCTCCAGACCCTTCCCCTTCCCCTATCCCTGACTCTGCCCCTGATCCTGCCACAGTCCCAGCTCCTGCCCTGGATCCTCCACCAGCCAGCACCAGGGCTCTTGTCCCACCTCCAGCCCCTTCCTTTTCCCCTTCCCCAGCGCCTGCCAGGACCCATTCCCCTGCCCCTCCCACTGCCTGTGACACTGTCCCTTTCCCAGACCCTGTCCTCACCTCTGCTCCTAACCCTTGCCTTCCCCCTGTCCTGTCCAGAACCGCTGCACCTTCCCCTGACCCTGCCAGGGCTCTTGCCCCTTGCCCTGCCCCAGACTCAGTCTTTGCCCCTGCCCCTGCTCCTGCCCTTCCCATGCCCCTGCCTGTGCCCCTACCCATACCCCTATCCCTTCCCCTGCCTGTGCCCCTGTTCCTGCCCTTGACCCAGCTCCCGCCCTTTCCCCAATCCCTGCCAGGACTGCTGCCCCTGCCCGACTGTGCTCTTGTTCTGCCGCAGACCCAGTTCCTACACTGGATCCTCCTCCTGCCCCTTCCTCTGCCATTGCCTCTGCCCCTATTCCTGCTCCACACCCATGTCCAGCCCCTGTTCCTACCCCTGCCCCTTCTGCCAGAACCACTGCACCTTCCCATGTTTCTTCCTGTGTCCCTGTCCCTGCTCAAGACCCAGCCCCTTGCCCTGCTCCTGCCCTTCCTCCTGCCCCTCCAAGGGCCCTGGCTCTTCCCTCGCCCATACCAGGGCCACTGAGTCTTCGCCTGTCCCTTCCTGTGTCCTTGTTCCTGCCCCACACCCAGATCCTGCCCCTTGCTCCTGCCCTTTCCCCTACCCCTGCCTGCACTCCTGTTCCTGTCCCTGACCCAGCTCCAGCTCTGCATCCTGTGCTGGGCACTCCTGCTGACCCTGTCCTTCCCCTTGCTCCTGCTCCTGGCCCTGTCCCAGCTCTTGCATCTGGCCATGCTCCTGACCTGGTCCCTGTCCCAACCGCTGCCACTACACTTGCTCCTGCGGGGCTCCCAGAGCCCTATCCAGAGCCCCCTGCTCTGCGGGGAGAACTCCCTGAACAATTAGCCTCAGTTCCATCCTCTGACCCCGCCGCCCTGACAGAACATTTCATCCCCTCCCCCTGTGTTCTTTCTCTCTGGTACATAGTCACTCTGATAGCAGCTGCCCATGTCCTGTATGCTCTCTACCATCTATTTTAAATAAAATTCATTCTTTTCAGTTGAACTTGTGCTGAGCACTAAGTCCATCCCTGGCATCCTCTCCCCATAGCACAGAACATCACTAGGGAACATCTTCCCCAAAGGAGACCCTGAGCCCAAGCCCTCCCTGCCCATTTCTCCCCCAGGCCGGCCCGTCCCAACCCCTAAGCTGCTTTCTTTCTCTGTTCCTTCACCTGTTCTGGAGGTTTCTGTAAGTGGGGATCACCCAGGAGGTGCCTTGGTTTCTGCCCACCAATTCAAGGGGGACTGGGTTTCTTTGTTTTGTTTTGTTTTGTTTTTTCCCTCTGTGTTTCTGTGACATAGAATTTTCCTTATGCCACACTGAAACCCCCAATGGATTAGAGGAACCTTTAGTGGATATGCAACCAATCTTAGGGCCGAGACCCCTGTTCCTGCTGGGATACCACAGCCTGACCCCAGTCAGGACACGGCTGCTTCCTCCTGGGTCCCACACACACACCAAGGGAGTGTAGAAAGCTGGAGGGCACACCACATAGGGCATTTGCATCGCTCACAACCCAAGGTCAGACAGTCTTTCCCCTGCCTCTGGTCCAAAACAGTCTCTAAGTCACTGGGTCCCACAAGGACACAGACTGAAAGCATGCAAGGTGGGGTAGGGGTGGGGAGAGGCACTCAGGGAGTATGTGTCAGCAATGTGGAAGCTCCCAGGGAAGGACTCTGGCAAAGGAAACCCCTGCCCTGAGCTATGGGCAGCTGTGCTGTTCCAGGTGTGGGCTGGAGGTTTCCCGTCCACAGCTGTTTGTCGAGCTCCAACTGTGGGCCTGCACTGTCTAGGGAGGGGGCAAGAGAAGCCTGTGACCTCATAGCACTGATACCCAGGGCAGTGCAGAGACCACCCAGGATCCTGGGGGAAACTAGCAGAGACCCTGAAGTGTAACTGCTGCATTGTGAGGTTATTCTCTGCTCAGTCTTAGAAGTATTGCCATGATTTCTCCCCCAACGGCTGCACCCCAGCAGCTGCACCTGCACTTACAATGTGTGGCTGACAGGGTAAGCTGGTGGGCTGAATTTGGGGTAGAAGGAAAGGAAGGTGGAAAGACAGCCCTGCGCTTTCATTGGGTTTTGGTGCCCTGATATGGGAATAGTGCCCCATGGGGGGCAGGGTTGATGGGGACTGACAGGCTTGTGTGGCCATAAAAGGGCTGAGGTCCCTTCTGTGGGGAGGGCCTGTGAGTGCTTAGGTCTCCAAGTCCAAGGTCCACAGACAGGTGGAGGCTGGATAACAGCGGGAGGGGGACAGCAGCCCAGACAGGACAGTTACTGTTCTGTTGCAAGGCCGCGACAGAAGAAAGGCTGGGACCAAGCCTGGAGCCTCCAACAGCTGTGCTCCCATGGAGGAGGAGCAGAGGTGGCCTGCCAGGTATGGCCAGTGAGCACACCAAGGGAGCAGAGTCCAATGGCATGGATGAGTCAAGTTGGCTGAGGGCAGAGGGGGGAGTGCGGGGTTAGGACTGCAGGTTTCCCTGAACCAGCCAGAGATAGAGGAGTCCCAGTGGGTGGCTGCCATGACAGACTGGTTAGGGAGGGTGACAAGAGACTGGGAGGAGGGATAGAGGGCCTGGGGTTGACATTTCAAGCTGCGCTCTCTGTGGAGAGAGAGAACGAGCCTGGGGAGGGAAGATCAGGAGAGAATCATGAATGCTTAGATATGGAGCTCTGCCGCATCGCTCTCAGTCGTGCCCTGCTCTAATCATGGCTGGGTCTCCTAGCTCATTTGCTCGGCACACGCTTTACCTGGGCTGGCTGGCCGGTGCCCTGTGCGCACCTGACGGGGGACATCTGGCCCCTCGGGACAATCTCTGTGGTGTTACTCTCACTATGGTGAGCTGGAATGCCTGTAATGTGAGTTGTCGCCGCATGTCACTTGCCCTTGAAAACAGTTCCTGGGGCCTCTGCGTGGCTCAGTGGGTGGAACATGGGGCTCTTGATCTCAAGATTGTAGGTTCAAGCCCTACCTGGGGTACAGACATGACTTACGGATAAAATCTTAAAAATAAAACCCAATTCACCAGCTGCTCCTAATTATTAAATCATAGCTATTGTTATGAAGGGTTTAGTGCTATTTGTGATAGGAGTTCAAAACTTTTTTTTCCCATTATTTTGTGCTCACGATTTTGTTTTTGTTTTATTTTTTATTATTATTATTTTTTCCCAATCTTGTGTCCAGATTTATTTTCATTGGGTCATATTTATTTGTCTTCGCTTGGGACTGTTAAAAAAATCTGGGGCTAAACTGGGAAAGGGTCTTCCCCCCTGTAGCTAACTGCTTTTAGCTATTCTGGGAGAGACTCTGGGATGTTTTAGATAAGCATAAGGAATATAGAAAAGGGAAAGACAAATGTCATATGATTTCTCTCATAAGTTTACTATAAGAAACAAAACAAGTGAACAAAATGGAAGGGAAGAAAAAATAAAACAGGATGAAAATAGAGAGGGATGCACATCATATGAGAGAGATTCAACAATAGGGAACAAACTGAGGGTTGCTAAAGGGAGGTGGCTGAGACATGGGGTTACTGGGTGATGGGCATTCAGGAGGGCACTTGATGGAATGAGCCCTAGGTATTCAATGCGACAGATACATCAGTAAATTGTACTCCTGAAACTTAAAAAAAAAAAAAAGTAAAATCTTCAGGAACCTTCCATAATTGTTCCCCAGCAGCACATAGGAGGGTCCCCTATATTATTTGTTGAAAGAGTAAGCTCCAGATGGAGCTGTCTTGTCCCTGAGCAGATACACAGGCCCTACAGCTCAGGGGAGTGAAGATTAAGAGCAGAGATGTGTTCTCTGAAAACAAGGGAGAGACAGGCTTCCTGGTGTGGACCGTAAAGAGAAGAATTGCATGTGGCCTAGGACTGAACATCAACTAAAGGGGCACACAGGAAAACACTGTCCCAGGAAACCGAAATGGAAATCTGCAAAGAGGAGAACTAAAAGTAAAATTACCACAAAAGTGAAGAGTGGGCTCTCCCCAAGAGACCAGTTACCTTCGGCCCCTAGACCGGCAGACTGAGGAGAATGGCACCTGGACAAACCCATGTCTGTTATATTCATGTACATTCTGACTCATTTTTTGAAGCACAGTTGACACACAATATTTTGTTCACATCAGGTGAACGTTATAATGATTGGACAACTTTTCACCTTATACTATTAGGAACACAAGTAGAGCTACCATCCGTCACCAGATACAGCATTAGAATACCATTGACCATACACCCTATGCTGTGCCTTTCATCCCTGAGACTTAATCATCCCACAACGGGAAGTCTGTGTGTCCTACATGCCTTCACCCATTTCTCCCACGCCCCTCACTACCCCTCTGAGAACTGTCGTTTGTTCTCTATATTTACATTCTGATTTTGCTTTTGGATTGGTTGTTTATTCATTTGTTTTGCTTTTCAGAATCCATACAGGAGTGAAATCCTATAGTATTTGTCTTTTCAGTCTTACCTATTTCATTTAAGTGCACAGCTTCTGGGTCCATCCATGTTCCAAATGGCAAAAAATTTCATCCTTTTTTTTTTTATGGCTAATTTTCCATTGTGAATATATACCAATTTTTCTTTTTCCACTTATCTATTTGTTTTACATAATAAGATTTCTTAAATTTCAATTGAGGAACTAACTGAGGATTTTGGAGAGAAGGGGGTTTGGGAGGCTGGGAGAGCCTGGTGGTGGGTATGTGGAGAGCACGCATTGCATGGAGCACTGGGGGTGGTGCATACACAATGAACTCTGGAACGCTGAAAAGAAATTTTAAAGAAATCATGTTGTTTTGGGAAAAATAATAATGTAATGAAGTGTTTATTATATAGTAACTATAAAACTTTTTGAAGACAAAAAAATATTCAATTAAAAAGAAAATCCAAAAGGAAAAAAAAATCACCCTATGCTCACGTCTATGTACAGTGTGGACATTTGCAGAGGACTTACATTAGAAAACATTGTTTCTTGGGCAAGAGGGCTGCTGAGTAGGGAGGTCGTTTAATCTGGTTCCTCAAAGTTAGCTGGATATCTATCAAGCCATTCTGAACACACACAAATTCAGCCTGAGATGGAATATTTATCTGGATCTCCACAAGCAGAGAATTAGGTATGGAAAGTGGAGTCTTCTGGGGAAATGACTGAAGATAAATGGAAGGCTGGGGCGCCCCAAAAGCTGGCCACCGGAAAGTGATGTAACACAGGAGAATACAAATGGAGACATTGGAAATCTGCTCAAGTTAGAGATACCCCCTTCTGAAAAGGGCACAGGGGACAAGTAGGGCAGAACTCTAATGGGATCATTGTGGTCTAAGGATTCCAGGAGATTCAGAAGGAATGGGGGAGCCCCAGCCGATAGAGTCCCCAAGCAGTGGAGCAGGGAGACTGGTTATGGTCACTGAGCCCAGACTGGACTTTTCAGTTCCAGACACAATAAACTATTAGCCGAGTTGGTAGTGAGACTGCCCTCTGCCTGACCACCCTGAAAAGACAAGAAGTTGCGAACTGTCTAACATCCTAAGGGATGTTAGTGCCTGTAACGGGGACAGACCTCAAGCAGTGTAGCCCACGAGGAGATGCTGCAGTGCCCCCCTCACTGTCACCTAGGAACTGCATAGGAAGGGTACAAGTGTGAGCCCACAACCACTAGCAATTGCAAAGCCACACATCTCAGAGACCTTCACAGCTCCCCGTGACACCTCTGGTGGACAAAGATTGACCTGCAGGATTTATTGCAAAAGTGGGGACAGACTGTGTGGCTGCTGCTCTGGGCTGGGAATTTCTGCACCGCCAGGTTTCCTCTGACCCTCTAAAGAGAAGCAGAAAGATGCCACAGAAAAATAGCTGAGCAGCCAATCAGCTCATATTAATCCCATCCGTCTAACAAGGGGTAGGCAACTCCACCAAGGCAAAGACATCTGAGAAGGCAAGCAGCAGGCCCCTCTCCCAGAAGACAGACAGGAAGCACAGATAAATGATAAGCTTATATCCCACAGACCTATAAAACTCCAGCACCAGGGGAAAATAATAAAGGGAGCTCTAGGTGATCCCTCAGGACTCACTTATACTTCAGGCTATAATTTTACATTTCTGTTCAGTTTCTTTTCTTACTTATTTTTTAAATTCTTTTATTTTTAACCCTGATCCCATTTAAAATAGATTCACATTTCCCAACCTATGTTTTGAGGTCTCTTCTTAACTTTTATTTTCTTTTATCATTATGTTTTATAGGTTTATACCCTACACCACCCTATATTTCACCCAATTCAATTTTATTGTGCTATATTTGTAAGTTCTGACTTCTTTACAATTTTGGGATACAGTGCTTTCTAACACCAAAAATCAAGCAAGAACAGGGAGATCATCCTGCTGTTTCCACCCCAGCCCCCTCTTGTTTCTTCCCCTCTTTCCTTTGTTCTTCCTTTTTAATTGTTTTGGATCATCTTAGCTTTGATAGTTTATCTGTGATAGATTTTGACCCTTTCAGATTTTTTTCTTAGGTGCATTTTACTTGGGTTGTGGTTGATATTTTGGAGTTTGTATGTTCCCTCAAGAATACCTCAAGAGGATGACTAGGGGGAAGAATGCCCAACAAGGAAAAGAACCAGAGACAGTGGTCCCGGCCACAGATCTAATGGGTATTGATATAAACAAAAATCTCAGAGATGGACTTCAGGGTAGCAATCATGAAGTCAATAGCTAGGTTTGAGGAAAGCATTCAAGACAACGTCAAATCAAGCACAGAACTGCCCTAATCTGGGGAAGGAGACAAGCATCCATGCCCATGAGGAAGAGTGGACCCCACCCAAGATCAATAAAAATAGACAAAATCCCTAGGTACATAATAGTGAAACCTGCAAATATCAGAGCCAAAGAAGATTTTTTGATAGCTTCTTGGGGGATGATATTTATTATGTACAGAGAGGGCAACATGAGAATAACATCAGACCTGTCCACAGAGAGCTGATAAGCCAGACAAGACCGGGAGGACATAATTAGGACACTGTATGAGAAGAACATGGAGCTAAAAATATGTTATCCAGCAAGGATATCATTCAGAATGGATGAAGAGACAAGGAGCTTCCAGGACACAATAAAAGTGAAAGAATATGTGACCACCAAGGCAGCCCTGAAGGAAATAGTAAGGGGAATTTTATAAAAGCAGGGAGACCCCAAGAGTAATATAGACCGGAAATTTACAGAGACAATCTATACAAGCAGGGACTTCACAGGCAACATGATGTCAATAGAATCGTAACTTTCAATAGTTACTCAAAACGTGGACAGGCTACATGCTCCCATGAATAAAAAGACAAGACAGGGCCCATGCATATGCTGTATACAAAAGTCTCATTTTGAGCCTAAAGACACCACCAGACTGAAAGTGAGGGGATAGACAACTATTCTTCATTCTAAAGGACCTAAAGAAATACAAACAAACAAACAAACTGGGGTAGCAATAGTTGTATCAGACAAATTAGATTTTAAACCAAAAACTCTAGTAAGATATGTAGAGGGATACCGTATCATACTTCAAGGGTCTATCCAACAGCAAAATCTAGCAACTGTAAATATCTGAGTCCCAAAAATGGGAGCAGCCAACTCCATAAGCTAACTGTTAATCAAAAAAAAAAAAAAAAAAAAAAAAAAGAGTCATCACCACCACCACCATCATCATCATCATATATTAATAGTTGGAGACCTCAATACCCCACTCACAGAAATAGATCATCTAAGTAGTGAACTGTTTAAAAAAATGAGCATTGAATGACACAATGAAAGAGATGTACTTCAAAGATATAAAGAAAACATTCAACCCTAAAAGCACAAAATGCCATTCTGATTGAGTGTACACAGATCTTTCTCCCAAAATATGTCACATACGGGTTGACCACAGCTTTGTAATAAGCTGGAAAAAATGCAATGTGATGCCCCAGCTTTGTTTTCTTTTTCAAAATTTCTTTGGCAATTTGAGGTCTTTACTGGATCCATGCACATTTTAGATTATTTGTGCCTGCACCTTGAAAAATGCAGATGGTATTTTGATTGGGATGACACTGAAAGTATAGATTACTCCGGGTAGCATGGACATTTTAACAATGTTAAATATTCTGATCCATGAACATATGATATTTTCCCATCCTTTTGTGGCTTCTTCAGTTTCTTTCATGAGTGTTTGGTAGTTCAAGTACAGATCCTTTACTCTTTGGTTATGTTTATTCCAAGTTATTACATAGCTGTGATCACCAAGACAGTACGGTACTGGCATAAAACCAGACACATAGACCAAAGGAACAGTGTCAGGAACCCAGATATAGACCCTCAACTCTATGATCAAATAATCTCTGACAAACGAAGAAAAAATATCTGGAAAAAAAATCTCCTCGATAAATTGGACAACATGTACAGAAGAATGAAATTTGACCATCTCTTACACCATACACCAAGATACACTCAAAATGGCTGAAAGACCTCAATGTGAAACAGGAACCATCAAATACCTAGAAGAGAACATAGGCAGTAACCACTCTGACATCAGCCAGAGCCGCTTCTTTCAAGACATGTCTGCAAAGGCAAGGGGAAAAAAAAAGTGAAAAGGAAGGTTTGGGACTTCACCAAGATAAAAGGCTTCTGCACAACAAAGGAAACAGTCAACAAAACTAATAGGCAACCCAGGAATGCGAGAACATATTTACAAATGACACTACAAAGGGCTGTTATCAAAGATATATAAAGAACTTCTCAAACTCAACACCCACAAAACAGATAATGAATCCAAAATATGGGCAGAAGACATGAACAGACACTTCTCCAATGAAGACATGAATGGCTAACAGACTCATGAAAACATATTCATTATCATTAGTCATCAGGGAAGTTCAAATCAAAACTACATTGAGATACCACCTTACAAGAGTTAGAATGGCAAAAATCAACATGGCAAGAAACATCAAATGTTGGAGAGGATGCGGAGAAGGGGAACCCTCTTTACCTTTTCTGGAATGCCAGTTGGTGTACCCGCTTTGGAAAACTGTGGCGATTCCTCAAAACATTAAAAACAGAACTACCCTATGGACTACCAATTGCACTACTAGGTATTTACCCCAAAGATAGAAATGTAGTGGCCACATGCACTCCAATGTTCATTGTTCATAGCAGGAATGTCCACAATAGCCAAACTGTGGAAATTGATGAGATGCCCCACAACAGATGAATGGATAAAGAAGATGTGGTCCATATAGACAATGGGATATTAGTCAGCCATCAGAAAGGATAAATACCCAATTTTGCATCAACATGAATAGGACTGGGGGAGATTATGCTGAGAGAAAAAAGTCAAACAGAGAAAGTCAATTGTTACTTGGTTTCCCTTACTTTTGGAAGATTAGGAATAACATGGAGGACAGTAGAAGAGGGAAGGGAAAAGTGAGGTAGGCAATCAGATGGGGAGATGAACCACGAGGGACTATGACTCTGAGAAACAAAATGAGGGTTTTAGAGTGGAGGGGGTTAGGGTGATGGGAGAGCTTGGTGGTGGATATTAAGGAGAATACATGTTGCATGGAGCAATTGGTGTTATATGTAAACCATGAATCTTGGAACACTACATCAAAAAATAATGATGTACTATATGGCGACTAACATAACATAATAAAAACTTTAAAAAAAAAAAGATCACATACTGGGTCACAAATCAGTTCTCAACCAATACCAAAAGTTTGAGATTTTCCCTGGCATTTTTTTTCAGAAAATAATACTTTCAAACTGGAACCCAATCAATCAGAAGAGGAAATTTGGAAGGAATTCAAACATTTGGAGGTTAAAGAGCATCCTAAAAAGGAATGACTGGGTCAACCAGGAAATTAAAGAAGAATTTATAATGAAAATAAAAGCACATTGGTTCAAAACATATGGGATACTGAAAAGGTGATACTTAGAGGGAATTACATGGCTATTCAGGGCTCTCTCCAAAAAAAAAAAAAAAAAAAAATTAGAAAAATCCAAAGTGCACAAGCTGACGTTACACCTACAGGACCTAGAGAAAAAACAGCAAATGGAGCTGAAACCAAGCAGTATAAGAGAAAGAATAAAGATTAGAGCAGATGTCAATGAAATAGAAACTAGAAGAACAGAGCAGATACCAAAAGTAGAAACTGGTTCTCTGAACGAATTAATAAGATCGATAAACCTCTGGCCAGACGTAGCCAAAAGAAAAGATAAAGGACTCAAATTAATAAAATCAGAAAGGAAAAGGGAGAGATCATGACTAATGCAAAAGAAGTAGAGAATTGTTAGAGCATATTATCAGCAAATATATGCGAACAAATTAGGCCATTTGGAAGCAATAGATGCATTCCTGGAAACTTATAATCTACCAAGTCTGAAACAGGAAGAAACAGACAATCTGAACAGATGAATAGCCAGAGAGGAGATTGAAACAGCAACCAAAAACTTCCAAACAAAACAAAACAAAACAAAACAAAAGTCCATGGCCAGATAGCTTCCAGGAGAATTTTATCAAATATTGAAAAAAATATATATTCATACCTATTCTACTGAAGCTGTTTCCAAAAAATAGAAATAGATGGATGGCTTCCAAACTCATTTTAAGAGGCTTTACATTGTTCCCAAAAGCAGAAAAAGACCCCATCAAAAGGAGAATTATGAACGAATAACCTTTTGAACACCAACATATTCAGGAAGATACTAGCCAATAATATCCCAAGGTACATTAATGGACCTTGAGAGCTTGTTTGGAGGTTCTAGCAGGGGAGCACAGCTATTTGTATACCCTTCACCAAAGAATGGTCTCCTCTATCAGGGAAGTGGTCCTCTTCGACCGAGCGTGCAGCTTAGGGAGGGATGTGCATGGAGCAGTGAGGGAGGAAGGGGACACCTGCCTACCCAGCCAGATCAGCCGAATCAACCCTGGCAATCAATGGGGTGACAGATGTTGCAGCCAAATCGCCCTCACATCCATCCCAAGGAACAGTAAAAGAGTTAGCATAAACAATGAATCTTGGAACACTGAAAGAATAAAATAAAGTTAAATAAATAAATAAGTTATTCACAACGACCATGTAAGGTTGATTCCTGGGACACAAAGGTAGTTCAACATTCACAAGTCAAATGTGATCTATCATATAAACAAAGGAAAGACGGGAACCATACCATCCTCTCAACTGATGCAGAAAAATCATTTGGCAAAATACAACATCCTTTCCTGATTAAAACTTCTCAAAATAGAGGGGTAGAGGGAACATATCTCATATCATAAAAGCCATCTATGAAAAGCCCACAGCAAATATCACTAGTAATGGGGAAAAACTGAAAACTTTCCCACTCTCACTACTGTGGTTCAGCATAGTACTAGAAATCCTAGCCTCAGCATTTGAACAACAATAACAATTGGCAAAGAAGAAGTCATACTCTTTTCCCTTGCATATGACAATCTACTTTATGTGGAAAACCCAAAAGACTTGACCCCTAAATTACCTGAACTCATACAACAATCAGCAATATTTAAGGATTCAAAATCAATGCACAGAAATCAGTTGTTTTTCTATAAACTAAGAATGTGAATGGAAAGAGAAGTTAGGGAGTTGACTCCATTTACAATACCACCAAATATCATAAGATACATAGGAATAAACATACCCAAAGATGTAAAAGATCTCTACTGTAGAAACTACAGAACACTTATGAGGGAAACTGAGGAAGACAGAAAGAGATGGAAAACCATTCCATGCTCATAGACTGGAAGAAAAAACATTGTGAAACTGTCTGTGCTAACCAGAGCTACCTACACAGTCAGCGCAATAACTAGCAAAATACCACCAATATTTTTCACAGACAATAAAAAAATTCTGAAATTTGCATGGACCAGAAAAGACCCTGAATCACAATGCCTGACTTCAAGCTAGTTTACACAGCTGTGATCACCAAGACAGCATGGTAGTGACACAAAAACAGACTCATCACTCAATGGAACAGAATACAGACCAGACATGGACCTTCATGTCTATGATCAACTAATCTTCATTAAAGGAAAGAATATGCAATGGAAAAAAGACAGGGTCTTCAATAAATGGTGCTGGAAAAATTGTACAGTCACATAGAGAAGGATGAGACTGGTCTATTCTCCTACACCATATGAAACAATAAATTCAAAATGGATGAAATACCTCAAGGTGAGATTGGAATCCTTCAAAATCCTAGAGGAGAACCCAGGCAGCAACCTCTTCAACCTCAGCCACAGCAACTTCTTGCAACACACATCTGTAAAGGCAAGGAAAACAAAAGCAAAACCGAACTACTGTTTCTCAAGATAAAAAGCTTTTGCACAGCATAGGGAACAATCAACACAACTAAAAGGCAATCCAAGGATTGGGAGAGGATATTTGTAAATGAAATAATTGATAAGGGGCTTATATCCAAGATCCATAAAGAACATATTAACCTCAACCCCAGAAAACGCATAATCCAATCAAGAAACAGGCGGAAGACATGATCAGACACTTCTTCAAAGGAGACATAAAAATGGTAATAGGCACATGAAAAAATGCTCCACATCACTAGCCATCTGGGAAATTCAAATCAAAACACAATGAGATACCACCTTACACCAGCTAGAATGGCTAAAATTAACAAGACAGGAAACAAGTTTTGGAGAGGACATGGAGCAAGGAGAACCCTCTTACACTGTTGTTTGGATTCAAGCTTGGGCAGCCAGTCTAGAAAACAGTTTGGAGGTTCCTCAAGACATTAAAAGTGGAGGTATCGGGGCACCTGGGTGGCTCAGTGGATTAAGCCGCTGCCTTCGGCTCAGGTCATGATCTCGGGGTCCTGGAATCGAGCCCCGCATCAGGCTCTCTGCTCCGCAGGGAGCCTGCTTCCTCCTCTCTCTCTACCTGCCTCTCTGCCTACTTGTGATCTCTCTCTCTGTCAAATAAATAAATAAAATCTTTAAAAAAAAAAGTGGAGGTATCCCATAACACATCCACTGTACTACTTACTAGCTGTTCACCCCAAAGATATAGATGTAATGAGTAGGAAGGGCACATGCTCCCCCATGTTCACAGCAGCAATGTCCACAACAGCCAAAATCTGGAAGGAGCCAAGATTTCCTTTAAGAGAAGAATAGATAAAGACGTGACCCATATAGAAAATGGAATATTACTCAGCCATCACAAAGGACGAATACCCAGCATTTGCATCGCCATAGATGGAAATGGAGGGGATAACGTTTGGTGCAATAAATCAAGTAGAGAAAGACAATTATCATATGGTTTCACTCATATCTGGAATGTAAGAAATATCTCAGAGGACCATAAGGGAAGGGAGGGAAACTGAATGGGAAGGAATCAGAGAGAGGGACAAACCATGGGAGACTCTGGACTCCAGGAAACAGACTAAAGGTTGCAGAGGGGATCAGTTAGGGCCTGGGGTGACTGGAAGTTAAGGAGGTTAGGGTGTGAAGGAGGCAGATGATGGGATGAGCACTGGGTGTTATAAACAGCTAGTGAATCATTGAACACTACATCTGATACTAATGATGTACTATATGCTGGCAATTGAATGTTAAAAACAAAACAAATCAAAACAAAAAGCACATCTGAAATACCTTGCAAAAAGTGATTGGGAGGGAGACAAACCATAAATGACTCTTAATCTCACAAAACAAACTGGGGGTTGCTGGGGGGAGGTGGGATTGGGAGAGGGGGAGGGGGCTATGGACAGTGGGGAGGGGAGGCGAACCATAAGAGACTATGGACTCTGAAAAACAACCTGAGGGTTTTGAAGGGTCAGGGGTGGGAGGTTGGGGCAACCTGAGGGTTTTGAAGGGTCAGGGGTGGGAGGTTGGGGGAACAGGTGGTGGGTAATGGGGAGGGCACGTTTTGCATGGAGCACTGGGTGTTGTGCAAAAAGAATGAATACTGTTACACTGAAAAAATAAATAAAATGGGAAAAAAAAAGAGAGAGAGAGACTCAACTATAGAGAACATACTGAGGGTTTCTGGAGAGGAGGTGGACAGGACATGTGCTAAGTGTATAATGGGTTATTAGGAGGGTGCTTGTTGGGATGAGCACTGGGTGTAAAATATAATGGATGAATTAATAAATTCTACTCTTGGGGCGCCTGGGTGGCTCAGTGGGTTAAAGCCTCTGCCTTCGGCTCAGGTCATGATCCGGGGGTCCTGGGATCGAGCCCGCATTGGGCTCTGCTCGGCAGGGAGCCTACTTCCTCCTCTCTCTCTGTCTGCCTCTTCACCTACTTGTGGTATCTCTCGCTGTTAAATAAATAAATAAACTCTTTAAAAATAAATAAATTCTACTCTTAAAACCAATATTATACTATATGTTAAGTAACTAGAATTTCAATAAAAACTTGAGAAAGAAAAATGAATTGCAGTGCTTCCTAACAATGAGCATGGAATTATCTTTCCACTTCTTTGCATTTTCTTCAATTTCATTCATCTGTGTTTTGTAGTTTTCAGAGTACAGGTATTTCACCCTGTCAGTTAAGGTTATTCCTGTTTGTATCATAGTTTTTGGTGCTATTCTAAATAGTTGTGTACTTCGCGAACTCTGCTCTTTTGTTTTGGCTGATCCATCCTTCCCACCAGTCATCCAGAGGAGCTCCTTGTCTGCTGTGGGCAGTGTTTGTTACTGAGCCTGAATGTGGTGAGTTGTTTTGTTTTGAAGGTTTTTGTTTTTGTTTTTGTTTTTTTTATTTGATTTGACAGAGAGTGAGAGATCACAAGTAGACAGAGCAGCAGGCAGAGAGAGAGGGGGAAGCAGGCTCCCTGCTGAGCAGAGAGCTGGATGTGGGGTCAATCCCAGGACTGTTGAGATCATGACCTGAGCTGAGCTGATCATGACCAGAGACTCAACCCACCGAGCCACCCAGGTACCCCTGAATGTGGTGAGTTTTAACTAGGTGTGCTCTTGTCCACTCGTGAGATGAGAACTGAAACCACTTCTTTAAAAACTGAGGACCTGAGGAGCTCTCTTGTAAAGAAACATGGTGTGGGGCATGTGTGCTTGTTTTCTGCTTGAGGGGCAATGATGCTGGAACTGAGAAAAGCATGACAGAGATGGGCAGCAACGTAGAACACAAGGGTATGGAGCTTGGTGTAAGCAAGTTAGGCAGCCTGTTTTGGGGCTGCACTGCTTCCTGCTGGTGCTCTCTGTTGATATGGGAGTGGTGTCAGCTGTCTCCTTTGTTCCTGGAGAGTCATCTCTGTGAATGTTGCCTCTCAGTCTGTTTGTCCTAGGCTGTTTGCCTTCCTTCCTTCGAGGGGCAGCCCAGTGCTCTCAAGGCTCCATCCCAGCCAAGACCACTGACGTTTAAAACTCCAGGCAGTACGTCTCCCTGGTTAAAAGAAATCAAGATATTCAGTCTGTCTCATTTTGTAAGCCAGACCCGTGGGGAAAATATTTCTATGAGTTATCCTGTGAGTCCTCTCTCACCTTTTTTTATGATCATAGGTCCTGCTCCTCCCTTTCAGCCAGAATCCACTTCTCCACCAAACACCGTCTGATGTTTCTTCTGTCCTTTCAGACATGGAGTTTGTTTTCTCAGTCCTTGGATCTATTTCTGGGGTATTTATGATGATTTTATAGTTATCTTTTTGTTTCCCTGGGAAACTGGCACCTTGTCTTATCTTTTTCTTTTGCTCTTTTCACAGTTTGCTGGCTTTCTTCAGTGAATTCATTTTCTTTATATTTGGCATATCGATTATTGTCTTTTATATGTGGTTACCATTTTTTTTCTCTAACTTGTTCAGCATATAACAGTCCATATGAAGGTGAGGTAATGCAGGTAAATACATTTTTACTTCCATTCCACTTACAGGTTAGTTGTATGGGGTCATGTTTTATATCCTTTAATTTTCTGTGACTGCTGACTGATATTTTGAAATACACTTATTTTTTCATGTCTTTGTGCTTTCTGATTTTCTCACTTTTAATTACACTTTTTCATTCCCATTCAGTAGGGTTATTTCAGGGGTCACTGATTCCTTTAAATTTGCATGTCTGGGAACTATTTATCTCTCCTTATAATCTCAGTGATACCCTTCATGGTTACAGTAATCTTGGCTATATATTTCCTCCTTTCTGCTCTTTGAATATATTGGGCCATTCCCCTCTGGACAATTTTTCTGCTGAAATATTAGCTGATAGCCTGATGCGGTGTCTCCTGTATGTAACTGCTTTCTTTCTTCTTACTGCTATTTATTTATTTATTTGTTCTACTTATTTATGGTTTGCTTCAAATTTTTGCCTAAATTTTAGTTGGTTAATGTACAATGTAATATCGATTTCATTAATATGATTTAGTGCATCATCACTTACATATACAACACCCAGTGCTTATTGTGTTTAAAGGTCTCTATCACTACTTTTTGACATTTTAATTAATTATGAATTATTTTTTAGTATTTTTCCCATTTTAATACATATATCTTAAAGTGGACTTTTTGCAGATGATTTTGTTGGATGCTTTCTGTGTCTCCTGCATCTGGATTTGTTTCCTTCCCCTTATTTTGGAAATTGTTACCCATTATTTCATCAAATACATTTTCTGCCACTTCTTTATGTTCTTCTGAGTTCCCCAAAATGAAGACGTTATTACACTTTATATTGCTGAGATCCCTAAGTCTATTCTTTTTTTTTTAAGATTTTATTTATTTATTTGACATACAGAGATCACAAGTAGGCAGAGAGGCAGGCAGAGAGAGAGAAGGGGAAGCAGGCTCCCGGCTGAGCAGAGAGCCCGATGTGGGGCTGGATCCCAGGACCCTGGGATCATGACCTGAGCCGAAGGCAGAGGCTTAACCCACTGAGCCACCCAGGTGCCCCCCAAGTCTATTCAATTGTGGTTTTTTAAATTTTTTAAATTTTTTTATTTTTTAAAGTTTTATTTGAGAGAGTCTGAGAGAGAGAAAGAGAGAGACAGAGAGAGAGAGGGCAAGCAGGGGAGGGACAAAAGGAGGAAGAAGGAGAGAAGCAGATTCCTCACTGAGCAGGGAACCCAACTTGGAGCTTGATCCCAGGACTCTGAGATTAGGACCTGAGATGAAATCAAGATTTGAATGCTTACTGGACGGAGCCACCCAGGAGCCCCTAAGTCTGTTGTCATTTTGTATTTTTTACTCTCAGCTGCTCAGTTTAATTTCTATTCTTCTGTCCTCCAGGTCATTTGATTCATTTTTCTGCTTCCTCTTGCCCGCTATTTATTACATCTATTGTATTTTAAATTTCATTTATTGTGTTCTTTATCACTAAGTAATTCCTCTTTATCTGTTTCTCTCTCTGTTTGTTGAGGATCTTACTGATATCCTCTACTCTTCTCTCAAGGGTCATGAATATCAATATGATCACTACTTTAACTTATTTATCAGGCATATTAGTTGACCTTGTTTCATTCATTGTGGTGTCTGGCTGGTTCTTTTCTGATTTTCATTCGGGATGTATTTCTTTGTCTTCTCATTTTGCTCAATTCTCTGTGTCTCTTTCTGCGTGTTAAGACTGTCATCTATGTCTCCTCTTCTTGCAATTAGTGGCCTTATAAAAAAGAGCTTCTGTCCTGTCTTGAAGTGCAATTTGGCCATTTCACCATCAGCTGATGCTTCAGACGTGTCCCCTGTGTGTGTTGTGTGCACCTGGTGTTGTGGCTAAACCAGTTGTCCTTTCGGATTCAGTTGTCTGAATTGGATCCCTTTCCAGTTGTGGGCACTGTTTGGTCCCTCTGTTGTTAGTGGCCAAGTGTGGGTCTTCCTTGGGCTTGAATTGACATATATGAGACATTTCTCAGAGATGAAGTAACACCAAACTACAGGGCAATTTCCCCGCATTGTCCCCTGAGAAGCTTTCATTAGTGGGTGGGGCCTGTAGTCGGATCAACTCTATGTAACCAGCCCAGTGCTGAGGTACCCGTTATCAGGCTACCTTACCTGTGTCATTATCATTCCTTGTCTCAGGGAAGGAGTTACTTGGAATTTGTGCTGGCACCTGTCCTGAATACTTGCACACTGCCAGGCCAATGAAAACATTTTCAATGGGCTCCAGCCGAAGCGTTTTGGATGTGGCAGTTCTTCATTTCCTAGAGAGTAAAGGTTAGACTTCTCTTATGTGTGTGCTCACCTGGGAAAGTCCGCAGAGACTTGACTATTGTAATATAAGTCACTAATAGTTCAATATGGTACCAGGGCAAGATTGGAAAGGAGTTCTTATAATTTATTTACAAGTTTGCAGGGATGTATTAAGAGTCAGTTTAGTACGGAACCAAATATGTATTTTTCAGATTCCTGAGGGGACATCTCATCTTGATTTTCATTTGTGTTTCCCTAATGATGAGTGATGTCGAGCATCTTTTCATGTCTATTGGCCCTCTGGATGTCTTCCTTGGGGCGGGGGTAAGTCTGCCCATTTTTAAGTAAGTTATTCTTTAACGGGTATTCAGGTTTATAAGTTCATTATATTTTTGGATACTAACTCTTCATCAAATAAGTCATTTTCAATGATGTCCTCCAATTCCATAGTTTGCTTTTACTATTGTTGATTGTTTCCTTAGTTGTGCAGAACCTTTTTGTTTTAATGAAATGCCAATTATTTACTTTTGCCTTTGTATCCCTTGCCTTAGGAGACATAGGTATGTAAGATGTTGCTAAGTCTGACATCAAAGAGATTA
The DNA here is from genome assembly GCF_922984935.1 of Meles meles. Taxonomy (NCBI): domain Eukaryota; kingdom Metazoa; phylum Chordata; class Mammalia; order Carnivora; family Mustelidae; genus Meles; species Meles meles. The sequence goes on from NC_060068.1 coordinate 7,857,996, forward strand.
CTGCCTTGTATTCTTCTAGGACTTCTATAGTTTCCTGTGTCACATAAAGGTCTTTAATCGGTTTTGAATTCATTTTTGTCTATGGTGTATGGAAGTTGTCCAGTTTCGTTCTTTTTCATGTTACTTTCCAGTTTCCCAACCACATTTATTGAAATACTGCCTGCGACCACCACCCCCCCACTGGGTATTCTTTCCTGCTTTGTCAAAGATCAGCTGACTATATAGTTTTGGGTTCGTTTCTGGGTTTCTATTATGTTCCTTTGATCTATGTGCCTGTTTCTGTGCCAGTACTATACACACGGTCTTCATCACTACAATTTGTAAAATAACTGGAAGTCTGGAACGTGGTAACTCTCTGTCCTTAATTTTCTTTTTTTCTTTTCACGGAATTTTCACAAAATTTCAACAGTTTTTTTATTGTTGAGAACATGGAAGGTATACTCTCTTAGCAACTTTCAAGTACACAATACAATATCCTGAATCTTAGCATGCATTAGAACCCCAGGGCTTTTCAAGTTTGCTTTACTATTCATGGTCTTCTGTGGCTCCATACAAATTTTAGGATGTTTATTCTATCTCTATGAAAAACTTCTGGCATATTTTGATAGGGATTGCATTAAATTTGTAGATTACTTTGGATGATTTAGATATTTTAATTATATTTGTTCTTCTAATCCATGAGCATGAAATGTTTTTCTGTTTCTTTTTGCCATCTTCAACTTCTTTCACCAGCATTTTATACTTTTCATAGTACAGGTCTTTTACCTCTTTGGGTAACATGTATTTTTAGATATCTTAATGTTTCTGATGTAATTGTAAATGGGACTTGTTCCTTGATTTACCTTGCTGTTGCTTCACTATTGATGTATATAGAAATGCAAATTTTGCTATATGTTGATTTTTGTATCCTGTTTCTTTACTGAAGTTGTGTATCATTTCCAGCAATTTTTTGGTGGCGCCTTTTGGGTATTCTACATAGAGTACTATGTCTTGTGCCAACATTGAAAATTTTACTTCTTCTTTCACTATTTGGATGCCTTGTGTTTCTTTGTGTTTTCTGGTTGCTGTGGGTAAGACTTGCAATACTATGTTAAATAACAGTGGGGGCATGGGCATCGCTCTCTTGTTTCTGATCATAGGGAAAAAAAAAAAAAAAAAAAAGCTCTAACTTGTTCTCCCTTGAGTATGGTATTAGTTGTGGATTTTCATATATGAGATATATTATGTTGCAGTGTTTTCCCTCTAAATCTAGTTTGTTGAGTATGTTTTATCATTGGTGGATGTCATACTTTGCCAATTAAGATTTCTACATTGAAAGATACATATGGTTCTTGTCCTTGTGTTTATTAATGTGGTATATTATGTTCATGTTGTACTTTGTCAATAACATTTTCTACATTTATTTAAAGACTCATATAGTCCTCATCCTTGTGTTTATTAATGTAGTGTATCATGTTCATTGAGTTGCAAATATTGATCCAACCTTGCAATGCAAGAATGAATTCCACTTTGTTGTAGTGAATGGTTCTTTGAATGTAGTGTTGGATTCAGTATTTTCCTGAGAATTTCTGCATCCACCTCTATGAGGATATTGCCTCCAGTTATCTTTTTTAGTGCTGTCTTTATTGAGTTTTGGTATCAGGGTAATAATGGTGGCCTCATAGAATGAATTTCGAAGCTTTCCTTACTGCTGTATTTTTCTGGAATAGTTTCAGTAGAATAGGTATTAACTCTTCTTTACATATGGTAGAATTCATCTGTGAAGCCATTTGGACCTGGACATTTTGTTGTTGTTGTTGTTGGGAGCCTTGTGATTGCTGACTCAATTTCCTTCCTGGTATCAGTCTGTTCCAGCATTATATTTCTTTCTGTTTCAATTTTGGTTATTCATATGGTCCTAATAGCTTACCATTTCTCCCAAGTTATCCAGTTTGTTGACATATAATTTTCCATAAAATTCTCTTATACTTGTATTTTTGTAGATAAGTTTTACTCCTCTCTCATTTGTGTCTTTTTGGGGGGGTGTTTTCTTCTTTTATTTGTTACGTTTGATTAGGGGTTTATTAATTTCATTAATTCTCCCAAAGAACCAACTCCTGCTTTTATTGATCTGTAGTATTGATTATTATTTTTTAGGTTTTTTAAAATTTATTTTTGTTCTAATACTTATCACCACCTTCCTTCTGCTGGCTTTAGGTTTAATTTTCAAACTCCTTTAGGTGTAAGTTTAGGTTGTTTATCTGAACATTTTCTTGCTTCTTAAGTTAATCTGCATTCCTATTTATTTCCCTCTTAGGACCATTATAGGCTACATATCAATTGTTTTGGACCCTTGTGTTTTCATTTTCATTTGTTTCCATGTATTTTTTTTTAATTTCTCCTCTGATTTCATTTATCCATTCATTGTCTAATAGCATGTTGTCTAACCTTCTAGTATTTGTGGTCTTTCCATTTTTTTTTCCTTGTGGTTCATTTCAATTTTCATAGCATTGTGTTCAGAACATATGCACAGTATGGTATCAATCTTTTTGTACTTTTTGAGGCCTGATATGTATCCTAATATTTGAGCTACCAGATATATCACATGTACTTAAAAAGAACAAACATGTATTTTCCTATTTTAGCATAGAATCTTCTAAATTTATCTGTTAAGTCCTTCTGGACCAATGTGTCCTTCAAAGTCCTATTTTTCATGTTGATTTTCTCTTTAGATGATCTCTCCATTGATATAAGTGGTGCTTTATTAAAGTCCTATATTATTATTTTATTATTATCAATGAGTTCCTTTATGTTTATTATTCTTTGTTATATATATTTGGGTGCTTCCATATTGGGTGTATAAATATTTAAAACTGTTTGATATTCTTGTGGTGGTGTCCCATTTAGAGCATATAGTGACTTCTTTGTCTCTTGTTACAGTCTTGGTTTTAAAGTCTAGTATGCCAGATGTAAATATTGCTACTCTGGCTATACTTTGACATCAATTTGCATAATAAATAATTTCCCATGCTCCCACTTTTGACCAGTAAGTGTCTTCAGGTCTAAAATTAGTCTCTTCAAGACACAATATTGGAGGGCTTATTTTTTGGTTTATTTTTATTTTTTTCCATTCTGACTCCCTAGTTTATTTACATGCAGACTATTTATTGATAGATATGTATTTAGTGCCATTTTATTAGTTGTTTTGTCATTGTATCTGGAGATTTTGTCTGTTCTTTTATGTCTTTCATTCTGGTCTTTCCCTTCTGTTCAGGAAGTCTCCTTTAATATTTTCTGCACAGCTGCATTAGTGGCGATGAACTCTTACAGCTTTAGTTGTCTGGGAAATAATCTTTCCTTCTATTCTGAAAAATATGCTTGCTGGGTACAATATTTTTGACGTCAGATTTTTCCCATTCATCACTTTGAATGTATCATGCTTCTTCCTTCCGCCTTGCCAAGTTCCTTTTGAGAAATCTGCAGCTTGCCTTATGGATCTTTCCTTGTAATTTAAGAATTTCTGTGTTTCTGATGTTAAGACTTTTTTTCTTTTTTTTTTTTTAAGATTTTATTTTGACAGAGAGAGATCACAAGTAGGCAGAGAGAGACGGGGAAGCATGCTCCCTGCTAAGCAGAGAGCCCCACACGGGGCTGGATCCCAGGACCCCGGGATCATGACCTGAGCCGAAGGCAGAGGCTTTAACTCACTGAGCCACCCAGGCACCCCCCTTTTTTTTCTTTTTTAAGTCTTTTTTTATTATCACTAAATTTTGCAAATTGTATTGCAGTATGTATTGGTGTTAGCTGGTTTTGTTAATTTTTTCAATTGCTATTATTAGTAGTAATATTTTATTTTTTGGAGAGTTTTATGTGGCTCCTTTCTTTGGATGTCTGCTTCCTTCCTCAGGTTAAGGCATTTTTCAGCCATCATTTCCTCAAATAATTATCTTTTTTAGGATTTTACTTATTTATTTCCCAGAGAGAGAGATCACAAGTAGAGAAAAAGGCAGGCAGTGGGGGAGGGGGAAGCAGGCTCCCTGCCAATCAGAGAGCCCAATGCAGGGCTTGATCCCAGGACCCGGAGATCATGACTTGGGCCAAATGCAAAGGCTTAAAACACGGCACCACCCAGATGCCCCACTCACAGATAAATTTTCTGTCCCCATTTCTCTATTTTTCTTGTTGGGGAAGGAAACAAGTACTCCTCTCCATGAGGCAAAGGGGTCCCCTCTAAAGATCAATAAAAATAGACCAACATTCTGGCATATAATAGTGAAACCTGCAAATATTAGAGCCAAAGAAACTATCTTGATAGCTGCTAGAGAGAAGAGATGTATTATGTACAGTGTGAGGAACATTAGAAAAACATCAGACCCATCCACAGAAACCTGACAAGTCAGAAAGGGCTGGCAAGGCTTATTCAAGGTACTATAGGAGAAGAACATGCAACCAAAACTATGTTATCCATCAAGGCTGCCATTCAGAATGGACGGAGAGACAAGGACCTTCCAGGACTCATAGAAACTGAAAGAATATCTGAACAACAAACCAGCCCTGCAAGAAATGTTAATGGGGATTCTATGAACGAAGAAAGACCCGAAGAGTAATACAGACCAGACATTTACAGAAGCAATCTCTAAAAACAGGGACTTCACAGGCAACATGATGGTAAGAAAGTCCGATCTCTCAATAGTTACTGAAAACACGAACAGGACATGCTCCCATGAAATGTCATAGTGTTTCCGATTTAAAGAAGAAGACAGGATCCATCCATATGCTGTATAGAAGACATTCATTTTGAACCTAAAGACATCTCCAGACTGAAAGTGAGGAGATGGAGAACTATTCTTCATTCCGAAGGACCTCAAAAGAATGTAGCAATTCTCATATCAGACAAGTTAGATTTTAAACCAAAGACTGTAATAAGAGCTGTAGAGGGATACAATAGCATACCTCAAGGGTCTATCCAACAACAAAATCTAGCAGCTGTAAATATCTTATGCCCCCAACATGGGTGCAGCCAACTACATAAGCCAACTTTAAATCAAAATAAAGAATCCTATTAATAATGATACATGAATAGGTAGAGATCTCAACACGCCACTCACAGAAATAGATCACCTAAGGAGAAGATTTTTCAAAAAGAAAAAAGAGCTTTGAATGACACCTTAGAAGACTTGGACTTCAAAGTTATAAACAGAATATTCAGTCATAAAACCATAGAATGCCACTGTTATCAAGTACAAACGTAACTTTCTCCAAAACAGATCACATACTGGTTGATCATGGCTTTGTCATAAACCTTGAAGTCAGGCAATGAGAAAGTCAATTATCATATGGTTTCACTTACTTTGGGATGGAAGGAATCACATGGAGCACATTAGGAGTAGGAAGGGGAAAAAGATGGTGGGGGAACTGCAAAGGGAGAGAACCACAACAAAATGTAAAACTAAAGAAGCAGAGGGTTTTAGAGGGAAAGGGGTTGGGGAGATTGTTGAGGCTGGTGGTGGTTGTTAAGGAGGTCATGTACTGAATGGAACACTGGTTGTTATATTTAAACCATGAATCTAAGAACTCTACATCAAAAATTAATGCTGCACTGTTTGGTGACTTACATAACACACTCAAATATTAATAAATACATAATAAATAAATAAATAAATGACATACTGCGTAACAAATCAGGTCTAAACCAGTAACAAAATTCTGAGATTTTTCCCCTGCATTTTTTCAGACAATAATGCTTTGAAACTGGAGCCCGATCAGAAGAGGAATTTTGGAAGGAATTCAAACATTTGAAGGTCAAAGATCATCCTGCCAAGGAATGATTGTGCCAACCAGGAAATTAAAGAAGAACTTAAACAAGTCATTGAAACTAATGAAAATGAAAACACACTGCTTCAGAAACTATGGGATACTGAAAAGCTGGTCTTTAGAGGGAATTATGTAGCCATCTGAGGCTCTCTCAAAAACTTAGAAAATTCTCACATGCACAAGCTAAACTGAGCCCTGGAAATAGCATAGCAAATAGAGCTGAAACCAAGCGAAAGAATAAAGATTAGAGCAGAAATCAATGAAATAAGACACTAGTAGAACAGCAGAGCCCACCAATAAATCTAGCAGCTGGTTCTCAGAATGAATTAAGGAGATCAATAAACCTCTGGCCAGATGTAGCCAAAACAGAAGATAAAGAACCTAAGTTAATAAAATCAGGAAGGATATGGGAGAGATCATGACCAATGCAAAAGAAATGGAACTGTTAGAACATATTATCAGCAAGTATATGCCAACAAATTAGGCCATCTGGAAGAAAGAGATGCATTCCTAGAAGCTTGTAATCTACCAAGTCTGAAACAGGAAGAAAAAGGCAATCTGAACAAACCAATTACCAGCAAGGAAACTGAATCAGGAACCAAAAACCTCCCCACAAAACAAGAGTCCAGGGCCCAATACCTTCCCAGGGGAATTCTACCAAACATTTTAAGAATAAATCATTCCTATTCTAAAGAAGCTATTTCCAAAAAAAAAAAAAAAAAAAAAAAAAAAAAAAAAAAAAAAGCAACTGAAAGGAAAGCTTCCAAACTCATTTTCTGAGCTCGAGCATTACCTTGATTCCCAAGCAGACAAAGACCCCAAGAGAAAGGAGAATTACAGATGAAGAACCCTAGTGAGCACTAATACCAAATTATTCAACAATATACAAGCCAGCAGGATTCCAAGGTACATTGAAAGTGTTGTTCAACATCACCAGGTGAGGTTTATTCCTGGGATATAAGGCAGGTTCAACATTCACAAATCAATTGATGTGATAGGTCATATAAACAAAAGAAAGACGAGGACCATATCATCCTCTCATTTGATGCAGAAAAAAAACATTTGGCAAATTACAACATCCTTTCATGTTTAAACCTCCTCAAAATATAGGGATAGAGGGAACATATATTATAAAAACCATCTATGAAGAGCCCACAGCAAACATTATTCTCAATGAGGAAAAACTGACAGCTTTTCCCTTAAGGTCAGGAACAGGACAGGGATGCCCACTCTCACCACTTTTCTTGAACATAGCATTAGAAGTTCTAGCTTCAGCATTTGGACAACAATAACAAATAAAAGGGATTCAAGTTGTCATAGAAGAAGTCAAACTGTCTCTCTCGACATATGACAATATACTTTTTGTGAAAACCCCAAAAGCCTCCACCCCTAAATTACTTGAACTCATACAGCAATTCAGCAATGTGCAGGATTCCAAAATCAAAGCCCAGAAATCTCTGGCTTCTCTAAACACTAACAATGTGAATGTTGAAAGAGAAATGAAGGTGTCAATTCCATTAACCATAGCACCCAAACCCATAAGATGCCTAGGAATAAACCTAACCAAAGAGGTAAATGATCTCTACTGTAAACTACAGAACACCGAGGAAGGACTTGTAGGAAAATGCAAAGAAATGGAAAAACATTCCATGCTCCTGGATTGGAAGAATAAACACCGTAAAAATGCCTATGTTGTCCAGAGCACTCTACCTATTCAACACAATCCCTATCAAAATACCCTCAAAATTATTCACAGCCCTAAAACAAATAATCCTAAAATTTGCATGTAGCCAGAAAGGACCTACCCCAAATAGCCAGGGGATCGCTGAACAAGAGAACCAAAGTTGGGGACATCGCAATGCCTGACTTAAAGCTAGTTATACAAAGCTGTGATCATGGGCACCTGGGTGGCTCAGTGGGTTAGGCCTCTGCTTTCGGCTTGGGTCATGAATCCAGGGTCCTGGGATCAAGCCCTACATCGGGCTCCCTGCTCAGCGGGGAGCCTGCTTCCCCCTCTCTCTCTCCCTGCTGCTCTGCCTCCTTGTGATCTCTCTCTCTCTCTCTCTGTCAAATAAATAAAATTTTAAAAAAATGAAAAAGGAATGCAAATATTTAATTCAGTTAGCCTATCTATATTATGTAGCATTACATTAGAATTATTGCTATTTACATATGCCTGGAAATATAGGGGAAAGAGAGCAAATATATAAAACTTTTTTTAGATCTAGCACACATGAAAGAGATTTTAATAGAATATCCTACTAGTTTAAAAGGTAAGGAACATTAATTTCAAGTAGGGGCTGTAACATTTTTTAGGAATGGAGCTTTTGAAGCTTACAATGAATGGTCGACAGTTTATTTACTAATAAACCTCTTAGACTGATAAGTACCTTGTCACTGTATTTCAGGTAAAAAGGACAACATTATCAAGGATACAGTTCAAAACATGGTTTGGGTTCATCTCCGGTGTTGTGGTCCAGAGAAGGTGATCACATGACTAAATCAGGGCCCATCAGGATTAATCATGGACCTTTGCTAGGTCTACTGGGAAAAAAAAATCTTTTCACTGAAATTCAGAGACTAAAAATCACGTAAGCCTAAACATGACGAATGCTATCATCATCGCCATATCAAGACAGCCAAAATGAAAACAAAAGTTACTTTGAGGAAGGAAAAAACAATAGATGAGTTATGTGGTCCTACATCTGGAATAGCAAACTTAAAAGTCTGACAGGGAAAGGATGCAAATGTCTAAGGAAATATCTATAAAACCAAATGGATTGGTGGGATCTGTGGAAAATGAAGAAATACTATTCATAAAAAATGAAATTTGATTTTATTTCAAGTATTATTGTGATCACAATAGCTTTGTGACCAGATTTTTCCTGGTGGGTACCAGATGGCAACTTCTGCATGAATCTTAGAACATATAAAGCCTCAAGAGGAATGGCTGATCTATTTTATGCGTACAATAGTTTCTCTTTATGGTAATAACATACAAAAATGAATGTGAGCAAGAAAAGGAGTACAAGATTAATGTAAGGTTTAAATATGAGACAACACAGTTGTTTAAGCTAAATGGATATAGCGCCGAGGTTTAAATCCCACATTTGTCACTTCCTCCCTATGCTAAGCCTCTCTGCCCCAGTTCTCTCATTTCTATACTAGGAAAGGAAAAGAAAAATGCCTGCTCCTTATGATTCTCATGGGGACTAAGTGAGTTAGTATATGTGAAGTTCTTAGATTAGGTCAGGCACATGATACATGCTCACTGAAAGCTAGTTTGATTCTATAGTTGCCATATACTATTCCATAACCACTAGCCATGTGGGACAATTCAGATTCAAATTAAAAAACTGAAATGTTTCATTAGCCACATTTCCAAGGCTCAATGGCCACACATATCATAGAATATTTTCATCATCAGAAAAAGTTCTAGTAGACATCAGTGCTCTATACTATGAGATTACTATGCTAGTGACAGAGTCAGAGAGGTAAGGGACATGGTTTCTTAGGTAAATAATGATTTCCAAGTCTCTGCCCTGTCATCACACGAAATGGCAACCATCAACCTCCTCTTTTAAAAGACCTAGTCCCTTCTCATGTGGCCTGCTGTCTCATCCTGGGCCCCTGAAGCTCAGGTAGACTGATATGTAAACCCAGCTGGACTCTGGACCTGTTCACAGGGAAAACCTTCTATGCCAACCAAGTCTGTTCTTCAGACAGCTCAATGAGGGAGTAACTTTGATGTGCTCAAGCTTCTACCCCCGTTTGCCAATAGGTGGCATCAATGCCCCAAGGTAAATATTCTCCATTGATCCTGAAATAGGACATGTGAACTCAGTTTGGAAGGAACTAAACAGGAAATCAAAAGAAACATTAGTCTATGTATATCCTATTATAAAATCTCAGTTCAAAAAATACAAAATTCATCAGTAGATTTTTTCATGTGGACATTCTACTATCATCTCTGTTGAACACATCCTGGAATTCAAGGGCATCATGAAGCAGCATCCAGTCTTCCTTTATCATGTCTCTTTCTGAGCTCTTTCGTGAAGCCTCTACTCTACTCAGGCTTCCTTTCCAAACCCTGATTATGCCATGTTCATTTGCACTTCTGCACATTTGCTCATTTGCTCATGTTCGGTCTCCTGTCTGGAATGGCTTCTCTAATACTTTCTTCGTATATTCAAATTGTTCCATTCATAAATTTCCAGATAAAGTCTTACCTTCTTGAAGCCACTTATGAAGAGTTATCACGTATCTACTACTAAAGAATGTCTGTAACACGTAATACAGAATTTTACTATATGACATGTGCATCATCTATCATATATAGAGCATGCATATTCCTCTACCTTGAAAACATATCTTAAATCATCCTCCACAGTAAATATATCTTGATTTTTAAGAAGTAACATTGCATTGTACTGCACTTGTCTATTATAATGGGGGACAGAATAATAATTGCTAGACCACTATTCTTGAGGAAGGAAGATAGGTTCTAGAAGACATTTGGAGGGAGGGGCCTTCCAGAACAGCATGAACAATTCAACAATAGTACATTCAGTTTAATCTGAGATAGGTGCTAAACATGATGATGAGAGTTCCTGGAAGTTGGTGACAGCCCCAGTTCCCTCAGTAAGCCAAGAGCCAAGTTGGCCAGAAAGAGAGTAGACAGAGGAAGAGATGGTTGAAATTTGAAGAAAGAAAAAAAAAACCAAATCATGTAAGTCTTCTGAATAAGTAAGAAACAGAATGGACTAGAGAACTGTCAGAGGAGAATAAGAAGGGGAAAGAATGTTCCCTGCAGAGGATAAAAACAGATTTTGTCTATGGAAGGGATAAAAATTGATAGCTCCTAAATAGATACTAAAGAGTAATTTGAGATTTATAGAAGAAAATAAAAGCAAAACAAACAAAGGCCACTGTAGGTAATGCTATCATGTAGGCAAAATGAAATAATCCATACACAGTGTATATGTATGTGTGTGCATGCAAGAGAACACTGAGTTGTGACTCAATCGTAAAACACTGTTGTAAAACCTTTATAAAATAACCGAACACACTTTAAAAAAAATTTATTTATTTGACAGACAGATCACAAGTAGGTGATCACTCTGCTGAGCAGAGAGCCTCATGCGAGGCCGATGCGAGGCTTGACCCCAGGACCCTGAGATCATGACCTGAGCCGAAGGCAGAGGCTTAATCCACTGAGCCACCCAGGTGCTCCCCAAACACACTTTTGTATGTAATTTGTCTCTTTATGGAAAGGACCTTTTCTATATACTATACTGATGTTTAAGAATACTTAGAATTGACAATATAGCAGTAAAACTTTTTTATAGGTAAAATATGGAATGACTTAGCAATCAATGATGGTGAAATAAGCAGAGAATTCTAGTCTCAGAGCACCTGGGTGGCTCTGTTTGTTCAGCAACTGCCTTCGGCTCAGGTCATGATCCTGGAGTCTCAGGATTAAGTCAGGCATCACGCTCCCTGTTCAGCAGGGAGTGTGCTTCTCCCTCTGACCTTCTCCTGTCTCAGGTTCTCTCTCTCTCTCTTTCTCCCTCTCTCAAATAAATAAAACCTTAAAAAAAAGAATCCTAGTCTCAAAGATCAATCTATGTGAAAAAGATGTTTTAGTAACAGAATAGATACAGGATGCCCATCATCTGTTACTTGAATAGTACAGAAACTGACTATATGATATTAGGTCTATTTCTCTGGATGGAAGTCCAGAGAAAAATGGGGGCAGCAATGAAGAGAAAAACAAACTCTAGACAATGATAAAAGGACCTAGGCCCATTAACCTTAACCTCCATAAGACTTCCAAAGCAAATATAACCTTTATGTATTCTTTAAATTGAAGCATAGTTGACATATTGTATTGGTTCCACATGTACAATACAGTGATTCAACATTATGCAATAATCACCATGATAAATCTAGGTACCATCTGTCACCAAAGTTGTTATAATATTAACTGTATTCCCCATGTTGTATATTTCAGAACCCTGTCTTATTTATTACTGAATGTTTGTACCTTTTAGTCCCCACTCCCTGTTTGACTCTCTCCCTACCATCCTCTCCTCTGGCAAACACCAGATTGTTCTCTGTAGCTATGAGTGTTTTCATTTTGTTTGTTCCTTTGTTTTACTTTTTTTTACTTTCCATGCACAAGTGAGATCATATGGTATCTGTCTTTCTCTGTCTGACTAATTTCACTTAGCATATATCCTCTAGGTGTTTCCATGTTACTGCAAATGACAAGATCCCCTGCATGTCCTGACTTGGAAGAACAATGTTTACTAAAACATACAGTAATGTATAAGCAAATAGAAGAAAAAGGAAAAAAAAACTAATACAAAGACACACAACTAAAAATTAGTTCAGTTCTGTTTCTTGATATTATTAACAAGGCAAGAAATGAGCCTACACATAGAACCAAATAGAAGGCATCTTTGAAAATCCACATTCTTGGCTTAGTTAACATTTGTCTCCCTTTCTAGCATGCAAAGAAGAAGGCTGAATGATTACAATAGAAAAATAAAGTAACTTTATTAAAACTGCAAGACTATTATTCTCAGTAAATAACAGATTTATTATTTTGAAATTCTGGATACTTTAGATGATTCAAGTTTCCATTAACACTTTTCCATTAATACTGCTTTGTAATGGGAAATGAAATAATTATATAATCCCTAAAAATAAAATTAAAAATATACGATTTGTTGAGATAACTGAAATAAAGACAATGAAGTTGCATCTATTGACAAATAAATGGAGATGCTACAAAGTCGTTCCTTTCCCAACTATACACAAAAATAAGTTCATTTTCCAGTGCAGTATTTTAATTGAATCCATCCTTCTTGGAATTAGAAATAAATAAAAATGAGATTAATAGATTCCATTATTTTAAAAAAATCCAATACACTGTGGACATTTTCAGGCCACGCAAGTATGTTAACATCAATAGCTACATCCTCCAAATGTGAAAGATAGCAATAAAGTAGTGCACGTGGAAGGCTGTGACTGTTCCTCCTCAGTGGCCAGTGATTTTGATGAATCTGTATGCTGCATCATGAGAACTAGACAATCCAATAATCCAAAATCAAATCTTAGACTTCTCTCTCTCAAAACCTCTTAACATTGATTAGGCAATCTGTTTTGTCTTAAAATGCAATGGCATCTCCTCGCAGTTTTAAGTGTTTTTGAGTCATAAGCTATACCCAGATTAGGATAACACAGGCTGAAGTACTCAGTCCCTGCTATTAGGGGGTATTTAGTCAACAGGTCAACTTTCACTTATACCACAACTAGGACACTAAGTCATTATCAGAAAATGAGAGGCTTTTCACTTTAATGCATTACTGTCCAATCTCAGAAATCAATATGAGATTGTTTTTCTTATCAATTGCTTGATATCAAGAGACAAAAAGAAGTTCCAGGATGTTAAAGATTAGCTAACTCTTGTTTTTCCAAAGTATTTTTTTAAATTACTCTTTTCTTGTGATTTTTTTTTTCTGGTATTACATCCTAGGTATATAACGGAAATCAAGAGATTTTTGCACAGATTTGTATTTGTTAGTTAGTCACCTGGCAGGTAGCTGGTCATGCATTCACTGGGCACCTACATGTGAGGAGTGAAGGTCCCAGAACAGAGAGGTTTGTGAGCTACTCATGGGTCTGTTCATTAAAACATCATCTCATTGTGGTTTTGATTTGTATTTCCCTGATGGGGGGGTAGGGGGATAGGAGAAGAATAAATGAAACAAGATGGGATTGGGAGGGAGACAAACCATAAATGACTCTTAATCTCACAAAACAAACTGGGGGTTGCTGCGGGGAGGTGGGATTGGGAGAGGGGGAGCGGGCTATGGACATTGGGGAGGGGAGGCGAACCATAAGAGACTATGGACTCTGAAAAACAACCTGAGGGTTTTGAAGGGTCAGGGGTGGGAGGTTGGGGGAACAGGTGGTGGGTGATGGGGAGGGCACGTTTTGCATGGAGCACTGGGTGTTGTGCAAAAAGAATGAATACTGTTACGCTGAAAAAAAAATAAATAAAAAGGGAAAAAAAAAACAAAAAAAAACATCAAAGCTGCATGGTTTTCAGGGATGTATCACTTTGAGACGGAACTTTCCTAATTAGGCCACAGATGGCCAGACAGATTTCAACAAGCTAAAGGAAGAGGAGAAAAGAGCTATTCTTCGACATTACCATTTGATTGATCATGTGAGGCCATCTCGTACAATATTTTGGAGAGTTCCCGTTATAGGAAATGCAACAAAAATCCTGTAGTTGTCATATTTCACCACAGTTCTTGTAATCAAGCAGGCCAGCAGAACAGATGCTGCCATGACTTGTTCATGTTAAAACTATTATTCACTTCATTAGATCAATGTTTTCTTGTTCCAAAGTTTTCCTATGGTTTTGCTTTTCTTTCTCTGCTCCTTGCTCACAGAGAAATCATTTGCCTGAACTTCCTAGGTTAATAAGATATTCTCCCCAATCAGTCAGGGCAAAGGGATCCCTGGACCCAGGGATGTTCTATTACACACCATCGTTTTCATGCATGGATACATAGACGGTACACCCAGATTTTGATTTCCAACCATTAGCCCAGTTGTCCAACAGTATACTTAACGGTATCCGGGGGAATGAGTAAGCTTGATGTTGAATGCAAACCAGCTTATTGAAAGAACAGGATCACTTCATATTACATTACAAAGCAATAAAATAAAAAAGAAGGCCACAGGAAGATATTTAATGTATATTCATCGTGTTTATCTCATATGGGGTTGTATAATTACTGAGGTAAGTGGAATACAGCATGACAAAAGTTTTAAGCCTAGGATTTCCAGCAGAATTATGTAGACTATGAAATATATCTGTGTATAACTTGAATACATATCGTATTAAAATTAAGCTTCATGGGGTGCCTGGGTGTCTCAGTGGATTAAAGCCTCTGCTTTCGGCTCAGGTCAGGATCCCAGGGTTCTGGGATCTAGCGCAGCATCGGGCTCTCTACTCAACAGGGAGCCTGCTTCTTCCTCTCTCTCTCTGCCTGCTTCTCTGCCTACTTGTGATCTCTGCCTGTTAAGTAAATAAATAAAATCTTTTAAAAAAAATTAAGCTTCAAAGAAGAGCAAAATCCACTTTCTGATTAAATAAGTCTATACATATAGACTTTTGAAAGGTGATATACATATTTTATAATGTAATTAAATGAACATTTAAATATTGAATAAATGTATGTTATGTACACATTTTTAAATCAGAATAATAAGCCTTATTTGGATTCAGAATGCATCATAAGATTAGATGTAGGCTCCTTATCAACTGGAATGTACATAGGTCTTATTCAAAGGTGTATGCCTGAGGCAAGGAAAGCACCCAATATTTGTAGAATTAGATTAAATAATGTTCAAAGTGACATATCAATCCATTTAAACATGTTAAGTAGTTCAAAATCATCTAGTCAACATGTTTCTACCCTGTAATAACTCTTTTTTTAAAAGACTTTTTATTTATTTATTTGACAGACAGAGATCACAAGTAGGCAGAGAGGTAGGCAGAGAGAGAGGAAGGGAAGCAGGCTCCCCACTGAGCAGAGAGCCCAATGTGGGGCTCGATCCCAGGACCCTGGGATCATGACCTGAGCTGAAAGCAGAGGCTTTAACCCACTGAGCCACCCAGGTGCCCTCTAATAACTCTTTATGGAACTGTTGTGTTGACATGACATTATACAAGCCAGCAACTTTTCAACCACACTGATCACCTGAGACTACATTTGAAGTACTACATTTATTATTAAAAAGTAGTACATTTATTATAATAAAGCTGACACTATGACTAAACGCTTGTGTACCCTAAAATTCATATGTTGGAGCCCTAAATCCCTCAATATGATATAATTTAGAGATTGAGTCTTTGAGAAGTAATTGCATTTGAATAAGTTCATGAAGGTGGATCCCTCATGATGACATCGGTATACCTATTAGGGGATGAGGGGCCCAGAGATATTTAATTATGTGACTGGAAACCAGTTCCAATGGTTCCTGCCCAATTAAACCTGAAACTCTAAGAAGGCTCTCAAATCTGATCTTTGATCTTTTTTCACCTGCTTTCTCTCTTTCTTAGTCATCAAAAAAAAAATAATAAAAAGTAGAAAAACCGGGGGAAGGAGTCAAGGTGGAGGAGAAGTAGCAGCCTGAGACTACATCAGGTAGCAGGAGATCAGCTCGATAGCTTATCTAAACATTGCAAACACCTACAAATCCAACGGGAGATCGAAGAGAAGAAGAACAGCAACTCTAGAAACAGAAAATCAACCACTTTCTGAAAGGTAGGACTGGCGGAGAAGTGAATCTAAAACGACAGGAAGATAGACCGCGGGGGGAGGGGCCGGCTCAGCAAGCGGCAGAGGAACAGAGCACAAAATCAGGACTTTTAAAAGTCTGTTCCACTGAGGGACATTGCTCCAGGGGCTAAACCGGGGAGAAGCCCACGCGGGGCCAGCGTGGCCCCAGGCCCCGCAGGGTCACAGAAGGATCGGGGGTGTCGGAGTGTCGGAGAGCTCGCAGGTATTAGAACGGAGAAGCCGGCTGCAGAGACAGAGCCGAGGACTGAACTCTCAGCTCGGGGTTACCTTGAACTGGTCGCGGGCTGGGTGAGCTCGGAGCGCGGCTAGAGGCTGGGGATACGGGAGTGATTGGGTGCTGTCCTCTGGGGGCGCACTGAGGAGTGGGGCCCCAGGCTCTCGGCTCCTCCGGGCCGGAGACTGGGAGGCCGCCATTTTCATTCCCGTCCTCCGGAACTCTACGGAAAGCGTTCAGGGAACAGAAGCTCCCAAAAGCGAATCCGAGCCGATTACTTAGTCCGGCCACCGGTAAGGGCGGTGCAATCCCACCTCGGGCAAAGACACTTGAGGTCACTACAACAGGCCCCTCCCCCAGAAGATCAACAAAATATCCAGCCAGGACGAAGTTCATCTATCAGGAGAAAGCAGGTTCATTCCTAAATCAGCAGAGCAATTCCAGAGGAGGAGAAAGCAAAGCACGGAACTCATGGCTTTCTCCCCATGATTCTTTAGTCTTGCGGCTACTTCAATTTTTTTTTTTCTTTTTTCAATTTTTTTTTCTTTTTTCTTTTTTCTTCTTCTGCTAAATTTTTCTAAAACTTTTACCCTTTTCTTTTTTAACGTTTTTTGACTAGTTCATCTAAATATATATATTTTTTCTTTCTTTTTTATATTTTTTTATTTGTTTTATTTTTTTAATTTTTTTCTTTTTATTTTCCTTTTTTTTTCTTTTTTTTTTCAGAACCTGTTTTTATCCCCTTTCTCCCCCCCACAATTAGGGGTCTCTTCTGATTTGGTTACAGCGCATTTTTCTGGGGTCTTTGCCACCCTTTTAGTAGTTTATTTGCTCCCTCATATCCTCTTATCTGGACAAAATGACAAGGCGGAAAAAATCACCACAAACAAAAGAACAAGAGACAGTACCGAAGGCTAGGGACCTAATCAACACAGACATTGGTAATATGTCAGATCAAGAGTTCAGAATGATGATTCTGAACATTCTAGCCGGGCTCGAAAAAGGCATGGAAGATATTAGAGAAACCCTCTCTGGAGATATTAAAGCCCTTTCTGGAGAAATTAAAGAACTAAAATCTAACCAAGTTGAAATCAAAAAAGCTATTAATGAGGTGCAATCAAAAACAGAACACTCATGAAAGAATTGAAGAAGACACAAAAAGATGGAACACTGTTCCATGCTCTTGGATTGGAAGAATAAACATTGTTAAAATGTCTATACTGCCTAGAGCAATCTATACTTTTAATGCCATTCCGATCAAAATTCCACCAATATTTTTCAAAGAGGTGGAGCAAATAATCCTAAAATTTGTATGGAGCCAGAAGAGACCCCGAATTGCTAAGGAAATGTTGAAAAACAAAAACAAAACTGGCGGCATCACGTTACCCGATTTCAAGCTTTACTACAAAACTGTGATCACCAAGACAGCGTGGTACGGGCATAAAAACAGACACATAGACCAGTGGAACAGAGTGGAGAGCCCAGATATGGACCCTCAACTCTATGGTCAAATAATCTTCGACAAAACAGGAAAAAATATTCAATGGAAAAAAGACAGTCTCTTCAATAAATGGTGCTGGGAAAACTGGACAGCGATATGTAGAAGAATGAAACTCGACCATTCTCTTACACCGTACACAAAGATAAACTCGAAATGGATAAAAGACCTCAACGTGAGACAGGAATCTATCAGAATCCTAGAGGAGAACATAGGCAGTAACCTCTTCGATATCAGCCACAGCAACTTCTTTCAAGATATGTCTCCAAAGGCCAAGGAAACAAAAGCAAAAATGAACTTTTGGGACTTCATCAAGATCAAAAGCTTCTGCACAGCAAAGGAAACAGTCAAGAAAACAAAAAGGCAACCCACGGAATGGGAGAAGATATTTGCAAATGACAGTACAGACAAAAGGTTGATATCCAGGATCTATAAAGAACTTCTCAAACTCAACACACACAAAACAGATAATCATATCAAAAAAATGGGCAGAAGATATGAACAGACACTTCTCCAATGAAGACATACAAATGGCTATCAGACACATGAAAAAATGTTCATCATCACTAGCCATCAGGGAGATTCAAATTAAAACAACATTGAGATACCACCTAACACCAGTTAGAATGGCCAAAATTTAGCAAGACAGGAAACAACGTGTGTTGGAGAGGATGTGGAGAAAGGGGAACCCTCTTACACTGTTGGTGGGAATGCAAGTTAGTGCAGCCACTTTGGAGAACAGTGTGGAGATTCCTGAAGAAATTAAAAATAGAGCTTCCCTATGACCCTGCAATTGCACTGCTGGGTATTTACCCCAAAGATACAGATGTAGTGAAAAGAAGGGCCATTTGTACCCCAATGTTTATTGCAGCAATGGCTACGGTCGCCAAACTGTGGAAAGAACCAAGATGCCCTTCAACGGATGAATGGATAAGGAAGATGTGGTCCATATACACAATGGAGTATTATGCCTCCATCAGAAAGGATGAATACCCAACTTTTGTAGCAACATGGACGGGACTGGAAAAAATTATGCTGAGCGAATTAAGTCAAGAAGAGAGAGTCAAGTATCATATGGTCTCACTTATTTGTGGAGCATAACAAATAACATGGAGGACATGGGGAGATGGAGAGGAGAGGGAGTTGAGGGAAACTGGAAGGGGAGATGAACCATGAGAGTCTATGGACTCTGAAAAACAACCAGAGGGTTATGAAGGGGCGGCAGGGGGGTGGGGGGGGTGGGAGGTTGAGGAACCAGGTGGTGGGTAATAGGGAGGGCACGTACTGCATGGAGCACTGGGTGTGATGCCAAAACAATGAACACTGTTATGCTGTAAATAAACAAATAAAAATATATATATATATATAAAAATGGAGGCTCTCACTGCTAGGATAAATGAGGCAGAAGAAAGAATTAGTGATATAGAAGACCAAATGACAGAGAATAAGGAAGCCGAGCAAAAGAGGGACAAACACCTACTGGACCATGAGGGGAGAATTCGAGAGATAAGTGACACCATAAGACGAAACATTAGAATAATTGGGATTCCAGAAGAAGAAGAAACAGAGAGGGGAGCAGAAGGTCTATTGGAGAGAATCATTGGAGAGAATATCCCTAATATGGCAAAGGGAACAAGCATCAAAATCCAGGAGATTCAGAGAACCCCCTCAAAGTCAACAAGAATAGGTCCACACCCCGTCACCTAATAGTAAAATTTACAAGTCTTAGTGACAAAGAGAAAATCCTGAAAGCAGCCCGAGAAAAGAAGTCTGTAACATACAATGGTAAAAATATTAGATTGGCGGCAGACTAATCCACAGAGACCTGGCAGGCCAGAAAGAGCTGACATGATATATTCAGAGCACTAAACGAGAAAAACATGCAGCCAAGAATACTCTATCCAGCTAGGCTATCATTGAAAATAGAAGGAGAGATCAAAAGCTTCCAGGACAAACAAAAACTGAAAGAATTTGCAAACACCAAACCAGCTCTACAGGAAATATTGAAAGGGGTCCTCTAAGCAAAGAGAGAGCCTAAAAGTAGTAGATCAGAAAGGTACAGAGACAATATACAGTAACAGTCAACTTACAGGCTAATAATGGCACTAAATTCATATCTCTTAATAGTTACCCTGAATGTTAATGGGCTAAATGCCCCAATCAAAAGACACAGGGTATCAGAATGGATAAAAAAACAAAACCCATCAGTATGTTGCCTACAAGAAACTCATTTTAGACGCGAAGACACCTCCAGATTTAAAGTGAGGGGGTGGAAAACAATTTACCATGCTAATGGGCATCAGAAGAAAGCTGGGGTGGCAATCCTTATATCAGATCAATTAGATTTCAAGCCAAAGACTATAATAAGAGATGAGGAAGGACACTATATCCAACTCAAAGGGTCTGTCTAACAAGAAGATCTAACAATTTTAAATATCTATGCCCCTAACGTGGGAGCAGCCAAATATATCAACCAATTAATAACAAATTCAAAGAAACACATCAATAATAATACAATAAGTAGGGGACTTGAACACTCCCCTCACTGAAATGGACAGATCATCCAAGTCAAAGATCAACAAGGAAATAAAGGCCTTAAATGACACACTGGACCAGATGGACATCACAGATATATTCAGAACATTTCATCCCAAAGCAACAGAATACACATTCTTCTCTAGTGCACATGGAACTTTCTCCAGAATAGATCACATCCTGGGTCACAAATCAGGTCTCAACCGGTATCAAAAGATTAGGATTATTCCCTGCATATTTTCAGACCACAATGCTCTGAAGCTAGAACTCAATCACAAGAGGAAAGCTGGAAAGAACCCAAATACATGGAGACTAAACAGCATCCTTCTAAAGAATGAATGGGTTAACCAGGAAATTAAAGAAGAATTGAAAAAATTCATGGAAACAAATGATAATGAAAACACAACAGTTCAAAATCTGTGGGACACAGCAAAGGCAGTCCTGAGAGGAAAATATATAGCGGTACAAGCCTTTCTCAAGAAACAAGAAAGGTCTCAAGTACACAACCTATCCCTACGCGTAAAGGAGCTGGAGAAAGAACAAGAAAGAAACCCTAAACCCAGCAGGAGAAGAGAAATCATAAAGATCAGAGCAGAAATCAATGAAATAGAAACGAAAAAAAAAATAGAAAATATCAATGAAACTAGGAGCTGGTTCTTTGAAAGAATCAATAAGATTGATAAACCCCTGGCCAGACTCATCAAAAAGAAAAGAGAAAGGACCCAAATCAATAAAATCATGAATGAAAGAGGAGAGATCACAACTAACACCAAAGAAATACAGACAATTATAAGAACATACTATGAGCAACTCTACGCCAACAAATTGGACAATCTGGAAGAAATGGATGCATTCTTAGAGCCAAATAAACTACCACAACTGAACCAGGAAGAAATAGAAAACCTGAACAGGCCCATAACCAGTAAGGAGATTGAAACAGTCATCCAAAATCTCCAAACAAACAAAAGCCCAGGGCCAGACGGCTTCCCAGGGGAATTCTACCAAACATTTAAAGAAGAACTCATTCCTATTCTCCTGAAACTGTTCCAAAAAATAGAAATGGAAGGAAAACTTCCAAACTCATTTCATGAGGCCAGCATCACCTTGATCCCAAAACCAGACAAGGATCCCACCAAAAAAGAGAACTACAGATCAATATCCTTGATGAACACAGATACAAAAATTCTCGCCAAAATACTAGCCAATAGGATTCAACAGTACATTAAAAGGATTGTTCACCACGATCAAGGGGGATTTATTCCAGGGCTGCAGGGTTGGTTCAACATCCGCAAATCAATCAATGTGATAGAACACATTAATAAAAGAAAGAACAAGAAACATATGATACTCTCAATAGATGCTGAAAAAGCATTTGACAAAGTACAGCATCCCTTCCTGATCAAAACTCTTCAAAGTGTAGGGATAGAGGGCACATACCTCAATATTATCAAAGCCATCTATGAAAAACCCACCGCAAATATCATTCTCAATGGAGAAAAACTGAAAGCTTTTCCGTTAAGGTCAGGAACACGGCAGGGATGTCCATTATCACCACTGCTATTCAACATAGTACTAGAAGTCCTAGCCTCAGCAATCAGACAACAAAAAGAAATTAAAGGCATCCAAATTGGTAAGGAAGAAGTCAAACTATCACTCTTCGCAGATGATATGATACTATATGTGGAAAACCCAAAAGACTCCACTCCAAAACTGCTAGAACTTTTACAGGAATTCAGTAAAGTGTCAGGATATAAAATCAATGCACAGAAATCAGTTGCATTTCTGTACACCAACAAGACAGAAGAAAGAGAAATTAAGGAGTCAATCCCATTTACAATTGTACACAAAACTATAAGATACCTAGGAATAAACCTAACCAAAGAGACTAAGAATCTATACACAGAAAATTATAAAGTACTCATGAAAGAAATTGAGGAAGACACCAAAAAATGGAAAAATGTTCCATGCTCCTGGATTGGAAGAATAAATATTGTGAAAATGTCTATGCTACCTAAAGCAATCTACACATTTAATGCAATCCCTATCAAAATACCATCCATTTTTTTCAAAGAAATGGAACAAATAATCCTCAAATTTATATGGAACCAGAAAAGACCTCAAAAAGCCAAAGGAATATTGAAAAAGAAAGCCAAAGTGGGTGGCATCACAATTCCGGACTTCAAGCTCTATTACAAAGCTGTCATCATCAAGACAGCATGGTACTGGCACAAAAACAGACACATAGATCATTGGAACAGAATAGAGAGCCCTGAAATGGACCCTCAACTCTATGGTCAACTAATCTTCGACAAAGCAGGAAAGAATGTCCAATGGAAAAAAGACAGCCTCTTCAATAAATGGTGCTGGGAAAATTGGACAGCCACATGCAGAAAAATGAAATTGGACCACTTCCTTACACCACACACGAAAATAGAATCCAAATGGATGAAGGACCTCAATGTGAGAAAGGAATCCATCAAAATCCTTGAGGAGAATGCAGGCAGCAACCTCTTCGACCTCAGCTGTAGCAACATCTTCCTAGGAACAATGGCAAAGGCAAGGGAAGCAAGGGGAAAAACGAACTATTGGGATTTCATCAAGATCAAAAGCTTTTGCACAGCAAAGGAAACAGTTAACAAAACCAAAAGACAACTGACAGAATGGGAGAAGATATTTGCAAACGACATGTCAGATAAATGGCTAGTATCCAAAATCTATAAGGAACTTATCAAACTCAACACCCAAAGAACAAACAATCCAATCAAGAAATGGGCAGAGGACATGAACAGACATTTCTGCAAAGAAGACATCCAGATGGCCAACAGACACATGAAAAAGTGCTCCACGTCACTCGGCATCAGGGAAATAGAAATCAAAACCACAATGAGATATCACCTCACACCAGTCAGAATGGCTAAAATGAACAAGTCAGGAAATGACAGATGCTGGAGAGGATGTGGAGAAAGGGGAACCCTCCTCCACTGTTGGTGGGAATGCAAGCTGGTCCAACCACTCTGGAAAACAGCATGGAGGTTCCTCAAAATGTTGAAAATAGAACTACCCTATGACCCAGCAATTGCACTACTGGGTATTTACCCTAAAGATACAAACATAGTGATCCGAAGGGGCACGTGTACCCGAATGTTTATAGCAGCAATGTCTACAATAGCCAGACTATGGAAAGAACCTAGATGTCCATCAAGAGATGAATGGATAAAGAAGATGTGGTATATATTCACAATGGAATACTATGCAGCCATCAAAAGAAAAGAATTCTTGCCATTTGCGACGACGTGGATGGAACTAGAGCGTATCATGCTTAGTGAAATAAGTCAATCGGAGAAAGACAACTATCATATGATCTCCCTGATATGAGGACATGGAGAAGCAACATGGGGGGGTAGGGGGATAGGAGAAGAATAAATGAAACAAGATGGGATTGGGAGGGAGACAAACCATAAATGACTCTTAATCTCACAAAACAAACTGGGGGTTGCTGGGGGGAGGTGGGATTGGGAGAGGGGGAGGGGGCTATGGACAGTGGGGAGGGGAGGCGAACCATAAGAGACTATGGACTCTGAAAAACAACCTGAGGGTTTTGAAGGGTCAGGGGTGGGAGGTTGGGGCAACCTGAGGGTTTTGAAGGGTTAGGGGTGGGAGGTTGGGGGAACAGGTGGTGGGTAATGGGGAGGGCACGTTTTGCATGGAGCACTGGGTGTTGTGCAAAAAGAATGAATACTATTACGCTGAAAAAATAAATAAAATGGAAAAAAAAAGAACTTAAATGTATGAATTTTCAATGAACATATACACAGCTGTATATAACAAGAAGCTGAGTTAGGAAAGAAATCACACACACACACACACACACACACACACACACACACACACATACCAGTGGAAGAGTAAGGCTCAACAACTAGTAGGTCAGGGTGAGGGGGAGGTGGAATACATGCATGTTGATGCGGGAAACAGCTCGTGAGCTCTTGGCATTAGTAAATCGAATGGAAGTCACTCAGGTTTTCAGTTTCTGTCTCGTATTCATGTGTGTGTGGATGAGAAGACTCAAAGATGAAAAAGAAAAGAAAAAGCAGGTGGGGTAAAAAAAAAAAGAAGTTAAAAGAAAATCTGTAAATGTCTCTACTTTCAAGAAACAGTGACTGTCCTTTGGTGATATGGTGTGTAGAAATGTCTAACACAGAAAATAAGAATACACAAAAGTCTGTGGGATTTTCACAGTCCTCTTTCCAAAACTGGCTCATTTTTCCATCCATTGAAATGCACAAGGAACTCAAGACCAAGACTACCAAATACTGAAGATGTGGATAAAATGCCACACTAAAGTCCACACATAGCTGACTGGTCAAAAGGGGGCAGATAATTGGATACGAACAACCAAAGTTATAGGTGCAACATCATGAATACCATTCTACACACTCAGAGGGAAGAGGGAATATGATAAACCATGTAAAAGAGTGTTTCTTCACAGGTTGTTAACACTGGAAGCTATTTTAAAATCCTAGTGACTAATATTGAAAACAGTAACATTAACAGCAAACATTTATTTAGTGTTTACTGGGCGAGTGGCAGGCATTTCTAAGCATGCTTATGTGCAGGAACTCATTGAATTTTACCCTCATACCGACCCTGTGATGTGGGGTATCATCATTTTTGTCACTTCATCGGTGAGGAAAATGAAGCATAGTGAGGTTATGTGCTGTGCTCAAGGTTCACACCTACACCTTCCGGAGTGGGGATTTGAATCTAGGCACGTTGGCTCCGCGCTCTGCTGCCTACAGGAACAACAATGGTTGAGCTCTTACAATGCACTAGAATCTGCTCTGAACAATGTAATTACATAATGTGATATTTTCTTGCAGCCCCATGAGGAAAGTACCTCCTTTCCTGCAAATACAAGACCCGGGGCTTAAAACATGCCACAGTGATACATCCTCTAACTGCCAGAGGCTGGACTGAAACCAAGATCTGTGAAGTGCCCAGGGACACTAGGTGACAGTCCCCTGTCATTCTATAATCTGCTGCAGAATCTGTCTTCCACAGTTGACTCACAGTACCAATACCTTCTTAATCTCACTTGAAGCATTTTGGACCCACCTTGGGCTCCCAGACCATGCCTACAATTCTGCCTTCACAACCACACAAGTGCTGAGGCTCCCGGGCTTAAACTCGGGAAGTAAAACATACGTAGACTTTATTAAACCCCATGTGTTGAAACTCTACACATCTCTCCCACGGTCTCCACCACTTACTGGTATTTATATCCAAGGTATTTAAACCTAAATTGTCATTCTTATATGGTCCAGGTGGCAAATGTCGCCTCCTAGACATATCTTGAGAACAATGAATTTTTTAAATTCTAGAGAATAATGTGCCATCTTTCAGCTTATTAATGCTGGGAGAAGTACATTTGGAGATTTCATTTTCTAGTTTTCACTACCCTCACCTGCAAATGGCCGCAAATATGTTCATAAAAAAATCTTGCAGATTGAAAGTTACATAAATAATGTGGTTGAAAACAAATAATGAAGAAAAGAGCTGGTAGGTGGTCCTTGTCTGCCAGATTACAAGGTAAAAATTATGATATCTAATCAAATAAAAACTGATATGGCTCTTATGAAATATATCTATAATTTTTAGAAAAAAATATTCTGCAACATTCACAAGTAAGAAAGTTATTCAAAATACCATTTCACAGAAAAATTATAAATAGGCTATATGTAACGTATATATCATCTCGTTTATAAGTACATGTTAGTACAATATAAATAACCATGCATATATTTGTGTGCGCTAAAATATATTCTATCGTCAGGGATGAGAGTTCAAAAAATGTTTATAATATTCTATTCCATTCCAGGATTGACATTTATTTATAAGTTAGTTTATCTTATTTTCACGAACAATTATATATAAAATAAATATACTGAACTAAGACTGATTTCCTTTAAAAAAAAAAAGTGGTATAATAGCAAAACAAACAAAGAGTGAACTAGATAGACGGTTCCAAGTTTTTAATCCTAATTCTCTCAGTAACTTAGCTAAGAATAACAATAAAAACCACCATCTTTTGGATAGCTATGACCAAATGACACTGGTTAGTCCTTCACGTATATTAACTTTGTTTCTCACAACACTCCTATGTGGTAAGTAACTAATGCAGTGGGAAATAGAACTGGAAAGAGAGAGTTGTCACTAATCAAATAAACAGTAGTTAAGATACATAACGATATTATTTTGTCCATTATGATTGCAAAATTAAATTGTGATATATCTTGTCAAATATTAAGGAAGACAAAGAAACTGGTGCTCTTACTGCCGCTTATTAACTGTGCATCCTTAGGCAAGCTAATTAACATCTCTGGGGTGCAATTTCTTCAAATTCAATTCTGGAATTTCTTTTTGTATAAGTGCAGTAATACCATATATCTTAAAGACTATGGTGAGAATTTTAAAAGCTAATTCATGTAAAAGTTTATTCACAAGAGTGTCTGACACACAAGAACCCGTAAGTGTTAACTCTCATATTGCTAATGACAAAAATTCTTCTGGAATATAAATAGAAATTATGTATCAAAGCCATAGAGGAGGTCATTGACAATAATCTGTTCCTGGAACTAACTCTATCCTAAGGAAAACAGACAGTATTCTGCGTATGCAAAAACAAAGCTATTCATTGTCACAATATTTATAATAGCAATAAAAAGGGAAATTCTCCTGCATTAGGAGAATTATATAATCATATATGCATTCCTCTCATTATAAAGGTATGTTAAAACCCAGTGATCTTGAAGTCTCAATCTTAAAGAAAATGCCTCAGAAACAGTGACATTGTTTGAGGGAAGAAAGTTAAGCAAAGACAATTTCAAAGCCACGTTTAACAGGTAATTTCAGCTTCTTCAAAACTGATTAAAATTGTTGTGGACTATGGCATGAATTCGTACAACAGTTCAATTTATGTTGAGTAAAAACCGATCATTGCTTTCAGGGAAAGACTGCACTAAACTGCCCAATTAACCAAGGTATATCATGCATTATATAAAAATGTAATTGTTTAAAAAAATTCCAGCAATTCAGATTATTATGTTTATGATTCACTAGATCTGGACAGTATGATTTGTTGAGGCTTGAACAAACTTCCTTAAGAGTTTTTAATTCTGGGGCACCTGGGTGGCTCAGTGGTTTGGGCCACTGCCTTCGGCTCAGGTCATGATCTCAGGGTCCTGGGATCGAGTCCCGCATCGGGCTCTCTGCTCCGCGAGGAGCCTGCTTCCTCTCACTCTCTCTTTGCCTGCTTGTGATCTCTCTCTCTGTCAAATAAATAAATAAATAAATCTTTAAAAAAAAAGAGTTTTTAATTCTGCAAATTTTACAACAAAACCTGGCCCGATTCCTTAGCCTTTCATTAATCATTAGAAGGGAATATTTGGTTTCCTTTGCACACATAATCTTTGCCAGGAGAGATCTTACACTGGCAGTTTTTAGTCTATTTACATGTAACTGGTAAGTAATATTCCCCAAGCTGTGACCTTAAAATCTAAGTTTTAAATGTTTAAATGCAAAAATTGGAAAAGAGCCAAATAGTTTTCACGCTTTCTAGAATTTGCAAGGTATTCTATAAATCTCTGAATCCACAGATCAAAATTGGAAAATATCTAGAAAGAAAAAATGTATATATATAAACTAGAAAGATACAAAATGTGGTTTAGAAGAACTTCAGCAGTGTAGACTGATTGCATAGTAAGGGTTGGCGGTAGAGAGAAAAAGAGTGAGAGAGGGAGAGGAAGAAAGAAAGGGGAAGTCTGCAAGGTGTATACCAGGACAGAAATCCAGTAATCACATCCATCCCTAGCACTGGTCACTGTAGAAGGTACAGCATCCCCCAGAGCACTTAGGGGAGAACTAAAACCACATCTGGAATGGTACATCAAGAGAAGAGCTCGTAAATACTGATTGTTATGGGAGATGCCTAAAATAAAATGGACCAAACTTCTTTGGACTGATGTATGTTATCAAAGGAGATGCTATCGTTACTAAGGAATCAATCACAGCTAATGATTTTATAGCTGAAATCAGAGGCCTGAGGAGTTATGCAAAACTTACAGAACAGCTTTGTAGCAACTCATTGTGGATTTTATTCTCAGCTGAACCATTCAAAATATGGTTCTTTTAATGAGCTATGAAATGATCCAATAAGAGGCTCTCAAGCATGACACACACTGCGTAACTTCATGGTGATGGGATTTAAAAAGGCAGGGTTCAACTTGAAAATTTAAAGGAATAAGAAATTAAAACTTAATCTCTATAAAAATAATCAAATATTGGTAAATATAATTTGGGGAGGGAAGGAAAAGTTCACCATTTCTCTTTAAGAGCAAAGAAAAAAAAAATATTTTATTTATTTATTTCACAGAGAGAGAGATCACAAGTAGATAGGCAGGCAGAGGGGGCAGGGAGGAAACAGGCTCCCCGCAGAGCAGGTAGCCTGAAGCGGGGCTCGATCCCAGGACCCTGAGACTATGACCTGAACTGAAGGCAGAGGCCTAACACACTGAGCCACCCAGATGCCACCGCCCCCTCCAAAAACTTAAAGATTTTGGCTAAAACTGTGTCATGGTGCCATCCCTAGAACATTCACGGACAAAGGGAAGAGAATTAAATACAGTTGGCTTTACTCATCAGAATTTACCCTCAAGAAAGTATCCCCTTCCTGAAGCTGGAGTAACCCAAACAAAATATCTACTCCAGAGGCAAGAAAATAGAAGCAATTGTAGGCAGGAAGGCTGGCAGCATATGCCCTTCATGTTCTGCTAGTCATGAGCCAAATTAAAATTTCCTTGATGACAGTCTGATAATATCCATTTAATTAAGGGTGCCTGGGTGGCTCGGTGGTTAAGCCTCTGCCTTTGGCTCAGGTTATGATCTCAGGGTGCTCTGCTCAGTGGGGAGACTGCTTCTCCCCCCTCCACCTCCCTCTCTGCCTACTTGTGATCTCTCTCTCCATGTCAAATAAATAAATAAATAAATGCACAGTATTGTACTCCTCTTCCAATCAGTCCTATGTTATAACCTATTCTTTCAGTCAGTAGTATGTTGTGATCTTTCTACGTCAACACGCATACTTCAGCTTTCCCCAACAAGACTTCTAGCACTGGACACTAACACTATTTTCAGTATTCTGTAATTATTAAAAAAAAAAAAAATATATATATATATATATAAATTTGCCTTTTAATACTTATAAGTTTATATTTATGAAAATACTCCAGAAAAATTGTACATAAAAAGATATAATGGTTCCTCTGGAAATGTAAGTCTAGAGCTTTAAAAGGGAAATACAATTAGGGAATAAATAGTTTTACTGTGATCATTTAACAGAGAAAGGTTTGGCAGTCTCACATATGTAGAGTATATAAAACAGGAAGAAAAGATGACTTCAGTTAGGCCTCCGGAAAAGAACCTCAAGGCTGATGTGTACCTGGAGAAAGACTCCATCCAACACTGAGAAGGAGGACCAGAGAGAAAAAGAAGAACCAATGTAGAAGGAGGTACTCAACAATGGGGCCCTGGAAAGCCAACTGATTGTAACTCAAAGTCCACATCGTTTTTAGATTCAGCATATAGGTAGTCATTAAAGACCTTTGTGAGAGCAGTTGTCACAAAACCTTGTTAATAAAATCTGGTCAAAAAGTGTTTAAACCAATGAATTTGAGTAAAGGGGAGAAAAAGTAGAGATAGTGATTAGGATTAATCCTTAAAAATTTATCAGTAAGTGGATGACGATTACAGAAGCGATTATATCTATTGAAGATTAAACCGTACAAAAGGGGCCCCTGGGTGGCTCAGTGGGTTAAAGCCTCTGCCTTCAGCTCAGGTCATGATCCCAGGGTCCTGGGATTGAGCCCTGCATCAGGTTCTCTGCTCTCTGCTCAGCGGGGAGCCTGCTTCCTCCTCTCTCTCTACCTGCCTCTCTGCCTACTTGTGATCTCTGTCTGCCAAATAAATAAATAAAATCTTAAAACAAGAAGAAGTAGGAGTGGTCCACTCTTTTCAGAAGGAAATGTCTGGCTTTCAAAGAAAGTGTACTTCCTTGACATTTCAAGAGGAATGGGTTTTGTAGTTGGGGCCGTGTAAGAGAAAAAAATCTTACTTTGGGATATTCATTTAAAATCAAGACCATGGTATCTTTTTCATGCCAGTCTTGCTCCTTTGATGCATTTGGACTTTGGAATTAAAAGGGAAGTAGTATTAAGAGACAGATGCCCTACCTTGGTTGAGAACAGAACTGTTTAAGAGATTTCACATAGACCATGGTAAGATATTACTTTTGATAGGTTATTCCTGTAAAGTCAACTTAACTTCTTTTATTAAGTAACCTCCATTATGATGCTTACAATTCTGTTATTTAAAAAAATTGTTTACTTCAATATGAATATATTAGACCAGCTATTTTTAAAATCACTTGGTCTCAAAACGCATGTACAGTGTAAAGTTACTGAGGATCCAAAAGTTACGCAAGTTATAAGGTATTGATATTTACCAAAACAAAGACTAGAAAAATGTAAACATTTTATTTTTTAACGATTTTATTTATTTATTTGACAGAGTGACAGCGAGCAAGGGAACACAAGCAGGGGAAAAGGGAGAAGCAGGCTTCTCACTTAGCAGGGAGGCCCATGTGGGGCTCGATTCCAGGACCCCGGGATCAGGACCTGAGCTGAAGGCAAATGTATAACGACTGAGGCACCCAGGTGCCCGAAATTCAAACACTTTAAAATAAAAATAAATAAATAAATAAATAAATAAAATAATAATAAATAAATAAATAATAAATAATAAATAAATAAATAATAAATAAATAAAATAAATAAATAAAAATAAAAATAAACCCATTATATATGAAGTCTTTATAAAAAATGACAAAAGTTACATATACATTTACATATATATATACACACATTATTTTATATGTATATGTGTGTATATATATATGTAAATGTATATGTATATGTAACTTTTGTCATATACTATATATATACTATACTATATAGTATAGTATATATATATATAGTATATTTTAGAATTAGAGGCTTTACAGAAAGTCTGAGTCTCCCATTTGGTTCTCTGTTCCATAAACTATTTTGAGTAAATAGTATGAAGAAAACCTAGTTTTTCACAAGTATGTAGTTGGAAAAGAGAGGGGTATTATAATAGCCTTTCAGTATTCTTTGATACTACACCAAAAGTTGAAAGGTATTGTTTGCTTTTAAGGTGCAACATGGATCTAAAACTGTATCAATACAATTTTGTTACATTAAAATTGGTGTATCTTGCACTTTGGATGGATTATTTTTATCCATGACTAATTTTGTAATATCCTAGATTAATAATTTGAAAATAATTTGAATTAGGCCTATTTCCCAAATGTTGATTCTTTTTGTTAAACAGTATATAGAGGTCATATTCATTATTAATGTTACCATCCATCTCATCAGAAAAGGCTTGAAGTCCTGGGAAGCTGTCAAACTTAATATGGAAAATAATACGGAAAATACAAGTTTTCCAAAATTCAAAACAACACTCAAATTTTGTCATTAACACACACAGTCAACTGCCTTTCTTAATTTCTATTTTCTTAAGTCACCTCTACTCCCCATGTGGGGGTTCGAACTCACAACCCCAAGATCAGGAGTCATTTGCTCCACCTACTGGGCCAACCAGGTGTCCCTGTCAACTGTATCATAAAGTGACAAACTTACCTTGTCTGTTTCAGGGAACGTATGGAAATACCACCCAAGTATAAACTCGTCAGTTCTTTTCCAAGTAAAATTGGTGTTAACACAGAAGAAACCAACCAGCTCAAGTCACAACTCAAGCAACTGCCCCAGTGCTTTCTCCCACAGACATACAATCCTACTTGAGTACAGAGCAAAGCTGCCTGATGCATGCTTTCCACT
Source organism: Meles meles (assembly GCF_922984935.1). Classification (NCBI taxonomy): domain Eukaryota; kingdom Metazoa; phylum Chordata; class Mammalia; order Carnivora; family Mustelidae; genus Meles; species Meles meles. The sequence goes on from NC_060068.1 coordinate 7,890,399, forward strand.
TTGTCACAGAAGAGCAAAAGCTTAATTATTCAGGGGTTGGCAATTCACAAAATTCATAATTTTTACTGCTTCAGTGAGGATTTTAAGGGAAACTTGCCCTTGGTTTTTTAAGTGCACTCTGAGTGCACTGCAGTAAAAACACCTGGACAAGAACAGGTCGATGCTAATGCCTTGATTCATGCAGAAGTGGGTAATAATATGTTTGCATCAGTGAAAATATCAATAAAATGAACAAGGTAAATAATGTCTCCCATTATTAGGGAAATAGTTCAACCTTTCTGAAACTCAAATCATACTTTGAGAACGGCCAGCAGACAGTCACACCAAGTATATGCATTTACATTTAAAGTACTACTGATATTATGAACCTGAGCTTAAATTCCTGAGTATGGAGAAAGGATACAAAAGACACGCCATCCATTCCCCTTGTAAATTATAAGCATTTATTTCTTAGGACACTAACTGTTAGCAATGCAAACCAAGTGGAAGATTTATGGGCAAATGCTCTACCTGTGGGTGTGTGAGACACACATCAACACTCCAGACAACAAAATGGACACTTTCCAGAAACCACTGGGAAAACTTTTTCAAGGCTACTCAGTACCTTGTGTTGCTCAAATTCATTCACATTGTTCCTATTTGCCTTATTAAGAAAGCAATTATCTGTAATTAGAAAAGTCTGCACATAAGGTGACTACACCTCATTGTAAGATAACTTCTCTTTTCAGAGTTACAAACAAAAGATAAGTGTAGAAATATAAACAATGAAAGTCAGAAGCACCTATTTGGCAGAGAACAATCTGCAGTTCTCAATGCTGACAGGGAGAGGACATTGCCAGGTGTAGATGCCAAGGACAGCCCACCTTCTCAAGCTGCCGCCCAGCACTATTTGGGCACATTTGTAAAGGGAATGCCACATTCTTGGTAGGGTAAGCAACAAAGCAGACTGCTCAAGACTCAGGCCAAAAAACTAGCTCTGATGATTGCTTACCACGTATGTATACAAAACAAATTCTCCCTATCAATCTGAAATCGGAGCTAGCTAAAGAGCTGGACGAGTAAGTGGATTGGGCAGTCTTCAGAGAGACACACAGAGAGAAGAGAAACAGTGTTTGAGGAGGTCATTACGAGGATGTGGCCACCAGATGGCCCGTGACTTGGATCCCCCTGGTCCTTGGAATGTGTGTTCCCATCTGCCTTCTCCACTCCCAGAGGCTGTCTCACAGACACGAGCCTTGAGATAATGATGTGGTGCTGAGAGGACCTCGACCATTAATAGACATGACTAAATCCAGATAAGGTCGCTGCATAAATTTTTAAGATTCTGGCAGGCTGGCGTGGAGATCGACTCATTTTATAGTCACGCAAGACAAGCCTCCTATGTAAGTTCCTTGCTTATTAAACCTGTCAACTACTGATCTGAAGCACGGGCTTCTTCCACCTCTCCCTGCCCTCCAAATACCGATGCAGCTTTCCAATTTGACCCAGGAGCTGCAGAGGAGCTTGGAAACCAGGCACATAGACAGGCAGGCAGATGGAGGTGAGAGACAGGGAAAAGAGACAAGCCACCAAAGAGAGTCAATATGAGCATTAGGCACCTCCAATTAAACCAGAGAATGGAAAGAACTAAGCTTTGTATTTCAGGAACACAGCACAGTGCAAATTTGTGACAACTGTTATTAGTTTTGATAGATCAAGGAGAGCCTAGTAATTGGTTTTCTTTTTAATTTTAATGTAAAAATCTCTTTCCTATGCAGAAACATGGAAAACCATCTTAAAGCACATGCCCCGATCTCATGACATGTTTATCACCTTTCCTCCAAGAATAGCCATGGCAAAAGGCAACACGCCAATGTACCCATTTACTAGTAGTTACTACTATTGGTTATGCCTTCAAAGGGCCCGGTCTAAGGATCAACTGTGCTATTGTTCACGTGTACTGCCTTAAGAGGCCTACCTGATCTGGCCACTCAAGTGTCAGTTTTAATATGCTGTCTTGCCAAAGCAGCTATTTATAAGGATTACTTTTCAGAATGACAAACAGAAGATTTAAAGCTTGACCCAGTTTCCAATTATTGAACATCTATCTCCTTTAGTAGTGTTAGGGTCCGTGATCAAAGACTGATGCAAAGCCAAAGTCGAGAAAAGCTTTATTTCACGCCAAGCATCGAAAATCAAACCAACCAGTTGGGGCCCTCTCTTACAAAGAGGCAATGAAAACACCGTGTACAACGCCGCTCCCAACTCCGCTACCCAACCACAACGCTCTGGACAACACTCCTAGCCAATGAGGACCCTACCCGGCGGTGCCGCTCCCAGATGGCGAGGCCACTCCAGATGGCGACGACCCTACCCGATGGCCAGCAATGACCTTCCCAGGCGAGGCCACTCCCGGAGGCGTGGCCCCTTCCAGGCAGCGAGGCCTTTTTCCTGCAGTGAGGCCGCTTCCCAGTGGCGAGACCACTTCACCATGACGACCCTACAGGACTGCGAGTGAGGATCCTACCCAGCGAGGCCACTCCCAGGCCGTGAGACCCCCTTCCGGAGGGCAGGTGACGACCCTGAGGGCGAACGACGACCCTACTGGTGAGCCTGCTCCCTGGCGGAGCGGCCCCTTCCCTGCGGTGTGGCCCCTTCAAGGCGGTGAAGCCCCTACAGGGCGGCGAAGACCCTACCCAAAGGCGAGTGATGGCCCTCCCTGGCGGCGGCGACACTCCCCTGCCAGGCCGCTTCCTGGCGGCGCTGCTGCTCAGTTGAGACGCCGCTTCCCAACTGAGAGACCCCTTCCGGAGAGCAATGACCCTACCCGACAGCGAGCAATAATCCTACCCAACAGAGGGCAAGGCCCTTCCCAGCGGCGAGGCCCCTCCCCAACTAGGAGCCATTACCCTACCTGGCGAAGCTGCTTCACCGCGGCGGGCGACGACCCTCCCCTGCAAGTCCGCTCCCCTGAGGCTCCGCTCCCCTGTGGCGCCGCTGCTCCCCTGCGGCGCCGCTGCTCCCCTGCGGTGCCGCTGCTCCCCTGCGGCTCCGCTGCTCCCCTGCAGCGCCACTTCCCAGCTGTGAGGCCCCTTCCTGACTGCGGGGGAGGCCCCTTCCCAACTACAAGCTATGACCCTACCCAGCGAGGCCACTCCCCGGAGGCACGAACCCTTGCAGGCGGAGAGGCCCTTTGCCTGCAGCGAGGCTGCTTCCTGGCAGTGAGACCACTCCAGGATGGCGATGACCCGACACCAGTGAAGATGCTACCCAGCCAGGCGGTTCCCCTGCAGCGAGACCCCTTCCTGGCCGCAGGCGAGGCCCCTTCCCGACTACCAGTGAAGACCCTACCCAGAGAGCCCATTCCCGACGGTGGGCGAGGCCCGTTCCCACGGCCGGCGAGGTCCCTAAGCCGGGAGGCTGCTCCCAGGCGCGGACCGCTCCCCAGCAGCGAGGCCCCTTCCCGAAGCCTGGTGAGGCCCCTTCCTGGTGGCGGGCGACCACCCTACATGGCGAGGCCACTCCCTGAGGACTCTGCTCCTTCCCCGCGGCGATGACCCTCCCCAGCTAAGCCTCTCCCTGATGGCGCTGCTGCTCCCCTGTGGCGCCGCTTCCGGATGGCGAGGCCCCTTCTGGACAGCAGGCAAGGCCCCTACCCCAGGGCAGGCGAGGCCCCTTCCCGACTAGTAGCGACCACCCTACCAGACGAGGCCGCTCCATGGCGGCGCAGCCCTATCCCGGAGACGGGCGGCGACCCTCCCCGCTGGCAAGCAATGACCCTACCCGGTGAGGCCGCTCCCCAGCAGCGTGGCCCCTTCCTGGCAAGGACCCTCCCCGGTGGCGACGACCTTCCCCTGCGAGGCCGCTTCCTGGAGGCGCTGCTGCTCCCCTGCGGCGCCGCTTCCTGACTGTGAGGCCCCTTCCAGACTGCGGGAAAAGCCCCTACTCCACCGCTACCAGCGACCAGCCTACCCGGCGAGGACGCTCACCTGCAGAGCGGCCCCTTCCTGGAGGCGAGGTGGCTTCTCAACAGCAACGACCCTACCCGACAGAGAGCGACGATCCTACCCAGCGAGGCAGGTCCCAGAGGCGAGACACGTTCCTGACAGCGAGCGAGGCCCCTCCCTTTCCGAACAGGAGAGAGGCCGCTCTAGGCGCTGCCCTCTCACCCGCGGGGAAGCTCTTTCCTGACACCAGGCAAGGCCCCTTCCCGACCGCACAGCATCTCGCTGGCGGCGACGACCCTCCCCCGCGGCGGGCGAAGACCCTCCATGGCGGCGGGCGACAACCCTCCCTGGCCGCGAGCGACGACCCTACTGGGGGAGCCCGCTCCCTGGGGGCGCCGCTACTTCCCGGCGGCTACGACCCTCCCCTGGTGGCCACGACCCTCCGTGGTGGCAAGGCTGTTCCTCCAGGCGAGACTGATCCCCGGCAGCAAGGCCCGTTTCCGACGACGAAGCTGGCACCGAAGACTACCCTACCTGACGGAGATCCTTCCCGGTGGCGCTGCTCTCTGACGCGGCCGCTCCCTGGCGACGCCGCCGCTCCTGACCACGAGGCCGCTCCGGAGGAAGAGGCCGCTCCCGGTGACGAGGCTGCTCCCCAGCGACTAAGCAGCTCCGGACGACACTGCCGCTCCGGACGACGACGCCACTCCCAAAGACAGGCCGCGGCCTGGCGACGCTGCCCTTCCCGACGAGAAGGAGGCTGCTCCCTGGCGACGCTGCTGCTCCCCAGCGACGCTGCCCTTCCAGACGACGAGGCTGCTCCTCCGCGACGCTGCCCCTCCGGTCCACGACGCTTCTCCTGAAGACCACCACGTGCCCGACGCTCAGGACGCTCTGGACGCAGACTCCTCCCAGCCGCACAGACTAACCTTTATAGAGGCGGTTGAGCCCGCCCCACACACCGGCAGCCAATGAGATTGCAATACACAGGGAAAACTGCACAGTCATGCTAGATGGGCAATACAGCTAGCCAATTGAATTTTAATTTACCATAGTAAATATATGCACGTCCCACTGATTGGATGTCTCCATCCTCCTGGCCCACCACTGTATGGGGGTTTGCAAGTAAGTTTCTCTGCCCATACATCAGGCTGGTCCTAGACACACACTGACCTTTATAGGGCCCCTGCTCTATCTCCTGCAACAGCACCTTGGAGTAGAGATGACAGGATCTCATTTTCATGAACAATGCAAGCACCAGGGCTGTTTTACCTTGATTGCTTGTTCCCCATTCTACAAAGCTTATAGCTTTTCCCAAATGATGTAACCTTACCATTTGCATTAATTCACGGATTTGAAACTGACCCTCTACAAGTTCCCTCGGGTAGTTTAGTTTCATTTGTATGCATGTAAATCGCATCAAGGCTGACATAAAAATTAATGAACTATTTAATTTACGAGCCGATGCTTTGCTCGGAACAACAACAAAAAGGCAAATGCTTAAGTTCACTAAAATAAAATTAAATCTATTAAGTTTTAAATAATGAAGACTATGTCAAAAACTGGTAGTCTTTAGCTCTTAAAAATGTAAACTAAAAGCATATGGAACATAAACTGTGGAGCATTTGCATCATCTTTTTTGATGCTATCACCCTCAGCAAAATGTAGTCTGATTCCGGTATCATCAGGGACTTCAGGAGGAAATCTAGTAACAGCTCAAACCAATCCAGCATGAGGGTTGCTCAAAGCATGTCAGGTTTAGGCCAGGGATGACCGAACTTTTTTAAGGTTATTTTTTTTTAAGATTTTATTTATTTCTTAGAGAGAGGAAGAAAGCAGCGAGAGCTGCAGATAGAGGGAGAGGAGGAAGCAGGCTCCACAGTGAACAGGGAGCCCGACACGGGGCTTGATCCCAGGACCGGGAGATCATGACCCGAACTGAAGGCAGCCGCCTAACCAACTGAGCCACCCAGGTGCCCTTCAGACTATCTTTAATTCAGAACAATACCTGTTATCATTTTTATAGCCCTGACTATAAGATGTACTACAAATATTTTTAGGTGGTTTATGTAGATTTTACTATACATTCCTCAAAGATAAGAACTACCTAATTTGACTTTTTTTTTTTTTTTAATACCTTCCAGGGGCTCCTGGGTGGCTCAGTCATTAAGCGTCTGCTTTTGGCTCAGGTCATGATCCCAGGGTCCTGGGATGGAGCCCCACATCTGGTTCCTTGCTTAGCGAGAAGACTACTTTTTCTCTCACACTCCACCTGCTTGTGTTCCTGCTCTTGCTGTCTCTCTGTCAAATAAATAACATCTTTAAAAATGAATAAAGAAATAATAAAGAAATAAAATACCTTCCAATAGAGGTCACTGCCAATACCCCATAAGAATTAAGCTTTCCTTTGCTAATTCTATCCATGATAATTCTGTGGAACTTCCCCCATTTGCTCCCTCAATGCTGCTTTAATCAGCTTATTATTATAATCCTGTTGGATGCCCATTTAACTGAATCCATTTTGACTTCAGGGTTGAGATTTGTCTCTAATTTTGAAGTTTTGAAGTTGTTGAGGTTTCTGTTTTTTACCCCAGGATTTTCACTGTGAACCATACAATACAGAATAGATTTCCCCAATTCTATTTGCTTTAGAGAACCAAACTGTCAAGAACCAAACTTCACCACAAAGAGCACATAGTTTCCTTTGTTTGATGTTACTGACATATGCTTGTTTATCTTTATCGTTCAATAGAGTCTATAAAGATGCTCAATAAAAATACCCATTATTCCCTTGGAGAATTTCTTCTAAGTAGAAAGAAAATGCAAAACTGAAAAATCCAACATTAAGTGATCTGTAGATACCAACGAATCTTTTGGTAGGTTGCCTCCCCCTCCCCCATAGCTTTGTTACATCAAAGAATCAAAGCCAAACCAACGACCCTACCCCACAGAGAGCGACGATCCTACCCAGTGAGACAGGTCCCCGCTGCGAGACACCTTCCTGATGGCGAGCAAGGCCCCTCCCTTCCCGACGACGGGCGAGGCCGCTCCGGGCAATGCCCGCTCCCCACCCCCAAGCTCTTTCGTGACACCGGGCGAGGCCCCTTCCCGACCGCGAGGCATCTCGCCAGCGGCGATGACCCTCCCCCGCGGCGGGCGAAGACCCTCCATGGCGGCGGGCGACAACCCTCCCCTGCCACCGGCGACAACCATACTGGGGGAGCCCGCTCCCTGGGGGCGCCGCTCCTTCCCGGCGGCCACGACCCTCCCCTGGTGGCCACGACCCTCCGCGGTGGCGGAGGCCGCTCCTCGGGTCGAGACTGATCCCCGGCGGCAAGGCCCGTTCCCGAGGACGACGCTGGCCCCCATGACTACCCTACCTGACGAAGATCCTTCCCGGTGGCGCTGCTCTCTGACGCGGCCGCTCCCCGGCGACGCTGCCGCTCCTGACCACGAGGCCGCTCCGGAGGAAGAGGCCGCTCCCAGTGACGAGGCTGCTCCCCAGCGACTAAGCAGCTCCGGACGACACTGCCGCTCCCGACGACGACGCCACTCCCAAAGACAGGCCGCTCCCAGACGAGGAGGCCGCGGCCTGGCGACGCTGCCCTTCCCGACGAGGAGGAGGCTGCTCCCTGGCGACGCTGCCCTTCCAGACGACGAGGCTGCTCCCCGGCGACGCTGCCCCACTGGTCCACGATGCTTCTCCTGAAGACCACCAAGCTCCCCACGCTCAGGACGCTCTGGACGCGGACTCCTCCCAGCCGCACAGACTAACCTTTATAGAGGCGGTCGAGCCCGCCCCCCCACACCAGCGGCCAATGAGATTGCAATACACAGGGAATACTTAGAATTTCTTCTAAGTAAAAAGAAAATGCAAAACTGAAAAATCCAACATTAAGTGATCTGTAGATACCAATGAATCTTTTGGTAGGTTGCCTCCCCCTCCCCCATAGCTTTGTTATATCAAAAAATCAAAGCCAAACCAATGTTACTTATTTAAGAAGCAAAACCTAGTGCGCCTGGGTGGCTCATGTGGTTAATCGACTGCCTTTGGCTCAGGTCGTGATCCTGGAGTCCCGGAATCAAGCCCCGCATCGGGCTCCCAGCTCCATGGGGAGTCTCCTTCTCCTTCTGACTTTCTCCCCTCTTATGCTCTCTCTCTCTCACTCTCTCAAATAAATGAATATATTTAAAAAAAAAGAAGCAAAACCTACAATTATCATTAACATAAAATGTAATTGATCAAAATATAACTACCTAAGACAAAATTAAAAGGGGTGTGCAATGGGGAAGTAACTGAGATGAAGGACTAGGTCTACACACAGATGTACTAAATTCAAAATAATAAAAAAAAAATCCTAGAGGGGCCAAAAAGCAAATTGTTTCAATAAAGAAGAGTAGACATTTCAGATGACATGGAAAATAAACTCTGGGGCAAGTATTCTTAAACCCAAGTCCCTGTGTCTTATGAAGAATTCCTACTAATAATTCCATGGCCCTGACTTTCACTGTGTTATTTTGCAATTAGCTGGACAAGCTCTGAGGTGTAAAGAAAATGCTTAAAACCTACAAAAGACATAATGATCAAGATTGTAAACAATCAAAATAAAGTGAAAATAAGTGAAGAATTAACAAGGACTAGAAAGAAATGTAAGACAAACCAAGAGATCCAACATATGCCTAACTGTTTGCCAAGGGGGAACAGGGTCAAATACATTTATTTATTTATTTATTTATTTATTTATTTATTTATTTTTAAAGATTTTATTTATTTATTTGACAGAGAGAGATCACAAGTAGGCAGAGCAGCAGGCAGAGAGAGAGAGGGAGAAGCAGGCTCCCCAGTGAGCGGAGAGGCTGATGCGGGGCTTGATCCCAGGACCCTGGGACCATGACCTGAGTCGAAGGCAGAGACTTAACCCTCTGAGCCACCCAGGTGCCCCTCAAATACATGTATTTAGATAAATATACTAAGAAAACGTTCCAGAAATAAAAGATTTTAATCTGCAGAATCAAAAGACATGTCTCAGGAAAAACTGACAGAGGCAATAGGCATACTGAAAAAAGAAAGATGTAAGTATATTCTATAATGGAACATGAGAAGAAAAATACAAATCTTGGGAAATATTGAAAGAAATAGACACATACCAAAATACCAGGCCACAAAGATAACCTCAAGTAATTCCCAAAAGTAGAAATAATAAGACAAAATGCCTTGATCACAATGAACAAAGAAATTAATAATGAAACCAAAACATAAAAAAACTAACAAAGTCTCTACCACTTGGAATCTTAAAGATTCAATTCATAGTCAAAGAAGAAATAAAAACTAAATTTTTGCTATAACTACAAAACAGCAGTAATTAAAAGGATGCCTAGAAGAACCTATGGCTTACATCTAATTCAGAGCTCAAGGAAAAATGCATAGTCTTATATGTATATGATAAACAGAAAAGATAAAAATACATGTATTTTTACATGTTGACCATCTTTCATTACATGCAGGTTTTACATGTAGATTATCAAATGGTCGAAAATAGAAATTAAAGAAAAATTAATAGAAAATAGATAAGAAAAGAAAACCAAGAGTAATGGGAGAATTAGTAAGCATAAACTGAAAACAAATAGAAAAATGAAAATGATAGTAATGATAAGTCCAAGAATTTCAGTATATACATACAGACATACAGACACCTACTATTACCTAGTCTAATTTCAACAAACAAGAAAGCACAAATAAACAATCTAAGAAATTATAAGGGGAGGAACTTTAGGAATCCTAAGCCTGAATTTAATGTGACTCTAAAAATCTGAAGAGATAATTTTCTTCAAAATATAAATTGCCAAAACTTATATAAGAATGGAAATTCAAAAATCAATTACTCTAGAGGAAACACAAAAAAAATTGTTAAAGTTGACAGCTCCCCAAATCAGTGAAATTAGATGATATGACAAGAGAATTCTATCAATCTTTAAGAAACAGATAATGCCACTGTTCTGTCAAACTATTCTACATCAGGGACGGACAAAGAAGACTTTCAGTCCTCTGCTTTAAACTACTGTAACATTGATTCACAACAACAACAAAGATTACATTAATAAAGGAATTATAATTCATGAATGTCAATGCAAAATCCTTAAGAAAATATTAAAAGAACACTATACAACAAGCAGTCACCTTAACCTCAAAATGCAAGAGTGAATAAAATTTATTGAGTTGATTAATGTAAATCATCATTGAGGAACTTCTGGGGGAGATGACAGAGTAGGACGATCCTAAGCTCACCTTCTCCCATGCACACAACTAGATTACAGCCACATTAGTGTAAAAAACCTGGAAAATGACTGGAAGACTAGAAGAACACAATCTCCACAGGTAAATGTAGATAATAGGCCATGTAAACGAGGTTATGAGGTGTGGGGACACAGCTGGGAGGCAAACAGACCCATAGGACTGTTCATGTAAGGGCAGAACATGATGGTACAGAGAGGGGAGAGGTACAGATCCCCACATGTAGCTCGCAGATGTAGGGTACCCACACAGGGAATATAAATCCCCATAACATTTGGCTTTGAGAACTGGAGGGGCCTGGCTATCTGAGTTCTTACAATCAGTGGTATTTTGCAACTGGAACTTTAAAATTCAGTTGGTGCTTGACTTTGGGAGAGCTGGAGAGCAAGAGAAAAATGAGTTTCCACCCTTAAAGAGACAGTATAACAAGCAGTCCCTACAGAGACAGGGGAACCTAGATCCCCAGATACCTCCAGAGATACACCCAGCCTAGGTCCAGGGACACTTGCAGGAACCAGATTTCTACCCAGGTTGGGAAAAACATACCCCACCTTGGTGAGCTTCAGGAGATCTGCCCCTCCCAACTTGGCCATCCTAAGTAGGCATTTTCTTGGGCTGCTGCCCGCTTCCTCCAACAGAAGGTCAGCATGAATCTTGCTGACCCTGTGTACCCTGTACCTGCATTCTCCTGCAGATTAGCCCCTTCCATAATGCCCTTGGCCAGAGTCCACCCAAAACAGAGCCACAAACTAGCAGTGTACAAGCAGTCCCAAAAGGGAACAGCACCACTTCAAAATGACTCCTTCTCTGGAGAGAGGGGAAGATAAACACACACACACACACACACACACACACACACAGAGTCCAGCTGTGACTCTAGCAATGGGGAAGGGGCAGACATCAGGTATCACTGCAGGACATGTCCACCAAGTAAAGTTTCTCAGGGAACAACACAGGGAAAACACTCTGCTGCTTGGTGATACTGCATTCAGGCAAACAACAGCCCTATCTTTCAAGCCCAGAGAGGCTACACACTGGCCCACTAATAACACATGGTCCCAACTAGGCCCACAGTAGGCACAGGAGACCATTGCAGATGGCTGAATTGAAGGCAAATGCAGCTCAGCCACAATAGTGGGGCTAACACAACATACACAGGGGACCGTATGAGGCACCAGATTCTGGTGAACAGGGGACATTACACTGCAGGACACTATGGGACCTCTTCATAAGGCCACTACATTTGAGAGCAGGAGACATAGCCTACTTTCCTGACACATAAAAACAACACAGAATTAGACAAAATGAGGAGACAGAGGAACCTGCCCCAAATGCAAGAACAGGACAAGAACTAAATGCAACAGAAAGAAATAATACACCTGACATAGAATTTAAAGTAATGGTCATAAAGATACTCACTGGACTAAGCAAAGAGTGGAGGACTTCAGGGAGACCATCAACAAAGAGGTAGAAAACATAAAAAGGAACCAATCAGAGGTGAGGAACTTAAAAATTGTAATTAAAAATACACTGGATGAAATAAATACTAGACAATAGAGAGAAGAAGAATGGATTAATGACCCTGATGACAGAGTAATTAAAACTGTCAAGCTGAACAGAAGACAAGGTGGAAGAAAGAAAAAAAAAATATATATATATGAAGGGACCTCAGTGACACAGTCAAGAATAATAACATTCACATTATATGGATACCAGAAAGAGGAGAGGGAAAAGGGGAGGCAGAAAATATATTTAAAAAAAAATAATAGCTCGGGTGCCTGGGTGGCTCAGTGGTTTAAGTCTCTGCCTTCGGCTCAGGTCATGATCTCAGGGTCCTGGGATTGAGCCCTGCATCGGGCTCTCTGCTCAGTGGGGAGCTTGTTTCTCCCTCTCTCTCTGCCTGCCTCCCTGCCTACTTGTGACCTCTCTCTCTCTGTCAAATAAAAAAAAATAAATAATAGCTCAAAAACTTCCAAATGTGGGGAAGGAAACAGAAGTCCAGATCCAGTAGGCACAGAGAGTCCACAGCAAAATCAACCTGAGGTTCACACGAAGACACAATGTAATTCAAATGGCAAAAGTAGTGATAGAAAATTTTAAAAGGAGCCAGAGAAATGAAAACAGTTACCTTCAAGGGAAACCCCAAAGGCTACCAGCTGTTTCTTAGCAGAAACTTTGCAGACCAGAAGAGAGTGACATGGTAATATTCTAGTGCTGAAGGAGTAAAATCTGCAACCAAGAATACTCTATCCAGAAAGTCTATCATTCAGAGTAGAAGGAGATATAAAGTTTCCCAGACAAAGAAGACTTAAAGGAATTTATCACCACTAAATCACCTTATAAGAAAGATTAAGATTAAGATTCAGAGAAAGACTCTGAATAGAAAGGGAAAATCATAAGCAGGTGTAAGTAAAGTAGAAAGCACAAAAGCAGTAAAATTAAGCGTGTCTATAAAAAATATGTCAAAGGATTCACAAAAGAAAAGGATGTATAGTATGATGCCATATTTTAAAATGTGAGGAAAGGGGGACACATGGGTGCCTCAGTTGATTTGGCGTCGGACTTCAGCTTCGGTCATGATCCCCTGGGATCAAGTCCCATTGGGCTTCTTGCTCACTAGAGAGTCTGCTTCTCCCTCTCCCTCTGTTGTTCCCCCTACTTTTTCTGTCTCTCTCTCCCTCTTTCAGTCAAACAAATAAATAATATTTTTTAATGTGGGAAGGGATAGGGGTAAAGCATGAGTTCAAACTTAAGCAACCATCAACTTCATATAGACTGCCATATGCCTAAGATGTATATAAACTGAATGGTAGCCACAAATCAAAAAGCCATAATAGACACGCAAAAAATAAAGAGAAAGGAATCAAGGGTATCACTAAAGAAAGCCAGAAAACTGCGAGAAAAGAGAGCAAGAGAATAAATGAACAGAGAACAACTACAAAAACAACGAGAGAACAAGTAACAAAATGGCAATAAGTATATACCTCTCAGTAATTACGCTGAATGGAAATGAGTTAAATACTCCAAATCAAAAGACATAAGTAACAAGGAATGGATAAAAAAGCAAGACCTATCTACATGCTGCCTACAGGAGATTCACTTCAGATCTAAAAATACATGTGAATTGAAAATGAAGGGATGGAAATACATTTGTCATACAAATGGAAGTTAAAAGAAGGCTGAGGCAGCAATACTTACATTGGAAGTAATAGACTTTAAAACAAAGACTGTAATAAGAGGCAAAGAAGACACTATATAATCATAAAGATAACAATCCAAAAAGAAGATATAATGATTGTAAATATTTATGCTCACAATCTGGGAGCACTCAAATACATTAAGTAACCCATAGTAAACATAAAAGAAATAATACAATAATAGTAGGAGATTTTAACACCACACTGACATCAATGGATAGATCATCCAATCAGAAGATCAACAAGGAAAGTGTGGCTTTGAATAACACATTGGACAAGATGGAGCTAGAAGATATAGTCAGACCATTCCATCCTAAAACAGCAAAATACACATCCATTTCAAGTACACATGGAACATTTTAGTGATTAGATCACACCTTAGGCTACAAAACAATTCTCAACAATTCAAAAAGATTGAAGTCATACTATGCATCTTTTCCCACCACAAAGCTTTGAAAGTAGAAATTAACCACAAAGAAAAAAATCTAGAAAGAACAGAAATACGAGGAGGTTAAATAATATGCTACCAAACAACAAATGGATCAAGAAATCAAGAAGAAAATAAAAAAAGACATAGAGACAAATGAAAATGAAAACACAATGCTCCAAAATTTTAGAGATGCAACAAATGGCATTCTAAAAGGGAATTTAATAACTATACACACGTACCTTAAGATGCTAGAAAAATCTCAATTAAACAACCTAACTTTACATCAAAAGGAGCTAGAGAAAGAACAAACAAAACCCCAAACCAGTAGAAAGAAGGAAATAATAAAGATTAGAGCAGAAATAAATGGAATAGAAACTAAAAAACAAAGCAAACAAAAACCAGTTGAGAACATCAATGAAACCAGGAGCTGTTTCTCTGAAAAAATAAAAAAAATGATAAATTTTAGCCAGTCGCAGACTAAAAACCTTTAGCCAGAGAGAGTGAGAAAGAGAGAGAAAGAGTGAGAGAGAGAGGGAAGACACAAGCAAAATTAGAAATGAGAGAGGAAGAATAACAACTTACACCAGAGAAATGCCAAGGATTATAAGAGATCATGAAAAATTATATGCCAACAAGTTGCACAACTTTAAAAACAATGGATACATTCCCAGAAACATATCATTTCCCAAAACTGAATCCAGAAGAAATAGAAAATTTGAAGAGACCCATTAGCAAAAATGAAATTGAATCAACAATCAAAAAACTCCCAAACAGAAAACCAGAACCAGATGGCTTCACATGCGAATTCCACCACATATGATAGAAGACCGAACACCTATTATTCTGAAACTATTCCAAAAAAATAGTAGAAGAAGGAAAGCTTCCAAATTCATTCCATGATGCCAAAATTATGCAGATGCCAAAAGCAAACAAACAAGCAAAGAAACAAAAATACAAAAACAAAGAAACAACAACAACAACAACAACAACAAAACCACACCCAGATAAAGACATTATGGGGAAAAGAAAGAAAGAAAGAAAAAGAAATAGAATTAGAGGCCAGTATCTCTGACAAACATAGATGGAGACTCCTGAACAAAAATGTTAGCAAACTGAATCTAACAATGTATATACTTTTAAATATCATTCACCACAATCAAGTGGGATTTATTCCTGCAATGCAAGGGTGTTTCAAGAGTACATATTTTACATGATCTATCACATCAACCATATGATCATGTCAATAGTGCAGGAAAAGCTTTTGACAAAGTATAGCATCAACTCATGACAAAAATCCCTCAACAAAGTAGGTTTAGAGGGAACATACATCAACATAATAAAGTCTATCTATGAAAAACCTACAGGAAACATTATACTCAATGGTGAACAACTAAGAGCTTTTTCCCTAAGAAGAGGAAGAAGACAAGGATATTCAATCTCACCACTTTCATTCAACAAAGTATTGACCTCTTTGGATTTTTACATAGGTGCACTTTGCTTGGGTTGTGATTAATATTTTGGACTCTGTATATTCCCTCAACCAGCCCTTAGCAGAATGACAAGGGGAAAGAACGTCCAGTCATGAAAAGATCCAGAGACACTGGTCCCTGCCACAGATCTAATGGCTATGGATATAAGCAAGATATCAGAGATGGACTTCAGAGGAGCAATCACAAAGTCCATAGCTAGGCTTAAGAAAAGCATTCGAGACAACATAAAATCTACAAGGGCAGAATGAGATCTAATCGGGATGACATTAAAATGCTATGAATGAGTCGCAGTCTAAACCGGAAACTCAAACAGCCAGGGTAAAAGAGGCAGAAGAACGAATTAGTGAGCTAGAAGGTAAACTGATGGAAAGAAAGGAAACTGAGGAGGAGGGGGACAAACAGTTAGAAGCTCATGAGAACAGACATAGAGAGAACAATGACACCATAAATTTGGCCCAGTGTCAGAATTATTGGGATCCCTGTGGGAATGAAGGCAGACAGTAGAAGATATATTTGAGTAAATCATAGCAGGGAACTTCCCTAAGTTGGGGAAGAAAACAAGCCTTCCTCTCCATAAAACAGAGAGGATCCATCCAAAGATCAATAAAAATAGGCCAAAGTCCTGGCATATAATAATTAAACTTGCAAATCTTAGAGCCAAAGAGGCTACCTTGAAAGTTGCTACAGAGAAGAGATGTATTCCACACAGTGGGAGGAGCATTATAATAACATCAGACCCATCCACAGAGACCTGACAAGCCAGAAAGAGCTGACAAGGCATATTCAGGGTGCTATAGGAGACATGTTAACTAAAAATATGTTATCCATCAAGGCTGCTATTCAGAATGGATGGAGAGACAAGGGCCTTGCAGGACTCATAGAAACTGAATGAATACGTGAAAACCAAGCCAGCCCTGCAAGAATGATTAAGGGGGTTTCTTTGAAAGATGAAAGACCCCAAGAGTAATATGGACAAAACACTTACAGAAGCAATCTATAGAAACTGGGACATCACAGGCAACATGAGGGCAAGAAGGTCCTATCTCCCAATAGTTACTGAAAACATGAATAGGCTATATGGTCCCATGAAACATAGTAGGGTTTCTGATTTGAAGAAAAAGACTGGATCCATCCACATGTTGTATAGAAACACTCATTTTGAACCTAAAGATACCTCCAGACTGAAATAGAGGGGACTGAGACCTATTCTTCATTCCAAAGAATCAAGAGAAAGCTGGGGTAGCAATTCTCATATCAGACAAGTTAGATTTTAAACCAAAGACTGTAATAAGAGGTGTAGAGGGATACAATATCATATTTCAAGGGTCTATCCAACATGAAAATCTAGCAACTTTAAATATCTCTGCCCCCTACATGGGAGTAGCCAACTACATCATCCAAATATTAAACAAAATAAAGAATCCTATTCATATAATAACACATGAATAGGCAGAGACCACAACATCCCACACACAGAAATAGATCACCTAAGTAGAAGACTGTTCAAAAAGAAACAATAGCTTTGAAGGACCCGTGGAACAGCTAGACTTCAAAGATAAAAACAGAACATTCAGTCCTAAAACCAGAGAATGCCATTGTTGTCGAGTACAAGCATAACTTCCTCCAAAATAGATTACATACGGATTGATCAGAGCTTTGTCATAAACCTTGAAATCAGGCAATGAAATGCCCTGAGCTTTGTTTTCTTTTTCCACATTTTGTTGGTAGTTCAGGGTCTTTTCTTGTTCCATGTGCATTTTAGGATTGCTTGTTTCAACACTTTGGAAAATGCTGATGGTATTTTGATCAGGATGGGGGTGAAAGTATAGATTTCTCTGGGCAGCATAGAGATTTTATCATTGTTTATTCTTCTGATCCAAGAGCATGAATGTTTTTTTCCATTTTATGTGTCTTTTTTATTTTCTTTCTTGAGTGTTAGGTGCTTCCACAAGTATGTATCCTTTACCTCTTTGGTTAGGTTTCTTCCAAGGTATAACAAACTGTGATCACTAAGACAGCATGGTACTGGCATGAAAACAGACACATATACCAATGGAAGAGTGTGGAGAGCCCAGATATAGATGGTCAAATCTACAGTCAACTAAAATTTAACAAAGCAGGAAAAAAATATCCAGTGGAAAAAACTGTCTCCTCAATTAATGCTGATGGGAAAACTGGGCAGCTATGTTCAGAAGAATGAAAGTCCACCAATCTCTTTCATCAGACACAAATATAAACTGTAAATTGATAAATGACCTCAGTGTGAGACAGGAATCCATCAAGATCTTGGAGGAGAACATAGGCAGTAAGCACTTCGACATCAGCCACAGCAACTTCTCTCAAGGCACATTTCCATAGGCAAGGGAAAGAAAAGTGAAAAATGAACATTTGGGTCATCATTAAGACAAAAAGCTTCTACACTGCAAAGGAAACTGTCAACAGAACAAAGAGACAACCCATGGATTGGGTGAAGATATTCCCAAATGACACTACAGACAAAAGGCTGGTATCCAAGATCTATAAAGAACTTCTCAAACTCCACACCAAGAAAGCAGATAATCAAGTCACAAAATGGGAAGAAGACATGAACAGAGACTTCTCCAAAGAAGACATAGAAATGGCTAACAGACACATGAGAACATGTTCATCCTCATTAGCCATCACGGAAATTCCAATCAAAACCACATTTTACCAGTTAGAATGACAATTATAAGGCCAGAAACCCTAAGTACTGGAGAGGATGTGGAGGAAGGGGAACCCTCTTACACTGTTGGTGGGAATGCCAGTTGGTGTAGTCACCTTGGAAAACAGTGTGGAGAGTCCTCCAAATATTAAAAATAGAGCTACCCTCTGACCCTGCAATTGCACTACTGGTTAATTACAACAAAGCTACAGATATATTGAAATGAAGGGTCATATGAACCTCAGTGTTCATAGCAGCTATGGCCACAAAAGCCAAACTGTGGAAAGAGTCAAGGTGCCCATCAACAGACGAATGAATAAAGAAGATGTGGTCCATATATACAATGGAATAATAATCAGCCATCAGAAAGGAAGAATACCCCACTTTTGCATCAACATGGAAGGGATTGCCGGAAATTATAATGATTATAAGGTGTCAAGCAGAGAAAGTCAATTATCACACGGTTTCACTTACTTGGGAAAATAAAGAATAACAGAGACCACATTAGGGGAAGGAAGGGAAAAGTGAAGCTGGGGGAATTGGAGGCAGAGATGAACCACAAGAGAATGTAAACTAGAAGAAACAGAGGGTTTTAGAGGGGAAGAGGTTAGGGAGATTGGTGAGGCTGGTGGTGTTATTAAGGAGGGCATGTACTGAATGAAACACTGGTTGTTATACTTAAATCATGAGTCTATGAACTCATAGTTCATAGTTAGTAGTTATGAACATAGTTCATAGTTAGGGTGACTAACATTACATACACAAAAATTAAAAAAAAAAAGGATTACATACTGGGTCACCAATCAGGTCTCAAACAATACCAAATTTCTGAAATCTTCCCCTGCATTTTTTCAGACAATAGTGCTTTGAAAGTGGAACTGAATCAGAAGAGGAGTTTTGGAAGGAATTCAACCATTTGGAGGTCAAAGAGCATCCTGCCAAGAAATGGTTGGGACAACCAGGAAATTAAAGAACTTAAACAATTCAATGCAACTAATGAAAATGAAAACACATCGGTTCAGAATCTATGTGATACTGGAAAGTTGGTCTTTAGAGGGAATTGCTTAGCCATCCAAGACTGTCTCAAAAAATTAGAAAAATCCAAATGCACATGCTAACCTTACACCTGGAAAAAAGAACAGCACATAGAGCTGAAACCAAGCAGGAGAGAAGAAGGAATAAAGATGAGAGCAGAAATCAATGAAACAGAAACTAGTAGAATGGCAGAACCCACCAACAAACTAGAAGCTGTTTCTCAGAACAAATTAATGAGATCAATAAACCTCTGGCCAGATTTAGCCGAAAGTAAAGATAAAAGACTTAAGTTAACAAAACCAGGAAAGAAAGGGGAGAGATCATGACCAATGCAAAATAAAGAGGGACATGTTAGAACATATTATCAACAACGATATGCCAAAAAATTCGGCCATCTGGAAGAAATAGATGCATTCCTGGAAACTTGTAATGTACCAAGTCTGAAACAGGAAGAAATAAACAATCTGAAGAGACTAATAACCAGCAAGGAAATTGAATCAGGAATCAAAAACCTCCCCCAGAAAAACAAGAGTCCAGGACCAGATACCTTCCCAGTGGAATTCTACCAAAGATTTTAAGAATAAGCCCTACCTATTCTATAGAAGCTGCTCCCAAAAAATGGAAATAAATGGAAAGCTTCCACACTCATTTTCTGAGGCAGAGCATTACATTGATGCATAAGCAGACAAAGACCCTGTGAAAAAGAATTATAGATGAATAACCCTAGTGAGCCGTAATACAAAAATATTCAACAAGATAAAAGCCGGTAGGATTCCAAGGTACATTAAAAGGGTTATTCACCACCACCAGGTGAGTTTCATTTCTGGGATATAAGGGAGGTTCAATATTCACAAATCAAGTGATGTGATTAGTCATATAAACAAAAGAAAGACAAGGACCATAACATCCTCTCATTTGATGCATAAAAAGCATTTGGCAAAATACAACACTCCTCTCATTATTATTATTAATAATATTAATATTATTATTAATTAATAAAACTCCTCAAAATAGAGGGATAGAGGGACCATATCTCATATTATAAAAGCCATCTACGAAGAGCCCACAGTAAATTTCATTCTCAATGGGGAAAAACTGACAGCTCTTCCCTTAAGGTCAGGAACATGACAGGGAAGCCCACTCGTACCACTTTATTGAACACAGCATTAGAAGTCCTAGCCTCAGCATTTGGACAATAACATGTAAAAGGCATTCAAGTTGTCATAGAAGTAGTTAAATCATCTCTCTTTGCATATGACGATATACTTTATATGAAAACACAAAAGACTCCACCCCTAAATTGTTTGAACTCATACATGAATTCAGCAATGTGCAGGGTTCCAAAATCAAAGCACAAGATTCTCTTGCTTTTCTATCCTCTAATAATGGGAATGGAGAAAGAGAAATTCAGGTGTCAATCCCCATAACCATAGCACCCAAACCCATAAGATACCTAGGAATAAACTTAATCAAAGAGGTAAATGATCTCCACAGTATAAACTACAAAACATTGAGGAAGACGCAAAAAGATGGAAAGTCATTCAATGCTCCTGGATTGGAAGAATTAACATTGTAAAAATGCATATGCTGTCCAGAGCAATCTACACATTCAATGCATTCCCTATCAAAATACCCTCAAAATTATTCACAGCCCTAAAACAAACCATCCTAAAATCTGCATGTAGCCATAAAGGATCCCAAATAGCCAGGGCATTGTTGCATAAGAAAACCAAAGCTGGGGACATCACAATGCCTGACTTCAAGCCAGTTAATAAAGCTGTGATCATCAGGATGGCATGGTTCTGGCATAAAAACACACCCATCGCTCAATGCAACAAATTAGAGACCCCATAAATGGACCCTCATGTCTATGGAGAACTATTCTTTGACAAAGCAGGAAAGAATATGCAATGGAAAAAAGGACAGTGTCTTCAATAAGTGGTGCTGGGAAAATTGGAATCACATACGGAAGGATGACACTGGACCTTCTCTTACACCATCTGCAATGATGCATTCAAAATGGATTAAATCCTTCAGTGTGAGACAGGAATCCTTCAAAATCCTAGAGACCCAGGCAGCAACCTCTTCAACCTCAGCCACAGCAACTTCTTGCAACACGTGTCTCTAAAGGCAAGGGAAACAAAAGCAAAAATGAACTACTCTTTCTCAAGATAAAAATCATCTGCACAGCACTGGGACCAATCAATAGAACTTTTGTTTGGGAGAAGATGTTTGCAAATGATATATCCAATAAGGGATTAATGTCCAAGATATAGAAACAGCTTATATACAAGAGACATAATATTCAAAAAGTCTGAATAAATATATCTGTTTGCCCAATGAATTAACCTTTAACTCCACTATGAAAACAGCTCCACAAAGTATCAGAACTCATTTCTAAACTTTGTCCTTGGGACATGCTGAGCAATTGGTATTTTCACGTTATTCATGTCTCTGTGGACATTCTCAAGTGAGTACACACATAAAACAACAGGTATTCTCCTTAATCCACAAAGATGTCTTGAATTCATGATGGCTGTTAGGTTTTTATGGAGTTACCTAAAAAGGTCAGGGATGAGAGAAAAGTATATGCACTGGCAGAAAAATATTCAAAGAAGCCTATTCAGAAAAATGAGTTCATAGGATGGTAGGAGCACCAATGTCAGCTCTCCAAACCAATACATTTGTTAATATGCAAGATTATAAATGGTATATGTCTTGTGGTATTTTTATTTTTATTTATTGTTTAAGGTTGATATATTTCTCCAAATCCTTAAGATGATTTTGACTAGTATTAATAAAAAACTGTTCTAATGAAGTATTAGAATTAACCATTGGTACATTCCAGTATTTAATTAACTACGGAAGTCCGAAGGAAACTCTTATTTGTCAAAGTCAATTTAAGGGTATATTTTATATATTTCAACTTTCATATAGATACATAATCAAATGTTAAAAAGTAAGTCAATTACTTACATACCTGTGTGCTTTAAAAAAAAAAAAACACGAAGCTCTCTAAATTTAAAACAAATCATGATAGAATTCTTGAAAGAATGCGTGTTGTACCTTCTTATCTCTTATGAAATGGTAGTAAATGTGCTGAAAGTGGTTTCTTGATCAACGGTGATATCTACAAGCATCAATGTACTTATTTTCTTAATTTATGGTAAATCAAACTAAGGTCTACACTAAATGATACTATATTCATGTAAATCTGATCACTTTAAAATACCAATAATTCTCTCTGATAAAATAGGTAGTAAATAAAATAAATCAAATGAAACTGCAAATATGAGAATTTGTCTGAACCCAGAGATAATTAGAAAAACAATTCATTTCAAAACAGACAGATTATCCCTGACTGGTACAGCTAATAGGAGGCAAGTGACAATTTCCTATAAGTTAAATTAACTCCTGAGATCATGATCTTTTTAAAAATGTGGGTTTGGTGATACGCATGTTCCCCCTCTTTCCTTCTTAATTAAGACCCGTACTGTTGTAAATCTCCCTCACAAAATAATCATAATAACTTTTCTTAAAAATAAAATAAAAAAGACTAAGCCTCCCCTGGTGCATTATTCTTGGAGCAGTCACGCACCCCTTGCTTTCCACACAGGTCTCATCACCAGCAGGTAAAGGCACCCCCATCCGGAGGCCTCCCAGCCTGGCTCCAATGAGGAGCTGGAGGCCAAGGGCAGCGCCCTGGCGGGGACCAGAGGAGCCCGCAGCTGCCTGGAGCTGGGCGTCGAACCGCTCCACCCGCTGGGGCCCAGAAGGAAGAGCCGCTGCTGCCCTCCTGGAGGCCTGGCGCCCCGCAGAGACAGAGGCCCCCAGGGCAGCGAGGCCGCCAAGACGGGCTGGGCCCTGACCCCTGACGGGTAGGCCGCCTCGGACGCCTCCTCCCCATCTCCCCAGAAGGCCGCGGACGGGACCCGGCCATGTGCTGGCCCAGCAGCGAGACCAGGAGAAACAGGAAGAAGCGCTTTTCCTTCCGAAGTCTTTCCTGGGGAGCGGCTTCTCCTTCAGCAAGAGCGGGGAGGCTGAGGCTGCGGGAGAGCAGCGGGAGGCCGCGGGCGAGCCTGGAGCCTCCCCTGAAGGCCTGGATGACCGGGCCTCCAGGGGCGCCACTCCAGCCTCTGCAGAGATGGGCGCTGCCTCGAGGGAGCAGGCATTGGGCTGGGCGGGGAGGAGGCCTCGTGGGAGGAAGGGGTGGCGCGGGAGGAGGGGCTGCGGGGGCGACCCACAGGAGGCCCAGCTCCAGGTCAGCCTGGTCAGCCTGCAAAGCCCCCAAGCGGGGGCATGGCCAAGTGCAGTCCGGAAGCCCCTGGCGGAGGCAGCAAGGAAAAGGGCCCAATTGTTGAGATAATCCAAGAATTTTCTCCAAGTTTGTTGCAGGGGTGCCAGATACTGGTTTTGGAAGACTTGTCTACAACCAGGGATCCAGGGATTGATTTCAAAGATGTCTTTTTTTTTCTTTTTTTTTTCTCTTTTGTAAGCAACAAATTTGGTTCCCCTTCCTTCCCCGCAGATCCCACCCTAAATCACTGTTACCCCATTCCAGCCGGTCCAGTGGAGCTTAAACACCTTCCTCGCCTGTAGTTCTCTTTTGTTTTTATTTTTTTTCATCAGTATTAATGGTTTTTGCATACTTTGCATCTTTATTCAAAAATATAAACTTTGTCAACTTATGGACATACCCATATATGAAGGAGTTGGGTGGGCCCAAAGTGATAGGATTATTTCTTAACACAAGTTTTACCTAGTTGTACTGCTTTCTGTATTTCACTATAGTATTAAAAAAAAATGTCTTTGGGACTCCTGGGTGGCTAAGTTGGTTAAATTTCTGCCCTAGGCTCAGCTCATGATCCCAGGGTCCTGATAGCCCTGCATCTGGCTTCCTGGTTGGTGCGGTGCCTGCTTACCCCTCTCCTGCTCCCTTTGCTTGTGCTTTCTGCCAAATACATAAATATGATATTTTAAAAAAAGTTAACTTAAAAATACATAAGAATAAAATAAGATGTTCATAACAGCAATGGTCACAATCATGAAACTGTGGAAAGATCCAAGAGGCCCTTCAACAGATGCATGGATAAAGAAGATATGGTCCATATGTATAATGGACTCCTACATCTTTATCAGAAAATTGGAATACTCAACTCTTATGATGTTTATGTCTTCCTAAATTTGAGAATGTTTCCAGCTACCCTTTGATCAAATAAACCTTCTGTCCCTTTCTTCATATTCTTGGATTCCTTTGAAATGAATGTTACTGTGTTTTGTGAATTGCCTGAGTTTCCTAAGTCCACATTGGTGAGCCAATACTTTACTTTCCCTCTTCTTTTCAGCTTCCTTATTTTCCATAACGTTATCTTCATGTCAACGATTCATTCCTGTTTCATCCATCCTCAGTGTCATTACATACAGTTGGTTTTGTCACTTAATTATAAAATTCTTTTTCATTTTAGCATGAATGGTACTTAGTTCATTGGTCTCTTCAGTAAGGCATTGTTTAGATCTTATTAGCATTATTTAAGCCCAGCTAGTATCCTTAAAATTGTTGATTTAGGGGCACTGGGTGGCTCAGTGGGTAAAGCCTCTGCCTTCAGCTTAGGTCATGATCTCGGGGACCTGGGATCAAGCCCCGCTTTGGGCTCCCTGCTTAACAGGGAAGTCAGCCTCTCCCTCTCCATCTGCCTCTTCAGCTACTCATGATCTCTCTCACAGTCTTTCTATCAAATAAATAAATAAAATCCTTAAAACATTTACCATAAGTGGGATTTATTCCTGTGTTGTAATGATTGTTTAGTATTTACAAATCAATCAATTTGATACACCACATAATAAAAGAAAGGATGAGGACTGTATGATCATTTGATTAAATGAAAACAATATATTTGGAAAAGAGACAGCATCCAGTTATGATAAAAAGCCTCAATAAAGTAAGTTTAGAGGGAACAAACCTCAATAAAGTCCATATAAGTTTATTTTTATTTATTTGACAGTCAGAGATTACAAGTAAGCAGAGAATCAGGCAGAAAGAAAGGAAAGCAGGCTCCCCACTGAGCAGAGAGCCCAATGCAGGACTTGATCCCAGGACCCCGGATCCTGACCTGAGCCGAAGGCAGCAGCATAACCCTCTGAGCCACCCAGGTGCCCCACCTTATAAAATCATTAATATCAGGTGATTATAGAGCAATGTTTTACTACAGCAATTGCATTCTGAGATTCAGCTAAGAACACAAATTCTCAAAATTTCTTCACTAGAAACCAAAGTGAACATACTTTCTCTTCAAGAAAAGGATAAGTAGGAGACAGGAGGGCAGAGGAGAAGGGATTCTAAGTTTTTCTCATTTCTTGAATAGAGTTAGATACCTATCAAATCATTCTGAAACCTCATAAATCAAGTAGAGATCTGAGAAAAGAAATGCTGCAGGGCTACAGGTAGGAAAGTGACCTCCTTTTGGAAGGTAGAAGGTGCAGAGACTTGAAAATGCTATGATACAGCTAATGATACAGGGGATGGAAAGAAGTCCTCCTAGAGATAGTATTGCAAATTACTAGAAGTAGTGGAGCATAAAATCAGAACAATTTTCTAATTTTAATTTTTATATATGTTTTATTATTTTTTGCTTTTATTATATTTTAATTCTTATTTTTTTAACATGTTGGGATTTAGTTTCTCTAAACAAGCAGATGAGGACACAAAGATATCTAGTTTCTTGTTTTGGTTGTTGTTTTTCTTGTGTTTTTTTCTTCCTTATTCTTTTCTCATCTTGAAAAAAAAATAATGAGATGGAGAAATTTATCACAAGAGTAAGGAAGTGGTTCTCATAGCCACAGATTTAATCATACAGTTACAAGTAAGAAGTCTGAACTAGAATTTAAAGCAAAGATTATAAACATACTAGCTTTGTTTGAAAAACAAATACATAGAAGGTACTAGAAAATCCATCACTATAGACATACAAGGACTACAATATAGACATGTTGAAATTAAAAATGCTATCACTGAGGTTCAGTCCCAAGTGGAGACCATATAAGTGAGGATGAACGAAATAGAAGAGGAATTTAGTGATATAGAAGACAAAGTTATGGAAACTAATGAAGCTGATCAGAGGAAAGATAGACGACTCTTAGATAATGAAGGTAGACTTAGGGAATTCAGCATTCCATTAGTGAAAGAATATCTGTATTGTAGGAGTCTCAGAAGAAGAGTAGAAAAGAAGCAGCAGGTTTAGTTGAACAAATTATAGTTGAGAACTTACCTAAACCAAAAAAGGAAACAGGTATTCAGGTACAAGAGGCACAGAGAACTCCCCCCAAATCAACAGAAATAAGTCAACACCACGACATACTAGAGTGAAAATTCAAAGTGAAATTTCAAAGATAAAGAGAACATTGTAAAATCACCCTGAGACAAGATGTACTTACCTACACATGTAGGCACATAAGGCTGGCAGCTGACCTGTCCACAGAGACCTAGCAGGCCAGAAAAGACTGGCATATTCAATATGCTAAGTTGGAAAAATATGTAGCCAAAACACTATATCCAGCTAGGCTGTCATTCAGACCAAATAAATAAATAAAGGAATTCATGAACACTAACCCAGCCTTGCAAGAAATATTAAAGGGACACATAAAGCAAAAAGAGATCCCAAAAGTAACAAAATCCATAAAGGAACAGAGATAATCCACAGATATGGCAACCTTACATGTAATAAAATGACACTAAATTTATATTTTAATAATTCTCTAAATATAAATGGATAAAATGTTCCAATTAAAAGACAAAGGATAACATAATTGATTAAAAAATTTTAAAAAAGACTCATCAGTACACTGCCTACAGGAGATTCATTTCAGACAGAAAGACACCTCCAGATTTCAAATGAAGGTGTAGAGAATGATTTATCATACTAATGGACATCAAAAGAAAGTCAGAGGAACCATCCTTTTGCCAGAGAAAATAAGTATTAGACCACAGATGACAAGAAGAGATGAAGAAGGACAGTATATGATTATAAAGGGGTCTATATAAAAGGAAGATCTAACAAATGTAAATATTTATGCCCATAATATAGGAGTAGTCAAATGTATAAATTAATTAATAATAAACTTAAAGGATTTCATTGAAAATACTACAATAATGGTGGGCTTTAACACCCTAATCATAGCAATGGACAAATCGTCTAAGCAGAAGATAACCAAGGAAACAAGGGCTTTGACACACTGGACCAGCTGGACTTAACAGATAGTCAGAGCATTTCATCCTAAAGCATTCAGAAATACATTCTTCTTCTGTGCACATGGAAAGTTTTCCAGAACGGATTACATACTGGATCATAAATCAACCTCAACATTTTGAAAAAGATTGAGATCATGCCATACATATTTTCAGACCACAATGCTATGAAACTTGAAATCTAACATATGAAAACATAGAAGGACCAAAAATTCATGGAGGTTAAAAGGAATCCTATTTCAGAATGAATGGGTCAACCAGAAAATTAAAGAAGAACTTTAAAAATTCATGGAAGCAAATGAAATTGAATACATGACAGTTGTGAACCATTGGGAAGCAGCAATGGCAGTTCTAAGAGGTAAGTATATAGCAATACAAGCCCCTCCACCCCACCAAGAGACAAGAAAAGTATCAAATGCACAACCTAATCTTATGCTTAAAGATACTGGAGATAAAAAGGACATAAACCATAAATCCAGTGGGAGATAAGAAATAAAGATTAGAGCAAAGGGGCACCTGGATGGCTCAGTGGATTAAAGCCTCTGCCTTCAGCTCAGGTCATGATACCAGGGTCCTGGTACTGAGTTCTACATCGGGCTTTCTGCTCAACAGGGAGTCTGCTTCCCTTCCTCTCTCTCTGCCTGCCTCTCTGCCTACTTGTGATCTCTGTCAAATAAATAAATAAAACCTTAAAAAAAAGATCTGAGCAGAAAGCAAAGAAACAGAAATTAAAGAAAAGAACAGAGAAATGTGACTAGGAACTGGTTCTTTGAAAGAATTAATAAGATTGTTAAACCTCTAATCAGGTTTACCAAAAATAAAAGAGAAAGGACCCAGATAAATAAAAGCATAAACAAGAGAGGAGAAAAAACAGCAAAACCCAATAAATGCAACAATCATATGGAAATATTATGAGCGAATACATGCCAAAAAGCTGGGCAAGCTGAAATAAATGGATACAGTCCTTGAAACATAATCTACCAAAATTCAATGAGGAAGAAACAGAAAACCTAAGCAGACCCAAAACCAGCAAAAAGGGGAAAAAAACTGAATTAGTTACCAAGTTTCCCAAAAAGTATCCAGAGACAAATGGCTTCCCAGGGGAATTCTGCCAAGTAATAAAATAAGAATTAATGCCCATATTTCTGAAAGTATAAAAAAAAATAGAAAAAAGGAAAACAGCAAACTCCTTCTATGAGACCAGCATTGCCTTGAGGCCAAAACCACAGAAGGATGCCCCCTAAAAAGAATTACAGACCAGTATCCCTGATGAACAAGGATGCATATAGTCTCACCAAGATACTAGCCAACAGGATCCAATGGTACATTTAAAGGATTATTCAACATGACCATGAGGGATTTATTCCTGCACTGAAAAGTGACTCAACCTCAGCAAGTCAATCAATGGGATAGACCACATTAAAAAATGGGCAAAAAATAAAATAAAAAACAAACGCAAGAACCATATGACATTCTCCATAGATGCAGAAAAAGCATTTCACAAAATACTGCATCTTCTTTGAAAAAACTCGCTACCACGTAGAAAGAGAGGGAATATAACTCAACATCATAAAGACTATATATGAAAGACCCACAATAGATATAATCCTCAACAGAGAAAGACTGATTTTCCCCTACGTTCGGGAACACACCAGGTTTGTCCACTCTCACCACCGATGTCCAAATGTTTAGCATGGAAATGTGTGGTTCCTCTCATAGCAGATCTCCTATGCTTCTGCCTTTTGCCTCCCTATCCCTGGAAAACAATCCTACAACCATGCAGTAGCAAGCAGTTTATGTCAACACAGAGCAGAAAACTGGCATCTAGACACTCTCTTCTCAGGCAGGTTTCCTGCTCCTAAAGCTCGGTGGTAAGGTAGGGTTTTTTTTTGTTGTTGTTTCGTTTTGTTTTGTTTTTTGCTTTGTTTTGTTTTGTTTTCCTGTTTTTTTTGTTTGTTTGTTTTTAACTTTTTTAAGTCTGGGAACTCTGCCATACTCAAGCAGCACCCATTTTCATGTCACCCCAGGGATCCTGAGACCAATCTTGTCACACTCAGGATTCCACCTGGCTTCCCTACCTGAGCATTTTTAAGCCAGGGACACCCCCACAGCAGCAGACTTCTAAATGTTACCATTTTCTGATCTGCTGCTAAGAAGACTTTGTGGTAGCTTCCCCAGGCAGGTTCCCACCCCTAAGCTATATAACACCAGATTCAAATCTGAACACCACCTCCCTTCAGAATGGTGGGCCCTTTTCTACTTATAGACCTGCAGCATTTTTTTTCTCAGATCTCTGATTCATTTATTGTGTGTTCTGAATGACCTGATAAATATTGACTTGTATTTGAGGGAGGAGACAAACTTAAGTCCTCCTCCCACTGCTTTGTGTTGGAAGCTAGACATGAAGACAGTGAACCTGCTGACAGGCTGGATTTTGTTCTCCCCCGTCTATGAGAGCTAAATATTGTTTTGGCAGAAGGTAATGACTTGGGACACAGCATCATCCTTTCTTGGTTTAAGTTTATTTTGGGAAGACGTAGCAAACATAATAGCTACCATTTTCTACATTTATATTTAAGCTTTAATGGAGGAGTGGAAAGTAGCATCATATTATGAACTTACCCATGAAGTGTGACAGTTCATGGGGTTTAATGGTCCATGTCTTCATGAATACTGGCGACAGCATTTCAGGGAATGGTGACGCTGACTGACACATTTTGCTTTATACTGGTTGAGTCTTTCGGCCTCACCATGAACTTCACTATAAATACATCCGAAAGATGAATTTTTCATCCTGAAAGAAAGTTAACCTGTTTTCCATTCGATGATGTCAGAAGGGTCACTGAAAAAGCCCTTGGTCATGGGCAGCTGAGCTACGTGGTGACTGGCCACCTGAATGAGACCAATTTGTGAGTGCCTGGGTGATTCACCAGGGCATGGTGGTGACATCACAAGAAGGCATTGTGATGCCCTAGGGTGAGGCCAGCAAGACGGGCTAGGCTGTGCCGCTGATGGGGAGACCACCTGAGCCACCTCCTCGAAGTCTCCCCACAAGGCTGTGGAATGGATTGGGGCTCACCCAGCAGTAAGACCCCGAGAAATTGGAAGAAGTGCTTTTCCTTCCAGGAGTCTTTCCAGGGGAGCAGCTTCTCCTTCAGGCAGAGCAGGAAGACTGCGGGAAAGCGGCTGGGGAGGGGGAGCCACCGGTGAGGCCAGAGTCTCTGAGGACCAACCTCCAGGGGCACCACTCCAGCCTCCACAGAGATGGGCACTGCCTCTGGGAGCAGGTGGCAGCAGATCTGGGAGGGCGTGGTGTGGACTTGACTTCCAGAGGCACTGCTCCATCTGCTTCAGAGATGGGTCTGGCCTGGGGGAGCTGGCATTGGTGCTGGGCATGGGGTGGGCTGTGCAGAATGAGGGCTGCAGGGGTGACCCACAGGAGTTCCAGCCCAAAAAGGCGGGGAGAGTCAGGTGATCCTGGTCAGCCTGCACAGCCCCCCACACAGGAGGCTCAGCCAACTGCAGTCCAGAAGCCCCATGGTGGATGCATCAAGGAAAAGGGCCCAATTGTTGAGATAATCCAAGAACTTTTCTCAAGTTTGTTGCAGGGGTGCCAGATACCGGTTTTGGAGAACTTGTCTACAATCAGGGATTGATTTCAAGGATGTCTTTTTTTTTCTTTTTTCTTTTTTAAGTGACAGATTTGGTTCCCCCTCCTTCCCCACAGATCCCATCCTAAATCACACTGTTACCCCGTTCCAACAGGTCCGGGAGAACTTAAACACCTTCCTCTGCTGTGATTCTTTTTTGTTTTTAAATTTTGAATCATTATTAATTTTTTTGCATATTTTGCATCTTTGTTCTAAAATATAAACTTTGTCAATCTATGGACATGCCTATATATGAAGGAGATGGGTGTGCCCAAAGTGATAGGATGATTTCTTATAAAATTTACCTAGTTGTACTACTTTCTGTACTTAGCTAGAATATTAAAAAAAAAATGTCCTTGGGGCCCTGGGTGGCTAAGTTGGTCAAACTTCTGCCTTAGGCTCAGCTCATGATGCCAGGGTCCTGATAGTGAGCCCTGCATCTGGCTTCCTGGTTGGTGCGGTGCCTGCTTACTCCTCTCCTGCTCCCTTGGCTTGTGCTTTCTGTGAAACAAAGACAATCTTTTTCTTTTTTTAAGTTAATTTTAAGAATAAGTAAAAATAAGAAAATGAAATATAATTTTCTTTGCCTGTCACTAATTTTCCAGTGCAGTCATAGTGATAGCAATAATAATAGAGCAAAGTTGGATACTTTATTAAAACCAATGAGTGTACTGAAATTTTTCGGGAACAAAGTCCCTGAGAAATGCAAGGATGACATGTGTATGGATAAAAAATGTGTATGGTGGTTACTATGCTGATTTTAGTGGCAATGGTGAAGATGGTAAAAAAAATATCACAGCCACTGTGCATGGGTCACTCATGCCACTCAGATTTGACACATCCAGTATAAACTATCCCATTTAGTCTTGTCATTTTTTTTTGCCTTTTCTTCAGATTTTTTTAGGTATAATTGACAAATATTCCATATATATAAGGTACACAGTTTCATTTAAGAATTACACTTCCTGGGGCACCTGGGTGGCTCAGTGGGTTAAAGCCTCTGCCCTCGGCTCAGGTCATGATCCCAGAGTCCTGGGATCCAGGCCCACATCAGGCTCTCTGCTCCGCAGGGAGCCTGCTTCCTCCTCTCTCTCTGCCTGCCTTTCTGCCTAGTTGTGATTTCTCTCTGTCAAATAAATAAAATATTAAAAAAAAGAATTATGCTTCCTAATAACTACAAAGTGCATATCCACCAATTCACTTAGCTTGTGTATGTGGTGTGTGTGTGTGTGTGCTGTGTGTGTGTGTGTGTGTGTAAGAATACCACCAACTGGGGAGATCTCCAGTAACAGGAAATTTCCAATATACCATGTTGTTAACTATATATAAATTGCTGTAAATATAACTTATTCAACATGTATACTGGAAACTTAGCATTTGACCCACATCTTCCCAATTTTCCCTGCCTTTAGTCACTGACAATTGCCATTCTACTCTTCTAAAGATTGGCTTGTAGATTTCATTTACAATTGTAATTATAAAGTGTTTGTCTTTCTATGTTTGGCTTATTTCACTTCTCTCAATGACCTCCAGGTTCATCCATGATACTTTTATTTCATTTTTCCATGCATTTGTCAATGAATATATCAAATTAATTTCCACACTTTAGCTATTGTGAGTCACACTGCAATAATGATTACACGAGTAAAGTATAGCTTCAAATTTGATTTCATATCATTTTATGTCCTTTGCATAGATATCCAGAAGTGGGATTGTTGGAACTTAGGATAGTTTTACTTTCAACTGTTTGAAAAACTTCTATACTATTTTCCATAATGGCTGTACTAATTTATATTCCCATCAATAGTTCTCAAGTGTTGTTTTTTATCCGCATCCACTCCAACAGACATCATTTTGTTCAATTATTGATAACAATCATTCCAAGAAATGTGAGATCATATCTCATGATTCTGATCTGCTCTTCTGATGAGTTAAAGGCTCAAAGAGTTGAATTCATTAATCCATGTTTACATTTCTAGTAAGTGACAGCTAGCATTAGATCTAACATTGGCTCCAAAAATCTGCAGCATGTTTTACAATAAAGCAAAATAAACTTCTCTTCAGTCTGAATCTAAAGACAAAGTATATGCTGATAAATCAGATATCTCTCCATATATCTCTCTACCTACTTACCTATTTATCAGTACTGATTCTCTGATGTGATATTTCATGACGATATATATACAGAAACACACAGATATAGGCACATACGAATACTATACATTTTAGATCTCTGTGTACAATGAAATCCTTACGATCACAAGCTTTATAACCATCTAAACAAATGAAAAATACACATTGGTTAACTATTGTAAATGAGTCTTAATCCCTAAGTCATGAAAGCTTTCTGAACTCTGCTGTTTGTCTTCTTGCTTTTTTTTTTCCCTTTTTTTAAATTTCCTTTCAGCGTAACAGTATTCATTGTTCTTGCACCACACCCAGTGCTCCATGCAATATGTGCCCTCCCTATTACCCACCACCTGGTTCCCCAACCTCCCACCCCCCCCCCCGCCCCTTCAAAACCCTCAGGTTGTTTTTCAGAGTCCATAGTCTCTCATGGTTCATCTCCCCTTCCAGTTTCCCTCAACTCCCTTCTCTCCATCTCCCCATGTCCTCCATGTTATTTGTTATGCTTCACAAATAAGTTGTTTTCTTTTTAACAGAAACTGTTGTCGAAACATTAGAAGGCATGAAAAATTTCATGTATGACTCATTGCAGAGATACTGCAGGGAACTGTGCTTGGCTAGACTCCAGAGGATTGCCCTCTCGGCAACCTGATACATTCCAGGGAAATCATTTCATAATACCATGAAAGCTAGGTAATGGATAACAATGCAAAATAATTAATATCTATGGGCATGCAGATACAAGTATGAACAAAGTTTTCAAAGAACTGAGGTATGCTTTGAGCAGCCAGTAGGTTCATGGAAGTCCTGTGGAAAAAGTCTGCTAGGTCTTTTAGAGAACTCTTCCCCCATAGGTGGGTAAAGAAGTTTATTTTGATAAAGTTCACACAAAAGTATGACAGAGTTCTTGAAAAGAGAAGAAATAACCCAAATTTATATGAAAATTGGTGATTTTTGTTTTTTAAATTCAGATGCTTATTAAAATTTAGTCTGATATTTCTTATAAAATTTTAGGGAAAATGATAGAAATTTCTTTGTTAAAGGCGCATTCTGCTTGCAACTATGCAATAATCAGACAAAATGGATTGTGACCAGACTTATTTAGTGATCTGAATGATCTTTTTTTGAGATTCGTTTGCTTCTGAATAAAATTCTACATTGTCTGGTATCTAGAGAACACATTTCTAGATTTGCCAACGGATCATATATAGTTTGAACCAAATTAATTCTCATCACATGGGATCCACATTTAATCTTTATAATGATCCTATATTTGAAAAATCACTTTATTCTGTAAATATGTGAATCAATAAAGTGAGAGGTTTTTCAAGTCTTATTTGCAATTGAATATGAACATTTGAAACCTAGGAAAAAGAATATCTGTAATATTGATAATGCTTATTAAATTATATTAAGCTAAATTCAAAATGGTAATATGCAAATTATGTATAAGTTACATTATTTCGAGGACTTTTCTCATTGTGAAGTAGGAATAAACTGAATATATACATTTACAAAGCAATTTACAAGGGAGATAATAAAGAGGAGGTTGATCTTTGTAAGCACAACCACGTAGGGCAACTTTGGTATTAGGGCAGGACATGGATCAGAGTTCATTGAGAGGATCTGGAAGTGATGTGGGTATTCTCTACACTATTGATTAAAGCTGTATTATTGCAGGGAACAAGAGAAAATAAGATTAAGACTGAAATAGATAGGAAACAAGAAATATCTTGAAATGACAATATAGAAGAAACAAAGCAATTTATTGAGGCATAGATAACTTGTATAAATTCTTGACTGTTTCATCTCTGGTACATGTTTAATTAATAGGTTTAATACTTTTCTTTTAATTTCTATTTAGTTTTGAGCAGTTAAAAACGACCAATTTTATTTCATAATTGTTGCCTAAAATATTTAGTGCTAAGATAGGATTCTTTTTAAATACAAATTTAATATATAAATACCTGCATCTATTTACTATCTGTGTTAAGACAGGAAATCCATTGAATTCCCTTAAATTTCTGAAACTTGATTTATCATCAGCAACTCTCTGTATTCATATTGATGGTTGTATCAAACTGAAGAGACTTTGGTCAGGAATAAATAAAATAAATTCCTGGCATCAATCTCACATATGGTAGGTTCCACCCTGAGAAGATGGTCAATAGAAGTGTATAGTCCTATCCTCTCTGCCATGTATGGACCTTCTTCAGGTTCAAGCCTTCATTCTCCAACTGACTAAGAAACCATCTCTTTCCCTTTTACTCCACTCCCTATTGACAGTAATGCTGAGGCCAGACCCAAAACTTTGAGTGAAGTTTCAATGATTGAAGCAGATGCAAATCTTTTGCAAAGTAAGTAGACTGGCTTCCATAATGCCATTGGGTAAAATTAAAATAACGGAGAAATAATCTAATTATTTTTACATTAAAATATAATTCTTCATATTAGAGTTTTGAACCAGATATTAAATATCTAAAGTGACTTACGTGTCAGATGCAGTAGCTCTTTAACTACAAACACAACCAGCTTTCCCAGTTTTTCCTCTGCGAGTTGACAGTGACCACCCAATAATTGAAAATAAACTCCTTCACATAAACCCAGAACCCTGATGTAGGTATTTCCCAGTAGATTGATGAATAGATAGATGAACATCTGCAATAATTTGAGAACATGTAAATTACTAAGTGAAATAACGTTTTTATGACTTTAGGATATTATTCCAAGAATGCATGGACATTGCATCAACAGACCATAGGATAAATTGATGGTCCCACAACCTATGCCTCTTGACACCCAAGGCAGATACTTCAAACCCACTTACAATTTTTACCAGTACTTCCTCATTTTTTAAAGATTTTATTTATTTATTTGACAGACGGAGATCACAAGTAGCCAGAGAGGCAGGCAGAGGAAGAGGGAGAAGCAGGCTCCCACTGAGCGGAGAGCCCAATGTTGGGCTCGATCCCAGGACCCTGAGATCATGACCTGAGCCAAAGGCAGAGGCTTTAAACCACTGAGCCACCCAGCGCCCCCTTCCTCAGTTTTTTAAAATAATACACTCATCTCTCATCTTGATTCCTAAATCCGAAATACCATGCCATGATTTATAACTCAACCAATGCCAAGATAAATGTGTCTAGGAAACACAATGCACAGATTTGAGGCCTCTCAGGACCACAGAGGGGCACAGACATAGGTGCTGATATGAAGGTGGTGTGTAGAGTATCGGAGAGAGGCCCAGGACAGGAGGAATGAGCAGGGGCTTGCTATGGGCAGGGGCAGGGAACAGGGCAGAGAAGTCAAGGAAGAGCAGGAAGAGCAGTGACTGAACTGCCATCTCTCTCCACACTGCAGCCTGTGCTGTTGCCAAGCTTTTATAACTGCCCCAGGACATCACAATGCCATCTTCATGTGATGTCACCACTATGCAAAGTAATCACTATGCCCTGGCCAATCATTGGGGATTTCTCAGATTAGCCTCATTCTGGTGACCAAGCAACACACAGGTCAGCTGATCAGTTATTGTTGGCTTTCTCAGTTTCACCCCTGACTGATATTATCACCTGGAAACCATGTTTTAAAGGAAAACAAGTAAACTGTCCTACAAGATGAAAAGATAATATTTGAGCTGTATTTATACTGAAGGTCATGGTGAGGCTGAAAGTCTCAACCAACGCAAAGCTAAATGTGCCACTTAGAGGCACCGTTAATTAAAACACTTACATGGATATTAATGAAGACATTGGCCATTAGACCCCATGAAGGTCACAGTTGTGGGTAACTCAGACCACGTGGCAATAGAGCAAATGCTACTCTCAACTCATCCATCACGGCTTAAATATAAGTGTAGAAAATAACAGGCATTATGTTTGATTCATAGTAATAATAAAAGGGAGAGATCATGACCAATGTAAGAGAAACAGAGAATTCTTAGAACATATCATCAGCAACTATACAGCAACAAATTAGGCCATCTGGAAGAAATAGATGCATTCATGGAAACTTGTAATCTACCAAGTCCAAAACAGGAAAGAATAGATAATCTGAGCCGACCCATAACCAGCATGGAAATTGAAGCAGTGATCACAAAGCTCCCAAAAAATCTAGATTCCAGGGTGAGATAGCTTCCCAGGGAAATTCTACCAAACATTGAAAGAATAAATCATACCTCTTCTACTGAAGCTGTTTCAAAAAAAAGAAAGAAAGCAAGGAAGGAAGGAAGGAAGGGATGGATAGTGTCCAAACTCATTTTATGAGGCGAATATTAGCTTGATCCAAAAGCAGACACCCCACTGGAAAGGAGAATTACAGACCAATAGTCTTGATGAACAAGAATGCCAGAATACTCAGCAAGATACTAGCCAGCAAGATCCCATGGAATGTTAAAAGAGCTATTAATGATGAAGGGAGATCAATTCCTGAGATGCAAGGAAGGTTCAACATAGACAAGTGCATCGATGTGATAGATCATATTAACAAAAGAATGACAAGAACCATATCATCCTCTCAACTGATGCAGAAAAATCATTTGGCAAAATACAACATCCTTTCCAGATGAAAACTCCTCAAAATATAGGGTTAGAAGGCACATGTTTCATCAAAGCCATCTCTGAACAACCCACAGCAAATGTCATTCTCAATGGGAAAAATCTGAGAGCTTTTCCCTTTGGGTCAGGAACATGACAGGGATTCCCATTCTCACCACTTTTGTTCAACAGAGTATTAGAAGTCTTAGCCTCAGCATTTGTACAACAAAAAGATAATGGATTCAAACTGGCAAAGAAGTCAAACTCTCTCTTTGCATATGACAATATACTTTATGAGAAAATCCCAAAAGACTCCACCCCTAAATTACATGAAATAACAGCAATTCAGCAACATGAAGGACTCAAAACGAATGCACAGAAATCAGTTGCTTTTCTATATACTAACAATCTGAATGGAGAAAGAGTAAGGTTTCAATTCCATTTACTATAGCATTCAAAACCATAAGATACCTATGAATAAACCTAATCTAAGAGGTCAAGGATCTGTACCATAGAAACTACAGAAGACTTATGAAGGAAACTGAGGAAGACACAAAGAGGTGGAACAACTTCTATGCTCATAGATTGGAAGAAAAACATTGTGAAAACGTCTAAGCTGCCCAGATCAATCTACACATTCAATGCAATCCCTATCAAAATAAACTTGATATTCTTCCCAGAGCTAAAACAAGCAATCCTAAAATTTGCATGTAGCCAGAAAAACCCCTAATTGCCAGGGGATTGTTGAAAAAGAATACCAAAGCTTGGGGCATCACAATTTCTGTTTGCAAGCAAGTTTACAAAGCTGTGATCATCGAGACAGCATGTTAGTGACACAAAAACAGATGTATCACTCAATGGAATAGAACAGAGAGCCCAGAAAAAAAACCCTTGACTCTAAGGCCAACTGATCTTTAATAAAGCAGGGAAGAATATCCAATGGAAAAAAAGGCAATGTCTTTGATAACTGATGCTGGGAAAATTGGACAGTCACATGCAGAAGGACGACACTGGCCCATTCTCTTCTACCACATGTAACAAAAACATCCAAAATGGATGAAAAACCCCAGTGGGAGAGAGGAATCCTTCAAAATCCTAGAGGAGAACCCCAGGCAGCAACCTCTTCAACCTCAGCCACAGTAACTTCCTGCAACACAGGTCTCTAAAGGCAAGGGAATCAAAAGAAAAATGAACTACTGTTTCTCAAGATAAAAAGCTTCTGCACAGCCAAGCGAACAATCAACATAACTTCTGATTGGGAGAAGATATTTGCAAATGATATATTCAATAAGGAATTAATAGCCACAATAAAGAAAGAAGTTATACATGAGAGACATAATATTCAA
This sequence comes from Meles meles, assembly GCF_922984935.1. Taxonomy (NCBI): domain Eukaryota; kingdom Metazoa; phylum Chordata; class Mammalia; order Carnivora; family Mustelidae; genus Meles; species Meles meles. Next base: position 7,929,349 of record NC_060068.1, read on the forward strand.
GATCTGAATAAATATATTTGTTTACCCACTGAATAAACTTGAACTCAACTATTAAAACAGCTACATAAATTATCAGAACTTGTTTCTAAATTTTGTCCTAGAGATATGATGAGCAATTGCTATTTTAATGTTACTCATATCTCAGTGAATGAGACATGAGAATTGTATTCACTTCTCACACTGAGTGAGTTTATGAGTGAATACACTCATAAAACATCAAGTATTCTCCTTGATCTCCAAAGATGTCCCCAGATCATGAGTCTTTATGGAGTTATCTAAAATGGCAAGAGCAGGGATGAGAGCAAAGTATACACAGTGGTTTGAAAAATACTCTATTCAGAAAAATGACTTCATTGATAGGATGATGGGAGGACCAATATCAGCTTCAGAAACCAGTATGTTTGTAACTATGCATGATAACAAAGGGTACATGTCTTATGGGTATTTTTATTGTTACTTATCATTTAAATGCTTAAGATAATTTTGATTAGAATCAATAAAGAAACTATTTAATAAAATATTAGAATTAACAATTGATAGATGTTTTTAAAGAATTTTTTTATTTGACAGAGAGAGATCACAAATAGAGAGACAGGCATAGAGAGAGGGAGAACCAGGCTCTCCGCTGAGCAGAGAGCCCAATTCAGGGCTCTATCTCAGGACCCTGAGATTATGACCCAAGCTGAAGGCAGAGGCCTAATCCACTGAGCCACCCAGCGACCCCAACAATGGATAGATTTAAGCATTTAATTAACAATGGCCGGGCGCCTGGGTGGCTCAATGGTTTAAGCCGCTGCCTTCGGCTCAGGTCATGATCTCAGGGTCCTGGGATCGAGTCCTGCATCAGGCTCTCTGCTCAGCAGGGAGCCTGCTTCCCTCTCACTCTCTCTGCCTGCCTCTCTGCCTACTTGTGATCTCTCTCTGTCAAATAAATAAAAAAAAATCTTTAATTAACAATGGCCATTCAAAGGAAAATCTTATTTTGCTCAAGTCTATTAAAATATCCATATTTTATAGATTTTATATATTCCATATTTTCATATAGATATATAATTAAATGTTAAAGAGTAAATAAATTTTGACATACTTGTGTGTTTAAAAAAAATGAAATTCTCTTTAAGCCTTAGACAAAACATTATAGAATTCTTGAAAGAATTGTTGTTGTACCTTGTATTCTACTGTAAAATGGTAGTAAATATAGTGGAATTGATATTTTAATCAATGGCTGACATCTACAATCATCAATGCACTTCTTTTCTCTATTTATGGTAAATTAAACTAAGGTCTACACTTAATACTATATTCACGTAAATACGGTCACTAAATAATTATAATTCTCTGACAAAATACACAGCACATGTATGAATGGTAATGGACCTGCAAATGTGAGAATTTGTCCAAACCAAGGTATTTTTAGTAAAATAATTGAATTTGAAAGAGGCATATTATCACTGACTGGTACAGCTAAGATGAGATAGGTGAAAAGTTCCTGTGGTTTAAATTAACTCCTAAGACTATGATCTCTTAGAAAATGTGGGTATTGTTTTTTTCTGTGTGTTTTTTCCCCCTTTCCTTCTTAATCAAGACAGTAGTGTTGTAAATCTGCCTCACAAAATACATCCTAAGAATGTTTATTAAAAAAACAAAAACAAAAACAAAACAAAACAACAACAAAAAAAACCACTAAGCCTCCCCCTGTTATTTCCAGTGTCCCATTATTCCTGGCGCTGTCATGCACCCCTTCCATTTCCCCACCAGTCCCATCACCCGCAGGTAAAGGCGCCACCTCTCCCAATCCCGGCCTAGCCAGGCTCCAAAGGATGAGCTGCAGGCCAAGGGCAGTGCTGGAGCCCAGACCTGGAGGAGCCCATGGCTGCTGGCAGCAGGGCGGGGTCCCACCCGTGGCCAAGAAGGAGGAGCCTCCATGGTTACCCCTGAAGTCAGGCTACCTCGCCAAGAAGGAGGAGCCCTGGGAGCGGGGAGGCCGCCAAGACATGCTAGGCTGCGCCCTTTGACAGGGAGGCCGCCTTGGTCCCCTGCTGGATGTCTCCCCCAAAGGCCAGGGACCAGCCCTGCACTAACCTAGCAGCGAGAGAGCCCGAGAAATAGGAAGAAGCACTTTTCCTTTCAGAAGTCTTTCTGGTGGAGGGGCTTCTCCTTCAGGAAGAGCAGCGAGGCCACAGGAGAGCGGGAGAGGCCTCGGGGGCCAGGAGACCCTCCACTGAAGGCCAGATGGACCAGGCCTCCAGGGGCAGGGGCACAGCTTCAGCTGCCACAGAGATGGGGCTGGCCTCTGGGTGGAGCAGGTGGCAGGCCAGGCGGGAGGGGGCAGCGGGGTAGGAGGGAGCAGCTGTGGTGACCCACAGGAGCCCAACATCAGGAAGGGAGCAGACTGGTCAGCTTGGTCAGCCTGCGCAGCCCCTGCACTGGCGACCCAACTGAGTACAGTCCGGAAACCCCCTAGTACCGTCAGCAGAGGAAAAGGACCTGATTGTTGAGATAACCCAGGAAATTTTCTCCCTCTTTGTTTGTTGCAGGGGTGCCAGCTACTGGTTTTGGAGAACTTGTCTACAACCAGGGATCGATTTTAAAGCTTTGTTTTGGTTTGGTTTGGTTTGGTTTTTTGTTTTTTGTTTTTTTTTACTTTTTATTAAGTGGAGAATTTGTTTGCCCTCCTTCCCTACAGATTCCCTCATAAAGCTCTCTGTTACCACCATTCCAACAAGTCAAGGAAAGTTTAAACACCTTCCTCTGCCTTGGTTTTTCCTTTGTTTTTGTTTTTGTTTGCATCAGTTTAAAGTTTTTTACATACTTTGCATCTTTATTCAAAAATGTAAACTTTTTCTATGTGCAGGTCCATATATGAAGGAAATGGGTGGGCCCAAAGGGATAGGATTATTTTTTTAACACAAATTTTACCCGATTTTACTGCTTTCTGTATTTAACTATGGTATTAAAAAAATTGTCTTTGGGGCCCCTGGGTGGCTAAGTGAGTTAAACTTCTGCCTTAGGCTCTGCTCATGATCCCAGGCCCCTGATAGTGAGCCGTGCATCTGGCTCCCTGGTTGGAGGGGTGCCTGCTTATCCCTCTCCTGCTCCCTTTGCTTGTGCTTTCTGTCAAATAAATAAATACAATCTTTTTTTAAAGTTAACTTAAAAAATAAGTAATAATAAAAACATAAAATAAAAATTTATTTGCCTATCACTAAGTCTCCAGTGGAGTAATAGTTACATCTGTGATAGCAAAGTAGGATGCTTTGTGAAAATCAATGAGTGTTTTGAAACTTTTTGGGAACAATGTCCCTGAGAAATCCAAAGATGATATGTGTATGGATAAACATGTATGATGGTAACTATGTTGATTTTAGTGGCAATAGTGAAGATAGTAAAAAATGTCACAATTAGTGTGCATGGGTCACTCATGCCACTCAGATTTGACGTATCCAGTATAAATTATATAATTCAGTCTTGTCATTTTTTTGTTTTTTTTTCCTTCAGATTTGTTTAGGAATGATAGACAAATATATATATATATTTATAATACACACACACACACACACATATATGGTGCACAGCTTTATTTAAGATACTTACACTTTCCAATAATCACTACAAAGCACATATCCACAAATTCACTTAGCTTGTGTGTGTGTGTGTGTGTGTGTGTGTGTATGAATACTACCAACTGGTGAGATCCATAGTAACAGAAAATTTCCAATATACAATTTTGTTAACTACATATAAATTGCTCTAAATAGAACTTATTCAACATGTACACTGGAAACTTAGCATTTCACCCACATCTTCCCATTTCTCCCTGCCTTCAGTCACTGACAACTGCCATTCTACTCTTTGCTTTTAAAGATGGACTACTAGATTTCATATACAATTGTAATTATTGTAAGTGTCTGTCTTTCTGTGTTTGGCTTATTTCACTCCTTTTAATGTCCTCCAGGTTCATAAATGTTGCTCTTATTTCATTTTTCCATTTATTTGTCAATGAACATGTAAAATTAATTTCCATATTTTATCCATTATGAGTCACACCGCAATAATGATTACAAGAGTAAAGTATAGCTTCAAATTTGATTTCATATCATTTTACTTCCTTTGGGTATATAGCCAGAGGTGGGACTATGGGAGTTTTACTTTTAACTTTTTGAAGAACTTCTATACAAATTTCCATAAAGGCTGTAGTAATATAGTCCAATCAATAGTGCTCAAGTGTTGTGTTTTCGCCACATTCTCTCCAAAACTCATTATTTTTTCAATTATTAATTACAGGCATTCTAGGAAGTGTGAGATCATATCTCATGATTTTGATCTGCTATACTTATGAGGTAAAGGTCAGAGAGTTGGATTCACTAATCCGTGTTTACATTTCTAGTAAGTGACAGCTAGCATTAGATTTAGCATTGGCTCCAAAAATCTGCAGCTTGTTTTGCAATAAAGCAAAATAAACTTCTTTTCGATCTGAATCCAAAGTCAAAGTATATACTGGTGAATCAGATATAACTCCATACATCTGTCTACCTACCTACCTATTTTTCAGTGCTGATTTGCTATTGTGATATTTCATGAAGGTATATATAGAAGCACACAGATGTATGCACATACAAATACTGTGCATTTTAGATCTCTGTGTACAATAAAATTCTTAAGATTAAAAGCTCTATATCTATCTAAACAAATGAAAATACACATTACTTAAATATTTAAGAAGCACATTAATTCCTAAGTCAGTAAAGCATTTTGAACTCTGTACTGTTTGTCCATTTTAATAGAAACTGTTGTGAAAATATTAGAAGGCATGAAAAAGTCCATGTATGAAATTGCAGAGATACTGTAGCAACCTGTGCTGGGCTAGATTCCAGTGGATTCTCCTCTCAGTAATCTGATTCATTCTAGGAAAGTCATTTCACGATACTGTAAAATCTGGATAACTAATAGCAATGCAAAATAATTATCTATGGACATACAGATACAAGTATGAACACATTATCCAAAGAACCAAGGTGGACTTCATGCAGCCAGTACTTTTAAGGAAGTCCTGGGGGAAAAGATCTGATGGGTCTTTTAGAGAACTCTTCCCCTATAGGTCCATAAAGAACCTTAATTTGGTAAAGTTCACACAAAAGTATGACAGGGTTCTTGAAATGAGAAGAAGCAATCCAAATTTATATGAAAACTGCTGGCGATTTTTTTTTTTTTTACATTCAGATGATTATAAAAGATTAGTCTGAGAATTCTTAAAACATTTTAGGCAAAAACTAGAAATTTCTTTGTTAAATGCACATTCTTTTTCCAACTATGCAATCGACAAAAATGATTGCGACCAGACTTATTTAGTGATCCCAGTGATCCTTCTTTGAGATTTGTCTGCTTCAGAAGAAAATTCCTCATTGTCTGGTATCTAGAGGACACATTTCCAGATCTGACATTGGATCACTATACAGTTTTAACTAAATTACATCTCATCACCTGGAATCCACATTTAATCTTTATCATAATGATCTTATATTTGAAAAATCGCTTTATTCTGTAAATATGTGCATCAATAAAGTGAGAGGTTTTTCAGATTTTATTTGCAATTGAATACAAACATGGAAAACAAGGAAAATAACATATGTAATATAGATAATGCTTATTAAATATTCTTAAACTAAAATAAAAATGGTAATATGCAAATTATTTATAAATACCATTATTTAGAGGAACTTTCTCATTATGATGGAGGAATAAACTGAATATATACATTTACAAAGCAATTTACAGAGGAGGTAATAAAGAGAAGGTTGATCTTTGTAAGCAAACCCACCTAGGGCAACTTTGGTATGGGAGCAGGACATGGGTCAGAGTTCACTGAGAGGATCTGGAAGTGATGTGTGTATTTTCTACACTGTTGATTAAAGTTTTATGGTTGCCAAGAACAAGAGAAAATATGATTCAGACTGAAAATGAGAGGAAACAAGAAATTTCTTGAAATGACAATATAGAAGCACTAAACCAATCTACTTAGGCTTAAAAAAAAAAAAAAAGTCAGACAATCTACTTAGGCTTAAATAACGTGTATGTATTCTTCACGCTGTTTCATCAATAGTGCATTTTTAATTAATAGCTTTTAAATTTTCTTTTAATTTCTATTTAGTACTGAGTAGCTAAAAATAAGCATTTGTTATTTCCTAATTGTTGCCTAAAATATTTAGTGTTATGATAGTATTCTTTTTAAATAGAAATTTCACATATAAATATCTGCATCTATTTACCACCTATGTTAATACAAGAAATCCAAAGAATTCCCTTTAAATCTCTGAAATCTGCCTTTGCCGATGTTCCTAGGAAGATGTTGCTGTGGCTGAGGTCGAAGAGGTTGCTGCCTGCGTTCTCCTCAAGGATTTTGATGGATTCCTTTCTCACATTGCGGTCCTTCATCCATTTTGAGTCTATTTTCGTGTGTGGCGTAAGGAAGTGGTCCAATTTCATTTTTCTGCATGTGGCTGTCCAATTTTCCCAGCACCATTTATTGAAGAGGCTGTCTTTTTTCCATTGGACATTCTTTCCGGCTTTGTCGAAGATTAGTTGACCATAGAGTTGAGGGTCTATTTCTGGGCTCTCTATTCTGTTCCACTGATCTATGTGTCTGTTTTTGTGCCAGTACCATGTTGTCTTGATGATGACAGCTTTGTAATCGAGCTTGAAGTCCGGAATTGTGATGCCACCCACTTTGGCTTTCTTTTTCAATATTCCTTTGCTACTTGATGTCTTTTCTGGTTCCATATAAATTTTAGGATCATTTGTTCCATTTTGAAAAAAATGGATGGTATTTTGATAGGGATTGCATTAAATGTGTAGATTGCTTTAGGTAGCATAGACATTTTCACAATATTTATTCTTCCAATCCAGGAGCATGGAACATTTTTCCATTTCTTTGTGTCTTCCTCAATTTCTTTCATGAGTACTTTATAGTTTTCTGCATATAGATTCTTAGCTTCTTTGGTTAGGTTTATTCCTAGGTATCTTATAGTTTTGGGTGCAATTGTAAATGGGATTGACTCCTTAATTTCTCTTTCTTCTGTCTTGTTGTTGGTGTACAGAATTGCAACTGATTTCTGTGCATTGATTTTATATCCTGCCACTTTACTGAATTCCTGGACAAGTTCTAGCACTTTTGGAGTGGAGTCTTTTCGGTTTTCCACGTATAGTATCATATCATCTGTGAGGAGTGATAGTTTGACTTCTTCTTTGCCAATTTGGATGCCTTTAATTTCTTTTTGTTGTCTGATTGCTGAGGCTAGGACGTGTAGTACTATGTTGAATAGCAGTGGTGATAATGGACATCCCTGCCATGTTCCTGACCTTAACGGAAAAGCTTTCAGTTTTTCTCCATTGAGAATGATATTTGTGGTGGGTTTTTCATAGATGGCTTTGATAATATTGAGGTATGTGCCCTCTATCCCTACACTTTGAAGAGTTTTGATCAGGAAGGGATGCTGTACTTTGTCAAATGCTTTTTCAGCATCTATTGAGAGTATCATATGGTTCTTGTTCTTTCTTTTATTAATGTGTTGTATCACATTGATTGATTTGTGGATGTTGAACCAACCCTGCAGCCCTGGAATAAATCCCACTTGATCGTGGCGAATAATCCTTTTAATGTACTGTTGAATCCTATTGGTTAGAATTTTGGTGAGAATTTTTGCATCTGTGTTCATCAAGGATATTGGTCTGTAGTTCTCTTTTTTGGTGGGATCCTTGTCTGGTTTTGGGATCAAGGTGATGCTGGCCTCATAAAATGAGTTTGGAAGTTTTCCTTCCATTTCTATTTTTTGGAACAGTTTCAGGAGAATAGGAATTAGTTCTTCTTTAAACAAGAAATTTCTTGAAATGACAATATAGAAGCACTAAACCAAGCTACTTAGGCTTAAATAACATGTATGTATTCTTCACACTCTTTCATCAATAGTGCATTTTTAATTAATAGCTTTTAAATTTTCTTTTAATTTCTATTTAGTACTGCGTAGTTAAAAATAACCATTTGTTATTTCCTAATTGTTGCCTAAAATATTTAGTGTTATGATAGTATTCTTTTTAAATAGAAATTTCACATATACGTTTTGCATGGAGCACTGGGTGTTGTGCAAAAAGAATGAATACTGTTACACTGAAAAAAATAAATAAAATGAAAATAAAAAAAAGAAATTTCACATATAAATATCTGCATCTATTTACCACCTATGTTAATACAAGAAATCCAAAGAATTCCCTTTAAATCTCTGAAACTTGATTTATCAATAGCGACTATCTGCACTCATATTGATGTAGTCTCAACCTCAAGAGACTTTGGTCAGGATTAAATAAAATTAACTCCTGGCACCAATCTTGACATGGTCAATGGAAGCATATAGTCCTATTTTCTCTGCCATGTATGAACCTCCTTCAGGTTCAAGCCTTAGTTCTCCAACTCATTAAGAAACCATCTCTTTCCCTTTTTCTCCACTGTCTATTGTCAGTAATGCCGATGCTAGACCCAAAAGTTCTAGTGAAGTTTAAAAGATTGAAGCAGGTGCAAATCTTTTGCAAAGTAAATAGAATGGTTTTCTTTACATCGTTGAGTAAAATTAAAGTAATGGGGAAATAATCTAAGTATTTTAATATAAAAATATAATTCTACAGATCAGAATTTATAAACAGATATTCAATATCTAATGTGGCTTCTGTGTCAAATGCAATATCTATTTAACTTATGAACACAACCAGCTCTCCCTGTTTTTCCTCTACAAGTTGACCATGACCACCCAATAACTGAAAATCAGTTGCTTCACATAGACCCAGAACCATGATGTAGGTATTTCAAGGTAGTTTATGAAATGAACATCTGCAATAATTTGAGTACGTGGAAATTACTAACTGAAATAACTTTTTTATCACTTTAGTGTATTATCCCAAGAATGTATGGAATGGCATCAGCAAACCACAGGATAAAATTATGATCCTATAACCTGTGCCTCTTGACACCCAGGGAAAATACTTCAAATTCATTTACAATTATTCCCAATACTTTCTCAGTTTTTAAAACAATATGCTCATCTCTAATATTTGATTTCTAAATATCCAAAATACCAGGCCATGATTTGTAACTCAGGCCACTGTGAATGATGAGTCATCCCATTCCTACATCATCGTTTTTGCCTCCCCTTCCCATTCTGTCAACGTGGCTACATACCATGTCATGTTTGAGGATATGCATCTAGAGCTTTATTCCATCTCCTAGAATTTATTGTTCACATATAAAATATATAACAGTATTTGAAACGTGATGTTATTTTATATGCATGGCTGTCTAGATTTCTTCTCATATTATCATAATTTCTCTCAAGGTGAATTTAGAATACCAGTCTACCTCATTTTGAGGATTATCAAGAAATTGTTTTCAAGACAATATTGAGTATTTTCTTTTTTTTAAGATTTTTATGTATTTATTTGACAGAGATCACAAGTAGGCAGAGACAGGCAGAGAGAGAGGAGGAAGCAGGCTCCCTGCTGAGCAGAGAGTCTGATGCTGGGCTCCATCCGAGGACCCTGAGACCATGACCTGAGCTGAAGGCTGAGGCTTAATCCACTGAACCACCCAAGCACCCCAATATTGAGTATTTTCAAGAAAATACAATTTAATGATTATTTATGCTAATTTTCTGTGTTCTTTATATCATCATTCAATATTGTAAATCATATATTGGTTTAGAAAAAAGTTCTTTTATACAGATGTAGTGAAAAGAAGCGCCATCTCTACCCCAATGTTTATAGCAGCAATGACCACGGTCGTCAAACTGTGGAAAGAACCAAGATGCCCTTCAACAGATGAATGGATAAGGAAGATGTGGTCCATATACACGATGGAGTATTATGCCTCCATCAGAAAGGATGAATACCCAACTTTTGTAGCAACATGGACAGGACTGGAAGAAATTATGCTGAGTGAAATAAATCAAGCAGAGAGAGTCAAGTATCATATGGTTTCACTTATTTGTGGAGCATAACAAAAAACATGAAGGACATGGGGAGATGGAGAGGAGAAGGAAGTTGAGGGAAATTGGAAGGGGAGATGAACCATGAGAGACTATGGACTCTGAAAAACAACCTGAGGGTTTTGAAGGGGTGGGGGTTGGGGTGTTGGGGGAACCAGGTGGTGGGTAATAGAGAGGGCACATATTGCATGGAACACTGGGTGTGGTGCAAAAACACTAAATACTGTTATGTTGAAAAAAAATTTTAAATATTTGAAAAAATAAAAAAAACGCAAAAAAAACAAAAACAACACCAAATAACAGAATAAGGAGCCTGATGTATATCTTTATTGTTCATGAAACTATATTTCTAATGTTTCCTGAAAAATAACAAATCTTTCCAGAAATGATTAGATTATAGATGGTGTACTTCAAAAGATACAGAAAATAACATGTAAAGTGACCTTTAGCCCAATTTTAAGACTCCCATTCACTTTGAAAGAAATAAGCAAACCAGGCATATATAGATGATTATATTTTTTTTTCTGTAATTTCTTTCTTCCCATTTGACAATTGTTAAATTGTGTTAATTTTAAATAAACATGATTCTTTCATAGATACAAAAAAAGAAAGAAAAAAGGTCTTTTTGTAATATTAAATTAAAAATAAATAAATATTGTGTCAAAAAAAAGGAATGTCATACACATTTACAGAAATGCCCATAAGTATATGTTGGGTCATCTTTTATTATTCCTCTCACTCTATTTTCTGTCCTAAGTGTCAAATTTTGTGTTTTACTGTGCTTTCTGGTCGATTTTCATCAATTTATCTTTTCAAACTTTCATTACATTTATTACATTAATTATTATCATTTATTTTAAAAAAGGTTATTATTTGACCCTTCATTTTAAATAACACATGACATTTTTAGTATGGATTTAACAAATTCTCATTTTTGTTGTAAAAGGGTCTTGCATTTATCTTTTTTTAAATTTAATTTTATTTTTTCTGTGTTCCAAGATTCATTGTTTATGCACCACACCCAGTGCTCCATGCAACACGTACCTCCTTAATATCCACAACCAGGCATTTATGTAGGTCATTTTTAATTCAGTATAACTATATGGGTGTGTGTCTATCTTTCATACAAAGAATTCCTCAATATTCTGATGGCTTTGATCCTAGAAAAGTATGAGAGAGTGAAGCACTACAATCCTTTGTAGGCACAGCATGCTGGGCTTTACTCACTGATGGTATTCCTTCTGGAGAAGATTCTCTCCACTCCTTCCTACTTAGAATATTCTCAAAATGCCATTTCTCCTACTCTTTTTAAGTGTCTGTTCCTTAAAACCTCTTCACCCAATGTGTCCATAACCTTTCTATCTCTGATTCCACCCTCTACTCTGTTTCCCACTTCATTTAAAGTTATGTAGATTTACTTCTGTATTATGTTAGTTGATTTTTATGACAGAGATTGATACATATAGGAGCTAAACTCACACTTATCAAAAAATTGAAAGTGTTTTAAATACAGAAAATCAAAAGGTCAAACAGAATAAGAAGAGGTGCCATAAAGCAATGCTAACTGTTATATAATTATTGAGAAGCAGAAGAATAATACAGATATTTTCAGAGAGCGTAAGCAGAACCAAGGAGCTAAAATAAAATTTTAGAGAAAACTGTCAGGAAAGGAGTTTCTTTAAAGCATTTGAATATAGAGTGAGGAGGACGAAATCGGCTTCTTATAACTTATAGTTGTCAATAACTCTTCATTGTAGATTTCTGGGGGAAAATGAAGTAGATAATATGTCTTGGCACCAAAACAAACAAATGAACAAACCAAAAGGATATATATCTACACCGTGTCCTTATAGACTACTATAATTTCAGAAATCTTAGGGCTTAATTAGAGAAAAAAAATCACTGCCTGTGTGTCATAAAATATATTTATGTACGGGTCTATAATATATGCATTTACACTGCCTTACAATGCATATATAACAAGTACTAAGACTGCCATTGATAATAACTAAACTTATACAGAAAAATAAAATATGGGTATCTTAATAAAGTCACAGAAATATATTACCCTTACAAATTTACACATTTCTATGAACTATTTTGGAGTTTGATATTCATATGACATCAAGATTTTTAACTATGAGGAGATTTTTTTCAAGATATGTGCTAATTTTTTTAAGAGAGGCAATGTGTCCTGAATAAGTCAGAGTGGAACTAAAATAATGAATTAATAAGAGATTGTTTTTTCTGTACTTATTATGTGTCTCCCTTTAGGGGAAACTAAATTAATGACACACAGAAAATATTAACCAAACATCAACTGATTTATTCTTCTTGGGGTTATTCTCACCATGAAGAATTGTCCTGTTTTTCTTCATTCTCAGTTTTCTCCTTTTCCTAATGGCTCTGTTTGGTAACCTGTCCATGATCATCCTGGACACCCACCTCCACACACCCATGTATTTTCTACTTAGTCAACTCCCTCATGGACCTGAACTATATCTCCAGGAATGTCCCCAAGATGGTTTCTGATTATCTCTCTGGAAACAAATGTGCAACTCAGAGTTTCTTTTTCATTAATTTATCTGATGCAGATGGATTTTTATTGACGTCTGTGGCCTATGATCATTATGCAGCAAATTTGCTTTCCTCTCTACTACGCTGTTTGTATGAGCAAAAGAGTTTGTGTGGTGACCATAAGAGGATCTTTGATCCTGTGCTCAATCAACTCCTATGCCCACACTGCATATGACTTCCAAATCCCTTAGAATAGATCCAAAACCATCAACCATTTCTTTTGTGATGTTCCAGTCATGTTGACTCTGGCCTGCATGGATCTTTGTTTACACTTACTTATGCCCAAGATCCTTCCAAACTCCAGAGAGGTTAAGGTCCTTGCTGTCTCCTGCACTATCCTGATCCCAGTAGTCAACCCCATCATTTACAGCCTGAGAAACAAGATGATGGGGACCATAATAAGAGTAATTCAGAGGATCTGCTCTGTAGAAATGTAACAAAGTTCCCACTAGTCCTGCTTCTTAGAAGTCCATTAATTTCACCTTGTGAACTCTTTAAGAACAATGCCATTCCATCCTATTTCAGGATTTAAGACAAAGGTTCCATTAATTCAGAAAAATAAATAATAGGGATTTGACAAAATAATTATATAGTACCAGTCACTCTATTTTTGTGGTAATTTTTCTTTTTTTTCTTATAAGTAATTTTTTTATATTTATTTTTATTTGTTTATTTACAGCATAACAGTGTTCATTGTTTTGGCATCACACCCAGTGCTCCATGCAATACGTGCCCTCCCTATTACCCACCACCTGGTTCCTCAACCCCCCACCCCCCCACCCCCCTGCCGCCCCTTCATAACCCTCTGGTTGTTTTTCAGAGTCCATAGTCTCTCATGGTTCATCTCCCCTTCCAGTTTCCCTCAACTCCCTCTCCTCTCCATCTCCCCATGTCCTCCATGTTATTTGTTATGCTCCACAAATAAGTGAGACCATATGATACTTGACTCTCTCTGCTTGACTTATTTCGCTCAGCATAATTTCTTCCAGTCCCGTCCATGTTGCTACAAAAGTTGGGTGTTCGTCCTTTCTGATGGAGGCATAATACTCCATTGTGTATATGGACCACATCTTCCTTATCCATTCATCCATTGAAGGGCATCTTGGTTCTTTCCACAGTTCGGCGACCGTAGCCATTGCTGCAATAAACATTGGGGTACAAATGGCCCTTCTTTTCACTACATCTGTATCTTTGGGGTAAATACCCAGCAGTGCAATTGCAGGGTCATAGGGAAGCTCTATTTTTAATTTCTTCAGGAATCTCCACACTGTTCTCCAAAGTGGCTGCACTAACTTGCATTCCCACCAACAGTGTAAGAGGGTTCCCCTTTCTCCACATCCTCTCCAACACACGTTGTTTCCTGTCTAGCTAATTTTGGCCATTCTAACTGGTGTTAGGTGGTATCTCAATGTTGTTTTAATTTGAATCTCCCTGATAGCTAGTGATGATGAACATTTTTTCATGTGTCAATTTATAAAATGTAAGTTGATGTCTAAAAGCCACAGACATTCTGAATAGTTTGCATATATAAGCAATACTGTATATTTGACCACAGTACCCAAAATATGGAAGGAGTCCAGTTATCCATCAACAGATAAATGACTAAAGAAGAAAAGGTGTTTATACCATTATATAAATCTATACAGATGTATAAATATATATATATATGTATAAATAGATATATAAATTATATCTATACATGTGTATAGATATTTATATAGATAGATAGACAATCTATAGATATATAATATATGTCATATATAGAGATATGTATAGATATATAGATATGTAATACATATTAGACATCAGATATAGGTATATAATATAATATTACTAAGCCATAAATACAATGAATTCTTGCCATTTGCAGTCACATGAATGAATCTAGAGAGTATTATGACAAGTGAAATAAACCACAGAAAGACAAATACCATTAAGTTTTTACTCGTATGTGAATTCAAAAAAGAAAAGGAGCAAAGTGGAAAAAAGAGAGAGAGGCAAACCAATAAACAGACCCATAACTCCAAAGAAGGAGGAGATGATCACCTAGGGGAGGGTGTTGGGAAGGTATTAAATAGGGGATAGGGATTAACAAGTACACTTGTGATGAGTACCAGGTGTTGTATGGAAGTGTTGAATCACCATATTATATATCTTCAACTAGCATTATGTTGTGTATTATCTAACTGGAATTAAAATAAAATCTTAAAAACATGTCAGGTGGTGGGTAATAGGGAGGGCACGTACTGCATGGAGCACTGGGTGTGATGCAAAAACTATGAACACTGGTATGTTGAAAATAAACAAATTAAAAAAAACATGTTAAGTGGTGACTAATGACAAAACTTTAGCTACAATGGACAATTTGTTTAGCAAGCATAGAATGTTTCCAAAATAACCCCCTTCAATGACACTGAAGTGTATAATGCAGTTCATTTTGCATTTAATTGTTGCAATTGGTTCTCACTGTTTATGCTTGGAAACAGGGGTTTAAGAAAAAAGTTCTAGATCAATGACCAATCCTACTATTGATCAATTAATAAAGAAATATAGCTTAACTTTCCTTTGAAAAATGAACATATATAGCCATAAAAATCACACACACACACAAACATAAAACATATGAACATAAAATACAAAACACTGAATCATAGTGAAAGGATTAATTTAGCACTCTTAAAAGTGGAGCATTCCTGGATTATAGCCAATCCCTATCATAGCTATGGTTTTGTGAGTTTCCATTTCCACCTACAGTAGACGGACATGTTATAGAACTGTGGTGGTTCTGTTCTATTTTGATGACCTTCAGAAAGGGGTTATTCTCTGTTCTTCATGCCACCAGTGGTTCCTATCCTAATTATAACCATCCTTATTTGTCTGGACAACATCAACATTGCTGCTTAGAGTTTGTTAATTCAGTAGAATTATAAATAGAAAATAACTAGTAGCCATCAGAATTCTAAAGCCCATTGCTCTTAATATACCAATGGTCACCTTATGATACTCACCAACGTGGCTAAGTCATTGTAATCTGCAGCCATACACATAAAAGGGATTTAGTACAACAGCATTTCCAACATTTTTTTAATATAAGTCTACCAATGATTGGTTTCCCTGGGTGACTCAGTGGGTAAAGCATCCAACTCTTGATTTCATCTCAGGTCTTGTGAGATGTGACTGCAATATTGAGCTCCAAGGTTTGTGTGGTATGAGATTAAGATACTCCCTCTCCCTCTTCCCTTCTCCCTAGTCCCCTCAAAGTAAATAAATAAATAAATAAAAACTAACATGTGTACATATTTTTATATTCTTTATATAATAAAGAAAACCTGTATCATTTTAAAGGGATGCCAGTTTTGCATATAACCCTATGTTGATTTCAGTGCTAGCAAGCCATAGATGTCCATTTCAGTAATTCAGGATGAGGTTACCCAGCCTGGTCACCGGTTTTATTGGAACATCTTCTCCTTTATTTAGACCTAGCCCAGGAAAACACTGTTCCCATTTTCATAAATGTAAGCCAAATATATTCAATAAAATATTATAATAATTTCATATAGAAAAGGATGAAAAGGTCATATAAATTACTCTATATGGCTTTCAGCCCAGAAATTTGAGTTAGAGTCTTATTAATAGTGATTTTTCTAAGGACCCGCTGAAACCAGAAATGCCCTTCACTCTTTCCATGCTGAGAACACTTTTAAAATTTAGATCCCTGAGAATGAGAAGTTTTCATGATGATCACCAGTAGGAAAGACTGGGGTTACAGGGCAGTAACTGAAGCACTTGCTCTTCACCAGAAATGCAGCCTGTACTCAGAGAAGAACAGAAATGGGAGTTCTCATCCACCCACTGGGTCCCACTTGAGTTTCCTACATTTGGGATGGACAGGTATGCCAAGGGGTCCCTTGAATGTGCTGTTGTCACAGAAACACACCACAAGGCTGTAAAGTTTTGAGCATAAATATGTGAAAAGGGGATGGTACTAAGTGCACCTTTTCCTTAGATGTGTTTTAATGTCTCCTCTATGCAGATGCCTCTTGCTTCCCTTCCTTTTTCCCTTCGCCCCATATCACTGTTCCTATCTGATTGGAGCATCTGACACAGCTGCTTTAACAAAGTGTTTTGTATTTCTCACTCAGAGGGTAACATCAAAATAAGTTTCTACCAAAGAAACAGTGTAACCTAATAAACAAAACTAAGTCATTTCCTAGTTTATGTTATTCAATAGCAAACCAAAAAGATCATTTTGGAAGTGATAATTGCTAACCATGTTTAATTATTGAATTTCTTCCTGGAAACAGCACATTGATATTTTGTACCTTCCAGGTATTCTTTGCAGACTTGAGTTTATACAAAAAACACCTCCAAGAAATTAATATTAATTAAAAAATAAAATATATTGCCTTCAATTACCAGCTATTTGTAATTGTAAACCAAAGTAAGTGACTTCATAAGTGGTTCTGTAATGTGGGAACCAAGTTTTGTGAAAGTCGAGCATGAATCAGGAAGCCTGGGAGATTCAGGAGAGCAGGAGCTCAACGGCTGCTGCTTCCCAATCGATCTCCAGTAGGTAGAGCAGTTCAGTAGATACTAGTTCTCCCAGCTGGGAAAGAATGTGTATGCATCATATATATGTATTTTATGTATTTATTTTTCTTTATTTTGAACTTGTCCCCAAAGATGTGCAAGGAGCAAAGTCAAGAGCCAGAAAAGGTCACCACAGGGGGGTGGCAGAACCAGAAGGAAGCAGGACAGAGAGGAGTGCAGAGAGAGAAAAGCAGTTGGAAGGTTGCCCCTCAGCTCGGACAGCAGTGTGGGAGTGGGAAAGGGTCTGGCAGGAAGCTGACAAGACTCCTGGGATTCCATCCCATAGAACAAATAAAGAGAGCGATCACTTAGAAAAAGAGCAACAGCGATGTCCCTCCCATATGCAAGCTCAACAGTCCTGCTGGCAAGTAGCAAAGTAAGTCCAGCTGAGCAAGAGCTCTGGGGCGGGAGGAGAGCAGCAGGTGCCACAGGGACACGAGCCCTGGGAGAGTCATGGAGGCTCCTGAGAACCCATTATAGGGGACCCTAAGCCCCCCAGCAAGGACCATGGCCAGTGGCTCCCCAGGATGGGCCTCTGAGCTGCCGTGGCCAGGTCTCACACTGCTAGGCCTGTGGCCTTGAGTGGCTTGGCTGGAGTGAGGAGGACAACGTGGCTGGTGACATGAATGTGCACTGGACTAAGCATTCACGAATGATGTCAGAGACTGGGACACTGCTGGACAAGGGTTCTGGACATAGCCTTAAGGGGCCCCCAGGGCAAGGGGATGGTGGGAATGGGGTCATCACTCATTCCTTCTCTCTCTTTCCTACTGGTGCACCAGGTTCACTATGCCTTTGCTGCCCAAATTGTTGCTCCCTTGGGTATGGTGGGTGTCCCCTGCTGATAGGAGTCCAGTCAGCCCAGGTACAGGTCAGGGATCAGGTAGGAACTCTGAGGGGTCTCAAATGAACCTCAGGAAAGAATGGCTTGCAGTGGACATTTGGATTTGTTTCATATCAGGGCAGGTATCTCCCATCTTCCTCTTCTCCCCATGGAGACAATCTTCATGCACAGCAGGACAGGGATCCTACCTACTCCCAGGAGCAATTCATTATCCCACCCACCAGTTTCTCCATGATCCAACCCCCAATTTCTTGTCAGTGCCCAAACCTGATCAGAGGAAATGCTCAAAGGGAAAGTGGATTTCCCTAGTAACTGAGGGCTTAAAATAGCTCACATCCCACACCAGAATCTGCACCAGGGATGCACTAGCAAAAACATCAAATCCTGTCCTCTGTGGAGATGGGATGAGCAAGAAGAGAAAGCAACTCAGTACACCTGGGCCAGCACCACAGTTACCTGTCTGATTGGTGCAAGCATTTTCTAGGGGTGGGAGAACTATCTTAGGGTTGTCCTCTACCTGTTACAGCCCCTAGTCACTGATTAAAGTTCATGGAATGTGCTTTCCCTCATCTATGCCTTTATCGACTTGAAGACATTATAATTCTATATATATAACTTCAGGTGAAAAAATGAATAAATGGAAGGTCTGGTCATTATTACTGCTGAGAATACTGCCTGTCATAACCAGATGCAGTCAGTCTGGTGAGTGGAGGAGACAGAGCCACTTCCATGCGCAGGACTCATACTTCAGAGTTGTTTGGTCGCCGATAGGTTTGCCACTATCTTCTCGTTGGAGCTATTGTAGAAAGTGCTGGGGACAAGCTCCAGTTTCAGTCCTTATCTGAAATAAGTGGAGCGGGGCATCTGCTGGTGTTCTCTAGATCCCGATCTTAACTTAAAAAAAGGGTAAAGTGGCAAACAGGGTGTAGTGATTGGAGTCTGTTCCTGGGTCTTGGTAATAGAGACTATGAATACTTTGGACCCTTCACCAGATGCTAAAAATGCAAACTTCACTTGGTCCTCCTGGAACCCTATAATCAGGAGAAAGGGTTGAAAGTGGAAAGATCTCTGTGGCATCCAAATGGATTGGATTGTGCTGTACTAAGTGGAATGTAATTTATAAGTAGAAAAGATGAGCTTAAAACGCTATTAAATGTATATACAACATCAATTGTTCTCCATTCATGTGATTATGGACATCAGAGTTCTTTACATACTTAGATAATTGTGGACATTTCTCCTATAAACATTGGGGAAACAAGTGCCTCTTTGAATCACTATCCTTCTATCCTTTGGATAAATACATATTAGAGCAGTTGATGGGCCATAGGGTAGTTATATTTTTTATCTTTTACTTTATTTATTTGATAAAGACACCATGAGCGGGAAGAGGATGAAGCATAGTCACTGCTGAGCATGAAATCCATGGCATTGTTCAATCTGGGATCATGACCTGAGCCAAAGGCAGGTTTTTTAACTAACTGAGTCACTGAGTACTTGTTAGGATTACTTCTTGGGAGCCCTGAGTAGTTCTATTTTTGACATTTAGAGGAATCTCCATACCATTTCCAGAGTGTCTGTACCAACTGGCATTCAGACCAACACTGTAAAAAGGTTCTCCTTTCTCTTAATCCTCACCATCATGTGTTGTTTCCAATCTTACTAATTTTAGCCAGTCTGACCAGTGTAAGGTGCTATTTCATTGAGGTTTGATCTGTATTTCCGTGATGCTGAGTGATGTTGAACATTTTCTCATATGTCTGTTGGCCATTTGTTCATACACAATAGAATATTACTATACCATAAAAAAGAATGACACATTGCCATTAGCAACAACATGGATGAAAGTAGAGGTGTTGTTAGGTGAAATAAGTCCATAAGGGAAAGTGAAATATCTTATTATTTCACTCATATGGTATTTTGAAACACTATTTAGGAAAAAAAAAGGGGGGGGGGAAGAAACCTAGGGAAAGGAAAGGAAAAAATAATACAAAAGGAAGTCACAGAGGAAGGCAAACCATAAGAGACTCTTAAGATTAGGGAAGAAATGGAGGGTTGCTGGAGGGAGAGGTCATTGGGGAAAAGGTAACTGTGTGATGGGCATTAAGGAGGGAGCTTGACATAATGAGCACTGGGTGTTATTTGCAAATTTTGATTCACTGAATTCTACCTCTGAAAGTAATAATACGTTATATTTGAAATTAAATAAATTAAATTTACAAAAAAGCTCTGCTATTGTGTTTTCTTTCACATTTAAGGTACATTGGGGAGCTTATGTTGCTAATAGTTATTGAGGGTTGTGATGTTAACTAGATGTTGCTAGAAAATATTGCTATACCTTGACAATGAGCTCTCAATCTGTTTTCTAAGGAAGGATACTGGTGAGAAGGTGATCTTGTCAAGATACAATGAAGGAAAATTGAAGAATTGCCTCAATTTTCACCTTAAGGAGAAATAAGTGTATTTTTAAGTTCATGGCATGAATCCAAGGTGAGCCCTACCACCTATGTATTTCATTGCAATACTTGTGTGAATTATGGTTTAAGTTACACTTAAATTTATCTTTACTTTTCCTAAGAAAATTGTCAATTGTGTAACAAATGATCTACTATGTATGCTCATACCTTCCTAGACCAACCACTAAAAACATGAGGTATCACTGCTTTCAGGACATAAAGCATGCAAAGCAAACCAACAGAATTATGTGACAAGGAACTAATAAGTGGGATTGGAGACTATGACAATCTTTGCTAAAATGCCAACAGGTGAAGGAGTCAGTGCTCAGGGGTTTGTGGACTGACCAGAAGAGGACACAGAGTTGGGTTGTGGGCTGAGTCTTGAGGAGTGAACATTGAACAGATTCCCTGGGAGAATTAAGAACAGGCAGGGGAGCCTAGGACAGAGGAGGGAGCTTCATGCCTCTCAGGGAAGGATATGATTCATTTAGAGTGAAGGAAGATTATTTACAGTGTCTGGATTGAGACATGCAGTTATACATACTCTCTCACCAGGCCTTAATATACTGTTGAATTCTATTGGCTAGTATTTTGGTGAGAATTTTTGCATCTGTGTTCATCAAGGATATTGATCTGTAGTTCTCTTTTTTGGTGGGATCCTTGTCTGGTTTTGGGATCAAGGTGATGCTGACCTCATAAAATGAGTTTGGAAGTTTTCCTTCCATTTCTATTTTTTTGGGACAGTTTCAGGAGAATAGGAATTAGTTTTTCTTTAACTGTTTGGTATAATTCCCCTGGAGAGCCATCTGGCCCTGGGCTTTTGTTTGTTTGGAGATTTTCGATGACTCTTTCAGTCTCCTTACTGGTTATGAGTCTGTTCAGGTTTTCTATTTCTTCCTGGTTCAGTTGTGGTAGTTTACATGTCTCTAGGAATACATCCCTTTCTTCCAGATTGTCCAATTTGTTGGCGTAGAGTTGCTCATAATATGTTCTTATAATTGTCTGTATTTTTTGGTGTTAGTTGTGATCTCTCCTCTATCATTCATGAATTTATTTATTTGGGTCCTTTCTCTTTTCTTTTGGATAAGTCTGGCCAGGGGTTTTTCAATCTTATTCTTTCAAAGAACCAGCTCCTAGTTTTGTTGATTTGTTCTATTTTTTTTTTTCATTTCTATTTCATTGGTTTCTGCTCTGATCTTTATGACTTCTCTTCTCCTGCTGGGTTAGGGTTTCTTTCTTGTTCTTTCTCCAGCTCCTTTAGCTGTAGGGTTAGGTTGTGTATTTGGGACCTTTCTTGAGAAAGGCTTGTACCACTATATATTTTCCTCTCAGGACTCCCTTTGCTGTGTCCCGCAGATTTTGAACCATTGTGTTTTCAATATCATTTGTTTCCATGAATTTTTTCAATTCTTCTTTAATTTCCTGGTTGACCCATTCATTCTTTAGAAGGATGCTTTTTAGTCTCCATGTGTTTGCGTTCTTTCCAAATTTCCTCTTGTGATTGAGTTCTAGCTTCAGAACATTGTGGTTCGAAAATATGCAGGGAATGATCCCAATCTTTTGATACTGGTTGAGACCTTTTTTATGACCCAGGATGTGATCTATTCTGGAGAAGGTTCCATGTGCACTAGAGAAGAATGTGTATTCTGTTGCTTTGGGATGAAATGTTCTGAATATATCTGCGATGTCCATCTGGTCCAGTGTGTCATTTAAAGTCTTTATTTCCTTGTTGGTCTTTTGCTTGGATGATCTGTCCATTTAAGTGAGGGGAGTGTTCAAGTCCCCTACTATTATTGTATTATTATTGATGTGTTTCTTTGATTTTCTTATTAATTGGTTTATAGAGGTGGCTGCTCCCACGTGAGAGGCATAGATATTTATAATTGTTAGATTTTCTTGTTGGACAGACCCTTTGAGTATCATATAGTGTCCTTCCTCTTCTCTTATTATAGTATTTGGCTTAAAATCTAATTGATCTGATATAAAGATTGCCACCCCAGCTTTCTTCTGATGTCCATTAGCATGGTAAATTGTTTTCCACACCCTCACATTAAATCTGGAGGTGTCTTTGGGTCTAAAATGAGTTTCTTGTAGGCAACATATATATGGGTTTTGTTTTTTTATCCATTCTGATATCCTGTGTCTTTTGATTGGGGCATTTAGCCCATTAACATTCAGGGTAACGATTGAGAGATATGAATTTAGTGCCATTGTATTGCCTGTAAGGTGACTATTACTGTATATTGTCTCTGTTCTTTTCTGATCTACTACTTTTAGGCTCTCTCTTTGCTTAGAGCACCCCTTTCAATATTTCCTGTAGAGCTGGTTTGGTGTTTGCAAATTCTTTCAGTTTTTGTTTGTCCTGAAAGCTTTTGATCTCTCTTTCTATTTTCAATGATAGCCTAGCTGGATATAGTATTCTTGGCTGTATGTTTTTCTCATTTAGTGCTCTGAACATATCATGCCAGCTCTTTCTGGCCTGCCAGGTCTCTGTGGGTAAGTCTGCTGCCAATCTAATATTTTCACCATTGTATGTTATAGACTTCTTTTCCCAGGCTGCATTCAGAATTTTCTCTTTGTCACTAAGGCTTGTAAATTTTACTATTAGGTGACGGGGTGTGGGCCTATTCTTGTTGACTTTGAGGGGGGTTCTCTGTACCCCTGGATTCTGATGCTTGTTCCCTTTGCCATATTTGGGAAATTCTCTCCAATAATTCTCTCCAATAGATTTTCTGCTCCCCTCTCTCTTTCTTCTTCTTCTGGAATCCCAATTATTCTAATGTTGTTTCATTTTATGGTGTCACTTATCTCTTGAATTCTCCCCTCGTGGTCCATTCGCTGTTTGTCCCTCTTTTGCTCAGCTTCTTTATTCTCTGCCATTTGGTCTTCTATATAACTAATTCTTTCTTCTGCTCATTTATCCTAACAGTGAGAGCCTCCATTTTTTATTGCATCTCATTAAGAAATTTTTTGATTTCAATTTGGTTAGATTTTACTTCTTTCATTTCTCCAGAAAGGCATTTTATATCTCCACAGAGGGTTTCTCTAATATCTTCCATGCCTTTTGTGAGCCTGGCTAGAACCTTGAGAAACGTCATTCTGAACTCTAGATCTGACATAATACCAATGTCTGTATTGATTAGGTCCCAAGCCTTCGGTACTGCCTCTTGTTCTCTTTTTTTTTTTTTTTTTTTTTTTTGGTGAATTTTTCCACCTTGTCATTTTGTCCAGATAAGAGTATATGAAGGAGCAAGTAAAAGACTAAAAGGGTAGCAAAGACCCCAGGAAAATGCACTTTAACCAAATCAGAAGTGATCCCAAATCGTGGGCTGGAGAAAGGGGATAAAAAGGGGTTCAAAAATAAAGAAAGGAAAAATTAAAAAAAGAAAACAAACGAATAAAAAATATAAAAAAGAAAACATATATATATATATATATAATATATTAGATAAACTAATTAAAACGTTAAAAAAGAGAAGGGTAAAAGTTAAAAAAAATTTAGTAGAAGAAGAAAAAAATTGAAAAAAAAATTAACCACAAGACTAAAGAATCATGGGGAGAAAGCCATGAGTTCCGGGCTTTGCATTCTCCTCCTCTGGAATTCCGCTGCTGTCCTTGGTATTGCACCTACTCTCCTTGGTGAACTTGGTCCTGGCTGGATTTCTTGTTGATCTTCTGGGGGAGGGGCCTGTTGTAGTGATTCTCAAGTGTCTTTGCCCAAGGTGGAATTGAACCGCACTTACCAGAGGCCGGGCTAAATAATCCGCTTGGGTTCGCTTTGGGAGCTGTTGTTCCCTGAACGCTTTCCGTAGAGTTCCAGAGGATGGGATTGAAAATGGCAGCCTCCCATCTCTGGCCTGGAGGGGGCAAGAGCCCGGGGCCCCACTCCTCAGTGCGCCCCCAGAGAACAGTGCCTAATCACTCCCATATCCCCAGCCTCCAGCCGCACTCCATGCTCAAGCAACCTGCGACCAGTTCAAGGTAACCCCGAGCTGAGAGCTCACTCCTCAGCTCTGTCTCTGTAGCCGGCTTCCCTGTTTTAATACCTGCAAGCTCTGCAACACTCCGACACCCCTGATCCTTCTGTGACCCTGCGGGACCTGAGACCACGCTGACCCTGCGTGGGCTTCACCCTGATTGAGCCTCTGGAGCAATGTCCCTCAGTGGAACAGACTTTTAAAAGTCCCAATTTTGTGCTCCATTGCTCTGCCATTTGCCAGGAGCCAGACCCTCACCCCACTGTCTATCTTTCTGTCGCTTTGGATTCACTTCGCCAGTCCTACCTTTCAGAAAGTGGTTTATTTTCTGTTTCTAGAATTGCTATTCTTCTTCTCTTCGATCTCCTGTTGGATTTTTACTTGTTTGAAATGTTTGATCTCCTGCTACCTGATGTAGTCTCAGCCTGCTACTTCTCTGCCATCCTGACTGGATCCTGGTATTTTAATTTAAGAACACACACTTGCAAAGAAAGAGTGAGTAATAACTTTTGGATATTTTCTTCTGGTGTTTAATTCCTTGTCATGCTGGTGCTCATTCTCAGGACTGGTTCTTTATGTCAGGCAGTGGTGGAAAACTGACACTTTGTATCAGAGGACACTTGCTCTTTATCTTATATTTTTTCCTGATTCGGCTGCTTTGCTTAGATCTTTTCCTTCAGCAGCATAATGGTCTACCCTCTAAATCTGGCATTCACTCTGCAAAAGACATGATGTTCTCTTTTGTGGGCAGAAGTTCAGCTTCCAAGGAACTCATAAGAGACGTTTAAAAAATGCAAAACTATCAATAATGTTAAATTAAAGGTAATACATGCAACACTATGCTGGAAGGCCAAAGAACTCTCCATGGGCTGTTGGTGAGTAATCTTAAAGACTGGTCAAGATTTCATCCAAAGAGATGCACAGTGGATATGTGAGGACTGCAGAACACTAACTGGTGGAGACAGAAATGCCTGATGACTGTGGAAGGGTTCAACTTGAATAACGCCAAGGGAATGTGAGGAGTAGTTATGGGAGAGTAGATCAGAAAATTAAGGCAGGTGTACATTGTTTTCCTGGAGCAAGTCTTCCTTAACTGAGGTTCCACAAGACAATAAAGCCTTACATAAATTAAATTGAGCAATTATTTTCTCTTCATAAGCTAAATTGTGTTTTGCTTTCCTGCTACATGTCTAATCATAATCATATGAGTATTTTTCTGCTCTTCTCCATGCAGATTGCCCCGTATGTGACATCTTTCCATCTGAAGCTCCCCATGGGTTCAATCACCCTCTTGCAGAAGTGCCTCTCAACTTTTCCTAAGCATTGCTGGTGTGGTCGCAGCTGTCATTTCCTCAGCACCATTTGTAGACTGCTATTTTGTGGGAATTCGTATGGATTCTAAGTAAGAATTGAGCTCAAAAGACCAGCATATTTAGTTTTTAAGAGAAAAGGAAGTAATCGATCACTTCCTATTCTAATCCACTCTCTTTACGCCTCCCCCCACACACACTTCTCCCCATTCTACCCTCACAGGAAGATATTTTTACAGCTTGGAAATGGAATCAGATTTCCCGGCTGCACAATTAAATTGCAGTCAAAAATGCCACTTACCAGAATGCGTACAATACTAATAGTGCTGTAAGAAATAAGACACTTGATTTAAAAATGGCACACTTGTCTCTATCTTTAATGTGCATTCCTAATGAGTCCTATGGGGAGGCTGATTCACAGGAAAATGCACATTAGCTCCTCCAAGTTTAATATACCACTGTATGCACTCAGGCTCTCTCTTCATTACCATTTGAATGCACTGTTTTCTTTGAGGTTTTGTGCAGGAAACAAATCCCTGTATATGGCACTCAGTTCTAGAATCTGATCGGTCTGCATTTGCCCTTTAGACAAAGGGTCAAAACAAAGTGCTCTGTGGTGCATTGATTTTCAATCTCTGGCTATTTTTGAAACTGTAATGCAGCCCATTTCCTTTTCCAAGGGACTTTAGGCAGTATACAGCATAGAGGTGGGTATAGCCAGGGTATTTGTTTGTTATTCTGAGCAGTGGCAGGCTATCTTTCTCACATGGATTCCAGATAAAAGAGGTTACTTTAATGTCCAGTAAAATAAAATATTACTTGGAATCTGGTTTCATTATATTGAGTCTACATCACTATCTGGACTTTGAAGTCTGAGACAGCCAGTTGACTGAAATAAAAACCGAGAAAGCAGAAGTTTTATGTAATTCCTATCAAGAAATTCATTAATTTTTGGTGTTTCTGGCATGCCGTACCCCCACAGTCCTACAAACTTCCTGGTTTAATCTGAAGCAAATGAAATCAATAACATTAAAGATTCTGTGAACATTTTAAATGATTTCTTTCATCTTTTTTTCCCTCATTTTCAAGCATAATGTAACTTTAGCCTTTCAAAGAGGCTTAAATTATTGTAAAACAAATGTCTTTCTTATGACATAGCAGGTAGTTTTTACTCTTGAGTAATGAATCACAATAGGATATGTTACTAAGGATGAAGTCATTTTAGAAAATACAAATGGTTATCATTTTGCAGATTTACAGAGTGAAACAGAAAGATAAGGCATACTTGAGGTGCGCAGATAGGCAAAATGATTATTTGTTCATAAGGTGGTGTTAAGAATAAATTACTAAAGTTAAGGAGAGCCAGGGTCACTGGAGGGCACGTGGCATATTAGAAAGCATTTGATATTAGAGTTCATTTCACCTGTCGATTTGTTTATAGTCTTTACAATGTATTATTTTTTGTCAAAATTTATTCTTAATTTCTATTAGTCTCATAATTCTTCTTTCCTATTCTTAGCAACATCTGTAAAACATAATTATAACATCCTTTATATATCATTGTTGTGAGGGTTAGAGATAAAATCACATAGACTCAGGACACCAGGTGTCTCTGTCAGTTGGGCATCTGCCTTAAGCTCTGGTTGTGATCCCCCAGGGCCTGGGATTAGGTCCTGCATCAGGCTTCTTGCTGGGCGGGAAGCCTGCTTTCCCTTGCCTGGTTTTCTCCTGCTTGTCTTTGCTCTTTCTCTCTCCTGCCAAATAAATAGAACCATTAAAAATGAATTACTTAGGGGTGCTTGGGTGACTCAGTGGATTAAAGCCTCTGCCTTCAGCTTGGGCCATGGTCCCAGGGTGATGGGATCAAGCCCTGCATTAGGCTCTCAGTTCAGCTTGGAGCCTGCTTTCTCTGCTCTCTCAGCCTCTTTGTGATCTCTGTCTGTCAAATAAATAAATCTTTAAAAAAAGAATTACTTAGAATCTAGTTATAAATTCATAAAGCTTATAGGATTTAAAATCTATAAAGAACTAATGGTATTTCTGTACAATAGCAATGAATAATTTGAACTCTAAGTTAAGAAAAATTCTTATCTGGAATAGTATCAAAAAGAGTAAATACTCAGGAATAAATTTTAAAAATGAAGTACAAGAAGTCTTGTATACTAAAAAGTATAAAATGTTGATGAAAGAATCTAAGGACCTAAATAAATAGATATTCCATATTCATGGCTCAGAGATTTAATATTAGTAATATGATAATACTATCCAAATTGATCTACAGATTCAACACAGCACCTTTCAGAATCCTAGCTGTGTTTGTTTGTTTGTTCGTTTGTTGCAGAAACTGACAACCAAATCCTATAATTCATTTGGAAGTGGAAGGGATCCTGATAGCCTAAACAGTCTTTTTTTTTAATTTTTTTTATTTGTTAATTTGTTTATTTACAGCATAACAGTGTTCATTGTTTTGGCATCACACTCAGTGCTCCATGCAGTACGTGCCCTCCCTATTACCCACCACCTTGTTCCTCAACCCCCCACCCCCCCCGCCCCTTCAAAACCCTCTGGTTGTTTTTCAGAGTCCATAGACTCTCATGGATCATCTCCCCTTCCAGTTTCCCTCAACTCCCTCTCCTCTCCATCTCCCCATGTCCTCCATGTTATTTGTTATGCTCCACAAATAAGTGAGACCATATGATACTTGACTCTCTCTGCCTGACTTATTTCGCTCAGCATAATTTCTTCCAGTCCCGTCCATGTTGCTACAAAAGTTGGGTATTCGTCCTTTCTGATGGAGGCATAATACTCCATTGTGTATATGGACCACATCTTCCTTATCCATTCATCCGTTGAAGGGCACCTTGGTTCTTTCCACAGTTTGGCGACCGTAGCCATTGCTGCAATAAACATTGGGGTACAGATGGCCCTTCTTTTCACTACATCTGTATCTTTGGGGTAAATACCCAGCAGTGCAATTGCAGGGTCATAGGGAAGCTCTATTCTTAATTTCTTCAGGAATCTCCACACTGTTCTCCAAAGTGGCTGCACCAACTTGCATTCCCAACAACAGTGTAAGAGGGTTCCCCTTTCTCCACATCCTCTCCAACACACGTTGTTTCCTATCTTGCTAATTTTGGCCATTCTAACTGGTGTCAGGTGGTGTCTCAATGTGGTATTAATTTGAATCTCCCCGATGGCGATGGCTAGTGATGATGAACATTTTTTCATGTGTCTGATAGCCATTTGTATGTCTTTGTTGGAGAAGTGTCTGTTCATATCTTCTGCCCATTTTTTGATATGTATATCTGTTTTGTGTGTGTTGAGTTTGAGATGTTCTTTATAGATCCTGGATATCAACCTTTTGTCTGTACTGTCATTTGCAAATATCTTCTCCCATTCCGTGGGTTGCCTTTTTGTTTTGTTGACTGTTTCCTTTGCTGTGCAGAAGCTTTTGATCTTGATGAAGTCCCAAAAGTTCATTTTCGCTTTTGTTTCCTTGGCCTTTGGAGACATATCTTGAAAGAAGTTGCTGTGGCTGATATCGAAGAGGTTACTGCCTATGTTCTCCTCTAGGATTCTGATAGATTCCTGTCTCACGTTGAGGTCTTTTATCCATTTCGAGTTTATCGCTGTGTATGGTGTAAGAGAATGGTCGAGTTTCATTCTTCTACATATCGCTGTCCAGTTTTCCCAGAACCATTTATTGAAGAGACTGTCTTTTTTCTATTGTATATTTTTCCTGCTTTGTCAAAGATTATTTGAACGGGTTTTGAAGGGGCGGGGGTGGGAGGTTGGGGGAACCAGGTGTGGGTAGTAGGGAGGGCACGTATTGCATGGAGCACTGTGTGTTGTGCAGAAACAATGAATACTGTTTTGCTGAAAAAATAAATTAGTTAATTAAAAATAATAAATGAAACTGATTCATCCATAGACTGATCTAGGAAGAAAAAAGAATTCAGAAATTACTGATATCCAAAATAAAAGAATAAATGAAAGAAATTAACTAAAATGACAGTTCATATATATACTAAACTCATAAAATATTATGATTAATTTTGTGGTGATTATGTTTACAACTGAGATGAAGTGTGCACATTCCTTGAAATAAACTAATTACCAACACTAACTCAAGAAGGAGTGTTTTATTCTTGTTAAGGAATTAAAATCATAGTTTAAAACCATTCCAGAAAAGAAACCCCTCAAATCTTAGATCACTTTTCTAGTGAATTCAACAAAGCATTTTAGGAGGAAGTACTGGCATTCCCTCTATGCCCTTCTGGACGGAAGAGGGAACACCCCCCCAGCTCAATATATGAGTCTACCATTATCCTGGTTCCAAGACCAAACATAGACAGGACAGGAAAACTGCAAACCTATCCCTAATGTGTATGGACTGTAAATACTTAATAAACCCACACATAACACTACTCTAACTGTAAGGAAACATCAGACAAACCCAAATGAAGGTCATTCTACTAAATGCCTCAAAATTGTCATGGTCATCAAAAATAGGAAAGGTCTGAACAGCTGTCATACTGTAGAGGAGCTTAAGGAAGATATAATGACTGAATCTAATATTGTACTTGGGATAAGATCTAGAGATAGAAAAAGGACATTAGGTAAAAGTCTGGTAATTACAGTCTTCAGTCAATAACAATGATTAATGCTGGTTCATTAGTTGTGACAATTGTGTTACAGTATTTTAAGATGTTTATAAGGTATACTGGTTGGTACTCAGAAACTCTACAAACATTTTGCAACTTTCCTGTATATCTGAATCTATTCTAAAATAAACATTTAAAAAATAAATGTTCATTTATTAAAATTTTATTTATTTGTTTGACAGAGAGAGATCACAAGTAGGTAGAGAGGCCAGCAAAGAGAGAGGGGGAAGAAGACACACCCTTGAGCAGAGAACCCGAGATGGGGCTCAATCCCAGGACCCTGGGATCATGACCTGAGCCAAAGGGAGAGGCTTTAACACACTGAGCCACCCAGGTGCCCCTAAAAGTTTATTTAAAAAAAAAATCACTCTAGTTACTATATTAATACTAAAAAAAGAAAACAGCAAGAACATATGATAATTCCAAAGTTGCAAGAGACATATTTGTCAAACTTCAACACCCATACCGACAAAACCCTACAAAACTAAAAAGACAATTCCTCAATTTAATACTGGACATCTACAGAAAAACTCTATAGCCAGCTAACATCATACGTTATGGTGGAAGATTATTTTCCTGTCTAAACTAAGGAACTAAAAAAGTTAAGTCTCTTCACACCGATTCTATTAAACAATATAGTGGAGGTTCTAGCTAGTACATTAAATTAAGAAAAGAAAAGGAAAATTGAACAGGTCAGAAAGGAAGAAGTAAAACTGACTTTATTCATAAAGGAAATGAATGTGTACATAGAATACTCTGAGAAATCTACATGAAACTAAAAGCGCTTTTTAAAGAAAACTAACAAGTGAATTTAGAAAGATCAAAGATTAAAGGTCAATAAAAAAGTCTCAGTTGTATTTCTACATATTAGCAACTATCAAATGGAACATGCAATAAAAAGTTTCAATATCAACAAAAAAACATGAACATCTTATTAGAAAGTTCAGTAAGGAAATATGATGTTATTGGCAAGAATAGACATATAGAGTGATGGAAGAGAATGGAGTTCAGAAGTAGACCTATACAAATATGGTGAGCTGGTTTTGGACAGAGTTTCCAGAAGGAAGACAGACCCTATTTATCCAATTGGCAAAAGAAACTCTACACAGTCATTGGTATTGAAACAACTGGATATCTGTAAGGATAAACAATAAACTTCTACCTTTACTTTATGCCATACACAAAAATGAAATCCAATCTGTCATAGTCTTAGCACAGAAGAAAACATAGGATACTATATGTGGAACTTTCAAATACTCAAATATTTATTATTTAAAGGCACAGACATGTAAGCTATGAAAGAGAAATCTTGTCCAATTGGACTTTATCATAACTAAAAATTTTTATCCCTCAAAAACGAGTACTAAAGAAAATGAAAAGACAGATTTAGAGGAAATATTTTCACTATATACATCTGTCAAAGGACCTATATATTCAGAATATGGAATGAACTCCTATAATTCCCTAGATTGGCATGTAAAGAAATGCACAAAAGTTCACTTCACGAAGGAAATGGGCAATGATTACATGAGATGATGTCCAATATCTTAGTCTTCAGGAAAATGGCAATGAAAACTGCACTGAGATACCACTATATACCCAATAGAAAGCATATATATTTTTTTAAATTGTCATTCATTTACTAAGTTTTGGCCAAGGTGGGGAACAACTGGAGATCTCATGCATTGTTGGTGGGTATGCAAAATAGTATGAACACCTTAGAATATTGTCTGACAGTTTATTTTAAAGGTACAGAAACAGTTACTATATGATCCGGTAATTTAACTCTGTTGCATTTACCCAAAAGAGTGAAAACAGAAAAGACTTGGATACAAACATTCACTGCAGTTTCCTTCATAATAGCCCTAAAGTGCACACAACTCAAATGTCTATTGACAGGCAAATGAAGAAGCTAACTGTGGTATACCCACAAATGGCTGCCAGGAAATAAAAAGGAACAAACTTCTGATGCATGTAACATGGAAGAATCTCAGACACATTCTACTGAGCCAAGGGAGACAGAGACGAAAAACAAAAATCGGACAAAAGAAAGATATTTTCACTCGATAAAAAGTAGAACTATCCTGAGCTTTATGGACATCACAATATAGGTTTCAAACTAATCAATTAACAAGAAGAAATTGATATGCCCACAACTGAAGTGGAAAACAACACACAGCTCTCTTAGTGAGGGACAGAAGAAGAGGACACAATATTAGGAAGGGACTGATGATTCACATAACTGGTAATATCCTTTTCAAAACACATGCCATACTTCTAAATATCTGAGTTTGCAACAAGTCACAAAGAAAGTTATAAATCATATACCATGCAATCATATTCTCTGGCATAGGCCAGAAACTTAGATGGTAACATTAAAAATTACAGTAAAAAGTGAAAATAAACCCAAGAACTATAAATGCAAAATACACATTTCAACTTCCCTACTTTATAATAGAAAATTCTGAGAGCTAAGTAACTAATTCCATTACACAATGTAATTTTTAGGCTCTTTAAGTTGGAGATAAAAGTCACTGAATCATTTCAAAGCCATTCTATAATTTCATTTAAGTGATGGTCTCTCATCTGTCATGTGCAACTACATCGGACAGAATCTAATGGCCACAAAGAGATTATAATAGTAATAATGCAGTTTCATAAATCTAGATTCTAAAAATGTTCTTTATCATATGAGATAGGAAATTCTCAAAATTGAAATGATTATATTGAGGTAATATAAAGTACATTGGGTAAGGTCACAAAATGTAAGATCATAGAGAAACTGAGGTTTCTGGAGGTGAGGGGGTGGGGGAGTGGAGGGGGTTGTGGGAGTTGGGCGAGCCTGGAGGTGGGTATTAAGGAGGGCACAAATTGCATGGAGCACTGGGTGTGGTGCATAAACAATGAATATACAATGAACATTGGAAACATGAAAAAATAAAATTAAATTAAAATGTTTATATATACATATACATATATACCTACACACATATACACACACACACAAATACTTAACTGGGAACCTGGTAAATGGTTAGCATTCAATTTAAATTGTAACTTTCATTGTATTGCTAATACTAATACTTTATCCTATACCATTAAAATTCACCATGTTAAAAATTTGCTCAACTGGCCAATCTGTTAATGTCACCATAATTATCCAGGCTTCAAAAGCTAAAACTTCATTCTTAATTCCTTCTTTCTTTCATCCACATCTAATTCTCACTCTCTAAATTTTCCCCTTCAACATGCAAGCTGTTCATTAACATTTGATTGAATATTTTTCAACTATCTCCTACCTGTCTGGACCATCTCTCTTCCCATCAGTTCTTTGAGAGAACTGTCTTTCTAAAAACAAAAATTAAATCACATAATTAACTCTGGTTTTCTTAGATTATAGCTCTACTATCAAGAAATCCTGAGTTCTGAGCTGACAAACGCGATTCCCCATCTGGACTTTGTTTTGCTATCCTCATCACCTGTCATTCCTTCCTATGAACGTTGAGCATTCTAATAGTACACTATGTCACCTGTTCCCTCTGCTAAAAGTCTCCTACTTATCCATCAAACCCTAGCATAGACTATATCACCTCTAGGAGACTTTCCCTCAAGGCCTAAGGCATTTGTTTGTTGTTGTTTTTTCTACCTGCATGATAGCACTTATAGTCTATTAAAGTAATTTATTTCTGACCTTTTTTTTTTTTTTTCCTTAACTACTTGAAGGCTAGTATTGAGAAACTCTTATCTAGTAAGAGTGCTTTCCTTATGGTGGGCAGTCTTTGAATAAATAAATGACTTTTTTGGGGGAAAATGCTGAGCTGTCAGAAATGAAACATATACATTGTTACAACATCCAAAAGCTTAGGATATGTATTACTTGAACATCTAAGCACACCTGAGAGTCTGACCACTACCTAGGAGCCCCTGAGTCTGTTGGAAGCAAGGTGCGGGGTCAGGAACATTACCGTCACATGCCATCCACCAGAAAAAAGTGCCCAGTGGCTGTCCCTCAGCGTCCAGGTGCAAGGCACATCACCACAGCATCCCCCCTCCACCTAACTTCCTTAGCATGTGTTGCCACTCCCTGGCTGATGCCAGGGGCCCTGAGGACTTGGAGGGGAACGTGTTCCAAGACAGTGAGTGCCCAGGGACCTCGGAGGCACCCAAGAGGCCAAGCTCTTGGGGAGGGGTGGTGCCCGAGAAAGGCAAGGCCCCAATGCCTGCCCATGGGCCCTGAATGAAGGGGGATCCTGGCCACCGGAGGCAAGCCCTGGCGAATGGAGATGGGGAGGGAGCTTGTGGGTCTGCTCAGAGACCCTCTAGGACTCTAGATGGGAAACCTGGGATCAGGGTGTGACTTCAAGCCTTTGTCCTGTGAGGGCAGGGTAGGCAGGAAGATCAGAGAACTCACACAGCAGGCTAAGAGCCTAGAGCCTTAAATACCTGTCACAGCTGGCTCAGGCAAGGCAGTGAAGATTCAGAGGGTTGGCGATTTTGGGCAGGGATTGGGGGGTGCGGCGATGGAGGCAGCAGGGGCAGGGCACCACTCAGCATCCTCACATTCTTGGCGTCTGGGCCTCCTGCTAGCTGAGACAAGCCTGTGAGAGATGAGGAGCTGCCCCCACTGCCCCTTAGAGTCTTCTTCTGGGGGACATTGCTTCCATGAAGAAGACTTTCCCACAAATCCCAGCCCAAGAGAAGGCTACACAGTTGTGTCCTGGGGGAGCCCGTGGGTCAGTTGAGGACACGGGGCCCTAGGCTGCTGTCCCTACCAGGTAGGGAGCCGGGCTCCTGGTGCTGATGGCGCGCCTACCATTGCTGCCATTCACCATCCCATGCTGGGTACCACAGGCTGCAAGGGAATGTGGCCATGACCACCAGAGGTCTCTGAGGCCCACCCTGCTCAGACGTGCCCCCTCCACGCAGGACATTCCATGCCTGGACCTTCCCCCGTGGCCCTCCTTGGACCATGGTGCTCAGAGGGGCTTCCTAGGACTGTGACGCTGGTAGGCCTGGCTTCTATCTCGTCTTGCAGAGATCTACTAAGGGACAGGCGACCTACCTACCTTACAAGTTTGTGACTCTAGTAGATAGGCCCAGCCCACAGGAGTGAAGCTAGTGGGGTGGGGGGGAGAAAAAAATCCCTGTGAAACACTTGTGAAGTTCACAGTCCAGAAGCACAGGCACACTAAATCACAGGACTCATAGTAGAAATATAGAATGTTTTCCCTTTCCAACACCTCACCAGCACATTATTTTTATTAAAGATTTCATTTCTTTTTTTGATAGAAGAGATCACAAGTAGGCAGAGAGGCAGGCAGAGAGAGAGGAGGAAGCAGGCTCCCACTGAGCAGAGAGTCCAGGCCACGTTTGATCCCAGAACCCTGGGATCATGACCTGAGATGAAGGCAGAGGCGTTAACCCACTGAGACACCCAGGTGCCCCTCACCAGCACATTATTAAAGGCCTACTTACTGCAGTTCTTTTACTCAGTACAGCATGTCTAGCTATCAAGATGGAATTATAAGGCATTAAAAAATTGGAAACAAAACAACCTCCACCACACACACACACACACAACCTGGAGACACAGAGTTTGTATCACATCCAGACATGGTAGGGGCATTGAATTATCAGCCGGGGAATTTAAAACATCTATGAGTTATTTAGGAACAGCTCTACTGGATAAAGCAGACAATGCATGAATAGATGGACAATGTAAGCCAAAAGATGGAAATCCTAAGAAAGAACCAAAAGAAATGCTAGAGGCAAACAAACAAACAAACAAAAAACAAACAAACAAACAAAAAACAGAAAGGATGTCTTTGATGGGCTCATTAGTAGATTAGGCATGGCTGAGGAAAAACACTCTTAGTTAGAGGATATATTAACAGAATACCTGAAAATCAATAAGGAAAGAGAACAGTGGCTGAAGAAGAATGTAGTTTCTAAGGACTGTGGGACAACTGTAAAAGTGTAACATACACATAATGAAGATACGCATCAGAAAACCCAGAGGGAAGGAGAACAAAAATAGAATGGAACAGAAGAAATGTTTGAAACAATAATCACAGAATTGCCCCAAAATAATGACAGACATGAAACCACAGATCCATCAACAAGGAAGATAAATACCAACAGACTATACCTAAGTGTATCCTTCTCAAATCACAGAACATAAAAGATGGAGAAAAAATAGAAAATGAAGCCAGAGGAAAAAGACACCTTACTTAAAGCAAAGCCAAGATAATTACATGTGATTTCTCAGGAACCATGCTACTCTGGAGACAGTGGAGTGGAATATTTAAGGTATTGAGAGAAAAGAAAATGCCAACATAGAATTGTGCACCCTGAAAATATTTTATTAAAAAGTGAAGGACCTGCCTTACAAGAAATGTTAAAAGAAATTCTTTAGACAGAAAGAATATAATGCTGATCAGAAACTCAGAGCTACATAGAGAAAGGAAAAAAATCAAAACAGAAGAAGTGAAGATAAAATAAAATCTTTTTACTTATTTTTAACTAATCTGGCATAACAGTTTGTTAAAAAAATAATAGTAGTGATGTACAGTTATGTATGCCTATGCATATGCTATATCTATGGCATATGCATAAGCATATATATATTCATATATGCATATCCACACAAAAATACAGTTAATATAAACATTAATGGTGAGAAACTCAGAGGTCCCACTAAGATCACATAAAAGACAAGGATGTTCCATCTCACCACACATTTTCAACATTATACTGGAAGTTTTGCTAATGCGTTCAGGCAGAAAAGAAAAAAGGTATACAAATTGGAAGGAAGACATAATTTTTCCTTCTTTCTCTCTCTTTCTTTTCAAGTGGCACAATCGTCTATGCAGAGTATTGAAAAAAAAATCAGTCAGCTAACTTGTGGACCCAATAAGTTATTACAGCAAGGGTGTACAATACACAGTTAATGTACAAAAGTCAATTGATTTCTTATGTCCCAACAATGAACATGTGAAATTTGAAATTAGAAACACAGTAACATTTCCATTACCATCCAAAGAAAAATGAAATACTTAGGTATATGCAGCCACTCTGGAGAACAGTGTGGAGATTCCTCAAGAAATTAAAAATAGAGCTTCCCTATAACCCTGAAATTGCACTGCTGGGTATTTACCCCAAAGATACAGATGTAGTGAAAAGAAGAGCCATCTGTACCCCAAAGTTCATAGCAGCAATGGCCACGGTCGCCAAACTGTGGAAAGAACCAAGATGCCCTTCAATGGACGAATGGATAAGGAAGATGTGGTACATATACACGAGGGAGTATTATGCCTCCATCAGAAAGGATGAATACCCAACTTTTGTAGCAACATGGGTGGGACTGGAAGAGATTATGCTGACTGAAATAAGTCAAGCAGAGAGAGTCAAGTATCATATGGTCTCACTTATTTGTGGAGCATAACAAAGAACATGGAGGACATGGGGAG
Source organism: Meles meles (assembly GCF_922984935.1). Taxonomy (NCBI): domain Eukaryota; kingdom Metazoa; phylum Chordata; class Mammalia; order Carnivora; family Mustelidae; genus Meles; species Meles meles. The sequence continues at coordinate 7,967,261 of NC_060068.1, forward strand.
ATGGAGAGGAGAAGGGAGTTGTGGGAAATTGGAAGGGGAGATGAACCATGAGAGACTATGGATTCTGAAAAGCAACCCGAGGGTTTTGAAGGGGCGGGGGGTGGGAGGTTGGGGAACCAGGTGGAGGGTAACAGAGAGGGCATATATAGCATGGAGCACTGGGTGTGGTGTAAAAACAATGAGTACTCTTAAGCTGAAAATAAATAAAGTAATTAAAAAAAGAAAAAAGAAAAAAAAAGAAATAAAATGACATACATAGTAGAATTCTAACATTAAATATATATATATACACAAGATCCATATGAGGAAAACTGTAAAATTTTGATAAGTGATATTAAAGTGGAGCTAACCAAATGAAGTGATATTCCTTATTAGTTTATAGGAAGACTTAATATTGTCAAGGTGTCAATTATCCCCAAATTTATCTATGGATTCAGTACAATCCCAATCAAAATCCCAGCAAGTTATTTTATGAATTTTGATAAGCTTATTCTAAAGTTTACATAGAGAGGCAAAAGAACCAGAAGACCCAACACAATACCGAAGGTGAAGAATAAAGTTGGAGGACTGATGTTACCTGATTTCAAGACTTACTGTAAAGATTCAGTAATCAAGAGAGGGTAATATTGATAAATAAAAATACATTGATGGGACAGAATACAGATCCCAGAAATAGACCCTCATGAATACAGCAAACTGATCTTTGATCAAATTGCAAAGGCAATATACTGGAGCAAAGATAGTTTCTTTAGTAACAGTGTTGGAACAACTAGACTCCCTCTGGCCCCCACCAAAGGAAAAAAATCTAGACACAGAGCTTACAACCTGAGATGAAACCAAGAGTCAGACACTCAGCTGACCGAGCCACCCAGGCATCCCTGAAATTAATTACGTATATGGTATAAGATGGAGGAACTGAGGGTAATTTAAATATATAGATAGATAGATAGATAGATAGATAGATGATAGATAGATAGATATAGATACAGATATAGATATAGATATATAGATATCTATCTCTATAGATAGATATAGATATATAGATAGATATCTAGATCTATATATAGATATATCTAGATCTATCTATCTATATATCCAATTGTGTGAAAAATTTCCCTCTTTTTAACTACTTTTTAACTCTTTTTTAATATTGTTGCTTAAATCAATTATTATGTGTATGTGGCCCTATTTCTTCATTCTTTAATTGGTTACATTGATCTATGTCTCCATCTTTATGTCAACAGAACACTATCTTGATTACTCCACCTTTATAGGAAATTTTAAAGTCTTATGGATAAATTTTTCATTCTGACTAATTCCAAGATTAGTGTTTCCAAAAAAACACTAAGGAAAAAACACTGAGGGAAAGAGAGATAGAGAGAGAGAGAGAGAGAGAGAGAGAGAGAATGCAAGTAGGAGGAGGAATAGCAGGGAGGAACGCTCCCATTGAGTGGGGAGTCCAACACAGGATGCAGTCCTGTGAATCATGAGATCATGATGCAAGCTGAAACCAAGATTTGGAGGCCTAAGCAACTGAGCCACCCAGGTGCCCAATTTTCAAGATTGTATTAGCTATTCAAAAGTCTTTTGAATTTCCTCAAAATTTGAGAATTAGCTTTTAATTTTTGAAAAAACCAATATCCTCTCCTTTGATTTTAATTAAGACTGCATCGGACATATAGATCAATTAAGGAGTTTAGAATTGATCTTTTCATAGTCTCTATTCTTTCCAACCATGAACATGGTGTATCTTTACCTTTATTTAGTTCTTATTTAATTTTTCCTAGAACATTTAGCACTTTTTTTTAAATTTCAGGATAGCTAGGATCATAGTATTACATTAGTTTCAGGTGTACAATATAGTGAATTAACATCTTTAAAGAGTTATATATTTCTTTGACAGAGACAGAGGCAAAGAGAGTGCAGGGGGGAGGATCAAAAACAACAGTAAAAAACAATCGAAAAAAGTTCCCAACTCATTTTATAATATTAAATGACCTTTATAATCATAATGACCAAATCTGGACAAAGAGAATAAATTAAATAAAATACCAAAGAAAGAGATTGAATGAATAAAATACCAATCCACTTTCTTTCCCCTTTAGAAAATTAGAGTTCTATTTACCTTTACTTCTTCTATCTGCTAAGATCCATCTCTACTTTAGAGTTCACTAGTATTGATACAATGATTTTGCCTGCAAGATTTCTGAGTCCCCTGATTTTAGTCCACTGGGGAACTTGAACTCACTGGGAATGGCCGATGATTTCTTACAATCTCTATATCTCCCTCACCCATTTTATTCATTCTTTTTCAATAGAGAGATAATTTTGCCTGAAAAGGAAGAAGTAAAACAGGAATTGCACTCTATTTTTTCATTTGTTATCCATTAACATTTCACCATCATTCTTAAGTTAATGTCTGAAATTATTATTATTAAAAGTAGTATTTAGTATTATTATTAATAACCCATAACTTAATAAATTCCAAAATGTGATCACATACTGGGCATGGAGTAATTATTGCAATTAAACAAAGAATTATCCTGGATATAACTTGTACCAAAACCAAAGAGGGCAGATGGTTTCACTCATTTATTCAACAACTATTTGTTGATTATCTGTTCCATGTCAGGAATTACGCTAAGCACTATGGACAAAAAGTTATGTGGTCCTGACCTAGAAGAGCTCACAATTTAGGAGGTAGGAAGGGGAGGGATGCGGAGTTGGAGAGGTGGGATAATCACTAGGCATTTTAAAACTAGAAAAGAAAATTGTGATTGTCAGGAGGCAGAATGAACCATAAAAAAGGGTTTATGTTCCTTCATTGTAGACCAGGGAGTACTGTACAGAGAATATACCTTAATTTTAAGAAAACACCCTGGTTCCTTCTTACCTAACATGACTCCTCAGTGAAATATTTTGGTGAGCAAAACTGAAAAACATGGATTGACTGATAGCACAGGGAGGTAAAATTTAGAGTTGGTTCCATTTCAAAAGGGTAACTAATAACTAGGTATTTACATAAAAGGGTGTCTTTCATGGTGCTATGAGTTCCTGTTCATGACTCTCCTCTTCAGTAAACCTAGAAAAGATGTAGAAGGCATGCTTGTTGAATCTACAGAAGAGGCAAACCTTGTTGGGGGGAGCTAGGGTACACAAGGACACTTAGATTTCAAACCATCCTGAAAAGTTAAAACAATGTGCTTAAAGCAGATGAGATATAATGCAGTTATATATATATATATATATATGTATATATATATATATATATATATATAAATTTGATTACGTGTTATACCAATAATCAGTGGTTCCTAGGACGAAATCTGTACATTTTAGTTGACCACAAGTTGAATTTTAGCCAGTGGTTTGATATAGCTAGTAAAAAGTGAAGGCATTCGTATGCTCTGCTAGAAAAGTATATCATGAAGATATGCTTGTACAAACTCCTCACTTATCAAATACCAAGCTATATTAAAATGATTTGCTTAGTGTTTTTCCATTAGACTATGAAATATTTGAACATAGGGACTATAAATTCTTTATTTATATATTCCCAGGATTTAGCTCCATTCTTGGAATATAGCAACTATTCAGGAAATAGCTGTTGAATGACTAATGAATAATTATGTGTAGAGGCTTCCCGGAGCATTTTAATGCAATTCACTCACTTTTTTCTCCCAAAAACCTATTGAAGAAAGTTTTTATTTTTAATTTCCATTATATAGAGGAGGGACCTGAGGCCTCAGTATGTGGTTTATGAAATAAGGGGCACAGAAAAGCAATATACCAAAACTTTCAAAATCTCAGTATAGAAAGTACTTCCAAACTTTCCTTTCAAGGTTTTTTTTCAAGAAACAACTTGTCCAAGGTCACATGCCTATGAGTGGTAGAGCTGAGTGTTATGTAGTGTCTGCATAATAGTATGCCTCAGGACTACATAGCTTAGATCATAGTAAGCTCCAAGGGTTAATGGAAATACTTGCCATTCTCCCCTCCCTCTTTCTTTCCTTCCATTTCCTTACCCTTTTATCAAAAACGAAACAAAAAGATTTAAGTTGGCATAAAAAATAGAAATGTAACAAAATGGGAAAAATTAAAAAAGGACAAATCCCAACTAAAGGAAAGAAGGGTAGGTAAATAAGTTGGAGCCATCGTAATTCTACGGCACAAAACACATATAATGAGGTCCTATCCCCATGAACTTCTTTGTGACTATCTATCTTTCCGGATCCCTTCTTTTACCTTCTATTGCATTTCTTGCAACTTGATGCATTTGGCACTTAATGATGGACTTCTAACAATTTTATGGGTACAACTTTATACTCCTCAGCAAGCTTGTATATGTCTAGACATAAGGACCTGGTGATATTAAGGTTAATATTCATTTGACCCCTTATATAATGCTATATTCCTAGTAGATTCTGTACAAGTAACCACTGTATTGAGAGAATTTTCAATTATTGGGATTAATACCTACTTCTGGACTTTTCTCACACCCTTTTATCCTTTCTTTCTCTTTTTCTTTCTGGAGCACAATGCAGAATTAACTGTTCATCCCCAGTGGGTATAAACGTGGTTTATATTTTTCCTATGCTCAAGAGCATAATTGATATGAGGCAGGCAAAGGTCCAACTAATGGAGCACTGGAGAGAGTTTCTGGGGATGGGAGGATGGTTCCCCCCAAGCACAATGACTCAATTATGACATTCCTGACAGCTGGACTTCGGAGCTGGCTCCAGGATATGAATCCAAGTTTACAAATTCCTTGCATTAAAAGACATGGACAGAGGGTGCCTGGGTGGCTCAGTGGGTTAAAGCCTCTGCCTTCGGCTCAGGTCATGATCTCAGGGTCCTGGGATCGAGCCCCACATCGGGCTCTCTGCTCCATGGGGAGCCTGATTCCTCCTCTCTCTCTGCCTGCCTCTCTGCCTAGTTGTGATTTCTCTCTGTCAAATAAATAAAATATATATTAAAAAAAAGACATGGACAGAGGCAACTGAAGCTGGCTGCATTTTTATTGTTAGAAGAATAGCTTCATGTGGCATAGTCTTTTGAAGTTGTCAAATATTGTATCCAATACATTATCTCCTAATCCACCTGTCAGAAATAAAGGGTGGATATCTTTCTTTAAAATGTGTAATATAAAAATAAGTATTAAGGGGAAGATACAAATTCACTTATCACTTCTAAAGTCATTTCTAATCTCTCTTTTCCTACCCATTGGAGTTCAGTTTTCTTAAAGAGATAACACCCTGGGCCCAGAAGTAGAGAAATAAGTTTTGGCAAATAGAATCATTGAAAGAATCTTCTTGGGGGACATCTAGGTAAGAAGACCATTACTGGTATCAGAAACATGGCTCAAATGTTTGAATTTGACTGTATACCCTCAGCCTGTCCAGAAGGCCATGAGAGACACAATTCCTCCAATCTTGAGGTTTACTGCTTCAGCTGTATCCTAAACTCTGACTAGAATCTACTCCAGATTCGCACTTGTGCGAGCTATCCTGCTTTGCTCAATCTAGATACTCCCAGTAGGAAGTGGTAGCTGATGGGCAAGTAGGGCATTAAATTCAGTTCAACATTTTATTTATCGAGCCCCTAATAATACAAATTCCATGAATGTGCAAATCTACGTGAATGAAGTAAGGTCAGGACTGGACATACAATGTCATTAAGGTTTTCCTGCCTTTAAAGAGCTCCCAATTTAATGAGATACACCTACATAAAACTAGGTATAAGGGCAGGGCTGCGGGGTGTTTAATATGGGAAAGTAAAAAAAAAAAAGGGATTGTAAGGTCACAGAGGAAAATATCATATTGATCAAAATTGGCGAGAGTGGACATCCTTTTCATGTTCCTGATCTCAAAGGAAAGACTGTCAGCTTTTCCCCATTGAGAATGATTATTTGCTATGGGTTTTTCATAGACAGATTTTATGAAGTTGAGGAATGGTCCCTTTATTTCTGTACTTTGATGCGTTTTAATCAGGAATGAATGCTGAAAACCTCTAGAATCTTCCTATGAAGCCCACATTATCCTGATCTGCAACCAGGCAAAGATGCCATCCAAAACGAGAATTTCAGACCAATAGTCCTGATGAAATGAAGACCACGGTTCTCAACAAGATCCTATCTAATAGGATCAAAGAGCACAGAAAAACATTATCCACCATGAACACGTGGGATTTTTCCCTGGGACACAAGGGTGGGTCGACATTCACAAATCAATCAATGTATTAGAACAAATCAATAAGAGAAGAGAGAATAAACACAAGGTCTTCTGAATTGAGATAGCAAGTGCATTTGAAAAGATCTATTTGTATTCTTTAGTGCTTTACTTTTTTTTCTTTTTAAACTTTTTATTATTTTTGATGTTTATTTTTACATATGTTATGTACATGTATATCTTTTTCTAGTCCTTTTCATTAAATTGTTTTATATTTCTAAGATTTTCTTTTTTTCTTTCTTTCTGTTTCTTTTTCTCCTTATTTTGGCATCTAGTTTCTTTTCATGAACAGTCCAAAACACGTACTGGGTCCAGTTTTTTTGTATTCTTTGTTGTTTATTTTGTTTTCCATTTTTTGTTATTCCTGTTTTTTCTGCTCTGTCTGTCATGGCTGATTTTGCTTTCATAATTATTTTCTGGGCGAAATGAGGAGATGGAGAAATTCACCCCAAAAGAATGTCCAGGAGGCAGTCCCCACTCCCAGGGATTGCATCAATATGGATATAAGTAAGATCTCTGCACTAGAATTAAAACCAATGATTATGAAGATAGTAACTGGGCTTGAAACAAGCATAGAAGGCCCAAGAGAAACAAACCCTCACTATAGACATAAAAGAACTAATATCTACTCAGGTCCGCCTTAAAAATGCTATTACTGAGATATAGTTCAAGTGGAGGCTATACAAAGGGGATGAATGAGGGAGAAGTATGAATCAGTGATTATAGAAGATCAAAGGATGGATCAAAATGCTGAAAAAATGAGAGAAACAAAGCTACTGGGTCACGAAGGGAGACTTCGAGTGCTTGGGAATTCCATAAACTGAAATGATATCCTTATTATTAGAGGGGTCCCAGAAGATGAGGGTCAGGAGAAAAGAGCAGAAGGTTTATTTCAACAAATTGTAGTGAGTTGAGAATCTCCCAAATATGGGGAAGGAAACAAGTCCAGGAGGCACAGAGAATACCCCTCAAAATCAGTAAAAGTATGTCAATGTATAAAAATATAATCCTGAAGTGTGAAATTCAAAGGCAACTAGAAAATCCTGAAAGAAACTTGGGCCAAGAGTTTCTTCACCCCTAAGGGTAGGCACATGAGGCTGGCAGAAGACCTGTCCACAGAGACTTACCAGGCTAGAAAGGACAGGTAGGGTATAGGCAATGTACTAAATGGAGGAAAAGAATATGCAGCCACAAATAAGTGTATACCCCAAGGCTATCTTTCAAAGTGAAAGGAGGGGTAGAGAGCGTCTAGGACAAACAAAAATGAAAGGAATTTCTGAACAATAAACCCTCACTGCAAGAAGCATTAAAGGAAATCCTTTGAGTCCAGAGACAGGGAGCCATATCAAAAAAGAGAGAGAGAGAGAACACAGACGAGGTACAGAAACAGTGACATTACACATTCTAAAAGGCACTAACTTCATATCTTTCAATAATTACTCAGAATGTAAACAGGTAAAATGCAACTACTGAAAGACATAGGGTATCAGAATGGAATGAAACAAACCAAAATGAAACAAGAAGACTCACTGAGAGACGCCTGGGAGGCTCAGGTGGCTATACCTTCTGCCTTCAGCTCAGGACATGATCCCCAGGTCCTGGGATCGAGCCTCAGGTTGGGCTCTCTGCTGGGCAGAAGGCCTGTTTCCCCAAACCCCCTCTCTTTCTCTGCCTGCCTCTCTGCCTACTTGTGATCTATGTCTGGCAAATAAATACATAAAAACTTTACAAAAAAGAGAAGAAGGCCCATTGATGTGGTCTGCACAAGAGACTCGTTTTAGACAAAAGACACTTCCAGATTCAACATGAGAGTTGAGGAACTATTTGTAATGGTAGTGGACATCAAGAGACCGCTGGAGTAGTCACCCGTAAAGCCAAAACTGTAGTGAGAGTTAAAGGAAGACCCTCTATAATAATAAAGGTGTCTATGAAATAAGAAGATGTTTCAATTGCCATTGCTGATGCCCCTATCTTTAGAGAAACCAAAATATAAACTGATTAATCACTAAATGAAGGCACACATTGATAGTAATTCAAGGATAGTGGGGTACTTTAACACCCCACCCACAGCAAGGGACATGTTGTCTAAGCAGATCACCAAGGCAACAAAGGGCTTTAAGTGACACATTGGACCTGATGAACTTCAAAGAGATGTCCAGAGCATTTCACCCTAAAGCAAAGGAGTATACCTCTTTCTCGAGTGCACAAGGAATGTTCTCCAGAATAGATCATGTACCAATTCAAAACTCAGTTCTCCTCTGGTTCACAAAGATTGATTTCATACCCATGCATTTTTCAGACCACATGGCATAGATACCTGAAGTCAACCAAAAAGAAACATGTAGAAAGGCCACAAATACATGGAAGCCATAGAACGTCTTACCAAAGAGTGAATGGGAGAACCAGGAAATTAAGAAGACTATTTGAAATACTTGGAAGGAAAGGAAAAGTAAAACCACGACAGTGCAAAAGCTTTTGGGTGCAGCAAAGTGTGTCTTAAGAGGGAAGTATACAGCAGGACAGGCCTTCTTTTAGAAACAAAACAAGTCTGAAATACAAAATGTAACATAAAGGAGCAGGAAAAATGACAGCAAAGAAAGCCAAAATCCAGCAGGTGGAGAGAAATGATAAAGATGAAAGCACTAGGGGCGCCTGGGTGGCTCAGTGGGTTAAAGCCTCTGCCTTGGCTCAGGTCATGATCCCAGGGTCCTGGGATGGAGCTCCATGTCGGGCTCTCTGCTTGGCAGGGGGCCTGCTTCCTCCTCTCTCTCTGCCTGCCTCTCTGCCTGCTTGTGATCTCTGCCTGTCAAATAAATAAGTAAATCTTAAAAAAAAAAAAAGATTAAAGTACTACACAACATACAGAAGTTAAAAATATAGATCACTGAAACAAAGAGCTGGTTCCTTGAAAGAACTAACAAGATTGAGAAACCATAATCAGGAATGGAGGAAAAGAGATCACAACCAACCCCAAAGAAATAGAAAAAAATGTAAGGGAATATGATGACCAATTTTGTGCCAACACACCTTCCAAAGTCATTCTAAGAGGCCAGCATAACCTGGATCCCCAATGCAGATGAATACTCCACCAGAAAGGAGCATTATAGGCCAATATGCCTGATGAATATGGGTGTAGAACTTCTCACAAAGATACTAGCCAAGATGATCCAAGAGTACATTAGAAGAATTCTTCAACAGGACCAAGGGGGTTTAATTCCTGCACTTCTGCAGAAGTGTTTCAATATCTGCACGCCGATCCACGTGATACACCACATTAACATAAGAAAGAACAACAACCATATGATCCTCTCCACGGATGCTGAAATGGCACATGAAAAAAACACACACCATCTTTCTTGAAAAGATCCCACTGTGTGTCGGAATAGAGGGAAAACACCTCAATATCCTGTGTCACAGAGGAAAGGCTGAGAGGGGATATCATTTTCAATGAGAAAACACTTGGAACTTTTCCACTAAGGTCAGGAACACAAAGGGACTGTCCACTCTCAACACTGCTGTTCCACATTGTACCGGAAATCCTATCATCAACAATCAGACAACAAAAGGAAATAAGAGGCGACCAAGTCAGCAATGAAGGAATTAACATATTTACACTTCTGTCCTCATGAGAAGACATGATGCTGCATGTAGAACACCAAAAAGGAGGCGCCTGGGTGGCTCAATGGTTAAGCCTCTGCCTTTGGATCAGGTCATGATCCCAGGGTCCTGGGATCGAGCCCCACATCGGGCTCTCTCCTCAGCAGGGGACCTGCTTCCACCCCCCCACCCCCCCGCCTGCCTCTCTGCCCACTGGTGATCTCTGTCTGGCCCTAAAAGCACACTGCATAAAAGAAAACATTTGATAGACAGGACTTTACCAATATCGAAAACTTTTATGCTACTAAGAACTTTGTTCTTATTAGGGTCACAAAAATACAAGTTATAGACCAGGTGAACATATTGGCAAACCACATATCTGACAAAGAATTTCTATGGAGTGCATGTAAAGAACTCTCAGTGTTTAATAGGAAAAAAAAAACAAACTATCTAAAGAGAAAATGGACAGAAGTATGTGGCCAGCCATTATACCAAAAAGAACATGCAGATATCACATAAAGCTAAGGGAAAAAAAAAGTTCAACCTCTCTAGCCATAAGAAAAATGCCACTGAAAACCTGACGGACTTACCAGTACTACCCGCCTTTTAGGTTAGCTGGCTAATATAAAACACAGTACAAATATCAAATGTTGGAAAGAGCCAGCTCTCCTACACTGAAGGTGGGAAGGTCAATGGAAGAGCCGTTCTGGTAAGAACATGTGATGGGTTCTAAAGAAACAAAACCTAAACCATGTAACCTAGCAAGCACTTTCCTGAACCCAGAGAATGAAAATTTGAGATGCCATGAAACACAGTGCACAATGGTTCATTTCAGATTCATTTGTAACTGCTGAAAAGAATGGAAGCAGCCAAAATGAGTGAAGATTGCCTCTGTGAAGGGACCTTCTGAAATACCTGTGGCTTCTGGTCATCTAGAAATCTACCTCTCTACCTCCCTCATCCTATATGTAGTAGTGCTCTACCTGTCAGCATATCCCTAAGCCTAGTAGTGCCACCCTGGCTCACTGGCGTTGGAAATGTCCCTGAAGGCCCCAGAACCATAAGGTGTGGCTGTCAAGCAACAGTGAAGGAGTCAGGGTGGGTCTGGTGCTGGCCTGTGACTTGGCAGATGCTGTCCTGTGATTTCCTGTAGCCCATAGGGGCAGCGAAGGTTGGTTATGGGACAGAGTCATCTCACGAACTACCTTCCCAAAGGTGATATTTTGCCTTTGGGGAGAAAAGGCCAGGAAAAGGCCCCAGCTCACTGTCTACCATGCAATCTTCCCTCCCTCCTCTAGACTGCCTCTGTCCCTGCCCTTGTAGATCCCCTCCCCAAACCAGACTTCTCCTGCCTCCTGCTCACGCAATCACCTCCTACGAAAGTTACCCTCATTTTCCATATGAAGGAAGAGGGACTGAAGAGGTGAGCAGCTCTTGGGTGCCAGCCCACCCAGGGGCCTGATGTTTGTGGAACCATTGGTTCAGTGAGCATGATCTGAGCAGCTAATCACAGGAGTTTCTGAGGGCTAGCATCACATAAGCAACCCATACCTGCCTTACATTTAAGTGATCTGGACTCAACTAGCATCCACCCAGGCTCCTGGAAGCAGCCCCTCCAATCAGCCCAGACATCATCCATCTTATGATTGCAAGTCTCCCACTTTCCAAGTTCCCTTGAAGTTCAATATAGCCCCAAAGGAAACTTCCTCATGGTTCCCTTCTGTGTATGCCCAGTTGCTATGAGCACACTATCATTACGGAGGTCAGCCCAGGAGACACAGCTCTAGGCATTTCCCCTACAATCTCAGTTGGTGTCAAATGTAGATGCCAGATTACGCTAGTGGCACCCCACCTGCATTCCCACTCCACATCCCTGGAGCTAAGATGGAGCATAGCCCAGGAGGAGTCAGCCAGGAATCTCACTTTCCAACTCCATTCTGACACCCAATGTCCAATTTATCAGAAGATCAGCACTGACTCTCTGGAGTGGCCCCATTCCTCATACCCAAGCAGACCCTAGAGTCTCCAAGGTGCCCCTGTTCCCACCTCTGTCCCACTGCGCCTTACTCTGGGCAAACCTAAAGCACCCAAAGTGAATCCCACATGTCCCCCCAATTCCTGCAGTGCCTTTTGGTCAGAATGGAGCCCACCAGCCTGGCCACCATTCTGCCTCCTGCTCTGACCCCAAACCTATTCACCCAGAGACAGGGCATCGTCCCCCACCTCTGGAGTCACTCTACCCTTCCTGCCTGGTCTTGTCACACTTGTTCTTCCAAGGACTGCATCATAGACGAATCTGTCCCCAACCAACAGCTGTTTTCCTGGCAACAATCTGAAGCCATAACATCAGGGGCCAACCTCCCACTTAGCAAAAATCTGACAAAAATGGTCTCTGCCAATGCTTTAGGCAGAAATACCTGTGAACAGACACACAGATTCTCTATTCCTTCCGATCAGAATGCTGCTGAACTTAGGTCCTCTGCTTTGCTTCTAGAGTTCAGTGTGTCTGAACGTGTTGATGAAGACAGGCAGGTTGTGCTCAATGTCAACTCTGCATACTTAATCGACATATTCTCAGAGCCATGGACACCCCAACCTCAGAAGAATGCAATGGATCATAAGGGATAGTAGTGACTGTAAGACAGGCTGCCCTTTATAATCACCCAGGGTTTGCTTTCTGTAAACCAGTTATTTAGAAATCATCAATTTTGGTTGTTTTTCTTTTAAATTTTTTATTTTAAACGGTTTATTTGCCTAATATTTAAATTCACAACATACCATCAATTGGGGAGACGAACACCTATTTTCCAACTCCCCTTCAATGCCATAGTGGGTAGGTGCACAAACACTAACCCTTGGGCACTGCGCGTAAGGCAGAAACATCGAGGAAGACCTTCATTTGAATAAAGAAGCTCTCCACCTCATGGAGCTGGGCCAGCGTCTCAGTGCACTGCTTGGCTTCTTGCCTTAAGGCCTGCACTTCTCCCTTGAGGATGGAACACTGCTCCTTCAACTGGAGGATTTCTGCCAATGACTCCACATAGTTCAGTGCCTGGGTCTCCTGCACTACTTCCTCCCATTGCCCCTCTTCATTTCCTGCCATGAATTCGAAAACAAAGTGTTGAAACCACTGGCCTGATTCACCTTCTACGGCATGGCATAGTTTTCTCATCAGGAGGAGACCTCCCCACAAAATGAATAATGCAGAGATAGCAGGCCACAAGGACCTTAGGCTGAAGTACATTGAAAGTGAGAAGAGACTCGAATGCTCCCTTCCCTGCAGAGGTGAAAAGCATGCAGTCGTAGATTTGGGGTCAAGTTGGTGTGCCAGTGGCTTCTTAGTCCCGTGCTGTCCTGGGATGGAGGGCTCATGGTTTGGAGGCTCCCAGGTCTCCATGGCTGCATTGGACAAATCGGCGAAATGCTGATCAGGTTTGCAGGTCTCCTAATCTGCCGCCAGCTGGAAAGCCCAGTGTTTGAGTGCCCTGTCCTCTGGGGAGAAGGAAAGATCTGTGTCCATGGAAACATGCTGAACTCGCTGTCCTGGTGCGTTCTTGACCTCGTGCAGAACTCTTGTTGGTCTCCAGGTCCAAGGGCACGTGGTGAGCCTGCTGTCCAGGTGCCTTCTTGGCCTCGTACAGACCTGATTTTGTGGTTTCCATGTCCATGGGCCCATGGTGAGCCAGCTGTAAAGCTGCCTCCTTGGCTGGTCACAGAGGTGGATTGTCGCTCTCCAGGTTGAAGGGCACCAGGCATAATGACAGTCAAAATGCCTTCTTATCCCATTAGACAGCACAGTTCTTGTTTTCCAGGTCCAAGGACACATGGGAAGCCTGTTGCCAAGGTGGCCACTTGGCCAAGCCAAGAGCTGAGTTGCTGGTCTCCCAGTCCAGGGGTACAGGGTGAGCCTCCTATCTAGGTGTCTGCTTGTCCTAGCCCAGATCTCATTGCTTTGGCTCAAGGTCCAAGGGAACGCATTTAGCCCACTATCCCGGTGCCTGCATAAGCCACCAGACAGCTCCATTTTTGGTCTCCAGGTCCAAGGGCACTCGGTAAACCTTTTGTCAAGGTGCCCCCTTGGCCAGGCAAAGAGCTGAGTTGTTGGTCTCAGGGTTCTAGGGCACATGGTCAGCCACATGTCTAGGGGTCTGCTTGGCTTAGCCCAGAGGTCCTTTGTTGGTCTCCATGTCCATGGGTACATAGTGAGCCAGCTGTCCAGGTGCATGCTTGGCCTAGTAGAGACCTGATGTTGTGGTTTCCAGGTCCATGGGCCCATGGTGGTCCAGCTTTGAAGTAGCCTACTTGGCTTATCATGGAGCTGCATTGTTGGTCTCCAGGTCCAAGGGCACATGGTGAGCCCACTGTCCTGGTGCCTGTTTGGCCAAGCAATGAGAGGCATTGTTGGTTGCCAGGTCCAAGGACACATGGTGAGCCTCAAGTCCAGTTGTCTGCTTGGCCTAGCCGAGAGCTCTTTTCGGCTCAGTATCCAAGGGCCCATGGTGAGCCCACTCTCAAGGTGCCTGCTGGGCTTACCAGACAGCTCACTTGTTGGTCTCCATGTCCATGGGCACATAGTGAGCCAGCTGTCCAGGTGCATGCTTGGCCTAGTAGAGACCTGGTGTTGTGGTTTCCAGGTCCATGGGCCCATGGTGATCCAGCTTTGAAGTAGCCTGCTTGGCTTATCATGGAGCTGTATTGTTGGTCTCCAGGTCCAAGGGCACATGGTGAGCCCACTGTCCTGGTGCCTGCTTGGCCAAGCAATGAGATGTGTAGTTGGTTGACAGGTCCAAGGGCACATGGTGAGCCCATTGTCATGGTGCCTGCTTGGCCAAGCAATGAGAGGCGTTGTTGGTTGCCAGGTCCAAGGACACATGGTGAGCCTCAAGTCCAGTTGTCTGCTTGGTCTAGCCATGAGCTCTTTTCTTGGGCTCAGTATCCAAGGACCCATGGTGAGCCGACTCTCAAGGTGCCTGCTGGGCTTACCAGATACCTCAATTGTTGGTCTCCATGTCCATGAGCACATAGTGAGTCAGATGTCCAGGTGCATGCTTGGCCTAGTAGAGACGTGATGTTGTGGTTTCCAGGTCCATGGGCCCATGGTGATCTAGCTTTGAAGTAGCCTACTTGGCTTATCATGGAGCTGCATTGCTGGTCTCCAGGTCCAAGGGCACATGGTGAGCACATTGTCTTGGTGCCTGCTTGGCCAAGCAATGAGAGGCGTTGTTGGCTGCCAAGTCCAAGGGCACATGGTGAGCATCAAGTCCAGTTGTCTGCTTGGCCTAACCGAGAGCTCTTTTCTTGGGCTCAGTATCCAAGGGCCCATGGTGAGCCCACTCTCAAGTTGCCTGCTGGGCTTACCAGATACCTCACTTGTTGGTCTCCATGTCCATGGGCACATAGTGAGCCAGCTGTCCAGGTGCATGCTTGGCCTAGTAGAGACCTGATGTTGTGGTTTCCAGGTCCATGGGCCCATGGTGATCCAGCTTTGAAGTAGCCTGCTTGGCTTATCATGGAGCTGCATTGTTGGTCTCCAGGTCCAAGGGCACATGGTGAGCCCACTGTCCTGGTGCCTGCTTGGCCAAGCAATGAGATGTGTTGTTGGTCTCCAGGTCCAAGGGCACATGGTGAGCCCATTGTCATGGTGCCTGCTTGTCCAAGCAATGAGAGGTGTTGTTGGTTGCCAGATCCAAGGGCACACGGTGAGCCTCAAGTCCAGTTGTCTGCTTGGCCTACCCGAGAGCTCTTTTCTTGGGCTCAGTATCCAAGGTCCCATGGTGATCCCACTCTCAAGGTGCCTGCTGGGCTTACCAGACAGCTCACTTGTTGGTCTCCAGGTCCATGGGCACATGGTGAGCCTGCTGTCAAGTTGCCTCTGTGGCCATACAAAGAGCTGATTTGTTGGTCTCAAGGACAAAGAACACATGTTGAGCTCAGTGTCAAGGTGTCTCCTCAGTCTATCAGACTGCTGAGCTGTGGCTCTCCAAGTCGATGGGCACATAGTGAACCCACGGTCATGGTGCTTGCTTGACCAAGCAAAGAGCTGAGTTGTTGCGGTCCAGGGCCAAGCGTACATGGGGAGCCCACTGACAAGGTGCCTACTTAGCTTGTCAGTCAGCTCAGTTGTTGGTCTCCTGGTCCAAGAGCACCTGGTCAGTGGGCTGTCCAGGTGCCTGCTTGGCCTAGGGGAGAGCTGATTTTTTGTACACTGGGTACAAAGGCCCATGGTCATGCTTCTGTTGAGTGGAGTCGCTTTCCCGATACAGTGCTGGGATGCAGGAATCATGGTTTCATGGCTCTTGGCAAACCTGTTCTCGGGGCTTACTTGCCTTGTGCTACATTGGGCTGGCCCACTTGAGGTATGGAGGCTCCTTGTCCACCAAGTGTCTGTGTGACTCATCGGCCCAGTTTCAAATGGGATCAGAAGCCTCCCAGTCTCTGGGATCTTGGCAGGTGCTCTGTTCTGAGGCCTGACTTTCTCTTTCTTAGGCTGTGTTTGAGGATTGATGGTCTGTAGGCTCCAGGTTAGCCAGGTTTCTGGGGAATTATTTTGTCCACTGATGATTTGTTTCAGACAGTCCATGGATGGAGGGTCACTGTTGCAATGACTAACACTGCATACAGAGATGTGGTGATTCCTTTTCCCAGTACCTACTTGTTTTGTAAAATTCCCTCTCTGCCTGGTGTCTCCAGACATTCCACACACTGTGCACATCTGGGTCGGCTGGATGTTCAGAGCATTCATGTGCCCTGTGCTGGGCCAGGTTGGAGGGCTCCAGAGTAGTAGTGTGTCCAGTGTTCCCTCAGGATGTGGAACCAGCTTTCCTGTACTGAACACGCCTGTGACCCGAGAGGTGTGGGGCCCAGCTGGCTGAGAATCCATGGTACTCCGGTAGACAGTGTCCCACTCCCACGTGCCAAATGAGAATGTCTCCCTGAGGGCCTGGGCCAGCCTGCGAGTGCGAAATGGGTCAGCGAGTCAGCGTGTACGGGTTCGGGGACTATCCGGACCACAGAGGGGCACAAAAGTAGGTGCTAACATGAAGGTGGTGTGTAGCATATTGGAGAGAGGCCCGGGGCAGGTGGAGTGGGCAGGGGGCTTGCCATGGGCAGGGACAGGGAACAGGACATAGAAGTCGAGGAAGAGCAGCAGGAAGAGCTGTGAGTGAACCACTATCTCTCTTCTCACTGCAGCCTGGGCCGTTGCCAAGCTTTTATAACTGCCCTGGGACATCACAATGCCTTCTTCATGTGATGTCACCACCATGTGGTGTCACCAATGTGTGCTGGCCAATCACCTGGGATTTCTCAGATTGGCCTCATACTGGTGACCAATCACCAGGCAGGTCAGCTGGCCAATTACTGATGGCTTTCTCAGTGACACCCCTGACTGATATCATCACATGGAAACCATGTTTTAAAAGGAAAAGAGGCAAAACGTCCTTCAAGAGGAAAAATTAATATTTGAGTTATATTTAGACTGATGGGCATAGTGAGGCTGAAAGATTCAAACACTACAAAGGTTAATCTGCCACACAGAGGCACCATTAATTAGAACACTAAGGTGGATATTAATAAAGATATGGAGCATTAGACACCATGAAAGGTCACAGTTGTACTTAAGTCAGACCACATGTCCATAGAAAATGCTACTCTCAGCTTGTCCATCAAAGCTTAAATAATACGTGGAAAAAATGGTAGGCATTACGTGTAGGACATCTTCCCACAATAAACGTCAACCTGGAGCAGATGAAGTGGTGTCACCAGGAAGTATCTGCTTGCCCATATCATAGTGGCCATTAGCTCTCATAGAAGGGGGGCAACAAAATACACCCTGTCACTGGGTTCATAGTCTTCATGTCGAGCAGCCAATCAGGAAATTCTGGGGGGAAGAATTACATTGCTCTCCTCCCTCAAATACAAGTTCATACTTTTCAAATCATTCTGTACACTCAAGAAATCAATCAAAGGTGTGATCATATACTTTCTGAAAGTATACAAGTAGAAACATGACCGCCATTGGGAAGGCAGGAGGATGGAGATTTGAATCAGGTGTAGTAGAGCTGACGATACCAAGGAGGGGAGGGCAGTCTGTTTCAGGAAGATACCACAAAATAATATAAACAGCTGGGTGCAAAAGCAGAACTTTTTCAAGTCTGGATAATGAAGAGGTGGTACCTAGATACCTTGTTATATTACTCAGTCACCAAAAGATTGACACCTTGTCATTTGTAAGAAGGAGGATGGAACCAGAGGGTATTAACGCTAAGGGAAAGAAGTCAGTCACAGAAAGCCAAATGCCATATGATTTCCATCATAAGCATATTGTAAGAAACAAAACCAATGAATATAGGGGAGAGGGAGAAAAAAAAAGATGCATATAGAGAGGGAGGCCAACCATAAGAGACTCAACATTAGGGAACAAACTGAGGGTTGCTGGAGAAGAGGTAAGCTGGGACATGGGGTGACTGAATTGTGGGCATCATGGATGGCATTTGATGAAATGAGCACCACATATTATATCCAACTGATGCATCACTAAATTGAACCCCCAAAACTTAAAAAATAAAGAATACTTTCAGGGGCATTCCATAGCTCTTCCCCACCAGCACATAAGAAGTTCCAATAAAGTACTTGTTGAACGAGTGAGATGTCAGATGGAGCCATCTCATCTCTGTTAAGATACACAAGCTCTAGAGCTCAGGGGAGAGAAGAATGAGAACAGAGAGGTACTCTGGAAGGAACGGGAGCAGATGGGCTTCCCCATGTGGTCCTTGAAAAGAAGAAGAGAGTGTGTGGCCTGGCCACACACCGCACCAACCAAAGGGGCACACAGGAAAAAGCTGGCAACAGGTGGGTTTGACTTAATTTGTGGTTGATTTTCTAGTTCTTTAAGGTATAAAGAGATTTGGTGTATTTGGGGTTTTTCACTTTTTTTTTTCTTTTGAGTGAGGCTTGGGTGGCTATATATTTCCCCTTTTGGACTTAGGACTAAGGACTGCCTTTGCTGTATCGCATGGGTTTAGAACAATGTGTCTGCATTCTCATTAGTTTCCATTAATTTTCTTGTGGTTGAGTTCCAGTTTCAAAGCATTGTGCTCTGATAATTTGGAGGGAATAATCTCAATCTTTTGGGATCCTGAGTGTCTGCCTTTGGCTCAGGTCATGATGTGTGGGTTTTGTGATCAAGCCCTGAGTCAGGCTCCCTGGACAGTAAGGAGTCTGCTTCTCTTCCTTCTGCCCCTCCACCATGCTCATGCTGTCTCTCTCTCTCTCTCAAATAAATAAATGAAATGAAATATTAAAAAAATAAAACTATTAAACCTTTGGTAGATTGGCCAACCATTAAAAAAAAAAAGATGCTAACACTACTGCTATATAATATACTAATAATAGAATTACTACTATCAAAATTTGTGACAAAATATGACTACAAATTCTATAGATATTAACAGGACAATAAGGAATTATTATGAATAATTATATGGCTATAAATTTGACAATGTTGAGGACATTGAAAAAAATCCATAACCTATGCAATCTATCACAGTTTACTCAAAAACAAACAAATAACCTGAATAGTCCTATAAGGGACATTGAGTATATAGTTAAAGCCTTCCCCCAAAATAAAACTCAAATCCCATACAGCAATCACAGCTGAATTCTAAAACAAGAAGTAAAGAAGGAAGGAATGAAGGGAAAGGAAAGGATAGGAAAAGAAAAAAGGAAGAAAGGACGATAGGAAAAACAAACAAACAAACAACCTAACCCTACATAACCTGCTCCATAAACCTAAAGGGAAGACACAGAAACTCATTCATAGAAGCTGGTATTAATCTGATTACCAGAGGCAGACAAAGACATTATAAGAAAAGAAAATTACAGACCAGTATCCCTCAGGAATACAGATGCCAAAATTCTGAAAATACTCTTTGGCAAATTGAATTCAACAATACATGAAAAAGGAAGTTACATCATGACAGAGTAGGGTTGATCTCAAGAATGCAGGTTGCTTTAACATTCTAAAACCAATGAACAGAATTTACATATTAACAAATTGATAATAAAAAAATCATATGGTTATTTCAATTGACAATAGAAAAAATTGACAAAATTCAGTATTCGTGATAAATTCAGCAGGCGAGGAATAGAAGGGAAATTCCCCTGTCCTCTTAATAGCAAGTGTAGGAGAATGATGTTTATCATCACCACTTCTTTTCCACAATATATTTAGACTTCAGCCAGAGAAATCAGGACAAAATGGGAAATAAAGGGAATCTAGATTGGAACGAAGAAGTAGAACTATCCTTGTTTATAGACAAATGATCATCTATGTGGAAAGTTCAATAGAACAAGCAAAAAAAAAAACTACTAACAGTAATAAGTGAGTTTTTCAAAGGTACAGGATACAAAACATACAAAGAACAACAACCAGCTGTATTTCTGCATACAAGCAACAAACTCTTAAAAAAAAACTCTGTTTACAAATAGCAGTTAATATGAAATGCTTAGGGTAAATATGATAAAATATGTAAAATATGAGTACACCAAAAAAGATAAAATGCCGCTGAGGAAAAATAAAGAAGACCTAAATAAATGAGACGTTCATTTTGTTCATGTTGAGTTGGAAGATTCCGAATGATTAAAATATGAGTTCTACCCTGATCGATCTACATATTCAGAATCCTAGTAATTTGAAGAAATCATACAGAGTATGTTATCCAATAACAGGAGAATTAAAATAGCAATTAATAACAGAAAAGCATTGGGTGGAGTCAAGATGGCAGGGAAGTAGGAGGAGGCGCCGTTTCAACCTGTACCCTAAAGTGAGCTGATTATCAACCAAATAACTCTGATCACCCACAAAATCAGCCTGAGATCAGAATTATACACGTCTGGATCTCTGCAGGAGCAGAAGACGCCAGTGGCAGGTAAAGCAGAGTGGGAACGTTGGACTGATATCGGAAGATAAACAAAAGGGGGAGGGGGCCACCAGAGGTGACCGATTGGAAAGTAATACCCCAATACGAGAGTGCCCTGCATCTGGGGACCAGCATTAACTTGGAGCCTGGGTGAAAGCCCAAGAAAGAAAGAAAGAAAGAAAGAAAGAAAGAAAGAAAGAAAGAAAGAAAGAAAGGAAGAGCGAGCAAAGGACCGTGGGGGGAAATAGTGGGATTCTGGGCGGTTAGGAACAGGGGCTTAAGTCCCTGGACCCAGGACAACCTCCCCTGGCACTGAGCCAGAGAGAGTGCAGCAAAGAAACCAGGTCTTTGTCCCTGACCTGCCAGCTGGCCTGAGCAACCAGCTCCGTGTCCATGAAGGCCTGGAGTCCGGCTCCCATGAGGAGCTGGGAGCCTGGCCAGACAGCAATCCTGAAATGCATGCCTCCCACATCCTCCCCTGGGAGAGGTGCTCAAAGGTGCTAGCCTGGAGGTCTGGCATCCAGAAAAAACAGACATTCCTAGCCCGGGCCAGCGGGAAAATCTCAGTATGCGATTGATGCTTGGAACCTCTCTGGCAGTCTGGAGCTGCCCAGACAGCCGACGCTGCCCTGGTATTGGGTACCATGAGGAGATCCTGCATCCCCAGGGACCGTGAGTCAGAACCTACTCTGCCAGCAGCTCTGCAGAGCATTCTGAGGCTTCTCTCTGAGAGGGAGGTCGGGGTGCAGTTTGCTCTCCTCTAAACCTCCAAAAACCATCAAAAGCTGTCAAAGCAAGAGAAAACAGATGAAAGAACATAAAAACCTCTAGAGAACAAAAGCATGAAAAAAATGGTTTCCTCAGAGCCCACCCCCTTGAGGGGGGTGGGAGGACCTAACTCAGGGAACATCATAGTATGAAAACACACGTGGCAGGACCCTCCCCCAGAAAACCAACCAGCACGGAAGAAAAAAAAAAAAGAAGAAGAAGAAGAAGAAGACTACAAGAGAACAACCACCACTACTTCATAAATACAACTTTTAATTTTAACTCTTTACCAACATTCTGGTTCTTTTTTTTATTTTATATACAAACAGATAATTTTTAACCTATTTACCATCACACTGAGATGTCCAGTACATCAAATTCCTTAATAACCTTCTAAACTGAACTTTTAGATACATACACCCGTGTTTTTCTTTTGCTTTTCTATTTTTTTAATTTTTTAAAATTTTATCTTAGTTTAGTCAGGTTTCTTCTTTTTTAATTTTTATTTTCTAATATACATATAGAGTTAAACTTCAAGGTAATCCCCTTTCCCCAATCAATGCTACCCTAGAGACAAACCAATTTTTAATCTCCCTGTATCTTAGGAAAGCTGAGTCCCTTAACAAAAACATCAAGATATATACAGGAAGAATCAAAGTAACCTTCCTCGCCCACACTGAGAATTTATAACCACTTTCCAAACTTTTCCTTCTACCTGTGTTTCTGTGTATTTGTGTTTGTCCTGATAGTATATAAATCTTATACTTGGGATTCTTTCTGATGAGTTTCTTCATTTTTTTTGCATATATATATATATATATATATATATATATATATATATAATTTTCTCTTGTCATATAAATCTTACCATGGGGCCCATTTGGGCTGAGCCTTCTCTTTTATCTTCCCTTTTTTCCTGTCTCTCTCTCTCTTTTTCCCCCTTTTTTTTCTTTTCTTTTTTTTTTTTCTTCTGCTCTATTTCTTTTTCTTTTCTTTTTTCTCTCATTTGGGTGGGGAACCCTGATTGCACAGAAGGTTCCAGGGTGCACCTTGACTGCACCACAATCAATACATCTAGCGGCATCTGTTCATTCATCTCTTACCAAAATGACTAGGAGGAGGAATGCCCAACAGAAGAAAAATACAGAGGATGGACCTTATGCAACAGAGCTAATGGCTATCGACATAGACAATATGTCAGAAAAGGAATTCAGGCTAACAGTTATTCAGGCAATAGCTAGGTTGGAGAAAGCCATGGATGACCAAACGGAATTGATTAGGGCAGAACTGAAAGCCACCAGGGATGATGTTCACAATGTTAGGGCAGAACTGAAAGCCACCAGGGATGATGTTCAAAATGCTCTCAATGGATTCCAATCTAATATAAATTCTCTAAAAGCTAGGGAAACTGAGATAGAAGATAGAATTTGTGATCTGGAGGACAAACAGATAGAGAGAAAGGATCAAGAGGAAGCCTGGAACAAACAGCTCAGAAGCCAGAGAAACAGAATCATGGAAATAAATGATGCCATGAAACGTTCCAACGTCAGAATTATTGGAACATTCATGTACTAGCGGCAGACAGGTTTCCCCCAAGGTTTTAGATTCTCAAAAGTCCTCGTGACACTTTATAATTAAAATGAGTAATTATGATTCTAGACAGACCCTCTTAAAAGCAGCTAGGACAAAGAAGCTCCTGACATACAGAGGAAAGCCCATTAGAATAATGTCAGACCTGTCCACAGAGACCTGGTAAGCCAGGAAGGGCTGGCAAAATATATTCAGAGTACTAAATGAGAAGAACATGCAGCCAAGAATACTTAATCCAGCAAGACTGACATTCAAAATGGATGGAGAGAGAAAGAGTTTCCAAGACCGGCAAGGCTTAAAAGACTATGCAACCACCAAGCTGACACTGCAGGAAATACTAAGGGGGATTCTATAAAAGAGAAAAAATCCTAGGAATATCATTGAACAGAAATATAGAAACAATCTACAGACAGAAAGACTTCAAAGTTAACACGATGTCAATCAAAACGTATCTATCAATAATCACTCTCAATGTGAATGGCCTAAATGTGCCCATAAAATGACACAGGGTTGCAGATTGGATAAAACGACAGGACCCATCCATATGTTGCCTAGAAGTGACCCATTTTGAACCTAAGGATACACCCAGACTGAAAGTGAAGGGATGGAGAAGCATCTTTCATGCCAATGGGCCTCAAAAGAAGGCCGGGGTAGTAATTCTAATATCAGATAAATTTGACTTTAAATTAAAGACCGTAGTCAGAGATACAGAAGGACACTACATAATTCTTAAAGTGACTATCCACCAAGATGATTTGACATCTTTTACAATTAACAATTGTAAATATCTACACCCCCAATATGGGAGCAGCCAATTACATAAGAAAACTATTAATCAAGATAAAGAGTCAAATTGGTATGAATACATTGATAGTAGGAGATCTTAATATGCCTCTCTCAGTAATAGACAGATCATCGAAGGAGAAAATTAATAAATAAGAGCATTGAATGAAACATTGGGCCAGATGGACCTCATAGACATATATAGAACATTCCACCCTAAAAAAACAGAATACTCATTCTTCTCAAGTGCACATGGAACCTTCTCCAGAATAGACCACATACTGGGTCACAAAGCAGGACTCAACCAATACCAAAAGACTGACATTATTCCCTGCATATTCTCAGATTACAATGCTTTGAAACTGGAACTCAATCACAAGGAAAATTTCAGAAGGAACTCAAACACCTGGAAGCTAAAGACCACCTTGCTTAAGAATGTTTGGATCAACCAGGAGATCAAAGATGAACTTAGCCTAAACAGTCTTAAAAAAAAAAAAAAAAAAAAAAAAAAGAGAGAGAGAGAGACCAAATTTAGTGGACTTACATTTCCTCATTTACAACAAAGTCATGATGTCTGACTTTGTGGTAGTGGCATAAAGACAGAGCTTTAGAACAATGGAACAGAATCAAGAATGAACAAAAATATCCATACATCTATACATCTAGTGGAGGTCAGGCAGTTGCCATAGTGAGCACTTTAAAGAAGTAACTAGTAAAAAAGTACCTTGGGGGAAGATGGTGCAGTGAGGACCCTAAGGTCACCTTGTCCCCTGGAGAAAACTAGATAACACTCATCTCAGTGTAAATATTCAGAAAATGACCAAAAGACTGGCAGAACAAATCCACAATTAAAGGTAGGAACATGGGTGTATGTATCCAAAAGTTCAGGTTAGAAGGTTATTAAAGAATTTGATGTACTGGACATCTCAGTGTGGTGGTAAATAGGTTAAAAAATTGAAACAAGATGGGATTGGGAGGGAGACAAACCATAAATGACTCTTAATCTCACAAAACAAACTGGGGGTTGCTGGGGGGAGGTGGGATTGGGAGAGGGGGAGCGGGCTATGGACATTGGGGAAGGGAGGCGAACTATAAGAGACTATGTACTCTGAAAAACAACCTGAGGGTTTTGAAGGGTCAGGGGTGGGAGGTTGGGGCAACCTGAGGGTTTTGAAGGGTCAGGGGTGGGAGGTTGGGGGAACAGGTGGTGGGTAATGGGGAGGGCACGTTTTGCATGGAGCACTGGGTGTTGTGCAAAAAGAATGAATACTGTTACACTGAAAAAATAAATAAAATGGAAAAAAAATATAAAAAAAATTTTCTGTATGTATATAAAAAAAAAAAAAGAACCAGAATATTGGTAAAGAGTTAAAAACAAAAGTTGTATTTATGAAGTAGTGGTGGTTGTTCTCTTGTAGTCTTTTTTTTTTTTTCTTCTTTCCTGGTTGGTTTTTTGGGGGAGGGGCTTGCCACATGGGTTTTCAGACAATGATGTTCCCTGAGTTAGGTCCTCCTGCTCCCCTCAAGGGGGTGAGCTCTGAGGAAACTGGTTTTTTTTCAGCCTTTTGTTCTCTGGGGGTTTTTATGTTCTTTCATCTGCTTTCTCTCACCTTGACAGCTTTTGATGGTTTTTGGAGGTTTAGAGGACAGCAAGCTGCACCCCGACCTCCCTCTCAGAGAGAAGCCTCAGAATGTTTTGCAAAAGCTGCTGGCAGAGTCAGTTCTGAGTCACTGTCCCTGGGGATGCAGGAGCTCCTCATTGTACCCAAAACCAGGGCAGCAGTGGCTGTGTAGGCAGCTCCAGGCCGCCAGAGAGGTTCCGAGCAGAGATCGCACACTGAGATTTTCCCGCTGTCCCAGGCTGGGAATGTCTGTTTTTTCTGGATGCCAGAGCTCCAGGCTAGCGCCTATGAGCACCTATCCCAAGGGAGGGTGTGGGATGCGCGCATTTCAGGATTGCCATCTGGTCAGGCTCCCAGCCCCTCACGGGAGCCAGACCCCACTTGTTCTCCGGAGCGCTGGTGTTCAGGTGCACTGGGGGCTCAGGGATGGAGACCTGATTTCTCCGCCACACTCTCTCTGGCTCAGCGCCAGGGGAGGCTGTCCTAGGTCCTGGGACTTAGGTCCCTGACCCTAACCGCCCAGGTTCCCACTATTACCCCCACGCGATCATTTGCTCTTTGTTTTTTGCGTGCTTTCAACCAGACTCCAAGTTAATGCTGGTCCCCAGACGCAGAGCTCTCTTGTGTTGGGGTATTACTTTCCAATTGGTCACCTCTGGTGGCTGCCTCCCTCTCTTTTTTTATCTTCCGATATCAGTCCAAAGCTTCCAGTCTGCTTTACCTGGCGTCTTCTGCTCCTGTAGAGATCCAGACGTTTATAATTCTGATCTCAGACTGATTTCATGGGTAGTCGGAGTTCTTTGGTAGGTAATCAGCTCACTTTAGAGTACAGGTTGAAACGGTGCCTCCTCCTACTTCCCCGCCATCTTGACCGAAGCTAATGTTTTAATTGAAGTATAGTAGACACACAGTGTTGCCTTTGTTTTAGGCATACGATATTATGATTCGAACACTCTAATTGTGATGCTATGTTCACCACAAGGCTAGCTGCCATCTGTCACCATACAATGCTGTTATAGTATCACTGACTATGCTCTGTGTTTATCTTTCATCCCAGTGACTTACTCATTCTGTAACTGGAAGCCTGTATCTCCCACTTCCTTCACCCATATTGTCCATGCCACTACTCCCCTTCCCTGGTTCAATCACTTTGTTCTCTGTATTTATAGGTCTGTTTCTGTGGTTTTTTTTTTTTTTTTTTTTGGTACATTTGCTTTGTTTTTTAGAAAAAAAAATATATCAAGTGATTTGTCTTTCTCTGCCTTATTTCACTTAGCATAATAACTTCTAGCTCCTTCCACATCATCACAATGGCAAAATCTCATTTTTTAAAGGATTATTTTATTTTATTTATTTATTTTAAATTTTTTTAAGATTTTATTTCTTTATTTGACAGAGATCACAAGTAGGCAGAGGCAGGAAGAGAGAGAGGAAGGGAAGCAGGCTCCCTGCTGAGCAGAGAGCCTGATGTGGGGCTCCATCCCAGAACCCTGAGATCATGACCTGAGCTGAAGGTAGAGGCTTTAACCCACTGAGCCACCCAGGTGCCCAAGGTTTATTTGTTTTAGAGAGAGTGAGAGAGACAGAGAGATTGAGTGAGCACAGCAGGGAGGGTCAGAAGGAGATGGAGGCAGTAATCTCCACCAGACTTCTTGCTGAGCAAGGAGCCCAGCACAGGGCTTGATGCTAGGACCCTGAAATCATGCCCTGAGCTGATATTGAGAGTCAGATGCTTAACTGTATGAGCTGCCCAGGTGCCCCTCATTCTCTTTTTATGGCTGACTTATAGTCCACTGTGTGTGTGTGTGTATGCACTAAATTTTCTTCAACCATTCATTCATCAGTGGACACTTGGGATGATGAAGCTGATTTTTTTAATAGTTATAGAATTTTTATGTCATGTAAAACAATATTCCTTTTGTTGTTCTTTAAAATAATTGATTATTCAGATAAGGTTTGATGGTATTAGGCATTAGGTATTAGTTAAGCAAAGAAGAATCATCCCCATTCCTGCAACCTGAGGTTTGCCAAACTCATCCCTTGGAGGTTGACCAATCTTTAAAGATGGAAACCACCTTATTCTGTGTTTTTCTAATGTTTTCAAGTTCTGGTGGATATCTGACTTTGCATAATCACTCTGGTGCTCTCAGGGCAGAGAGAAATAAGTAGATTTTACTCATCACTTATTAGCCTCAACAACTTTTAAACAATTTTTTAATAAATCATATTTGTATTATTTGAAGACATTTCCCACGGAAACTGAACAAGGGCACATGGAGGTTTTATGCCTGATTGTCTATAGCTCCCCAGGTACAAGCCAGTATATATGGCAGAATCAGGACCAGGTATTTGTTTGTATACATTATCCATCTTCACCTCTTTTTTTTTAAATTTTTGACTCCATTAATCTACCTAAGAGAGAATGAGAGAGAGCACCAGAAGGGGGAGGGCCAAAGAGAGAAGCAGACTCCCCACTGAGCAGAGAACCAGATGGGAATCTTGGGACTCCATGATCAAGGAGAAGGCAGTCACTCAACTGACTAAGCCACTCAGGCATCCTCATCTCTTTCTCTTCTTACCCAGATTTCTTTATTCCTTTCCATATACCCTCCCCCTGTCGCTCCCTATCTTGACTTCATTTGCCAAATAATGGACTCTGACAGGCACATTGCTTGCCCTAGAGGGCACTGAGATCTACTTTAAAAAACACAAGATAGGGGCACCATGGTGGCTCAGTGGATTAAGCCTCTGCCTTAGGCTGAGGCCATGATCTAAGGGTCCTTGGATGGAGCCCCACATAGGGCTTTCTACTCCGAAGGGAGCCTGCTCCCCCCACCCCTGCCTGCCTCTCTGCCTACTTGTGATCTCTCCCTCTCTCTCTCTCTGTCAAATAATAAATACAATCTTATAAAAATAAAAGACACATGATAAGTAAGTCAATCACAAAACAATATGCCGAGCAGTAGAGCAAAAATATGAAGGAGATGAATATTCAGTTGATCGGATTTCTGTAAGACAAACAGTTGCCTTTCCTGAGTCAAGGTACAATACTTAGCACTTGAATTCCGCAATCAGATTTACTTTCAAGTCTTTTCTTAACCACTGATTAACTGTGTGACCTTTGATAACTTTCTTATTGTGGATTGCTTTGTAATTCTTAGAGAAGGAAGATGCAATCAGACAAGCACTGCCCCTTCTTCCTACTTATAAATCCTTGGGAACGTCTCTCTACCTAAAGGAAAAATCATTTTCCTTCACTCATAGCACTCTGACACTGCATGTGTAAGTTTCCCTCCCCCAAACCAACTAATTCTTCAACTCTCTGGATACTAATTCTTTTTCTTGCAATTCAATTATGAGGCTAACTAGCTGGAGACTCTACTAACTAGCTGTAGACCCCAGAAGTTAAGGGCTCAGTTCTACAAGATGTCCCATGACACCAGACGCCGGTCACAAGGTTTAGGTTGTTGCCTATACTTCTGATCAACCACTTATGAATTGGGAGTTCTACAACACCCTCCTTATGTACCATAATTTGCTGTAAAGACTCCAAGAACTCAGGGAAAGACTTATGTCCATTGTTTTATTATAAAGGATATGAAAAAAGATACAGATGAACAGCAAGATAAAGAGGTAGTAGGGCAAGGTCTGGGAGCATCTCAAGCACAGGGACTTCTGTCCCCCTTGATGTTGGGGTGAGCCAACATCCCAGCATGTGAATGTAGTCTCCAACCTAGAAGTTCTTAGTTTAGGTACTTTCATGGAGGCTTTTCACATAGTTATGATTGATTTATTAACTTAATCTCCAGCTCTTCTTTCTTCCTTGGAGGATGGGGGATGGGGCAGAAAGTTCCAAACTTCTAATCATGTTTGGATGGTTGGCCAAACATTTTGGTTTCATTCTTAGAGGAGTTCCTATTAAAGGTCTGGTGTTGGTGTTTCCCAGCTGTTAATCTCCGCTATTCTTAGTACTTTACTTTACAGTTTATTTCAAAATATTCTGGATGCATCCTGCTTGTGTCAGACGTGGTCATCACACGCCTCCAATTGCCTTTGTTATCAGTATTGCTTTCTGGCTTCACATTTTCTACAAGCTAAGATTCCCAGTGCAGGGAAAATGCTTTCACTTTCTAAGGAATGAGAGGACTAGTCTACCAATAATTCTCCCACATCAGAGCATCTTCATTAACCTGTATAGAGAATGAAAATGGTTATTTTTACTACTTCACTCATTCATTCAAAGCTAAGTCATTGGGGGTGGATCATTGAGAGTCTAACTCTGTGCTTGTCACAAAATAGGGAGGGAGGGAGGGAGGGAGGGAGAGGGAGGGAGAGAGAGAGAGAGAGAGAGAGAGAGAGAGAGAGAAGACAAAATATAACCTTTAATTTCAAGGAGCTTAAAGTCAAGTCAACCAGATGGTAACAGCCTAGTTTAATGTGTGCTGTAAGGAGAAGGAAGCACACAGGAGAGGCAGGATGGACAAGGGGTTAAGAGCACTTATTCTGGAACAGACTACCAGGTTCCAACTTTGGCTTCACTACTTACCAGCTGTTGGAACAAGTTATCTAACATCATTGTGACTTGGGTTTTCCCATGGTTAAAATGGGGTGTAAGGGACTCTAGCTTGTAGTTAAGATTTAAATGAATTAAAATGGGTAAAATGCTTAGATTAGTACCTGGCATAAAGCGACTCAATCAATTTTGTTACTAATACAGAAGGTGCACTTAACCTTGTGTGTGTGGTTGGTGTGTGGTGGAAGCTAGGTAAAAAGAAAGACAGAAAGAGTTTCTTGAGGTACTTATAGATATAAGCCTTAAAGATTTCTTTCCTCAACAAATGCATACCAGGTATTTGCTATGCAGCAGGCCCTAGAGGAATCCATGTAAAACAACAGGTTGAAATATATAGAAGGGAAACTTCCTAGGCAACAAGAACAGCAGGTTCAAAGCCATGACCATGGGCTAGATCAAGCCATTCCTGGAAGTGCACATAGTTCAGTGTGAGGGAGAACAGGGCTAGAGTTGAAGTAGAGCAGATGATAACACAAGGGAGTGGGAGTGAGGTATCAGATTGTAGAGAGTCTTGTCTATCACACTGTAGCATTTGATATTTATCCCATAGACATAGGAGCCAAGGAAGATTTTAAGTCCAGGAGTGACTGTGATCTTATCTGTGTCCTTTCCAATACTACTCTGGTGATAATATTAATCTGAGCAAACACAATGTTCCTTAGGAAGTGAGTTCTCCCTCAAAGCTCCTTACAGGAGAGGGGTGGGATGGATTTTATGCAAATCAAAACTAATGGAATTTGAAATAAAAGCACTTACAAATTCTAAAGTGAAAGTGAGTTTTCCACATGTGATTAGAGCATGATGTATCATCTCAAAGAGAAACAGCTGATAATCCGTGAGACTCTCAGCACAAAATAACCATCCAGGGTTGGTCCTTCTGGAACCGATCCCATATTCTTTTTGTGTCTCATTCGTTCATTTAATCAAGAAACATTTATTGTGCCAGGCACTTCTCTAAACAACAATAATAAAAATATTTCTGACCGCTGGAAGACAGGCAGATAATAAACATTAAAGATAATAAGTTAATCACATGAAATATTAAAAAGAGATGAGTATAAATTAAATTTTAAAAATGAACCAGTGTAAGGAACCTGGGATTGTCCATTCATGATAGGAAACATAATAGCATGATTTCAGCCCAGATGAAAGGAACTGCAAAGCCATCTGCAGTATACAATCCTTGATAAACTCTGTAGTGGGTGCAAAGTCCTCTCAGTACACTTGGGTCTAAGCTGCAGAAAGACAGCTACCCCTGAAAAATTGCATCTGAACACATATACATACATATATATTGGAATAATTTATAAATATGTTTATATATATATTTATATATAATATATTTTATATTTTATAAATATATATTAAATATATTATATATAATATATATTATATATAATAAACATTACATAAACCAAGATTTTTACAGCCTGTGTAAGTTTGTTTTGAACAATGTGTGAACAAGGCTTAAAATGGGCTGGAACATTTTCTACCCATTACTTCCACAATAAACATGGCCAGTGACTGGGGGTGGGGGTTGTATGTAAATGTGTGTATGTGTGTGTGTGTGTGTGTGTGTGTGTGTGTGTGTGTGTGTGTGTGTGTGTTTTGGATAGCATCTCTTGCTGGGAACCGAGTCTGCCAGAGCCCTATTCTTCTACAGCTTGTCTTGATAACAGCCGAACCCCACAGGAACCTCAATTAAAAAAAAAAAAATCACAAAACAAACAAAAGTCCTTCAACAACATAGTATCATGGAGTGGTGTGTCCTTTGTCACTCATCTACCCTTCATGTAGACCTGACTCCAAGGGGGAAGGCCACCTATGGAATCATCTGCACCCATCAGTCAGTTCTGCAAAGTACATCACTCAACTCAATCTGGTTTGGTTCCAAATGCCCTTCCTGATTACTCTCTGGCAAAAACAAACAAACAACAGCAACAACAACAAAAGCACCCACTATTAGGGCTGTATGGAAGTCATGCTCTCAGCGCAGATATCCGATAAACACTCCCACATATCATAGCCTTCTCAATGGCTAAGCCATATTTCAGAGTCC
Source organism: Meles meles (assembly GCF_922984935.1). Lineage (NCBI taxonomy): Eukaryota > Metazoa > Chordata > Mammalia > Carnivora > Mustelidae > Meles > Meles meles. The sequence goes on from NC_060068.1 coordinate 7,999,399, forward strand.
TTCTTGCCTGCATTTTCCCTAGTTGCACTTTGAGGATTGGAAAGCCCTTGTCTTTGCAGCCTCAGACAGCTGAAACCATTGGGGCAAATGGTGCAGAGGCTGCTGACCTGCAGCTGCAGAAGTCCAGGAGGGCTACACAAATGTTCAGGATTGCTCAGGAGGCCAGGTGATGCCTGGGGCTTCCCAATTTGCACAGCCCTGGCACCCTGCCATGCGCAGCTCCAACCTAAGACCTCCTGAGTGGGGGCCCGGGGTCCGGGTTGTGGGTTTTTTTTTTTTTTTTTTTTTTTTTTTTTTTTTTTGTGGGGGTTTTTTTGGGAGGGCGGGCAGGGACGCAGCCAGGTGCTCTTGGGCTGGTCAGCGGGAGAGGCGCGCGTTGGTGCCCTAGAGGTTCCCATTCATGACACGGGCCCCTGAGTCGCAGGCTAGCAAGGTCCGTCGGCTGCCTGTCCCCCAGCAGATCTCTGCAAGCAGAGAAAGACACCCAGCCTGGCTGCGCCCCAGTTGGAGGAAGCGGTCAGGACCTGCAGCCCATGGTGCCAAGCACAGCGGCGGTGCATGGCCCCGATGGGAGGCACGCCGGTAGCACCCGGAACCCGGCTCCCAGCCTGAGCGCGACAGCCGCCTAGACCCGCGCGTCCTCGCCTATTTGGCCAGCTTCCCCCGGACATGACTGTGCGGCCTCTTCCTGGGCTGGGATTTGCGGGAAAGTCTTCTTCATGCAAGCGATGTCCCCCCAGCAGGACACTTTAGGGGAGCAGCCAGGGCCCTCCTCTTCTCTGACAGGCGAGTCTGGGACCTCAGGAGGCCCGGGCACCAAGAACGTGAGGACATGGAGCTGCTCCTGCTGCCGCTGCCTCTGCCGCCCCCACCCTCTCCACGCGCGCGCCCTCTGTGCCGCAACCGCCGCGCTAGAGATCGCCGCCTGGGGGATTTAACGCTCCGGACTAGCGGCTCCTGGCCTGCAGCCTGAGTTCCCTGATATTCTGCCATCCCCGCCCTCCAGCGCCCAGGTCTGGCAAGTCACCCCGAGTCCCCGGGTTTCCAGTCTAGAGTCTTAAAGGCTCTCGGAGGGGCCCCCAGTCTGGCTCCTCATCTCCGTCTGCCGCCGGACTGATGGCCGGGCCCCTCCTTCAATCTGGGCCCGCGGACGGACACTGGGGCTTCGTCTTTCCCCGGCCCCCACCCTCCCTGAGGGTTTGGCCTCTGGGTGCCCCCGAGGTCCCCCTGGCGCTCACCATCTGCAGACAGGGTCCCCTCCAAGTCGTCAGGGCCCGCGGCTTCCGCTGGCCTCTGCAACCCGCGCTGAGGAAAGTAGGCGGAGGGGCTGCGGCGCTGGGCCTCCCACCTGGAGGCTGAGGTGCGGCCACTGCGAGGTTTTTTCTGGTGGGTGGGGTGGGGGGAGGTCCCTGCGCCCGCACCGTGCTTCCACCAAGGTTCCGGGGCTCGGGGGTGGTGGTCTGACTCACATGTGTGCTTGGGATGCTCATGGTCCATCCCGCAGGGGCACGGAGGTTTGGTTAGGCAGGAACCGGCCTGGCTGGGCGGTGGACTGCGGAGGAGGGTCCCAGGCCCGCACAGGGGCCTTCGCACTGGGGGTCCCTTGGTCCCCAGGCTGCTGCGGGCTGGATAGGGGCCCGGGAGGGGGCATGGGGCAGCCCGCGGGTGCTCTGTCAGAGTCTGGAGCGGGGACTCTGGCGACCACTTGGAGCTTTTGGTCCTGGTGCACAGGGCGGCCCTGTCTGTGGCGTGCTGGTGCAGACCAGCCAGGTGTCTGGAAAGGGTCCCCTGAGCAAGAATACATGGCTCAGAGTCGCAGAACTCTGCAGCCCATCTGTGTATTGGCGGCATTTGGGTTTTCTGGCCCTGTCCACTCCTCCTCCACCCCTCCCCCAAAGACCTACTATTTGGACCCCCTATTTTGCCCTGTGTCCTGGTGGTGCCCCTCCAGTTTCTCTGGAAACCAACTGGGATTAGAGGAGTCACTGAACTGTTGCATAAGAAATGTCTGGAGGTACCAGGTGTCTATTGTGAGAACCTGGAGGGGCGACGGGGAACTTCTGATGGTCCAGACCTCACAGCCTTTCCTGAGTCCACGCACCAGGATCCCAGGTTGGCAAGAGGTCATTTGAGGAGAGGGGAGATGCTGTTCTGAGTATGGAAGGGAATGGGCCTCCCTGGGATCTTGACTGTGTTGCGGGGCACCTAGGGATGCCTGTGCACTTGATGATGTATGGGCCTAAGTGCTGGTGTCCTTTGATATATTGAGACTGTCTGTGGAGTGTCCTTGTGGCTTTTCCCCTTCTGAAATGAGATGCAGGGATATGTGTGTGTGTGTGTGTGTGTGTGTGTGTGAGAGAGAGAGAGAGAGAGAGAGAGAGAGAAAATTCACCAAGTTAGCACCACATTCAGGAATGTTCGGAGTAATTGACATGGACTTTAAAGCACTTTTCTTTTATTCTTGTAAACTTAAGCATTTGGGGGAAAATCAAAGATTGATACTCCTGAGCAGTTTTCTTCCTTTCCTAAGGGAAATTAAGCATTCTGGCAAAGGATATTTGAGTAGCTTGATCATTTAACAAGTAGTACTTACCCAATAAATGAAAGATTACTTGCATCTTAAGCCGTTGTCCTCAAGATGCTGTCTTTCATTATATATCTTAATGGGCTGCCACATTATCACCTCTCTCTCTCTCTCTCTCTCTCTCTCTTTCTCTCTTTCTTTCCAAAGGAAATAGATTTTGCTAATCTGGGCATTCTGTAGCTCTTTACTTCCTTTGGGGCAAAGACAAGGTGAAGCACTTTTTTGTTGTTTTTTAATTTTTTTTTCCATAAAAGTGCACCTCTCTCATTTTAAATATTAGCAGGCATGCCTTGATTTCAGACCTCCATATTAGGATTGATTATTATTCTATTGATGATTAGGAAATAATCATAATAAAGAATTTTTCTAAACTGTAGTTCATGCAATCATTGCCATTTATACTCTTACAGACACTAGTCCTCAGGTAACCAAAATACTCAGCAAACTCATCTATGTGTTCCATCTTGCCCTTTTGGGTTTTGATAGTTTTTGTGAGCCATGAGACTTATTTCCTAAAAAGTCTACTACGTGATTGCAGTATGTGTTGTAGTGTTAATTACCAAGGTGTGGATCAATGTTGTTTAAATTGCTAGTTACAATCAAAATTATAAAAAAAAAAGAAAAGAAAAAGAAATCCTAACAAATTAGTAATGGTGAGAACAGTTTTGTATTACTTCTTTTTCTCCATTTCACATATGTATCCGTATTTGGGGTAGTGATATAAAACACGTTTTTGTTAGTTTGCTTGTTTGTTTTTCTGAACGATCATTACATAGAGTCAGTTCGTCTGGCTTTTAGTTCTAGTTCTGTTACTCTCTTGATGATCTTAAGGAAATCACTGGACTTGTTTCAGTTTCTTCCTTTGTAAACGGGAATCAAAGGGTAATGCTGCAGAAAGTGCTTTGAAAAATGCATAGATGCCAATTATTTCTTTTATTCTAAGAATACAGGGTGATGTTTAAGAGATAAAGCAGAACAGTAGCATCTTTCAAACTAGTCATTCTGAGAGACTGTTAATCCAGTGGTACCGCCATTGCCTCTAATGAAGTTCATATTCCCCGAAATTACTGTTAAGGAGGCAATTACACGCAATGTGGTGAAATTTCGAGTGCGGTGACCCAGGTTCAAGTCTTCACTGTGTTGGTCCTATTTTTCTGACCTTCACCTTCAGTTTCCTATTTATACAATGAACATGACAGTAGTACCTATTATTCAAGATGGTTGGGAGTATTAACTGTGAAATGGAGTGAATACTGTCATAGAATAAGCACACAGTATTAGGTCTTACAGTTAGTAGTTTCTCCCATATTTGCGGTTCATACTGTTGTCCCACTTGTTCAAGCTAAAATCTATGGTTCATTTTTAACTCCTTCATTTCCTTACCTCTACCACAACCATCAGAAAGGCCAGTCAACTATTACTTCACAACATAACTTTACTTTCTCCACTTCCTCTGTACTGCTGCCGCGTAGCCCAAGCCAGACCACCACCGTCTCTCACATGTACCTTTCCAGAAACTCCGTAACTTTTCTAACACCTTCCTTGCTCTTGCCTGGCCCGGTTTTCACTTCACAGCACCAGAGTGATCTGTAAAAATGTGCACTGATCAGACTGCTCCCTGCCTTGAAATCCTATAGTGGCTTTCCATCATACTTAGATAAAATTCAGACACCTTTTCTTAGCCTTCTCTATTTCTCCCTCCTTACCTACCTTTTCCACCTTGTGTATTCTCCAGCCACATGGGCCTTCTTTTGCACGCATCAGGTCTTCCAATTAATTCCTGTCCTGAGGCCTTGGGTGTTGCTCCTCCCTCGGCTTCTGCCACAGGTCTCTGCAGTGTTGGCGCTCTCATGTTCAGATGTCTGGTCCTCTCAGAGGCCTGTGCTGACTACCTAAGTGGAAGTTGCTGCCCTCACTCATGCTCCATACCTCTGTTTGATTTTCATCTTAGCATTCATCCTTGCCTCTTTTCTTATTTACTTCTCATGTGACCTGAACCCTTTGCCAGATTGTGAAAACCATGAGAATTGTGATCTTATTTTCTGTATTGTTGAAGACTGCCTCTCTAGTGTTTAGGACAGTGCATTCATGAGGTACTCCATAAACACCGCTTGGGTTATACAGCAGTGAACAGGACAGATGTAGCCCATGTTCAGAGTGTTTTATTTAGACCAGGATCAGCAAATCCTTTCTTAAAGGGACAGATAGCAAATTATGTAGATTTGTAGATAATAAGGCCTCTATTGCAACTATCGACTTTGCCCTGGTAGCACCATAGCAGCCACTTACAGTATGTAAATGACTGGGCATAAGTGTGTTCCAATAAAAAATGGGTTTAGAAGAACAGGCAGTGTGTCCCTGGTATATAGTTTGCTCAGCCCCTGCTTTAGAGCATTGCTGCTGACTAGAACTATCTGTGCTGATTTACTGCTCTTTATCTACAATGTCCAATCTGATAGCCACTAGCTACATGTGGCTATTGAGCACTTGACTTGTGGCTGGTACAACTGAGGAACAGCTTTATTGAGGTATAATTGACATACAGGAAACTGTACATATTTGAGGTCTATACACCAGGAAGCTTTGGCACATGTATATATTGATGAAACCATCATGGTCAAGACAGTGAACATACTTATAATCTCCCAAATTTTATGTCCCTTGCAAATCACGTGTTGCTCCCCATTCCTAGGAAACCACCAGTCTGTTTTCTGTCATTGTAGATTATTTTGCATTTTCAAGAATTATATATAAATAGAATCATACTATGTATTTTTAACATCTTTAATTCAATATAATTATTTCATGATTCACCCGTGTATTTGCATTTATCAGTGCTTCATTTCATTGCTGCGTAGTATTCCATCATGCAAAGAAGCCATAGCTTGTTTATCCATTCACCTAGTATTGGATATTCGGGTTGTTTCCAGGTTTTGGCTACTATACGTAAAGTTACTATGAACATACATGTATAAGTCTTTGTCTGGACCAACACTTTCATTTCTTTTGGGTAAACACTTAGGGGTTGAATGGCTGGGTCATATTTTATCTGTAAATTTAACTTTTTAAGAAAATATCCAGTTGTTTTCCAAAGTGGTTTTATATTCTTACCAACAGTAGTGTAAGAGTACAATTTCTCCACATCTTCACCCAGACTTACTGTCCTTTTGATTATAGCCATCGTAGAGGGAATGATATGGCAGTTCAATGTGGCTTTGATTGGCATTTTCCTAATGACTAGTGATGGTGAAAATCTTTTTACGTGCTTATCATTCATATGTTAAGTTGAGTAAAGTTCGTATTCAAAGATTTTGCCCAATTTAGTTGGATTTTTAGTTTTTATATTACTGAGTTTTGAGAGTTTTATATTCTGATTCAAGTTCTTTATCATATATGTGATTTACAAATATTTTCTCCCATTATGTGGCTAGTCATTTTATTCTTTTCACAGTGTTTTTAAAGGAACAGAGTTCTCAATTTTAATGAAATCAAAGTCATCATTTTTCTGTAATTTTACTTCATTATCATTTATTTGAATTTAAATTTGAGTTGCCACAGGTGTCTATTGGATACTAGAATGGACAGTGCATGTTGATAGAAAGAGACAAATGCTATATTAACAAGAATTAATAAATGGTGCTAACTCTTTTTTTAACTCTTATTAAAAAAAAAAAAACATGGAAATGGAGCTAGGCCACTCTCATTAAGGTTTCCAGGAAGGCCTCTTTTAAGTGAGGATTTACTCTTTTGTGAGTGAAAACAAGATGCTGTAAAAAAGATTTTAAGAAGTAGGAGCAATTATTCAAGGATCCTGTGGTAGGAAAGGAGCCAGTGTGTAGAGGCCATATAAGAAGCTATTCTCTTTATTTTATAGCCACATTTAGTATTTTAACCTGAAGCAGAATCACATACCTGGTTCATCCGCATTTATTCACTAGTCAGATGATTTGATTATTTCTAGAAATCAAGGATTTTCTGTCACTTAGACTCTACAGAATAATGCACAAGAGATTTTTCTAGTAATTTCTAAACTAAAGACCGTAGTCAGAGATACAGAAGGACACTACATAATTCTTAAAGTGACTATCCACCAAGATGATTTGACATCTTTTATAATTAACAATTGTAAATATCTACACCCTCACTATGGGAGCAGCCAATTACATAAGAAAACTATTTATCAAGATAAAGAGTCAAATTGATATGAATACATTGATAGTAGGAGATCTTAATATGCCTCTCTCAGTAATAGACAGATCAGCAAAGGAGAAAATTAATAAATAAGAGCATTGAATGAAACATTGGGCCAGATGGACCTCATAGACATATAAAGAACATTCCACCCTAAAACAACAGAATACTCATTTTTCTCAAGTGATGATGTCTTTCTCAAGACATGATGCTTTATATGGAAATCCCCAAAGACTCCACCCCTAACCTACTAGAACTCATACAGCAATTCAGTAATGTGGCAGGATACAAAATCAGTGGCTTTCTTATACACTAACAATGAAAATACAGAAAGGGAAATTATAGAATTGATTCCATTTACTATAGCACCAAGAAACATAAGATACCTGGGAATAAACCTAACCAAGGAGGTAAAGGACCTGTACTTGAGGAACTCCAGAACACTCATGAAAGAAATTGAAGAAGACACAAAAAGATGAAGACCATTCCATGCTCTTGGATCAGAAGAATAAACATGGTTAAAACGTCTATACTGCCTAGAGCAATCTATACTTTTAATGCCATTCTGATCAAAATTCCACTGGTATTTTTCAAAGAGCTGGAGCAAATAATCCTAAAATTTGTATGGAATCAGAAGAGACTCCGAATTGCTTAAGAAATTGTTGAAAAACAAAAACAAAACTGGTGGCATCACGTTATGCGATTTCAAGCTTTACTACAAAGCTGTGATCACCAAGACAGCATGGTAGTGGCATAAAAACAGACACATAGACCAGTGGAACAGAGTGGAGAGCCCAGATATGGACCTTCAACTCTATCTTCAAATAATCTTTGACAAAGCAGGAAAGATATATAATAGAAAAAAGACAGTCTCTTCAATAAATGGTGCTGGGAAAACTGGACAGTGATATGTAGAAGAATGAAACTCGACCATTCTCTACACCGTACACAAAGATAAACTCAAAATGGATAATAGACCTCAACGTGAGACAGGAATCCATCAGAATCCTAGAGGAGATAATAGGCAATAACGTCTTTGATATCAGCCACAGCAACTTTTTTCAATATATGTCTCCAAAGGCAAAGGAAACAAAAGCGAAAATGAACTTTTGGGACTTCATGAAGATCAAAAGCTTCTGCACAGCAAAGGCAACAGTCAACAAAACAGAAAGGCAACCCACGGAATGGGAGAAGATATTTGCAAATGACAGTACAGACAAAAGGTCGATATCCAGGATCTATAAGAACTCCTCAAACTCAACACACACAAATCAGATAATCATTTCATAAAATGGGCAGAAGATATGAACAGACACTTCTCCATTGAAGACATACAAATGGCTCTCACACACATGAAAAAATGTTCATCATCACTACTTCATCAGGGAGATTCAAATTAAAACCATATTGAGGGGTCCCTGGGTGGCTCAGTGGGTTAAAGCCTCTGACTTCGCCTAGGGTCATGATCTCAGGGTCCTGGGATCGAGTCCCACATCCGGCTCTCTGCTCAGCAGGGAGACTGCTGCTTCCTCTCTCTCTGTCTGCCTCTCTTCCTATTTGTGATCTCTGTCTGTCAAATAAATAAATAAAATATTTAATAAAAATAAAAAAATAACTAAAACCATATTGAGATATCACCTGACACCAGTTACAATGGCCAAAATTGGCAAGATAGGAAACAATGTGTGTTGGAGAGGATGTGGAGTAAGGGGAAACCTCTTACACTGTTGGTGAGAATGCAAGTTGGTGCAGCCTCTTTGGAGAACAGTGTGGAGATTCCCCAGGGAACTACAAATAGAGCTTCCCTATGACCCTGCAATTGCATTGCTGGGTATTTACCCCAAAGATACAGATGTAGTGAAAAGAAAAGCCATCTGTACCCCAATGTTTATTGAAGCAATGGCCACGGTCGCCAAACTGTGGAAAGAAACAAGATGCCCTTCAATGGACGAATGGATAAGGAAGATGTGGTACATATACACGATGGAGTATTATGCTTCCATCAGAAAGGATGAATACCCAACTTTTGTAGCAACATGGACGGGACTGGAAGAATTATGCTGAGCGAAATAAGTCAAACATAGGGAGTCAAGTATCATATGGTTTCACTTATTTGTGGAGCATAACAAAGAACATGGAGGACATGGGGAGATGGAGAGGAGAAGGGAGTTGAGGGAAACTGGAAGGGGAGATGAACCATGAGAGACTATGGACTCTGAAAAACAACCAGAGGGTTTTGAAGGGGCAGGGGGTGGGAGGTTGGGGAACCAGGTGTTGGGTAATAGGGAGGGTATATATTGCATGGAGCACTGGGTGTCGTGCAAAAACAATGAATACTGTTACACTGAAAATAAATAAAATTGAATCATACAGAAAAAAAAAAGATAAGTGTTATACTAGCATGAAGAACAGAGTGTCCAGAACCAAACACACACTTATACAGCCAAATGAATATGTGAGAATGGCGCAGAGACAATTAAGAAGGACAGAAAAATGTTTTCAGAAACAGCACTAAAGCAATTGTAGATCCATATGCAGTGTAAGTATCAACACTGATCTCATATGAGACAGAAAAATGAACTCAAAATGGATCAGAGCCCTACATGTAAAATCAGAAATGATAACAATTGTACCATAAGGCACAAAAAGAGGTGTTGTCCTTGGGTCTAGGGGAAAAAAAAAACCTAATAGTAGATAGAATACACAGAAGTATAAACAAAGAAAAGATATATTTCATCATAATTGAAAACCTGGCTCTTGGAAAGACATTGTGAACCTAATGAAAAGGAAGCTACATACTGGAGAAAAATATTCACAAAACACGTGGCTCAATAGGGACTTTTATTTAGAACTACACTGCCAACTTAATTTTCTGATAAGAGGGGGAACCCTCTTACACTGTTCGTGGGAATGTAAGCTGGTACAGCCACTCTGGAATACAGTTGGAGGTTTCTCATGATGTTAAAAAAAGGCTACCCTATGGACCTAGCAATTGCACTACTAAGTATTGACCCCAAAGATACAGATGTAGTGAAAAAAAGGGGTACATGCACCTCAATGTTCATAGCCACAATGTCCATGAAAGCCAAACTGTGGAAAGAGCTAAGATGTCCTTCAACAGATGAATGGATAAAGAAGTTGTGGTTCATATATACAATGGAATTTTACTCAGAATCAGAAAGGAAGAATACCCACCATTTGCACTGACATGGATGGAACTGGAGGGGATTATGCTAAGTGAAATAAGTCAATCAGAGAAAGACATTTATCAAACGTTCTCACTCATATGTGGAACCTAAGGAATGGGCAGAGGGCAATAGGGGGAGTTAGGAAAAACTGAAGGGGGATGAAATCAGAGAGGGAGAAAAACCATGAAAGACTGTGAACTCTGGGATACAAACCAAGGGTTACACAAGGGAGGAGGATGGGGGGATGGAGTGACGGGGTGATGAGTATTAAGGAGGGCATGTGTGGTGATGAGCACTGGGTGTGATACACAACTAATGAATTGTTGAACACTATACCAAAAAATAATGAGGTATCATATGTTGGTTAACTGAACATAATAAAATTAATTCATTTAAATGTAAGTTTCCAGTGGTTCGTGGCTACCATAATAAGCAGCATAGATCCAGAATTTATAAAGAATAATTAATATGCAGCAGTAAGACAAAAAAAAAGAAAACAGGAAAACAACAACAAAACCTCAAAATCAACATGTGATGTGGATTGACACTTTACTAAAGATGATATATGGATTCCAAATAAACCCAAGAAAATATGCTCAATTTCATTAGTCATCAGGAAAATACAAATCAAATCCACAAAGAGGTATAACACACATACCCGAAAGACTAAAATTTTTCAGAGATGACCATACAACATGTTGGTGAAGATGTGGATCTGTGACTTTCATATGCTGCTACTAAGAATATGAAATGGTGAAAAGACTTTGGCAGAATCTTAATATATCTACCATACAGCCCAGGCACCCTAAGTCTTTGTACTTATCAAAATATAAAAACATATGAAGTAAAAGTACACACAAATGCTGTGCATGAATGTACAAAGCAGCTTTGTTTTTAATCTCGAAATTGTCAAAAGCCCTACCAGTAGGTAAGAGGGATAAACAAATTGTGGTATACCCATACTGTATAATACTGCTCAGCGATAAAAAGTAACATGGCATATTTATATGAAATTCTCAGAAATGCAAACTAACCTCAAGTGACCCCAAACCCATCACTGATGGTCTGAGGACAAGTTGGTAGGGCAGCAGGAAAGAATGAATCAAAAAGGCACACGGGGAACCTTTTGGAGGTTATGAAAATGTTCATTATCTTGATTGTAGTGGTAGGTTCATGGACATAATGCATAAAAATTCATCAAACTGCATACTTCAAATATGAGCACTTTACTGTCCATAATTATACTAGAATAACCTTAAAACAAAGAAAAAAAGATTAATGAAATAAAAACTAAACACACAATAGGGAAAATCAACAAAAGCAAAAGCTAGTTCTTTGGAAAGATAAATGAAACTGATGCATCTGTAGACTGATCTAGGAAGAAAAAGCATTCAGAAATTACTACTAAAAATAAAACAAATAAAAGGACAGTTCCTACATATAATAAACACTTAAAAATATTATGAATACCTTTGCGGTGATTAAGTTGACAACTGCAATGAAGTGTGCATATTCCTTGAAATAAACTAGTTACCAACACTAACTCAAGAAGGAGTGTTTTATTTTTGTTGAAGAATGAAAATCATAATTTAAAACCTTTCCATAAAAGAAACCCCTCAAGCCCTAGATCACTTTTCTAGTCAATTCAATGAAGCATTTTAGGAGGAAAGAGTGGCATTCCCTTATATACCCTTCTCGAAGGAGGAGGGAACACCCCCCAGCTCAGTTTATGAGTCCACCATTATCCTGGTGCCAAGACCAGACAAAGACAGGAGAGAAAAACTGCAGCCCTATCTCCCAACGTGTATGGACTGAAAATACTTGATAAACACACACATAACACTGCTCTAACTATAAGGAAACATCAGAAAAACCCAAATGAAGGACATTCTACTAAATGCCTCAAAATTTCAAGTTCATCAAAATAAGCAAGGTCTGAACAGCTGTCATACTCTAGAGGAGCTTAAGGAAGATATAATGACTGAATCTATATTGTACTTGGGATGAGATCTGGGATAGAAAAAGGACATTAGGTAAACATCTGTAAGTTCATACTTCAGTCAATAACAATGAATTGATGCTGGTTCATTAGTTGTGACAATTGTATTATGGTATTTTAAGATGTTTAAAACGTACACTTGGGACCCCTAGATGGCTCGGTGGGTTAAAGTCTCTGCCTTCAGCTAAGGTCATGATCCCAGGGCTCTGGGATCCAGCGCAGCATCAGGCTCTTTGCTCATCAGGGAGACTGCTTCCCTTTCTCTCTCTCTCTCTCTCTCTCTCTCTCTCTGCCTGCCCTCTGACTGCTTGTGATCTCCCTCTGTCAAGTAAATAAAATCATTAAAAAGTAGTAAATAAAAGCTACACTGGATGATGGCACTCAGAAACTCTGTAAATGTCTTGCAACTTTCCTATAAATCTGAATCTATTCTAGAATAAATGTTTATTTAAAAAGATCACTGCATCCTGCCACATTACTGAATTGCTGTATGAGTTCTAGTAGGTTAGGGGTGGAGTCGTTGGGGTTTTCCATATAAAGAATCATGTCATCTGCGAAGAGAGACAGTTTGACTTCTTCCTTGCCAATTTGGATACCTTTTATTTCTCTTTGTTGTCTGATTGCCGTTGCTAGAACTTCTAATACTATGTTGAACAAGAGTGGTGAGAGTGGGCATCCTTGTCGTGTTCCTGATCTCAACAGGAAGGCTGCAAGCTTTTTCCCATTGAGGATGATATTTGCTGTGGGTCTTTCATAGATAGATTTGATGAAGTTCAGGAATGTTCCCTCTATTCCTATACTTTGATGCGTTTTCATCAGGAACAGATGCTGGATTTTGTCAAATGCTATTTCTGCATCAATTGAGAGGACCATGTGGTTCTTCTCTCTTCTCTTATTGATTTGTTCTATCACACTGATTGATTTGCGAATGTTGAACCAACCTTGCAACCCAGGGATGAATCCCACCTGGTCATGGTGGATAATCTTTTTAATGTGCTGCTGGATTCTGTTTGCTAGGATCTTGTTGAGAATCTTTGCATCCATATTCATCAGTGTTATTGGTCTACAATTCTCCTTTTTGATAGGGTCTTTGCCTGGTTTGGGTATCAGGGTAATGCCGGCTTCCTAAAAAGAGTCTGGAAGTTTTGCTTCTGCTTCAATTTTTTTGGAACAGCTTCAGGAGAATTGGTGTTATTTCTTCTTTGAAAGTTTGGTAGAATTCCCCAGGGAATCCGTCAGGTCCTGGGCTCTTGTTTTTTGGGAGGTTTTTATCACTGCTTCAATCTCGTTACTAGATATCTGTCTATTCAATTTCTTCCTGGTTCAATTTTGGGAGTTTGTAGTTTTCCAGGAATGCATCCATTTCATCTAGGTTGCTTAGCTTATTGGCATATAACTGTTGGTAATAATTTCTGATGATTGTTTCTATTTCCTTGGTGTTAGTTGTGATCTCTCCCTTTTCATTCATAATTTCATTAATTTGGGCTTTCTCTCTTTTCTTTTGGATTAGTGTGGTCAATGGTTTATCGATCTTATTGTTTCAAAAATCTGGCTTCTAGTTTCATTGATACGTTCTACTGTATCTCTGGTTTCTACCTCATTGATATCTGCTCTAATCTTGATTATTTCCCTTCTTGCGTGTGGAGTTGGTTTGATTTGTTGTTGATTCTCCAGTTCTTTAAGGTGTAGAGACAACTGGTGTATTCTGTATTTTTCAATTTTTTTGAGGGAGGCTTGGATGGCTATGTATTTCCCCCTTAGAACCACCTTTGCTGTATCCATAGGTTTTGGACCAAAGTGTCTTCATTCTCATTGGTTTCCATGAATTGTTTAAGTTCATCTTTGATCTCCTGGTTGATCCAAGCATTCTTAAGCAGGGTGGTCTTTAGCTTCCAGGTGTTTGAGTTCCTTCTGAACTTTTCCTTGTGATTGAGTTCCAGTTTCAAAGCATTGTGATCGGAGAATATGCAGGGAATAATGTCAGTCTTTTGGTATCAGTTGAGTCCTGCTTTGTGACCCAGTATGTGGTCTATTCTGGAGAAGGTTCCATGTGCACATGAGAAGAATGAGTATTCTGTTGTTTCCGGGTGGAATGTTCTGTATATGTCTATGAGGTCCATCTGGTCCAATGTTTCATTCAATGCTCTTATTTCTTTATTAATTTTCTGCTTTTGATGATCTGTCTGTTTTTGAGAGAGGCATATTAAGATCTCCTACTATTATTGTATTCATATCAATATGACTCTTTATCTTGATTAATAGTTTTCTTATGAAATTGGCTCCTCCCATATTGGGGGTGTAGATATTCAAAATTTTTAGATCATCTTGGAGGATAGTCCCTTTAAGAATTATGTAGTGTCCTTCTGTATCTCTGACTACAGTCTTTAGTTTAAAATCTAATTTATCTGTTATGAGAATCACTAACCCGGCCTTCTTTTGAGGCCCATTGGCATGAAAGATGCTTCTCCATCCCTTCACTTTCAGTCTGGGTGTACCTTAGGTTCAAAATGGGTCACTTCTAGGCAACATATGGATGGGTCCTGTTGTTTTATCCAATCTGCAACCGTGTGTCATTTTATGGGCGCATTTAGGCCATTCATATTGAGAGTGATTATTGAGAGATAGGTTTTGATTGACATCGTGTTACCTTTGAAGTCTTTCTGTCTGTAGATTGTCTCTATGTTACTGTTCAATGATATTTTTAGGATTTTTCTCTTTTATAGAACCCCTCTTAATATTTCCTTCAGTGTCGGATTGGTGGTTGCATCGTCTTTTAAGCCTTGCTGGTCTTGGAAACTCTTTATCTCTCCATCCATTTTACATGTCAGTCTTGCTGGATAGAGTATTCTTGGTTGTATGTTCTTCTCATTTAGTACTCTGAATATATTTTGTCAGCCCTTCCTGGCTTGCCAGGTTTCTGTGGAAAGGTCTGATGTTATTCTAACAGGCTTTCCTCTGTATGTGAGGAGCTTCTTTGTCGTAGCTGCTTTTAAGAGGGTCTGTCGTGAAACATAATTCCTCATTTTAACTATAAGGTGTCATGAAGACTTTGGAGAATCTAAAATCTTGGGAGGAAATCTCTCAGCATCTAGTACATGAATGTTGTTCCCATTTGTGAGATTGGGAAAATTTTCATAGACAACTTCTTCCACTATATCTTCTAGACTTCTTTCTTTTTCCTCCCCTTCAGGGATTCCAATAATTCTGACGTTGGAATGTTTCATGGCATCATTTATTTCCCTGATTCTGTTTTCGTGGCTTCTGAGCTGTTTGTTCCAGGCTTCCTCCTGATCCTTTCTCTCTATCTGTTTGTCATCCAGATCACAAATTCTATCTTCTGTCTCAGTTACCCTAGCTTTTAGAGAATTTAGATTAGATTGGAACTCATTGAGAGCATTTTGAACATCATCCCTGGTGGCTTTCAGTTCTGCCCTAATCAATTCCATTTGGTCATCCATGGCTTTCTCCAACCTAGCTATTGCCTAGATAATTGTTAGTCTGAATTCCTTTTCTGACATATTGTCTATGTCGATAGCCATTAGCTCTGTTGCAGAAGGTCCATCCTCTGTATTTTCCTTCTGTTGGGTATTCCTCCTCCTAGTCATTTTGGTAAGAGATGACTGAACAGATGCATTCGGACTTATCGATTGTGGTGCAGTCAATGGGCACCCTGGAACGCTTCTGTGCAATTAGGGTTCCCCACCCAAATGAGAGAAAAAAGAAAAGAAAAAGTAATAGAGAAGAAGAAAGAAAAGAAAGGGAAAAGAAAAAAGGAAAAAAAATGAGAGAGAGAGAGAAAAAAAAATGTTCATCATCACTAGCCAACAGGGAGATTCAAATTAAAACAACATTGAGATACCACCTGACACCAGTTAGAATGGCCAAAATTAGCAAGACAGGGAACAACATGTGTTGGAGAGGATGTGGAGAAACGGGAACCCTCTTACACTGTTGGTGGGAATGCAAGTTAGTGCAGCCACTTTGGAGAACAGTGTGGAGATTCCTCAAGAACTTAAGAATAGAGATTTCCTATGACCCTGCAATTGCACTGCTGGGTATTTGCCCCAAAGATACAGATGTAGTGAAAAGAAGGGCCATCTGTACCCCAATGTTTATTGCAGCAATGGCCACAGTCGCCAAATTGTGGAAAGAACCAGGATGCCCTTCAACGGATGAATGGATAAGGAAGATTTGATCCATATACACGGTGGAGTATTATGCCTCCATCAGAAAGGATGAATACCCAACTTTTGTAGCAACATGGATAGGACTGGAAGAGATTATGCTGAGCGAAATAAGTCAAGCAGAGAGAGTCAAGGATCATATGGTCTCACTTATTTGTGGAGCATAACAAAGAACACGGAGGACATGGGGAGATGGAGAGGAGAGGGAGTTGAGGGAAACTGGAAGGGGAGATGAACCATGAGGGACTATGTACTCTGAAAAACAATCAGAGGGTTTTGAAGGGGCGGGGGCGGGGAGTGGGAGGTTGAGGAACAAGGTGGTGGGTAATAGGGAGGGCACGTACTGCATGGAGCACTGGGTGTGATGCCAAAACAATGAACACTGTTATGCTGTAAATAAACAAATAAAAAAAATAAAAAGATCACTGTAATTACTTTATTAAGACTTAAAAAAACAAAGCAACAACAACAACATATGATCATTTCAAAGTTGCAAGGGAACTATTTGACAAAATTCAACACTCATACCTGAGAAAACACTACAAAACTAAAAAGACAATTCCTCAATTTAATACTGGACATCTTCAAAAAGACTATAGCTAGCTAACATCATATGTTATGGTGAAAGACTCTTTTCCTACCTAAACTGTGGAACCAAAAATGTTAAGTCTGTTCACATCAATTCTATTAAACAACATACTGGAGGTTCTAATGGTACAGAAACACTTACTATATGATCCAGTAATTTAACTCTGTTTATATTTACCCAAAAGACTGAAAACAGAAAAGCCTTGCATACAAACATTCACTGCAGTTTCCTTCATAATAGCCCTAAAGTGCAAACAACTCAAATGTCTATTGACAGACAAATGAAGAAGCTAACTGTGGTATATCCACAAATGGCATACTGCTTGGAAATAAAAAGGAACAAACTTCTGATGTATGTAACATGGAAGAATCTCAGATACATTCTACTGAGTCAAGGGAGACAGAGAAGAAAAACAAAACAAAACAAAAAACAAATCGGACAAAAGAAAAATATTTCCACTTGATAAAAGATAGAACTATCCTGAGCTCTATGGACCTCACAATCTAGGTTTCAAACTAATCGATTAAGAAGAAGAAATTGACATGCACCCAACTGAAGTGGAAAACAACACACAGCTCTCTTACTGAGTGACAGAAGAAGAGGACACAATATTAGGAAGGGACTGATGATTCACATAACTGGTAACATCCTTTTCAACAGACATGTCATACTTCCAAATATCTGATTTTTCAACAAGTCATAAAGAAAAGTCAGAGATCATATAACATACAATCATATTCTCTGGCAGAGGCCAGAAACTTAGATGGTAACATTAAAAATTACAGTAAACGTTGGGGAGGGTATGTGCTATGGTGAGTGCTGTGAAGTGTGTAAGCCTGGTGATTCACAGACCTGTACCTGTGGGGGAAAAATACATTATATGTTTATAAAAAAATAAGAAATAAATTTAAAAAAATTAACAAATTACAGTAAAAAGTGAAAATAAACCCAAGAACTACAAAATGCAATATACAACATTTCAACTTCCCTACTTTATACTAGAAAATACCCAGAGCTAAGTAACTAATTCCATTAAACAATGTAATTTTTAGCCTCTGTAAGTTGGAGATAAAAGTAGCTGAATCATTTCAAAGCCATTCTATAATTTCATTTAAGTGATGATCTCTCATCTGTTGTGTGCGACTACTTTGGACAGAATCTAATGGCCACAAAAAGGTTGTAATAGTAATAATGCCATTTCATAAACCTAGCTTCTAAAAATGTTCTTTATTGTATGAGATAGGAAATCCTAAAACTTGAAATGATTTTATTGAGATAGTATATAGTACATTTGGTAAGGTCACAAAATCAAAGATCATAGAGAAATGAGAGTTTTGGAGGAGAGAGGGTGGGTGAGTGGGAGGGTGGTGTCTTGGGTGAGACTGGTGGTGGGCATTAAGGAGGGCACATATTGCATGGAGCGCTGGGTGTGGTGCATAAACAATGAATAAACAATGAACTTTGGAAACGTGAAAAAAAATAAATTAATTTAAGACGTTAATATATATACATATACATATACATATGTACGTATACACACACACACACACAGACATAAATATGTAACTAGGAACATGGTAAATGATAAGCATTCAATTTAAATTGTAGCTTTTATTAGTGTTGTTAATACAAACACTTTGTCCTATACCATTAGAATTCACCATGTTGAAAATTTGCTCAATTGGCCAATAGGTTAATGTCACCATATTTATCCAGTCTTCAAAAGCTAGAATCTTCATTCGTACTTCCTTCTTTCTAACATCCACATCTAATTGTCACACTCTAAAGTTTTCCCCTTCAGCATGCTAGCTCCTCAATAACACTTGCCTGAATTTTTTTCAGCTGTCTCCTAAATAGCCTACCTGTCTGGACCATCTCTCTTCCCATCAATTCTTTGATAGAGCAGTCTTTCTAAAAACAAAAATTAAATCACATGATTAACTCTGATTTTCTTAGATTATAGCTCTACTATCTAGAAATCCAAAGTCCTGACCTGACAAAGGTGATTCCCAATCTGGTCTTTGTTTTGCTATCCTCATCACCTGTCATTCTCACCTAAGAACTTTGAGCATTTGAATAGTACACTATGTCACCTGTTCCCTCTGCTAAAAGTCTCCTACTTATCCATCAAACCCCAGCATGGACAGTATCACCTCTAGGACACTTTCCCTCAAGGCCTAAGGCATTCGCTTTGTTGTTTTATTTCTACCTGCATGATAGCACTTATAGTCTATTAAAGTAAATTTATTTCTGACCTTATTTCCTTAGCTACTTGACTGTGAGCTCCCTGAAGGCTAGTATAGAAAAACTCTTATCTAGTAAGAGTGCTTCCCTCAGGGTGGGCAGTCTTTGAGTAAATAAATGACATTTTGTAGGAAAATGCTAGATCTCAGAAATAAAACATATACATTGTTACAACTACCAAAAGATGAGCATATTTATTCCTCAACACCATTCTTCCTGTTAAAAGTTAAAGCAAACCCATAGAATTGTATTTATTTTTAATACATTTGCATACATGATCTATAAATACAGTAAGTAGGGAGTATTTCTATCAGGCACAGCATCATACATGGTGTTTGTGATTCAATCATAAAATTACATACAGAAACTTTGAAGCCAACTGACAGAAAAGGGTATCAAGGTGGATATCCATGAATACAGACCAAAATTTCCTTTTTACCCCTTGTATTTTTTAGATTTTCTAAAATGCACATATTTAACTTTCTAACAACTATGTATTGAATGAAAAAACAAGAAAATAGATACTCTGAAAAGCCATGTTTATCCAAAAGTTTAAGATGATTAAATCTCTCAATTATAGAGAATGTATCTCAGAAATCTGCTGAAGATCATGCTTATAGAAATTAATTTTTCCACCAAAATGGAAGGGTTAGTTTTAATGAAGGAGGAAAAAAGCAACCCAAACCAAAGATACACAATTGCAAAATGAAGTGGACAACTGAAGCTTGGAAGCTATCCAGGTGTTTCAGGCTCAGGTGCTTTGGGGGGCCTCACAAGCCTCAAATTAGTGCCACAATCCTGTTCTTTGCTTTGTGTTTATATGCACATAATACTAACAATGCTGTTTGGCAACACATAAAAAACTCTTTCATTAATAAACTCATTAATAAAAAGACAACCGAATTAAAAATGCTCTAAGTTTTAAATAGAACCTTTCCCCCAAAAGATACAACTGGCAGGTAAACACATGAAAAGATGATCAATGTCATAATGAAATGAAAAGCAAAAAGAGTCGCCTCTTCATGCTGGCTGAGGCAGATATAGTCAAAAAGCCAGAAAATCACAAGGGTGCTTAAGGGCATGGTAAAAGCGGAGCTCTTCCATGTTGCTGGCGGGAGTGTATGACAGTACAGCTGTGCCGGAAAACAGTTCGGCAGCTCCTCAATGAGCTAAACAGAGGATTATCACAGGGCCCAACAATTCCACCACAGGTCTATACCCAAGAGAAATAAAACATATGTCCACACAAAAACTTGTATGTGGATTTTCACAGCAGCATTATTCATAATAGCTACAAAGTGGAAATTATCCAAATGCCCATGAACCGATCAGCAAATAAACCAAATGTGGTGTATCTACCACCTAATGAAATCTTATTTTACAATTGAAAGTAATGAAGGACTAATGTAAGGTACAACACGGAAGAACCATGAAAACGTTACACCAACTGGAAGAAGCCAGTCAAAAAAGACCACCCGTGCATGACTGCATTTATACAAAATGTCTAGAAGAGCTGAAGCTATAGGAACCAAAAAGAGATGAGTGGCTGCTTAGAACTGCACATGGGGAAGAAGGGACATGTGAGACAAAGCGGAAGGACAGCTAATGGCTATGGGGTTTCCTCAGGAGGGATGATAACTCTCTAAGTCTATGGTAATAGGGGGCGCCGGGATGGCTTCAGTTAGTTAAGCGCTGGACTCTTGGTTTCGGCTCGGGTCATGATCTTGCAGTCCTGGGGTAGAGCCCTATGTCCTGTCAGGCTCCCTGTGCAGCAGGAAGTCTGCTTCAGATCCCATCTTCCTCTCCCTCTGCTCCTCCCATCACTTTGTGCCAAGGCTCTCAACTTAAATAAAGAAATACTTAAAAGAAGATGACTGTGGGAATAGTGGCACAATTCTGTGAATATATTAAAAATAATTGAATTGTATACTTGTAATATTTTTTTGAGATTTTATTTATTTATTTGACACAGAGAGAGAGAGAGATCACAAGTAGACAGAGAAGCAGACAGAGAGAGAGGGGGAAGCAGGCTCCTCTTGAGCAGAGATTCCTGATGTGGGGCTAAATCTCAGGACCCTGATACCATGACCTGAGCTGAAGGCATAGTTTTAGCCCACTGAGCCACCCAGGTGCCCCTGAATTGTATACTTTAAATGGATGAGTTCTATGGCATAAACTGTATCTCAGTAAAACTGTTTAAAGAAAGGAAGAATGCCATCTGGCCCCCTTTCCAACAAAATACATGATCTGGGAAGTGAGCATTTTCATTTGCAAATGGAAACAGTATGTGTTCCCATCTGTCCACCTCTAGCTGTAAGAGGACATAAAAAGTACATGGCAGAAACATTCTAGAAAGCTAGTTCAGTAAAGTGAAGATGACTGTTGGTTATCTATTGATGCCTAACAAATACCCCCAAACATAGCAGCTTAAAACAAGCACGTATTGTCTCACACAGTTTGTACTGGTCAGGAAAGAGTGAGTGGCTTAGCTGGCTAGTCCTGGCTCAGATCCCTTAGGAGGCTGCAGTCAAGTTGGGGCTGCAATCGCTGAAAACTTGGCTGGGGTTGGAATACCGGATTCCAAGCTCAGTCATATGGCTGCAGGTTGGAGGCTTCAGTTCCTCCCCTATCGGCCTCTACATAGGACTGTTCAGGACACTGTTTTCCACAGAACAAGAGATCAGAGAGACAGAGTATGACAACAATTAAGTCAGAAGCTCGGCCTTAATCTTACAAGTGATACACCATCACTTTTGCAATATTCTACTGGTTACACAGATCAGTTCTGATCAGTGTGGGAAGGCATTGGACAAGAGTGTGACTACCAGGAGGTGGGAATCACTAGGGTCATTATGGAGGCCAGCTACCAAAATAACATTCTATCAATAAGGAAACCAAAGATCCCACACAAGTGAATGCTTGACCTTTTCAATGAATGGATAGATGGGATTCGGAGTCCTTAGTAGGACCACGGACACACTCCTGGGGATGCAAACCTTGTGATAAAAAGTTTTGCAAGGAACAGTCATGCCATTTTCTGTTCTCCATGTGATGAAGCTACAATCCGTATAAAACAAAACTGAGAAGTTGACGACTGATGGGAGAAGTACATAAATGATGTAGTCAAACTCACTCTCCCCTCCTCCCTGCCACTGACAGATGACTAAACAGTCCTTTGTTGCAGGAAGGCTAGGTGACTCTACCAATGTCAAACACTGATTGAACAGGAACAAGATCCATTCTCTGTGTCTTCTCAATACACCAGAAGCTATACATCAGAGAACCAGAGGCAGGAACTCATAGTACAGATGATATTGTATACACGTGAGCATTACATCACATGCATTAAATGGCCAGTCACTCCAGAAATGATACTTCTTTTTGTGGTTTTCTGATACTGGCTCTGTTACTTTCCCAGGCAGTAGTGGACTCTTACCCTTATTTCCACTCCAACTGAGAGCTGTCCTACTTAGCTGGAAGTGAAACGACTCACTCATTCAGCTCAGTGAATATTACAGTCTCTGTTCTATACCCACTCCTGAACATGAAGATATGAAGAACAGAAGACATGGTTCCTTCACTCACAAAGCAGATAGTCAAGCTGATAAAACAAGGCCTAAACATGGAATGCTAAGAAAATTATGCCCCATGTGACAGGGCAGAGCAAGGATTTATGTATTTCAACAGTTTTATTTAATAAAGATCTTACATAATACTTACAGTGATCCAGATACATTATATTATCAATTCTCTGAAGTCCCTATGAGCTTATACTCATTTTATAGATGAGGAAAGCAGGCCCTGCAGAGGTTAAAGAACTTGTCAAAGTTTTCTGTCTTGTTAAGAAGCAGGGCCAGATTCTACCCTGGTAGGATGGCTGCAGGGTTTATACTTTCTTAACCAACATTCTATGAATCTTCTTGATCATAGGACAATTATTCTCCCACCTACCTCCTAAGTCCTTTTTCAGGGTTTGAGGGAAGGTCAGCAATGGAATTTTAAAGCTCCTCTGAGGAATCCTAGCTTTCAAGGGGCACAGGGGAAGGGAGGACCTAGTCCTGTAGAGTAAGGATGTTTGAGGACAGTGGCCATCCCTGTGGAGAGGGGTGTGGAAGGGGAAGTAAATATCAATATTGAGACAGTCAGTGCTTTCCTGGTGCCAATATGAAAGATGAAACTGAATCATAACTGTAGTTAGGAAATTAAGCTATAGTTGCAAAGAAGAAATTAAATGGATACATTGATCTGCAAGTGCAAAAATAAATTAATTTGACTATCAATATCCACTAGAAAGTGGAGATTCTTAATATAATCTTCTAATGATGCCTTCGCAGCATCATGACATAGGAAAACAGCACAACATACCAGGAACAGATGTATCAGATTATTTTTCAAGAAGATGAAAAGTAGTTTGAAAAGAATAAGGTGATCTGTGGGTCTGAAAGCCTTTTACCTTAAAAAAAGCAATAACTTCTATTTTGGTAAAAATTTGCCAACTTTGTCACGTTATAAAGCAATCGGTATCTCTTTCCATTGCAATCGAATTTTACACCTTTGGAAAATGTCCCTCACAAGGAAAGGCCTTGCAGGCCACTGGCAATCTTCAGGTATCTAATCTTACTTTGTGTTCTTCTGATCACACACCCTGAATTATCTATGCGTCTCTCCATGAAAACCAATGGATGCATGGTCCCTAACTGTAGGAAGAGGCCTACTGCAGAGCCGGCTGGCATAGAGTACAAGGCAGCACAATGATGAGTATCCGCACAGATTTTCTTCTAAGACAATGTGTCTATGCAGTTTATTTGTGACTTGAAAAGCTATTAAGGGGGGCACCTGGGTGGCTCAGTGGGTTAAGCCTCTGCCTTCAGCTCAGGTCATGATCTCAGGGTCCTGGGATCGAGCCCCACATCAGGCTCCCTGCTCAGCAGGGAATCTGCTTCCTCCTCTCTCTCTGCCTGCCTCTCTGCTTACTCATGATCTCTCTCTGTCAAATAAATAAATAAATAAATCTTAAAAAAAGAAAAGCTATTAAGGATTTTTAAATAATTCCTCTAAAATTCAAAATTTTATTTCAAAATCTTGTACAAAGAATCTGTATCATGATATAGAAGGTATAGAGAGTTCCAAAAGAAAGTCTAGTAACTGTCCATTCCTGTAAATTATATCTAACTGTTACCATAACTGTCTTAGGCTCCTCGGTATGAGAATGGCCTTTTTGAGGTCATTCAATTCATTCCAGTTATCCTGTCTGGGAATTTCACACTGAATAATCACAAGTGGAGGTGGTTTTTTATTCTGTTATGAAAGTAGACGTGGCCACTCTTCTTAGTAAAACACTCCAGAGTACAAATGCACTCTACTCCTTGCATATGGAAGGATGATGTGTTAGATGAGTATTAAAGTTATAATGATAAAATAACATAGAAGAAAAGGAAATGGGGTAATGAGAAGTGCATAGAACACAATGGGGGATATTCTAGGTAAGGTAATGTTAGTGTGTGTGCTTTTGCGTGGGGTGTGTGTGTGTGTGTGTGTGTGTGTGTGTGTGTAGCCATACACAACAGGAGTGATCTGGCCAAAAGGAAGCAGAAGCCAGCCAGCAAACAGCTGCTTGTCCTAGATATCCAACACCTTCGGATGTGGCTCACTCATCTTAGCATCCTTATCCCAAAGTGGCCAATTCTATATGTGTCTCATCTTGATTCATAGCATTGGCACATATGGCTCTCCTAGAGACCCTTATTCTGGAGGGGTCAAGCAAACCACGTCAATCCCCTTGTCTTAGCCCCTTAATTCCCAGAATCATTCCACACATACTTTGAACTTCTGCTTAGGGAGATCTGAGGAGTTGACAGGGTCTACCAAGTATAAATACCAGATGTCCTGAGTCAATATTGCATCAGGCCAGATCCATAAATATGATTATCTTATAAAATAAATTTAATATTAGAGTTCAGTTTAGCTTCTAGATTGCATCTTTCATCCTTTTTATTTCTAATTTGCCCTGGGGTTCAGACAGTTTTCCTATGTTCTATTTACTTCTACTTCTGTTGTTACTACTGCTACTACTAGCAATACTAATAGTATGACTACTACTAACAATAACCGTCATACACAGAACACTGATTACATGCTGGTGATTCCATTAAGGAATTTTCATATGGAAGACCCACTGAGCTGTCCTTACAATCTTAAGAGATAGCTAAGTATTCCTGGTTTAGAACCTTACAACATCATAAAGCTAGTAAGGACCAGTATCACGAGTCACACCTGGCAATCTGGCTCAAGAATCCATGCTCTTAGACTCTAGACCATAGTCATTCTGTTTGAACGATTCAAAGAATACACCATCAAAACCAGAGGACTGTCATTTCCAATCCCATCTCTAAGTCTATTAATCAACTGTGTGACCTAGAGCCAATCTTTTTTTTTTTTTTTAAAGATTTATTTGACAGAGAGAAATCACAAGAGAGGCAGGCAGAGAGAGAGAGAGGAAGGGAAGCAGGCCCTCCGCTGAGCAGAGAGCCCAATGCGGGACTTGATCCCAGGACCCCGAGATCATGACCTGAGCCAAAGGCAGCGGCGTAACCCACTGATCCACCCAGGCGCCCCTAGAGCCAATCTTTGACTCAATGTTCACCACATAAGAAGCCAGGCTCAATGATTTTCTTCTGGTTACACAATGCTATAATGATGAAGTAGGAACTCTTCACTAACAAATTTGACTTTGCTGGATGAGTCAGGAGGTTTAAGGCCTGAAAATGAAATGTATCTCAGGGAAGGAAAGAGGCAACGAATAATAACAAAGTCAATCTTCTAAGAATTTTCCCACTTTGTATTTTGTGATGCAAGCATTAGATTTAAACCTTACAGAGGAAACCACTGAGACTCAGAGATTAGGTGATTTTTCCAAGGTCACACAGAAAGGATGGATAGCTGGCATGGGAATGCAGCTAAAGCCCCAGCCCTTCCTGTGGCACCACAATGCTTCCCTGCCTGTCCTCTTAGCAGCAGGGAGCCGATATCAAAGAGGGAAATTATATTAGTCTCTAGCACAAAGTCTTGCAAAGAGCACACACACAATCAAGTAATTTGGATGTGGGGATGGTAATAGGTGAATATCAACTGAAAAGTGCTAACAGATGGCAACTTCAAACAAAAGCAGAGACATTTCTCCGTAACTTCTACAGGGTGGTACCTATCAAAACAAAACAAGTGATTTTCTGGGGGGAAACTTTGTATGACTTGAATCTCTGTATGATTTGAATCTGTATGACTTGAATCTCACCCTGAGTAAACAGTGAAGAAATACAGTGAGAATGCCAATAAGTGTGGTATTTCTAGATCAGATATATGAGTTTGTGGGGTATTTTGCTGCATGAAAAAAACTTCCTAACAATAACTCAGAGTCACTTTGTCAAAAGGACTCTGCCTTTCTCCCTAGCCAGAATTTCACCAATAATACTGATGAACAAGGATAGTCTCTCATGTGTTGACTACCTACAGGAGGGCAGGAAAGGCAGAAACTTAAGAAATTACTAAATTTTGCAAACTTACTAAGATCTGCTCTAGTCTGGACATGGAGTCACTTATTCAGTCACCAATTCAGCCAACAAATCATAATTGAACACAAGTTATGTACAAAATGTCATTTTAAGTGGCAGGGACCCACAAGTGAGCATGGCATAGATGGTGATGTCAAATCAGGGGCAGGAGTGCTTACAGTGAAATGCTCCAGAAGCCTGGATGTTATCTCTAATGGGCTAGAGGCGCACCTGAAGGAAGTGACAGCTGAGCCAACGTGAGAGTACAGTATTCCCAGGACACTGCAAGTAGTTAAGAATGACTAGGATTCAAAGTATGCATAAGGAAGTCTATGCACTTATTTTCACAAATCATAATCATGTAGCCACAGAACTGGAGGTAGAAGGGTTTTATGACATGATAAGTTCTACACACTCTCATTTTATGTTTAGGGAAACTAATCCGTCTTGTTACCATGAGAGAGTATGTTACCATGAGGACGCTAGCACATGAGGGGAGGCTGTTCTCAAAGACAGAACTGAAGCTGTTACATTTGAGAGTAAAAAGAGTTGAATGCAGCCACGTCGGAGAACCACGATGAAACTTAACTAAAATAATTACTTACAGAAATCACCTCTAGCTGATCTGAAAGGTATCCGCATACAAAAAAGAAAAGTTAAAGATCTATAAATGACCACTCCTTATGTACTGTAAAGGCTAATCGAAGAACACTGGAGATAACACTTCAACACAGTTAACTCACCAATTAACCTAAATCTTCCTGTCTTTTAAAACTAGCTGGTGGTGGGTATTAAGGAGGACAGGCGTTGCTTGGAGCATGGGGTGTGATGCATAAACAATGAATCTTCGTACAGTGGAAAAATAAAGTAAAAAAAAATTAAATACAAAAAATAAACAAAAATACTGTCTTATTAAAAACATAAATAAAATGAGATCTTATCCATTACATTCAATAAAAATTGAGATGCAACAGCTATCAAATGAAGTGATTCTTATAAATCCCGTGTGGATGTTTGCTAAATCTTGGACAAAAATTTTACCATCATTAATTACTAAGCAACGCATTACTGGGAAACAACATTAGAAACAGCAATACCCCCATCACAAAGCCAAAATTAAGTAACATACAGTACAAGAAATATGCAATGTTATGGTGACTGTGTATTTAACTTAAGAAATATGAAGTGCAATTGCAGGGTCATAGGGAAGTTCTATTTTTAATTTCTTAAGGAATCTCCACACTGTTCTCCTAGTGGCTGCAACAAATTGCATTCCCACCAACAGTGTAAGAGGGTTCCCCTTTCTCTACATCCTCTCCAAAACACTTTGTTCCTGTCTTGCTAATTTTGGCCATTCTAACTCGTGTAAGATGGTATCTCAATGTGGTTTTAATTTCAATCTCCTGATGGCTAGTGATGATGAACATTTTTTCATGTGTCTGATAGCCATTTGTATGTCTTCATTGGAGAAGTGTCTGTTCATATCTTCTGCCCATTTGTTGATAGGATTATCTGTTTTTTGTGTGTTGAGTTTGAGGAGTTCTTTATAGATCGTGAATATCAACCTTTTGTCTGTACTGTCATTTGCAAATATCTTCTCCCATTCTGTGGGTTGCCCCTTTGTTTTGTTGACTGTTTCCTTTGCTGTGCAGAAGCTTTTGATCTTCATGAAGTCCCAAAAGTTCATTTTTGCTTTTGTTTCCTTCGCCTTTGGAGACATATCTTGAAAGAAGTTTCTGTGGCTGATATCAAAGAGGTTACTCCCTATGTTCTCCTCTAGGTTTCTGATGGATTCCTGTCTCACGTTGAGGTCTTTTATCCATTTCGAGTTTATCTTTGAGTACGGTGTAAGAGAATGGTCGAGCATCATTCTTCAACATATCGCTGTTGTTCAACATATCAACGTATCAACATATTGTCAACATATCCAGTTTTCGCAGCACCATTGATTGAAGAGACTGTCTTTTTTTCCACTGGATATTTTTTCCTGCTTTGTCAAAGATTATTTGAACATAGAGTTGAGGGTCCATATCTGGGTTCTCTACTCTGTTCCACTGGTCTATGTGTCTGTTTTTACGACAGTACCATGCTGCCTTGGTGATCACAGTGTGTAGTAAAGCTTGAAATCAGGCAACGTGATGCTGCCAATTTTTTTTTTTGTTTTGTTTTTCAACATTTCCTAAGCAATTCAGGGTCTCTTCTGATTTGATATAAATTTTAGGATTATTTGCTCCAGCACTTTGAAAAATACCGGTGGAATTTTGATCAGAATGACATTAAAAGTATAGATTGCTCTAGGCAGTATAGACATTTTAACAATGTTTGTTCTTCCAATCCAAGAGCATGGAACAGTCTTCCATTTTTTTGTGTCTTCTTCAATTTCTTTCATGAGTATTCTGTAGTTCCTCGAGTAAAGATCCTTTACCCCTTTGGTTAGGTTTATTACCAGGTATCTTATGGTTCTTGGTGCTACAGTAAATGGAATCGATTCTCTAATTTCCCTTTCTCTATTTTCATTCTTAATGGATAAGAAAGCCACTGATTCCTGTACATTGACTTTGTATCCTGCCACGTTACTGAATTGCTGTATGAGTTCTAGTAGTTTGGGGGTGGCATCTTTTGGGTATTCCATATAAAGAATCACGTCATCTGCGAAGAGAGAGAGTTTGACTTCTTCCTTGCCAATTTGGATAACCTTTATTTCACTTTGTTTTCTGATTGCTGTTGCCAGGACTTCTAATACTATGTTGAACAAGAGTGGTGAGAGTGGGCATCCTTGTCGTGTTCCTGATCTCAACGGGAAGGCTGTGAACTTTTTTCCCATTGAGGATGATATTTGCTGTGAGTCTTTCATAGATAGATTTTATGAAGTTCAGGAATGTTCCCTCTATCCCTATACTTTGAAGTGTTTTAATCAGGAACAGATTCTGGATTTTGTCAAATGCTTTTTCTGAATCAATTGAGAGGACCATGTGGTTCCCTATGACTCTGCAATTGCACTGCTGGGTATTTACCCCAAAGATACTGATGTAGTGAAAAGAAGGGACATCTGTACCCCAATGTTTATAGCAGTAATGGCCACGGTCACCAAACTGTGGAAAGAAACAAGATGCCCTTCAATGGACGAATGGATAAGGAAGATGTGGTCCATATACACGATGGAGCATTATGCCTCCATCACAAAGGATGAATACGCAACTTTTGTATCAGCATGGACAGGACTGGAATAGATTATCCTGAGTGAAATAAGTCAAGCAGAGAGAGTCAAGTATCATATGATTTCACTTATTTGTGGAGCATGACAAATAACATGGAGGACATGGGGAGATGGAAAGGAGAAGGGAGTTGAGGGAAATTGGAGGGGGAGATGAACCATGAGAGACTATGGACGCTGAAAAACAACCTGAGGGTTTTGAAGGGACGGGGTGGGTGGGAGGTTGGGGGAGCCAGGTGGTGGGTATTATGCAGGACTCGTATTGCATGGAACACTGGGTGTGGTGCAAAAACAATGATTTCTGTTATGCTGAAAAGAAATTAAAAAAAAAGAAATATGAAGTGCTAGAGAAGTCTATTTCTCTTACAGGTTCATTCCCATGATATTACTCATAAAGAAATAGTAAATATTATTTTTCTTTCTTTCTAGGTTCTAGATTTTACTCTACATAGTTTGACTTAAAACAAGTGTCCTATTGGCTTAGCATTTGTAAAGTTTTCATGTTTCCTTGGTGCAAGTGACAGTAAAGCAAAATTCTTTTTTTTTTAATTATGTATTCATCGATTTATTTAAGAGAGAGAGAAAAAGCACATGTGTGAGGGGGTGGGGAGGTGCAGACGAAGAGAGAGGATCTCATGCAGACTCAGTACTGAGCATGGAGCAAAACACAGGGCTTGATCTCACAACCCTTAGACCATGGACCTAAGTGAAAATCAAGAGTCAGACACTTAAATGACCAATCCATCCAGGCTTCCATAAAACTACTCTTTGAAAAAAGGGATTCTTTTGTAGCTTGTCATAGTGGTTCTCCACCAAGGGTGTATTGAAATCAACCATGAGGAGTCTCTGACAATTGTGCAGTTCTCTGGATCCCACTGCAGAACACTAACTAGAAAGCTCTGGAAACCACCAGATTAGAAGACATTTATGGTTCTTTCAGATGCGGAGACTACATTACGTACAAAAACCTTGTACATATTCAACACCTAACAGCTTTCTCTTTGTACACATCGACTGCCCAGCACTGCACAGAGTAAAAGCACTCTTTCTGTACGATAGACGAAGACCCTATTCCCCTGTGCTATGCACTCACTTTCCTGACCTGGAGAAATTCATAAGAAATAAATTGAAGATTATAACATATACAACCTCAACTTAAATATACTTTTATTTCCTGTGGTTATCTTGATACAAGTTTGCCATATTTCATTATTCCTGAGGCAGAAATTTAGGAACTGGGTCTAATGTAAGCCCTAATTATTGCAGAGGTAATGGGAAGGCAGGATTGGGAAGGACACGGCTGTGTCTTAGTGCATGGGTTCTCTAGCGCACCACAATTTCACTAAGGTGGGTAGGTGTTGTCAGCATTACTGACCCAGTACTTCAACTGCCTCTTCCTTCTCAACCCTATGAGACCCAGATCCATAATGGGATAGTGACGTCCACATGTATGTATTCATTTCCATTCCTTCTTTTCTACCATAAAATGAAATTCAGACATATTTAAAAGAATTTCAAAAATATCAATACAATTCCCTAATAGCAATACAAAGAAATTAAAATAAATGTAATCACTAGTAAATTATATATTTCAACAGGTATATGCTCTTGCAGGACTATACTAAAAGACAATGACGGACCCATATGGTTATAGAACTTTCAAATGATATATTTAAGTTTAAGAATAGACAGAGGGTAAGAAGCCATACCACACAAGTACAAGAAAATGAAGTCAAATGATTTCCTGAAATCGTCCCAAACAATATAAGGTACAACTAACTTTTGATAGGCGAGGTAGTGGCACTTGTGGAAAATTTAGTGTTTATTAAAACAAAAGCATATAAAAATACTTTGTCTTTATACCTCAAACAAAGTGAAGTTATAGAAGGAAACAATCATATAAAGTTTTTCAGCTCCCTACACAAACATGCCATGCATGGGACCCTCAAAGCCATAGAGGTCCCCACAAATCTTTGATGTGCAGGATACCCTGTGCATTACATGATGCCTACCGTCTCTGGCCATTGCCCACTAAATCGCTGAGATCAATGCAAATGCTCCACAATATTCCAAACTTCCAAACACAAACTTTAAGTATCTACATGCCTGCGATTACAGAGTCTCACAAGCTTGGGGGCAAGTAGGCCAGTATGACCCCTGATCTTGGGCTAAAATTCCACTGATAAAAGGACTCCTTATCATTGAAAAGCCTGAAACATATCTATCATAGAAGCTTCCAATAAGCAATTATACCTAACACTGTTTTTATAAAGTAGATAATAAAGCTATTTTTGTATTAACAATATATCCATATATACAGTTGTACTAATAATTCTGCCTCTTCTGTCTGCCTCCATCGAACAATACTTACTCTTGAGTTTTCTAGATAATCATGGTCAAACTGTGAAAATATTACTGTTATCTTTTTTCCACACAAAGGCCAAGGTAAATTAATGCCAATGATCCAGAAGTCATTTCTATAAACACTGAAAAGTATTATTTATTTGGAAGAAGAGTATCTTTCTAATTACATTTTGATTCAGCTTCAATCAAAAGTAATTTATATTTCCTGTTCAACCTAATGCCTAATGTGTCTTCTAGGGACATGTGTGGGAACTGCCAGAGCTGAGAACATACTGAGTACTAAGAGAGTGGCCACAGTACTCTAGAAGTTTCACTAATTGGGATTTGGTTCTATAATTTATTTTTGGCACTGAAAAAAAAGACCACCACGACTTCATATTGATTTTATGTTCAATTAGCACATCATTCACAGAAATTTCAGTTATACTCTTATTTTAAGAAAATGTGATAAGGATTTCACTTTATATAAAATGATTCACAGATTAGAGGAAAATCATCACAGGATTCCTTTGAACATAAAAACTCCTCCTGTGTAAAATGCCATTGAAAAATTAATGAATAAGTTAATGACTGAATATTCATTCAATTTCTACATATTATGAAAGACTTGTTGAAAATGTCTATCGAAATGATATTTAGTCTTCATGGGTAAAATGGTCATTTCCATAGAAAGTTAGCCTGTTTTCCCACTTCAAATTTCCTGATACATTCATTAATTAATTTAATAATGCATATAAGAAATCAGCATTCCATTTTTTATAATTTCATTTTGGTTATCTTTCTTCATATTTAAAACAGGAAAAATTTGCCTCATGCCCAGGCACAAGTATCACCTTATGATAAAAAATAAGCTAACATCTGTGCAAAACCAAGATAGGTGGTGGTTAAAATAACTCATCTTTTAGTATTCTGATGCCTACATATTTCTATCATTAAACTTCAACAGTATGCAGAGCCTCCACATTTGTGTAACAGGTCTTAGGAGATTTTTAAAGTAGTTTTAAAGCAACTGGTCATAAACACCAGCTCTAGAAGTCTTTATGAATCACATAAAATACAGACCTTATTAAATAACATCAGCACAGAAGTCATACTTTCTATTACTAAACAGAGAATTTTGCTGTTGATAAAAAACAAACAAGCAAAGTCATACTTTCTATTACTAAACAGAACATTTTGCTGTTGATAAAAAACAAACACACATTAAAAAAAAACAAAACTAAAAGAAAAAAACAAACAACAACAACAAAAACAACAAAACATACCAAATGGGTAAAATAAGGCTATTCAATTACTTGGTACTTGGATTTTTTTGTAGGGCTTAATCCAGGGTAAGAGATGGGGCACTCCTCCTTTCTGCAAGTGTTTTCATTTTCTGTTGAGAAAAAAAAAATAACTAAATAAAATGAAGACCATGTGACTTGTAAAGTGAGTAAGTGCCAATTTTGAAACCAATTCAGCAAATTTTGTATTGCCTGCCCTTACCTCTCAAAGAGACCCCAATCTCACTGTGGAGATAACTTAACATTTTCACTAGGATAGTAAGGGTCCAAAAGTGGAAGAGGCTTTAAATATTTTTTATGGACAGAGAATAAGGAGGTTAAAAGTTGATCAGAGCATTTGGGAAAAGTAGTATCATACCCATTAGCATGAACTGGAGCTAATAGATACATAGATGGTTTACTATGTTCCAGCCACTCTGCTAAAGGCAGAAGTGGACTCTTTCATTTATATTCCAAAATGCCATAGAGTAGCTCTATTATCTCTCTTTCATAGGCAGGACAGAACATAAACTGGGCCTCAAAAAAAGTCAGGATTTGAAGAGATCAAGTAAAGGGAGACAAAAGAAATCCTCTACAGCAAAAGAGACTATCTTACATATTTAATAGATTTAAATACTTACATATTTAGGATCCCATCTTCCAAACAGATTTTTTTTTCTTGCTATAACTAAAAAAAAAGTCTTTTTTTTTCTTTTTCTTAGTGATATATACACATAGGATTAACTATAATTCAAGTACTTTGTTTCAGAGGACCTATGCTTTTTGGTAAGTGGAGATTTATTCAACTTATATGCTCCAGATAATCACTCTCTAAATTACACCTTATAGATTCACCATTCTAGATAGAGTCAGTGGACCTGCCACTGGAAACAAATAGGTAAAATCACCAATATGCTTCTCAATGGCCAGGGCTGAAGTTCAGGCTTTGGCCATTTTTCCTGCTCTACTCTCTCACCTTATACTGGCCAGAGGTCTCCCCTACCACCAGAGGGCCTAGGTCAGCAATCCTGGGAACTGAGTGCTGCTTTAGGGGCAACGAGAGAAAGCTAACTGGCTCAGGATCAGCACACATTGTTACATTATTCATAAGGGAACTGCTTCTAGTATAATCAAAAGTAGATCCTCGCACAGGAACAGGGGAATAATCATATTCCCCATATAAGGTGTTGCTATCCCCACCTTAATCTTTTAGCTCACATATGTAAATTCTATGCCCCAACCTCTGAGTATAGCTCAGAGGGCAACTGACACAATTACATAAACCATGAGTAAAAGACAGGAAGCAAATGGGTGAGAAATAGACAATACCATATTTCTCAATCAGGAATTATTAACCAGGAATGAGTTTCAGGGATGGTTCAATTGTGTACTTCTCTTGTTTAGATGGTATGTACTTATGCCTTCTTTCTGGAGAGAGAACCCACAGTTTTCATCAGATTCCCAGAAAAGTCTGTGGGTTTGATAACCTACGTTCTATCTTACAGATGGTCAGCTCCATCCCACTGTTGCCATTACTCACATCTCTTGGGAACATAACTCTCCTCAATCCACCATTCTGAGCCTAGTGTGACTGCAGAGGTGGCAGGGAGAAGGAAACCTGGGAGACAAGTACTTGCACTATGAGGTCCAGTGACTTGTCCCCATGTGAAGAATGTCAACCGTAAAAGATGGGTTGATGTTCCTAAGAAGGATAGTTTGTTTGTTTGTTCACAGGCACGTATTCTGAGAATTCTGTTTCACCTTTGGGCCTGTGCTAGATTCCTTACACCAATCCTCCAAACTCCCTTTATTCAGCATCTATTTACCATGCTTTGAGCTTTGAAATGTGCGAATCCTTTAAGTCTTCCCTGGGTTCCTTACTCCGTGTTGAGCTAGGTTAGGATAGGCCTAGTCCATCTTAGTAGAACCACATTCCTGGATCTATCTCAGCAGCCTTGCTTATGTGGCCCCTAAAACTCTGACATCATATGCAGCAGATCCGTGCTCCTCACTGCAGCTTCATTCATAGAGGATTTCTAATTCTGCACTCCTCACCTTTCAGGTTTACAAAGAATTTAGAAATGTTCAAAAGACAACCATAGATAGTATTCAAAGTGTTGGGGGAAGAAGAGTCTGTGAGAAACGCTAATATGATATGAAGTTCTTCATTCAGAAGGAGAAATAATCTTCACTTTAATGCTGGGTCATAATATGGAGGATAGAAAGTGTCTTCCAAGGAAGGCAGCACAAAAAGAATCATTGCTAATCTGTAGACTGAGAAACCACATTGAAACCTAGGGGAGAGGTTCTCTGAAAAATTGAAAAAGCTGTGAATTACATTGTGCATGTAACTCCAAAGGGTTCAGAGACCTGCATAACATGGATTCCTTAGGGATTCATGGACCCCAAATTTGAAACCTTTGGACAAAGAAATCTTCCTGAGAGCGAAGGCTGGTAAACATGAGAATGAATAATCAAGTAAGGGTCACCAATCTTATTCTGTAAAAGTTTCTTTAAAATAGGAGTTTCTCATGGAGAATCTCATGGACTTTCTCATGGAGACCTAACACAGAGGTTCATATCCAGGCTAAGTTCACCATGTTTCCTTAG
The DNA here is from genome assembly GCF_922984935.1 of Meles meles. NCBI lineage: Eukaryota > Metazoa > Chordata > Mammalia > Carnivora > Mustelidae > Meles > Meles meles. Next base: position 8,035,375 of record NC_060068.1, read on the forward strand.
TTACAAAATTATCAGATGAACAAGGAGTGAAATGAAGAGTATACCTACCTCATCTTTTGGAGTCACATGCAACAGAATATAATCAAACTACAGGAAGAATGTTATTTTTATTTGAGATCCTACTGTTTGCAGTAAGTCTCACCACTATTGAGATATGCAACCCAAGGCAGCTCAGTCACTTCTCTGGGCTTTCAACTACTAATATAGGAAATGAGAGAATTTGAACTACACAGTCTTTTAGAGCCCTTCTATTTCTGATATTCTCATGTTGAGTGTCCACCAAAGATATACCCTGGACATGCAAGAAAGTAAATAAACATTATATGAGTCAATTTAAGATTCATGGATTCATTCTTCTTGGAAGTAATTACAAGTCCACTAGGGTAGTTTAGTGGTTAAACTTTGGACTCTTTTTTGCTGTTGTTGTTGTTAAGATTTTATTGATATATTTGACAGAGATCACAAGTAGGCAGAGAGGCAGGCAGAGAGAGAGAGAGAGAGAGGAAGAGAGAGAGAGAGAGGAAACAGGCTCCCTGCTGAGCAAGAGAGCCCCATGCTGAGCTCTATCCCAGGACCCTGGGATCATGACCTGAGCCAAAGGCAGAGGCTTTAACCCACTGACCCACCCAGGCACCCCATAACCTTCAGACTCTTGATTTCAGCTCAGGTCATGATCTCAGGGTCTTGAGAATTAGCCCTATGTTGGGCTCCATGCTGGGCAAGGAGCCTGCTTAAGATTCTCTCTCTGCCTTTCCCCCATGGCCAAATGGGCAATATAGTAGGATGTTAAGAAAAGATTTACGTGTCTATTCATTAAAATTACACACAACTCTTTTTCTTCAAAAGCATAACAAAACAAAAGGGCAATTGTCATTTCAAAACAAATTCCCATATCTATCAAAGAGTCTGTTCTCTCGCAACAAAGACGTGGATTTTACTTTTTGTTTATAACAACTCTGTGAAATACAACACATGGAAATAGAAAAAGAGACAATTGCTTCCTCTACAAATAGATTACCCTGTATGCCTGTCAGGGCAGGTTGAGGCTATGCCTATACTAGCAACAACACATTTCAGCTATTCAATGTTAGTAAAAACTATGATTCTTTGCCTCACAGAGAACAGAGGCTAGGTTTAAAACAGTGTTTCCTATTGTTGCTGTTAACTTAAATCACAATGTAGAGTAAGATTTTTCAGAATGCCCAGAAGCTTGACATTCACAGCCAGATGACCTCACAAATACTAGATCCCATTCTGAAACTGAATATTTTTAAAGTGGCAATCTGGTTTTTTAAAATTTTTATTTATTTTTTATTTTTTTAAGAGAGGGAGGGAGGAGGGAGAAAAGTGAGAGGGCCAAAAGGAAAGGAAGAGAGAAAACCTCAAGCAGGCTCCATGCTCAGTGCAGAGCTCAATCTCAGGACCCTGAGACCCACACCTGAGCCAGAATCAAGAGTGCACTACTTATCTGACTCATCCACCTGGGTGCCCTAGTAGTCTATTTTTTTCCCAAACAGAGAAACTACATATTAGTTAAAAGAATTAATTGCATTGACCTTTTGGTAATGATTCTCTTGATATTGCATCACTTGTCTAGTCTTCAATGGCCCATAAAATGAAACAAGAATTGTATATGAGCTAAAAAACAAGTACAAAGTAGCATTTATTTATACCTCCCTTTCCAATTGGGAAAGATAAAGAGGACCTTGGAAGAAGTTGTAAAAGGGAATAAATGTGATTCCATTTTTAAAATGGCTGTGATTTTACTAGCAGCAATTTGTGAATGAAATGTAAGATAAACAGAAGAAAGTTATTTCGATCTTTGATTTTCTAAGCTGTCTTTCCTACAGTTATATTCAGTCATAAGGGCAAAGTCTTATTCTGCCAAAAAGTAAAATAGAGGTCATAACTGAACATGAGAACAAAATGCCTGAAATTATTTTTTAAAATACTTCAATAATGACAAAATTGATGGACTATTACCACCTAATCTGTAAGTTGCTATCCATTTTGACTTTTTTTTTTTAGTCAGTTATATCCATTATATGTTCAGTCCCCGTGTTCCTCTCCTGCTTCACATATTATGGCTCAGTTATAGCATTTCATATTAGATTATTTATCTTTCTGCCCATTACTAGAGAGCTGGGACTGTAACTTTTTTCCAACTGTCTCCAGTCCTTTAAAGATTATTTACTGGAATTCTGCTCTATAGTAGGGCTCTCTTTGCATTCCCAAAGCCTAGTACAATGCCTTGTACAAACTATATACTCAAGAAGTGAAGGGTTATGTGTGTTTTTAAAATCCACTCTCCTCCATATCTATATCACTATCCACATACCAACCTTTCAGGGACTCCGTGGAATGCTATTCTTAAGGATATGTAAACATTGCTGTGGAACTGGGTGGGGAAGAGTCTTCCTTGTATACTGCAGACTACATCTTCTAACATAGTGCTCATTTACCACTTTGAACTACAGGGTAAACACCTGATGATTAAAGTTAATTACCTGCCAACAAATGGTGCAGGGACACCTGGACATCCACATGCAAAAGAATTGTTGGACTCCTATCTCATGCCATATATAAAAATTAGCTCAATATGAATCAAAGATATAAAATTAAGATCTATAATTTTTAAAAAATAGAAAAAAATACAAAGGCTATTTGTTCACTGGGATTAGGCAATGGTTTCTTAGTTATGACACCAACAGCACAAGCAATCAAAAGAAAAGAATAGATATCGTGGACTCTGCAAAGATTAAAATCTTATATGCTTAGAGGAGTACTATTAACAAAGTAAAATGAAAACCCACAGAGTAGAAGAAAACTTTGTAAATCATATATTTGACAAAGAATTTGTATATGAAGAATTGTTTTTGAATTGTCACAATTAAATAAAGATAAAGAAGCCAGTTTTTAAGTGGCCAAAGGATCTGAATGGACAGTTCTCTAAAGAAGATATGCAAATGGCCAATAAGCACAAGAGAAGATACTCAACATCATTAGACATCAGGGAAAGGCAAACCAAAACCATGACTTTATACTCATGACTTTATACTCATGAGGATGGCTATATTAAAAAAGACATAGAAAGTGCCAGCAAAGACACGGATAGACTCAACTCTCATAAACTGCTAGTGGGAATGTCAAATGGTGATGTCACTTTGGGACCTAGTTCTGAAGCTCTGCAAATGGCTAAACACAGAGTTACCTAGGATCCTACATTCACTCCCAGGTACATAAACAAGAAATATGAACACACATCCAGAAAAAAACATGCATATGAAGGTTCACAGCAGCTATATTTAGAAGAGTTAAAAAGTGGAAAACAAGCCCAATGCCCATCCACTGATGAACGAATGAACCCATGGTGGTATATCCACACAATGGAGAATTACCTGGCCATAAAAGACACACTGTAACAACACCGATGAATCTTGAAAACACTGTGGTAATTAAACAACATCACATCCAAAGGACCGCATGTTATTACGGTCCCAATTACATGAAACATCCAGAGTGAACAAGTCTACAGAAACTGAAAGCAGATTAGTATTTGCCCAGACTTTGAGGTGATAAGGTTCCTGGGACATGATGATGAAGGGGTGTGGTGTTTCTTTTTGGGGAATGAAAATATTCTGAAATTGACTGCAACAACAGATGCACCATTCTCTCAATATACTATGCCATGCGAATTATATCTCAGTAAAGCTGTGAAAAGGAAAAATCAAGAGCTAAATAGCAAATACCAAACTACTAAGCCACTGGGTTCCATCCCAACAAATTGGCTCAGAGTCAAGAGTCATCATTTTCTTTATGTGTATAATAATCATCTGCAGTAAAATACAAGTAAATGAAAATTATTTGCTTTTGTCCATATGTTTTTGTACAAAATGTGCGTGTGCCTCTCCATCTGAATTCCTCAGAGGTCTGAGGAATAGACCCATCAGTCCTTGCCTGGGGTTTAGCCTTACTGTTTCCACACAGTAAATTTTCAGTAGCAGTGTATCAAGTCAGTGAATTAACACTGCTCATATCTGAGAGTTTAAGTTGGTAATACAAGTGTGCCTATGTAGGAAAATGAAGCCGTAGACAGGTAACTGAAGAAAAATATTGTTGGTCTTTTATTTTCAACAACTCAGAAAACACTGTTTACATAAAAACCTGTAGGTAGTCTCTCATTAGAAGTTAACTTCATATTAACCAAGAGATACAGTACTAATTTTGGACCCTCTAAATCATTCTGAATCTGGTCATTCCTAATTTTCACAGAGATCATAGGAAGAGAACGTCTGTCAAATGAAAGGAAAAGGATAAAAGATTTAAGCCTGGTGAACTGCAATTTTTCATCCTTTCTTCTGTTACAGTCAAGTCATGAAGAAAAACATCAAGCACTTCAGTTGAATTTAAGCCCACTGTGCTGAATTCACTTCCAAACATTTAAAATTAGCAAAGCATTAAAATGAGGGCTTTGAGGGCTTGCTTCAGAGTGTAGGGCAGCCAGATATCAAGGGGGCTTGGAGGAAAGCTTTTATAGAATTCAAATTTCAAGGCTAGAAAAAAAAAGTTATCAAATTTACAAATTAGCTTATTTAAATTTAACCATGAATCCTTTTCTCGCTAGTCTATACAATCTTGTAAGCAATAAGCTGTTTCTTTCTTGTCTTCCCAAAACGTGAGCCATACCTCAGGGACAGTGGCTCTGAAAGGAAACAGGAAAATAAGTTTAAAGCCTGCACCTTGCTTCTATGTCCTATTGTCACAACCAGGTTTTTTTTTTTTTTTTTAAAGATTTATTTATTTGACAGATAGAGATTACAAGTAGGCAGAGAGGCAGGCAGAGAGAGAGGAGGAAGCAGGCTCCCAGCCAAGCAGAGAGCCCAATGCGGGGCTCGATCCCAGGACCCTGGGATCATGACCCGAGCTGAAGGCAGAGGCTTTAACCCGCTGAGCCACCCAGGCGCCCCTCACAACCAGGTTTTGACCACTGAGTGAGCTGAAGCGTCTCACTACTGTCACTTTGGTCTGGGATGTGTGTGATCCTCTATTTACTCATAATCATCCCAACCAGAATCAATGTGAGTATTTCATTAACACAAATGTCATCACACCAGACCGTGTAGAAGGATATAAATTCTTTTCTGAGATTAAGAAAGAAATACTTTTCCTTTTGTCTGTCTTTCCTCTCTCTATTAGACAACCATTTTGAAATAAAACAATAAACGTGAGAATCTATGAAACATAGGATAATGGGAACTGGACTAGGAGACCCTGGACCTATATTCTGCACTGTGGTTCTAGCTCTTAACTTCTGAGCCCACTCTGTGAGATGATAGAACCATCCGACCTAGCACAAAGAACACAGTAAGATTATGTGGAAAACAACGTGGTAGTGTGAAGTACCCAGTGAGGCTCTGGAGCACATAAGTAGGGTACATACATAAATATGAGAGCAGTCCTGTCCTTATATGTTATGCTTTGTTTCTCTGCTCCACCTGACCCGAGCAGGCTTCTGGAGTATCACTGTGGGCCTTGAAGTTGGCTGGACTTTCTTCTTTGGCAAAACCACCAGTTGCAACCTCAGGTCATGATTCCTTTTCAGAAGCACCGAGGAGTAGACAGGGCCAACCACCTAATATTCCCTTACGAGGTGGGGTTTCACTACAGTTCTCCCATCTTGGCCCAGACAAGGGGATAAGATTTACACATCCACGGCACACCCTGCTAAACAGAGGCTCTCCGGCTGCCTTGGTAGCCACCTACCTGCTTAGCAGCCGAAGGGGTGACTGTAGAAGAGACATCTCTTATGGTTGGGAAGCTCTGCCTTGCAGCACACTCTCACCTTCCTCATACAGAGGGGAAGGGAACGGTCATCAAACTCAGAAGCCATAATGGTGAGAAACAGAATGTGTAAAATGCGAATGGAAAGCAGGCTCATGTCTATCCAGATCTGGATGTAGTCTAACCTAGCAAAGACTACTGCCAAAGCTGAGGTTCCAGAGGGTCAATGCAGGGGTAGAGGAGGAAATACATATCCTCTCCTAGGTGTAAATTAGGATCCAGGTAAACAAGGAAAGCCAAAGGCCACAGAGTAGCTGGGTTTTCCACATCTTTGAAATGGGAGCTGATGTGGGCACACATACAGTCCACATGCAAGTGAACAAACAACCAGAAATAGGTTTTACCTTTCAGTTGTGCCATGGGATAGCTCTCTGTCAAAACGTGGTCAAGGCTGCTCAACACAGCACCAACACACAGTGCTGATAGGACTGTTTCTGCTGTTGGTCAGATGTTTCTAATCCAAACTTGTCCTAGATAAAGAAATTCAGACTGAAGCAAAATTATGAAATAAACTGGGCTGTGTTGCCTGCAAGCCCCGTTACTGGTGGCTGACAGAAAGCAGTTTCCTCTGCTCCCTTTCCAGCCTCCCACACTGTAGCTAAGTTCTCTGTTAAGTAAACAAAGGCTAACCCTCACCCCATCCAAAGCTGCTTCAGAAAACCAGAAAACTGCTGCAGTTGCCAATACCAAACTCAACATCCAGCTCATGGGCTCTGTGCACACACCAGGAAGCCACAGTCCCTGAGATCTCCAACACTTAGGATACCAAGTGGGAGAGCAGGCTATCCCCTCTATGAAATTATCTTTCAGAGGTAGTTTGCTCTGGTACTGTAACAAAAAAAAAAAAAAAAAAAACAAAACAAAACAAAAAAAAACACTGGGCAGACTGAACCACACACATCTAGACACCTAGGATGCATAGTTTTGGAGGCTGGCAAGTCCAAAGTTAAGGTGCCAGCAGATTCAGTTCTTGGTGAGAACCACTTTTGCATCTGTAGCCAGCTGCCTGTCAGCTGTATCCTCCTCACATGGGGGACAGACACAGACAGAGAGAGTAAGCTCTTTGGTCTCTTTAAAGGGCACTAATCCCATCATGGGGATTCTGCCCTCCTGACCTCATCTCACCCAGGGGATCAGGACTTCAATGTGAGTTTCTGGCGAGGGCACATTCAATCCGTAACACAGTTTTTGTCAAATGCTTTGGGGATGAGAGAGGTGTGAGTCATGGAACTCTAGTGAATCACAGTAAACAAAATATGCATGCATTTCTTCAAGCACTGTGTACACAAGTGTATGTATGTGTAAGTGCGTGTACACATGCATATATAAATTTCATTTATTTCTGTGATATTTTAGAGTTCACAAATCCATATTAGTGGCAATTTAAACTGAAATTTAGTATACTTTCCACGACTAATAACTTCTAGGAGGGCAAGCTTTATAATCCCATATTTCTCTTAAGTTGTTATGTGGTTCTAAACATGACTTTACCTTGAAAAGAACAGCTACCAAGTCCTGGATGGCACGATAAGATCTTTGAACGGATACCTCAGTTACTGAAATTTCATTTGCTGTAGGTATCAAGCTGTGTCACCTCTCCTAGTCTAAAGAACACTGTGGGGGTGGGGGGCGGGAATTGTCTTCTGGATATGATCCATATTTTGTCCTACAGATCTTTCCCTTGGACAATGGCAAAATCACAGAGAGTGACAGATTGATTCACAGCCATCTTCCCTTGGAACTGAGAACAACAATTGCACTATTTAGTATCTCTGACTTGTGAATTTTCAGTCTAAGTTGCAAATCTCTAAACTATTTTACTTTGATTTTTTATACAAATGTGTAAAAATAAGATTGTCCTTAAGTTATAAATAAATAAATAAATATTTTATTAATAAATAAAACAATTTAGGGATGCCTGGATGACTAAGTGCTTAAGCATCTGCCTTCAGCTCTGGTCATGATCCCAGGGTCTTGGGATGGAACCACACATTGGACTCCCTGTTCCATGGGAAGCCTGCTTCTCCTTCTCCCACTCCCTCTCTCAGTGTATCTCTTTCTGTCTAACAAATAAAATCTTTTAAAAAAAACATAAAAACCAATTTATTCTAACACATGAATCTTAGAGTCATAAATTAATTTTTCTTTTGCCCTGTTAAAACACACTGTTGTGTTCACATTGTAAGTAAATATAATTATGGAAGCAAGAGTTCTTCCCTACAATCAAGATTCATGACATAAAATGTTTTCTGAATTGAGAGAGTTTCAAATGGGTGTGCCAAACATGTGACTGGCCATAGAGGTACAGAATTCAATGCACCCACATGTAACTTTGAAATAAAATTCTCAAAGTTTGTGGAAGATGCCAAGCTTTCCAAAAGTGAGAAGGACTGAGATACTAGCCTGGAAAACAGACCTTGCTAAGGAACTCCAGAAGGACGATGAGTGCCTTATATAAAGCTTCTGAAAATGACAGATACCAAGGCATAAAAATCACACATTTCCAAGGTAACCAGAGTAATGATTGTGTCATTTATTGATACTGTTAGTTAATACTTACCTTGATGATTAATTTTATTGGCCAACTTGACTGCCACAACGTGCCCAGATTAACCATTTCTGGTGTGTCTGTGAGGTATTTCTGGATGAGATTGTCATTTATATCACTGGATTTAATAGGACAGATGGCCCACCCCAAAGCGGGTAGGCATTAGTCCATTTCTTGAGGGCCTTCACAGAACAGAGTGGAGGAAGGAGAAATTTGCACTTTTTTTCCTGCCTCACTGTTGAGCTGGGACATCTCATCTCATATTGCTTCAGGAAAAGATGGGGATGAACTGAACTACCAGCTTTCCTGGGTCTTCAACTTACACATGGCAAATCACAGGACTGTCACTGGTCTCTTTCTCTGGAGAACCCTGACTAAAGCAGTTATCTAAAAATTTACCTAATGAATGGCAGCCGTGAACATTACATTCAATGGTAGAAGGAGAAAGTAGAGATTCTGCTCCCCAAAGAAGAAAATTACCTTCAGGAGGAACACCTCTCATATGTGCTTTTCTCAGCTGGTCATATGGAATTCTAACCTACTCTCTCCTACACCTGCTGTTAGAAATAGCAAGAAAAGCATCTATAATCTAGTTAGAAGAAAAAAACACAGTTGGGAGATCTGGTCCAAATTCTAGCTTTACTGCTTACTACATGTGGCTTTGGCAGGGCTCACTCCTTCTTTAGAAATAAGTTAATAGGGGCACCTGGGTGGCTCAGTGGGTTAAAGCCTCTGCCTTCAGCTCAGGTCATGATCTCAGGGTCCTGGGATCGAGCCCCACACTGGGCTCTCCACTCAGCGGGAGCCTGCTTCTCCCTCTTCCTCTGCCTGCCTCTCTGCCTACATGTGATCTCTGTCTTGTCAAATAAATAAATAAAACCTTTAAAAAAAAAGAAACGTCAAAAAAAAGAATTAAGTTAATAAAACTTACCTCATCTAATTGATGTGTATTATATGTAGTTAGGTATTCACTTAAAGAAGTTTTAAAATTTCCTCTTATTATCCCATAAAATATAAACATTAATTGTTATCTTTCTGTTCAAGTTTCTACATTATTTGATATTTCTCTCCTTCAAAGTTGACCACTTGGAAGCATAGTGCTATGAAGTGATGCCTATATCCCACCTAAATTCATATGATGAAGGTCTAATTTTAAATGCATTATATTAGGAGGCAGGGGTTTTGGGAGTTGATTTAAGTTTGGATGAAGTCATGAAAGTGAGGCCCCCTAGGATAAGACTTGTGCCCTTAAAAGAAGAGAACAGAGGTATCTAGTTCCATCTTCACCTCTCTCCCTCTCTTCTCCATCCGCCGTTATCCTCCCAGTCCCATGGAGACACAGAAGAAGATGGCCAACCACAAGCCAGGGGAACCCTCTACCAGGAACTGGATGGCGCCCAGATCATAGGCATCCACCACCTCCAGAGCTGTAAGAAATCAATGTCTGATGTATAAACCACACAGTTTAGGGTATTTTGTTATGGCAGCCTGAGCTGAATGAGACAGATAGCATCCATTCATTTTCATGTCAATGTTCCCTTATCAAATTCAAAGAAATAAAACTCTTTTTATTGGTTTACACCTTCTTTCACTGGGTAAAAGATAACGAATTGGCTTCTCTACCTAAAAGTGCAGAATATACATTCTTCTTCTGACCCATAAGAAACAAATGTGAACTATACAAGATATGGATTATTACCACCATTTAACAGACAAAGAAACAAAGTACACTCACAAGTTTGGAGATCACACCAGTGAGAACAGAGGCCATTTCTGACTAATCTAATTCAGATTTTGATCACTTCAGACTCCTCTGAGACAATACAAGAAATGTGCCTGATTTTATCAAGTCATTTTGTGAATAACACAAGAAAAGAAGTCAGGAAAATATCAGTTTATCCACAAGCATAATATTTTCTCAGTATCATAGAGTAAAACTAAAGCTTACTCACCAAGATGTTTCCTTCAAACCCCAGTGTAAGACACACACATAGCCAAAGCTGGCTCTCGGGGGTATTCTACCATGAACAGCTATAAAGAGGTCTGGACCCAAAGAATGCAGAAAGACTAGACAGAATGACGTTTTCAACAACAGCTGCTACATTTTAATATGTTGGAGCTATTTCAAAATCCCATTGCTCCAACTGAATTTCTGTGCCTTTAAGTCTTTCTTTCCCATCCAAGCACCCATCTTATTCAAGGGGTTTTCAATTACTATGGGAAACCAGAGGGTCAGAGTGACTGAGTTTGACACAAATGATCCCTAACCGAAATTGCTCTAATACGTGCTTCCATTTCATTCTATAAAAAACTGTTCTAGCCAAATGTGGATATCCTCAAGGATACATTATCCAGAAGGATTAATCCAGGATTCTATCCAGAATGCATTATCCCGAAGCATTATCTCTACGTTCCTATTATCTTTTAGATCCGTATGTTTAGAAATTACTAGAAAAATCTCTTGTGCATTATTCTGTAGAGTCTAAGTGACAGAAAATCCTTGATTTCTAGAAATAATCAAATCATCTGACTAGTGAATAAATGCGGATGAACCAGGTATGTGATTCTGCTTCAGGTTAAAATACTAAATGTGGCTATAAAATAAAGAGAATAGCTTCTTATATGGCCTCTACACACTGGCTCATTTCCTACCACAGGATCCTTGAATAATTGCTCCTACTTCTTAAAATCTTTTTTACAGCATCTTGTTTTCACTCACAAAAGAGTAAATCCTCACTTAAAAGAGGCCTTCCTGGAAACCTTAATGAGAGTGGCCTAGCTCCATTTCCATGTTTTTTTTTTTTTTTTAATAAGAGTTAAAAAAAAGAGTTAGCACCATTTATTAATTCTTGTTAATATAGCATTTGTCTCTTTCTATCAACATGCACTGTCCATTCTAGTATCCAATAGACACCTGTGGCAACTCAAATTTAAATTCAAATAAATGATAATGAAGTAAAATTACAGAAAAATGATGACTTTGATTTCATTAAAATTGAGAACTCTGTTCCTTTAAAAACACTGTGAAAAGAATAAAATGACTAGCCACATAATGGGAGAAAATATTTGTAAATCACATATATGATAAAGAACTTGAATCAGAATATAAAACTCTCAAAACTCAGTAATATAAAAACTAAAAATCCAACTAAATTGGGCAAAATCTTTGAATACGAACTTTACTCAACTTAACATATGAATGATAAGCACGTAAAAAGATTTTCACCATCACTAGTCATTAGGAAAATGCCAATCAAAGCCACATTGAACTGCCATATCATTCCCTCTACGATGGCTATAATCAAAAGGACAGTAAGTCTGGGTGAAGATGTGGAGAAATTGTACTCTTACACTACTGTTGGTAAGAATATAAAACCACTTTGGAAAACAACTGGATATTTTCTTAAAAAGTTAAATTTACAGATAAAATATGACCCAGCCATTCAACCCCTAAGTGTTTACCCAAAAGAAATGAAAGTGTTGGTCCAGACAAAGACTTATACATGTATGTTCATAGTAACTTTACGTATAGTAGCCAAAACCTGGAAACAACCCGAATATCCAATACTAGGTGAATGGATAAACAAGCTATGGCTTCTTTGCATGATGGAATACTACGCAGCAATGAAATGAAGCACTGATAAATGCAAATACACGGGTGAATCATGAAATAATTATATTGAATTAAAGATGTTAAAAATACATAGTATGATTCTATTTATATATAATTCTTGAAAATGCAAAATAATCTACAATGACAGAAAACAGACTGGTGGTTTCCTAGGAATGGGGAGCAACACGTGATTTGCAAGGGACATAAAATTTGGGAGATTATAAGTATGTTCACTGTCTTGACCATGATGGTTTCATCAATATATACATGTGCCAAAGCTTCCTGGTGTATAGACCTCAAATATGTACAGTTTCCTGTATGTCAATTATACCTCAATAAAGCTGTTCCTCAGTTGTACCAGCCACAAGTCAAGTGCTCAATAGCCACATGTAGCTAGTGGCTATCAGATTGGACATTGTAGATAAAGAGCAGTAAATCAGCACAGATAGTTCTAGTCAGCAGCAATGCTCTAAAGCAGGGGCTGAGCAAACTATATACCAGGGACACACTGCCTGTTCTTCTAAACCCATTTTTTATTGGAACACACTTATGCCCAGTCATTTACATACTGTAAGTGGCTGCTATGGTGCTACCAGGGCAAAGTCGATAGTTGCAATAGAGGCCTTATTATCTACAAATCTACATAATTTGCTATCTGTCCCTTTAAGAAAGGATTTGCTGATCCTGGTCTAAATAAAACACTCTGAACATGGGCTACATCTGTCCTGTTCACTGCTGTATAACCCAAGCGGTGTTTATGGAGTACCTCATGAATGCACTGTCCTAAACACTAGAGAGGCAGTCTTCAACAATACAGAAAATAAGATCACAATTCTCATGGTTTTCACAATCTGGCAAAGGGTTCAGGTCACATGAGAAGTAAATAAGAAAAGAGGCAAGGATGAATGCTAAGATGAAAATCAAACAGAGGTATGGAGCATGAGTGAGGGCAGCAACTTCCACTTAGGTAGTCAGCACAGGCCTCTGAGAGGACCAGACATCTGAACATGAGAGCGCCAACACTGCAGAGACCTGTGGCAGAAGCCGAGGGAGGAGCAACACCCAAGGCCTCAGGACAGGAATTAATTGGAAGACCTGATGCGTGCAAAAGAAGGCCCATGTGGCTGGAGAATACACAAGGTGGAAAAGGTAGGTAAGGAGGGAGAAATAGAGAAGGCTAAGAAAAGGTGTCTGAATTTTATCTAAGTATGATGGAAAGCCACTATAGGATTTCAAGGCAGGGAGCAGTCTGATCAGTGCACATTTTTACAGATCACTCTGGTGCTGTGAAGTGAAAACCGGGCCAGGCAAGAGCAAGGAAGGTGTTAGAAAAGTTACGGAGTTTCTGGAAAGGTACATGTGAGAGACGGTGGTGGTCTGGCTTGGGCTACGCGGCAGCAGTACAGAGGAAGTGGAGAAAGTAAAGTTATGTTGTGAAGTAATAGTTGACTGGCCTTTCTGATGGTTGTGGTAGAGGTAAGGAAATGAAGGAGTTAAAAATGAACCATAGATTTTAGCTTGAACAAGTGGGACAACAGTATGAACCGCAAATATGGGAGAAACTACTAACTGTAAGACCTAATACTGTGTGCTTATTCTATGACAGTATTCACTCCATTTCACAGTTAATACTCCCAACCATCTTGAATAATAGGTACTACTGTCATGTTCATTGTATAAATAGGAAACTGAAGGTGAAGGTCAGAAAAATAGGACCAACACAGTGAAGACTTGAACCTGGGTCACCGCACTCGAAATTTCACCACATTGCGTGTAATTGCCTCCTTAACAGTAATTTCGGGGAATATGAACTTCATTAGAGGCAATGGCGGTACCACTGGATTAACAGTCTCTCAGAATGACTAGTTTGAAAGATGCTACTGTTCTGCTTTATCTCTTAAACATCACCCTGTATTCTTAGAATAAAAGAAATAATTGGCATCTATGCATTTTTCAAAGCACTTTCTGCAGCATTACCCTTTGATTCCCGTTTACAAAGGAAGAAACTGAAACAAGTCCAGTGATTTCCTTAAGATCATCAAGAGAGTAACAGAACTAGAACTAAAAGCCAGACGAACTGACTCTATGTAATGATCGTTCAGAAAAACAAACAAGCAAACTAACAAAAACGTGTTTTATATCACTACCCCAAATACGGATACATATGTGAAATGGAGAAAAAGAAGTAATACAAAACTGTTCTCACCATTACTAATTTGTTAGGATTTCTTTTTCTTTTCTTTTTTTTTTATAATTTTGATTGTAACTAGCAATTTAAACAACATTGATCCACACCTTGGTAATTAACACTACAACACATACTGCAATCACGTAGTAGACTTTTTAGGAAATAAGTCTCATGGCTCACAAAAACTATCAAAACCCAAAAGGGCAAGATGGAACACATAGATGAGTTTGCTGAGTATTTTGGTTACCTGAGGACTAGTGTCTGTAAGAGTATAAATGGCAATGATTGCATGAACTACAGTTTAGAAAAATTCTTTATTATGATTATTTCCTAATCATCAATAGAATAATAATCAATCCTAATATGGAGGTCTGAAATCAAGGCATGCCTGCTAATATTTAAAATGAGAGAGGTGCACTTTTATGGAAAAAAAAATTAAAAAACAACAAAAAAGTGCTTCACCTTGTCTTTGCCCCAAAGGAAGTAAAGAGCTACAGAATGCCCAGATTAGCAAAATCTATTTCCTTTGGAAAGAAAGAGAGAGAGAGAGAGAGAGAGAGAGAGAGAGAGAGAGGTGATAATGTGGCAGCCCATTAAGATATATAATGAAAGACAGCATCTTGAGGACAACGGCTTAAGATGCAAGTAATCTTTCATTTATTGGGTAAGTACTACTTGTTAAATGATCAAGCTACTCAAATATCCTTTGCCAGAATGCTTAATTTCCCTTAGGAAAGGAAGAAAACTGCTCAGGAGTATCAATCTTTGATTTTCCCCCAAATGCTTAAGTTTACAAGAATAAAAGAAAAGTGCTTTAAAGTCCATGTCAATTACTCCGAACATTCCTGAATGTGGTGCTAACTTGGTGAATTTTCTCTCTCTCTCTCTCTCTCTCTCTCTCTCACACACACACACACACACACACACACACATATCCCTGCATCTCATTTCAGAAGGGGAAAAGCCACAAGGACACTCCACAGACAGTCTCAATATATCAAAGGACACCAGCACTTAGGCCCATACATCATCAAGTGCACAGGCATCCCTAGGTGCCCCGCAACACAGTCAAGATCCCAGGGAGGCCCATTCCCTTCCATACTCAGAACAGCATCTCCCCTCTCCTCAAATGACCTCTTGCCAACCTGGGATCCTGGTGCGTGGACTCAGGAAAGGCTGTGAGGTCTGGACCATCAGAAGTTCCCCGTCGCCCCTCCAGGTTCTCACAATAGACACCTGGTACCTCCAGACATTTCTTATGCAACAGTTCAGTGACTCCTCTAATCCCAGTTGGTTTCCAGAGAAACTGGAGGGGCACCACCAGGACACAGGGCAAAATAGGGGGTCCAAATAGTAGGTCTTTGGGGGAGGGGTGGAGGAGGAGTGGACAGGGCCAGAAAACCCAAATGCCGCCAATACACAGATGGGCTGCAGAGTTCTGCGACTCTGAGCCATGTATTCTTGCTCAGGGGACCCTTTCCAGACACCTGGCTGGTCTGCACCAGCACGCCACAGACAGGGCCGCCCTGTGCACCAGGACCAAAAGCTCCAAGTGGTCGCCAGAGTCCCCGCTCCAGACTCTGACAGAGCACCCGCGGGCTGCCCCATGCCCCCTCCCGGGCCCCTATCCAGCCCGCAGCAGCCTGGGGACCAAGGGACCCCCAGTGCGAAGGCCCCTGTGCGGGCCTGGGACCCTCCTCCGCAGTCCACCGCCCAGCCAGGCCGGTTCCTGCCTAACCAAACCTCCGTGCCCCTGCGGGATGGACCATGAGCATCCCAAGCACACATGTGAGTCAGACCACCACCCCCGAGCCCCGGAACCTTGGTGGAAGCACGGTGCGGGCGCAGGGACCTCCCCCCACCCCACCCACCAGAAAAAACCTCGCAGTGGCCGCACCTCAGCCTCCAGGTGGGAGGCCCAGCGCCGCAGCCCCTCCGCCTACTTTCCTCAGCGCGGGTTGCAGAGGCCAGCGGAAGCCGCGGGCCCTGACGACTTGGAGGGGACCCTGTCTGCAGATGGTGAGCGCCAGGGGGACCTCGGGGGCACCCAGAGGCCAAACCCTCAGGGAGGGTGGGGGCCGGGGAAAGACGAAGCCCCAGTGTCCGTCCGCGGGCCCAGATTGAAGGAGGGGCCCGGCCATCAGTCCGGCGGCAGACGGAGATGAGGAGCCAGACTGGGGGCCCCTCCGAGAGCCTTTAAGACTCTAGACTGGAAACCCGGGGACTCGGGGTGACTTGCCAGACCTGGGCGCTGGAGGGCGGGGATGGCAGAATATCAGGGAACTCAGGCTGCAGGCCAGGAGCCGCTAGTCCGGAGCGTTAAATCCCCCAGGCGGCGATCTCTAGCGCGGCGGTTGCGGCACAGAGGGCGCGCGCGTGGAGAGGGTGGGGGCGGCAGAGGCAGCGGCAGCAGGAGCAGCTCCATGTCCTCACGTTCTTGGTGCCCGGGCCTCCTGAGGTCCCAGACTCGCCTGTCAGAGAAGAGGAGGGCCCTGGCTGCTCCCCTAAAGTGTCCTGCTGGGGGGACATCGCTTGCATGAAGAAGACTTTCCCGCAAATCCCAGCCCAGGAAGAGGCCGCACAGTCATGTCCGGGGGAAGCTGGCCAAATAGGCGAGGACGCGCGGGTCTAGGCGGCTGTCGCGCTCAGGCTGGGAGCCGGGTTCCGGGTGCTACCGGCGTGCCTCCCATCGGGGCCATGCACCGCCGCTGTGCTTGGCACCATGGGCTGCAGGTCCTGACCGCTTCCTCCAACTGGGGCGCAGCCAGGCTGGGTGTCTTTCTCTGCTTGCAGAGATCTGCTGGGGGACAGGCAGCCGACGGACCTTGCTAGCCTGCGACTCAGGGGCCCGTGTCATGAATGGGAACCTCTAGGGCACCAACGCGCGCCTCTCCCGCTGACCAGCCCAAGAGCACCTGGCTGCGTCCCTGCCCGCCCTCCCAAAAAAACCCCCACAACCCGGACCCCGGGCCCCCACTCAGGAGGTCTTAGGTTGGAGCTGCGCATGGCAGGGTGCCAGGGCTGTGCAAATTGGGAAGCCCCAGGCATCACCTGGCCTCCTGAGCAATCCTGAACATTTGTGTAGCCCTCCTGGACTTCTGCAGCTGCAGGTCAGCAGCCTCTGCACCATTTGCCCCAGTGGTTTCAGCTGTCTGAGGCTGCAAAGACAAGGGCTTTCCAATCCTCAAAGTGCAACTAGGGAAAATGCAGGCAAGAAGGACTCTGAAATATGGCTTAGCCATTGAGAAGGCTATGATATGTGGGAGTGTTTATCGGATATCTGCGCTGAGAGCATGACTTCCATACAGCCCTAATAGTGGGTGCTTTTGTTGTTGTTGCTGTTGTTTGTTTGTTTTTGCCAGAGAGTAATCAGGAAGGGGATTTGGAACCAAACCAGATTGAGTTGAGTGATGTACTTTGCAGAACTGACTGATGGGTGCAGATGATTCCATAGGTGGCCTTCCCCCTTGGAGTCAGGTCTACATGAAGGGTAGATGAGTGACAAAGGACACACCACTCCATGATACTATGTTGTTGAAGGACTTTTGTTTGTTTTGTGATTTTTTTTTTTTTTAATTGAGGTTCCTGTGGGGTTCGGCTGTTATCAAGACAAGCTGTAGAAGAATAGGGCTCTGGCAGACTCGGTTCCCAGCAAGAGATGCTATCCAAACACACACACACACACACACACACACACACACACACACACACACACATACACACATTTACATACAACCCCCACCCCCAGTCACTGGCCATGTTTATTGTGGAAGTAATGGGTAGAAAATGTTCCAGCCCATTTTAAGCCTTGTTCACACATTGTTCAAAACAAACTTACACAGGCTGTAAAAATCTTGGTTTATGTAATGTTTATTATATATAATATATATTATATATAATATATTTAATATATATTTATAAAATATAAAATATATTATATATAAATATATATATAAACATATTTATAAATTATTCCAATATATATGTATGTATATGTGTTCAGATGCAATTTTTCAGGGGTAGCTGTCTTTCTGCAGCTTAGACCCAAGTGTACTGAGAGGACTTTGCACCCACTACAGAGTTTATCAAGGATTGTATACTGCAGATGGCTTTGCAGTTCCTTTCATCTGGGCTGAAATAATGCTATTATGTTTCCTATCATGAATGGACAATCCCAGGTTCCTTACACTGGTTCATTTTTAAAATTTAATTTATACTCATCTCTTTTTAATATTTCATGTGATTAACTTATTATCTTTAATGTTTATTATCTGCCTGTCTTCCAGCGGTCAGAAATATTTTTATTATTGTTGTTTAGAGAAGTGCCTGGCACAATAAATGTTTCTTGATTAAATGAACGAATGAGACACAAAAAGAATATGGGATCGGTTCCAGAAGGACCAACCCTGGATGGTTATTTTGTGCTGAGAGTCTCACGGATTATCAGCTGTTTCTCTTTGAGATGATACATCATGCTCTAATCACATGTGGAAAACTCACTTTCACTTTAGAATTTGTAAGTGCTTTTATTTCAAATTCCATTAGTTTTGATTTGCATAAAATCCATCCCACCCCTCTCCTGTAAGGAGCTTTGAGGGAGAACTCACTTCCTAAGGAACATTGTGTTTGCTCAGATTAATATTATCACCAGAGTAGTATTGGAAAGGACACAGATAAGATCACAGTCACTCCTGGACTTAAAATCTTCCTTGGCTCCTATGTCTATGGGATAAATATCAAATGCTACAGTGTGATAGACAAGACTCTCTACAATCTGATACCTCACTCCCACTCCCTTGTGTTATCATCTGCTCTACTTCAACTCTAGCCCTGTTCTCCCTCACACTGAACTATGTGCACTTCCAGGAATGGCTTGATCTAGCCCATGGTCATGGCTTTGAACCTGCTGTTCTTGTTGCCTAGGAAGTTTCCCTTCTATATATTTCAACCTGTTGTTTTACATGGATTCCTCTAGGGCCTGCTGCATAGCAAATACCTGGTATGCATTTGTTGAGGAAAGAAATCTTTAAGGCTTATATCTATAAGTACCTCAAGAAACTCTTTCTGTCTTTCTTTTTACCTAGCTTCCACCACACACCAACCACACACACAAGGTTAAGTGCACCTTCTGTATTAGTAACAAAATTGATTGAGTCGCTTTATGCCAGGTACTAATCTAAGCATTTTACCCATTTTAATTCATTTAAATCTTAACTACAAGCTAGAGTCCCTTACACCCCATTTTAACCATGGGAAAACCCAAGTCACAATGATGTTAGATAACTTGTTCCAACAGCTGGTAAGTAGTGAAGCCAAAGTTGGAACCTGGTAGTCTGTTCCAGAATAAGTGCTCTTAACCCCTTGTCCATCCTGCCTCTCCTGTGTGCTTCCTTCTCCTTACAGCACACATTAAACTAGGCTGTTACCATCTGGTTGACTTGACTTTAAGCTCCTTGAAATTAAAGGTTATATTTTGTCTTCTCTCTCTCTCTCTCTCTCTCTCTCTCTCTCTCTCTCCCTCCCTCTCCCTCCCTCCCTCCCTCCCTCCCTATTTTGTGACAAGCACAGAGTTAGACTCTCAATGATCCACCCCCAATGACTTAGCTTTGAATGAATGAGTGAAGTAGTAAAAATAACCATTTTCATTCTCTATACAGGTTAATGAAGATGCTCTGATGTGGGAGAATTATTGGTAGACTAGTCCTCTCATTCCTTAGAAAGTGAAAGCATTTTCCCTGCACTGGGAATCTTAGCTTGTAGAAAATGTGAAGCCAGAAAGCAATACTGATAACAAAGGCAATTGGAGGCGTGTGATGACCACGTCTGACACAAGCAGGATGCATCCAGAATATTTTGAAATAAACTGTAAAGTAAAGTACTAAGAATAGCGGAGATTAACAGCTGGGAAACACCAACACCAGACCTTTAATAGGAACTCCTCTAAGAATGAAACCAAAATGTTTGGCCAACCATCCAAACATGATTAGAAGTTTGGAACTTTCTGCCCCATCCCCCATCCTCCAAGGAAGAAAGAAGAGCTGGAGATTAAGTTAATAAATCAATCATAACTATGTGAAAAGCCTCCATGAAAGTACCTAAACTAAGAACTTCTAGGTTGGAGACTACATTCACATGCTGGGATGTTGGCTCACCCCAACATCAAGGGGGACAGAAGTCCCTGTGCTTGAGATGCTCCCAGACCTTGCCCTACTACCTCTTTATCTTGCTGTTCATCTGTATCTTTTTTCATATCCTTTATAATAAAACAATGGACATAAGTCTTTCCCTGAGTTCTTGGAGTCTTTACAGCAAATTATGGTACATAAGGAGGGTGTTGTAGAACTCCCAATTCATAAGTGGTTGATCAGAAGTATAGGCAACAACCTAAACCTTGTGACCGGCGTCTGGTGTCATGGGACATCTTGTAGAACTGAGCCCTTAACTTCTGGGGTCTACAGCTAGTTAGTAGAGTCTCCAGCTAGTTAGCCTCATAATTGAATTGCAAGAAAAAGAATTAGTATCCAGAGAGTTGAAGAATTAGTTGGTTTGGGGGAGGGAAACTTACACATGCAGTGTCAGAGTGCTATGAGTGAAGGAAAATGATTTTTCCTTTAGGTAGAGAGACGTTCCCAAGGATTTATAAGTAGGAAGAAGGGGCAGTGCTTGTCTGATTGCATCTTCCTTCTCTAAGAATTACAAAGCAATCCACAATAAGAAAGTTATCAAAGGTCACACAGTTAATCAGTGGTTAAGAAAAGACTTGAAAGTAAATCTGATTGCGGAATTCAAGTGCTAAGTATTGTACCTTGACTCAGGAAAGGCAACTGTTTGTCTTACAGAAATCCGATCAACTGAATATTCATCTCCTTCATATTTTTGCTCTACTGCTCGGCATATTGTTTTGTGATTGACTTACTTATCATGTGTCTTTTATTTTTATAAGATTGTATTTATTATTTGACAGAGAGAGAGAGAGGGAGAGATCACAAGTAGGCAGAGAGGCAGGCAGGGGTGGGGGGAGCAGGCTCCCTTCGGAGTAGAAAGCCCTATGTGGGGCTCCATCCAAGGACCCTTAGATCATGGCCTCAGCCTAAGGCAGAGGCTTAATCCACTGAGCCACCATGGTGCCCCTATCTTGTGTTTTTTAAAGTAGATCTCAGTGCCCTCTAGGGCAAGCAATGTGCCTGTCAGAGTCCATTATTTGGCAAATGAAGTCAAGATAGGGAGCGACAGGGGGAGGGTATATGGAAAGGAATAAAGAAATCTGGGTAAGAAGAGAAAGAGATGAGGATGCCTGAGTGGCTTAGTCAGTTGAGTGACTGCCTTCTCCTTGATCATGGAGTCCCAAGATTCCCATCTGGTTCTCTGCTCAGTGGGGAGTCTGCTTCTCTCTTTGGCCCTCCCCCTTCTGGTGCTCTCTCTCATTCTCTCTTAGGTAGATTAATGGAGTCAAAAATTTAAAAAAAAAGAGGTGAAGATGGATAATGTATACAAACAAATACCTGGTCCTGATTCTGCCATATATACTGGCTTGTACCTGGGGAGCTATAGACAATCAGGCATAAAACCTCCATGTGCCCTTGTTCAGTTTCCGTGGGAAATGTCTTCAAATAATACAAATATGATTTATTAAAAAATTGTTTAAAAGTTGTTGAGGCTAATAAGTGATGAGTAAAATCTACTTATTTCTCTCTGCCCTGAGAGCACCAGAGTGATTATGCAAAGTCAGATATCCACCAGAACTTGAAAACATTAGAAAAACACAGAATAAGGTGGTTTCCATCTTTAAAGATTGGTCAACCTCCAAGGGATGAGTTTGGCAAACCTCAGGTTGCAGGAATGGGGATGATTCTTCTTTGCTTAACTAATACCTAATGCCTAATACCATCAAACCTTATCTGAATAATCAATTATTTTAAAGAACAACAAAAGGAATATTGTTTTACATGACATAAAAATTCTATAACTATTAAAAAAATCAGCTTCATCATCCCAAGTGTCCACTGATGAATGAATGGTTGAAGAAAATTTAGTGCATACACACACACACACAGTGGACTATAAGTCAGCCATAAAAAGAGAATGAGGGGCACCTGGGCAGCTCATACAGTTAAGCATCTGACTCTCAATATCAGCTCAGGGCATGATTTCAGGGTCCTAGCATCAAGCCCTGTGCTGGGCTCCTTGCTCAGCAAGAAGTCTGGTGGAGATTACTGCCTCCATCTCCTTCTGACCCTCCCTGCTGTGCTCACTCAATCTCTCTGTCTCTCTCACTCTCTCTAAAACAAATAAACCTTGGGCACCTGGGTGGCTCAGTGGGTTAAAGCCTCTACCTTCAGCTCAGGTCATGATCTCAGGGTTCTGGGATGGAGCCCCACATCAGGCTCTCTGCTCAGCAGGGAGCCTGCTTCCCTTCCTCTCTCTCTTCCTGCCTCTGCCTACTTGTGATCTCTGTCAAATAAAGAAATAAAATCTTAAAAAAATTTAAAATAAATAAATAAAATAAAATAATCCTTTAAAAAATGAGATTTTGCCATTGTGATGATGTGGAAGGAGCTAGAAGTTATTATGCTAAGTGAAATAAGGCAGAGAAAGACAAATCACTTGATATATTTTTTTTTTCTAAAAAACAAAGCAAATGTACCAAAAAAAAAAAAAAAACACAGAAACAGACCTATAAATACAGAGAACAAAGTGATTGAACCAGGGAAGGGGAGTAGTGGCATGGACAATATGGGTGAAGGAAATGGGAGATACAGGCTTCCAGTTACAGAATGAGTAAGTCACTGGGATGAAAGATAAACACAGAGCATAGTCAGTGATACTATAACAGCATTGTATGGTGACAGATGGCAGCTAGCCTTGTGGTGAACATAGCATCACAATTAGAGTGTTCGAATCATAATATCGTATGCCTAAAACAAAGGCAACACTGTGTGTCTACTATACTTCAATTAAAACATTAGCTTCGGTCAAGATGGCGGGGAAGTAGGAGGAGGCACCGTTTCAACCTGTACTCTAAAGTGAGCTGATTACCTACCAAAGAACTCCGACTACCCATGAAATCAGTCTGAGATCAGAATTATAAACGTCTGGATCTCTACAGGAGCAGAAGACGCCAGGTAAAGCAGACTGGAAGCTTTGGACTGATATCGGAAGATAAAAAAAGAGAGGGAGGCAG
This sequence comes from Meles meles, assembly GCF_922984935.1. Lineage (NCBI taxonomy): Eukaryota > Metazoa > Chordata > Mammalia > Carnivora > Mustelidae > Meles > Meles meles. The sequence continues at coordinate 8,058,746 of NC_060068.1, forward strand.
CCACCAGAGGTGACCAATTGGAAAGTAATACCCCAACACAAGAGAGCTCTGCGTCTGGGGACCAGCATTAACTTGGAGTCTGGTTGAAAGCACGCAAAAAACAAAGAGCAAATGATCGCGTGGGGGTAATAGTGGGAACCTGGGCGGTTAGGGTCAGGGACCTAAGTCCCAGGACCTAGGACAGCCTCCCCTGGCGCTGAGCCAGAGAGAGTGTGGCGGAGAAATCAGGTCTCCATCCCTGAGCCCCCAGTGCACCTGAACACCAGCGCTCCGGAGAACAAGTGGGGTCTGGCTCCCGTGAGGGGCTGGGAGCCTGACCAGATGGCAATCCTGAAATGCGCGCATCCCACACCCTCCCTTGGGATAGGTGCTCATAGGCGCTAGCCTGGAGCTCTGGCATCCAGAAAAAACAGACATTCCCAGCCCGGGACAGCGGGAAAATCTCAGTGTGCGATCTCTGCTCGGAACCTCTCTGGCGGCCTGGAGCTGCCTACACAGCCACTGCTGCCCTGGTTTTGGGTACAATGAGGAGCTCCTGCATCCCCAGGGACAGTGACTCAGAACTGACTCTGCCAGCAGCTTTTGCAAAACATTCTGAGGCTTCTCTCTGAGAGGGAGGTCGGGGTGCAGCTTGCTGTCCTCTAAACCTCCAAAAACCATCAAAAGCTGTCAAGGTGAGAGAAAGCAGATGAAAGAACATAAAAACCCCCAGAGAACAAAAGGCTGAAAAAAAACCAGTTTCCTCAGAGCTCACCCCCTTGAGGGGAGCAGGAGGACCTAACTCAGGGAACATCATTGTCTGAAAACCCATGTGGCAAGCCCCTCCCCCAAAAAACCAACCAGGAAAGAAGAAAAAAAAAAAAAAGACTACAAGAGAACAACCACCACTACTTCATAAATACAACTTTTGTTTTTAACTCTTTACCAATATTCTGGTTCTTTTTTTTTTTTATATACATACAGAAAATTTTTTTTATATTTTTTTTCCATTTTATTTATTTTTTCAGTGTAACAGTATTCATTCTTTTTGCACAACACCCAGTGCTCCATGCAAAACGTGCCCTCCCCATTACCCACCACCTGTTCCCCCAACCTCCCACCCCTGACCCTTCAAAACCCTCAGGTTGCCCCAACCTCCCACCCCTGACCCTTCAAAACCCTCAGGTTGTTTTTCAGAGTACATAGTCTCTTATAGTTCGCCTCCCTTCCCCAATGTCCATAGCCCGCTCCCCCTCTCCCAATCCCACCTCCCCCCAGCAACCCCCAGTTTGTTTTGTGAGATTAAGAGTCATTTATGGTTTGTCTCCCTCCCAATCCCATCTTGTTTCAATTTTTTAACCTATTTACCACCACACTGAGATGTCCAGTACATCAAATTCTTTAATAACCTTCTAACCTGAACTTTTGGATACATACACCCATGTTCCTACCTTTAATTGTGGATTTGTTCTGCCAGTCTTTTGGTCATTTTCTGAATATTTACACTGAGATGAGTGTTATCTAGTTTTCTCCAGGGGACAAGGTGACCTTAGGGTCCTCACTGCACCATCTTCCCCCAAGGTACTTTTTTACTAGTTACTTCTTTAAAGTGCTCACTATGGCAACTGCCTGACCTCCACTAGATGTATAGATGTATGGATATTTTTGTTCATTCTTGATTCTGTTCCATTGTTCTAAAGCTCTGTCTTTATGCCACTACCACAAAGTCAGACATCATGACTTTGTTGTAAATGAGGAAATGTAAGTCCACTAAATTTGGTCTCTCTCTCTCTCTCTTTTTTTTTTTTTTTTTTTTTTAAGACTGTTTAGGCTAAGTTCATCTTTGATCTCCTGGTTGATCCAAACATTCTTAAGCAAGGTGGTCTTTAGCTTCCAGGTGTTTGAGTTACTTCTGAAATTTTCCTTGTGATTGAGTTCCAGTTTCAAAGCATTGTAATCTGAGAATATGCAGGGAATAATGTCAGTCTTTTGGTATTGGTTGAGTCCTGCTTTGTGACCCAGTATGTGGTCTATTCTGGAGAAGGTTCCATGTGCACTTGAGAAGAATGAGTATTCTGTTTTTTTAGGGTGGAATGTTCTATATATGTCTATGAGGTCCATCTGGCCCAATGTTTCATTCAATGCTCTTATTTATTAATTTTCTCCTTCGATGATCTGTCTATTACTGAGAGAGGCATATTAAGATCTCCTACTATCAATGTATTCATACCAATTTGACTCTTTATCTTGATTAATAGTTTTCTTATGTAATTGGCTGCTCCCATATTGGGGGTGTAGATATTTACAATTGTTAATTGTAAAAGATGTCAAATCATCTTGGTGGATAGTCACTTTAAGAATTATGTAGTGTCCTTCTGTATCTCTGACTACGGTCTTTAATTTAAAGTCAAATTTATCTGATATTAGAATTACTACCCCGGCCTTCTTTTGAGGCCCATTGGCATGAAAGATGCTTCTCCATCCCTTCACTTTCAGTCTGGGTGTATCCTTAGGTTCAAAATGGGTCATTTCTAGGCAACATATGGATGGGTCCTGTCGTTTTATCCAATCTGCAACCCTGTGTCATTTTATGGGCACATTTAGGCCATTCACATTGAGAGTGATTATTGATAGATACGTTTTGATTGACATCGTGTTAACTTTGAAGTCTTTCTGTCTGTAGATTGTTTCTATATTTCTGTTCAATGATATTCCTAGGATTTTTTCTCTTTTATAGAATCCCCCTTAGTATTTCCTGCAGTGTCAGCTTGGTGGTTGCATAGTCTTTTAAGCCTTGCCGGTCTTGGAAACTCTTTCTCTCTCCATCCATTTTGAATGTCAGTCTTGCTGGATTAAGTATTCTTGGCTGCATGTTCTTCTCATTTAGTACTCTGAATATATTTTGCCAGCCCTTCCTGGCTTACCAGGTCTCTGTGGACAGGTCTGACATTATTCTAATGGGCTTTCCTCTGTATGTCAGGAGCTTCTTTGTCCTAGCTGCTTTTAAGAGGGTCTGTCTAGAATCATAATTACTCATTTTAATTATAAAGTGTCACGAGGACTTTTGAGAATCTAAAACCTTGGGGGAAACCTGTCTGCCGCTAGTACATGAATGTTCCAATAATTCTGACGTTGGAACGTTTCATGGCATCATTTATTTCCATGATTCTGTTTCTCTGGCTTCTGAGCTGTTTGTTCCAGGCTTCCTCTTGATCCTTTCTCTCTATCTGTTTGTCCTCCAGATCACAAATTCTATCTTCTATCTCAGTTTCCCTAGCTTTTAGAGAATTTATATTAGATTGGAATCCATTGAGAGCATTTTGAACATCATCCCTGGTGGCTTTCAGTTCTGCCCTAACATTGTGAACATCATCCCTGGTGGCTTTCAGTTCTGCCCTAATCAATTCCGTTTGGTCATCCATGGCTTTCTCCAACCTAGCTATTGCCTGAATAACTGTTAGCCTGAATTCCTTTTCTGACATATTGTCTATGTCGATAGCCATTAGCTCTGTTGCATAAGGTCCATCCTCTGTATTTTTCTTCTGTTGGGCATTCCTCCTCCTAGTCATTTTGGTAAGAGATGAATGAACAGATGCCGCTAGATGTATTGATTGTGGTGCAGTCAAGGTGCACCCTGGAACCTTCTGTGCAATCAGGGTTCCCCACCCAAATGAGAGAAAAAAGAAAAGAAAAAGAAATAGAGCAGAAGAAAAAAAAAAAAGAAAAGAAAAAAAAGGGGGAAAAAGAGAGAGAGAGACAGGAAAAAAGGGAAGATAAAAGAGAAGGCTCAGCCCAAATGGGCCCCATGGTAAGATTTATATGACAAGAGAAAATTATATATATATATATATATATATATATATATATATATATGCAAAAAAAATGAAGAAACTCATCAGAAAGAATCCCAAGTATAAGATTTATATACTATCAGGACAAACACAAATACACAGAAACACAGGTAGAAGGAAAAGTTTGGAAAGTGGTTATAAATTCTCAGTGTGGGCGAGGAAGGTTACTTTGATTCTTCCTGTATATATCTTGATGTTTTTGTTAAGGGACTCAGCTTTCCTAAGATACAGGGAGATTAAAAATTGGTTTGTCTCTAGGGTAGCATTGATTGGGGAAAGGGGATTACCTTGAAGTTTAACTCTATATGTATATTAGAAAATAAAAATTAAAAAAGAAGAAACCTGACTAAACTAAGATAAAATTTTAAAAAATTAAAAAAATAGAAAAGCAAAAGAAAAACACGGGTGTATGTATCTAAAAGTTCAGTTTAGAAGGTTATTAAGGAATTTGATGTACTGGACATCTCAGTGTGATGGTAAATAGGTTAAAAATTATCTGTTTGTATATAAAATAAAAAAAAGAACCAGAATGTTGGTAAAGAGTTAAAATTAAAAGTTGTATTTATGAAGTAGTGGTGGTTGTTCTCTTGTAGTCTTCTTCTTCTTCTTCTTCTTTTTTTTTTTTCTTCCGTGCTGGTTGGTTTTCTGGGGGAGGGTCCTGCCACGTGTGTTTTCATACTATGATGTTCCCTGAGTTAGGTCCTCCCACCCCCCTCAAGGGGGTGGGCTCTGAGGAAACCATTTTTTTCATGCTTTTGTTCTCTAGAGGTTTTTATGTTCTTTCATCTGTTTTCTCTTGCTTTGACAGCTTTTGATGGTTTTTGGAGGTTTAGAGGAGAGCAAACTGCACCCCGACCTCCCTCTCAGAGAGAAGCCTCAGAATGCTCTGCAGAGCTGCTGGCAGAGTAGGTTCTGACTCACGGTCCCTGGGGATGCAGGATCTCCTCATGGTACCCAATACCAGGGCAGCGTCGGCTGTCTGGGCAGCTCCAGACTGCCAGAGAGGTTCCAAGCATCAATCGCATACTGAGATTTTCCCGCTGGCCCGGGCTAGGAATGTCTGTTTTTTCTGGATGCCAGACCTCCAGGCTAGCACCTTTGAGCACCTCTCCCAGGGGAGGATGTGGGAGGCATGCATTTCAGGATTGCTGTCTGGCCAGGCTCCCAGCTCCTCATGGGAGCCGGACTCCAGGCCTTCATGGACACGGAGCTGGTTGCTCAGGCCAGCTGGCAGGTCAGGGACAAAGACCTGGTTTCTCTGCTGCACTCTCTCTGGCTCAGTGCCAGGGGAGGTTGTCCTGGGTCCAGGGACTTAAGCCCCTGTTCCTAACCGCCCAGAATCCCACTATTTCCCCCCACGGTCCTTTGCTCGCTCTTCCTTTCTTTCTTTCTTTCTTTCTTTCTTTCTTTCTTTCTTTCTTTCTTTCTTTCTTGGGCTTTCACCCAGGCTCCAAGTTAATGCTGGTCCCCAGATGCAGGGCACTCTCGTATTGGGGTATTACTTTCCAATCGGTCACCTCTGGTGGCCCCCTCCCCCTTTTGTTTATCTTCCGATATCAGTCCAACGTTCCCACTCTGCTTTACCTGCCACTGGCGTCTTCTGCTCCTGCAGAGATCCAGACGTGTATAATTCTGATCTCAGGCTGATTTTGTGGGTGATCAGAGTTATTTGGTTGATAATCAGCTCACTTTAGGGTACAGGTTGAAACGGCGCCTCCTCCTACTTCCCTGCCATCTTGACTCCACCCAATGCTTTTCTGTTATTAATTGCTATTTTAATTCTCCTGTTATTGGATAACATACTCTGTATGATTTCTTCAAATTACTAGGATTCTGAATATGTAGATCGATCAGGGTAGAACTCATATTTTAATCATTCGGAATCTTCCAACTCAACATGAACAAAATGAACGTCTCATTTATTTAGGTCTTCTTTATTTTTCCTCAGCGGCATTTTATCTTTTTTGGTGTACTCATATTTTACATATTTTATCATATTTACCCTAAGCATTTCATATTAACTGCTATTTGTAAACAGAGTTTTTTTTTAAGAGTTTGTTGCTTGTATGCAGAAATACAGCTGGTTGTTGTTCTTTGTATGTTTTGTATCCTGTACCTTTGAAAAACTCACTTATTACTGTTAGTAGTTTTTTTTTTTTGCTTGTTCTATTGAACTTTCCACATAGATGATCATTTGTCTATAAACAAGGATAGTTCTACTTCTTCGTTCCAATCTAGATTCCCTTTATTTCCCATTTTGTCCTGATTTCTCTGGCTGAAGTCTAAATATATTGTGGAAAAGAAGTGGTGATGATAAACATCATTCTCCTACACTTGCTATTAAGAGGACAGGGGAATTTCCCTTCTATTCCTCGCCTGCTGAATTTATCACGAATACTGAATTTTGTCAATTTTTTCTATTGTCAATTGAAATAACCATATGATTTTTTTATTATCAATTTGTTAATATGTAAATTCTGTTCATTGGTTTTAGAATGTTAAAGCAACCTGCATTCTTGAGATCAACCCTACTCTGTCATGATGTAACTTCCTTTTTCATGTATTGTTGAATTCAATTTGCCAAAGAGTATTTTCAGAATTTTGGCATCTGTATTCCTGAGGGATACTGGTCTGTAATTTTCTTTTCTTATAATGTCTTTGTCTGCCTCTGGTAATCAGATTAATACCAGCTTCTATGAATGAGTTTCTGTGTCTTCCCTTTAGGTTTATGGAGCAGGTTATGTAGGGTTAGGTTGTTTGTTTGTTTGTTTTTCCTATCGTCCTTTCTTCCTTTTTTCTTTTCCTATCCTTTCCTTTCCCTTCATTCCTTCCTTCTTTACTTCTTGTTTTAGAATTCAGCTGTGATTGCTGTATGGGATTTGAGTTTTATTTTGGGGGAAGGCTTTAACTATATACTCAATGTCCCTTATAGGACTATTCAGGTTATTTGTTTGTTTTTGAGTAAACTGTGATAGATTGCATAGGTTATGGATTTTTTTCAATGTCCTCAACATTGTCAAATTTATAGCCATATAATTATTCATAATAATTCCTTATTGTCCTGTTAATATCTATAGAATTTGTAGCCATATTTTGTCACAAATTTTGATAGTAGTAATTCTATTATTAGTATATTATATAGCAGTAGTGTTAGCATCTTTTTTTTTTTAATGGTTGGCCAATCTACCAAAGGTTTAATAGTTTTATTTTTTTAATATTTCATTTCATTTATTTATTTGAGAGAGAGAGAGAGACAGCATGAGCATGGTGGAGGGGCAGAAGGAAGAGAAGCAGACTCCTTACTGTCCAGGGAGCCTGACTCAGGGCTTGATCACAAAACCCACACATCATGACCTGAGCCAAAGGCAGACACTCAGGATCCCAAAAGATTGAGATTATTCCCTCCAAATTATCAGAGCACAATGCTTTGAAACTGGAACTCAACCACAAGAAAATTAATGGAAACTAATGAGAATGCAGACACATTGTTCTAAACCCATGCGATACAGCAAAGGCAGTCCTTAGTCCTAAGTCCAAAAGGGGAAATATATAGCCACCCAAGCCTCACTCAAAAGAAAAAAAAAAGTGAAAAACCCCAAATACACCAAATCTCTTTATACCTTAAAGAACTAGAAAATCAACCACAAATTAAGTCAAACCCACCTGTTGCCAGCTTTTTCCTGTGTGCCCCTTTGGTTGGTGCGGTGTGTGGCCAGGCCACACACTCTCTTCTTCTTTTCAAGGACCACATGGGGAAGCCCATCTGCTCCCGTTCCTTCCAGAGTACCTCTCTGTTCTCATTCTTCTCTCCCCTGAGCTCTAGAGCTTGTGTATCTTAACAGAGATGAGATGGCTCCATCTGACATCTCACTCGTTCAACAAGTACTTTATTGGAACTTCTTATGTGCTGGTGGGGAAGAGCTATGGAATGCCCCTGAAAGTATTCTTTATTTTTTAAGTTTTGGGGGTTCAATTTAGTGATGCATCAGTTGGATATAATATGTGGTGCTCATTTCATCAAATGCCATCCATGATGCCCACAATTCAGTCACCCCATGTCCCAGCTTACCTCTTCTCCAGCAACCCTCAGTTTGTTCCCTAATGTTGAGTCTCTTATGGTTGGCCTCCCTCTCTATATGCATCTTTTTTTTTCTCCCTCTCCCCTATATTCATTGGTTTTGTTTCTTACAATATGCTTATGATGGAAATCATATGGCATTTGGCTTTCTGTGACTGACTTCTTTCCCTTAGCGTTAATACCCTCTGGTTCCATCCTCCTTCTTACAAATGACAAGGTGTCAATCTTTTGGTGACTGAGTAATATAACAAGGTATCTAGGTACCACCTCTTCATTATCCAGACTTGAAAAAGTTCTGCTTTTGCACCCAGCTGTTTATATTATTTTGTGGTATCTTCCTGAAACAGACTGCCCTCCCCTCCTTGGTATCGTCAGCTCTACTACACCTGATTCAAATCTCCATCCTCCTGCCTTCCCAATGGCGGTCATGTTTCTACTTGTATACTTTCAGAAAGTATATGATCACACCTTTGATTGATTTCTTGAGTGTACAGAATGATTTGAAAAGTATGAACTTGTATTTGAGGGAGGAGAGCAATGTAATTCTTCCCCCCAGAATTTCCTGATTGGCTGCTCGACATGAAGACTATGAACCCAGTGACAGGGTGTATTTTGTTGCCCCCCTTCTATGAGAGCTAATGGCCACTATGATATGGGCAAGCAGGTACTTCCTGGTGACACCACTTCATCTGCTCCAGGTTGACGTTTATTGTGGGAAGATGTCCTACACGTAATGCCTACCATTTTTTCCACGTATTATTTAAGCTTTGATGGACAAGCTGAGAGTAGCATTTTCTATGGACATGTGGTCTGACTTAAGTACAACTGTGACCTTTCATGGTGTCTAATGCTCCATATCTTTATTAATATCCACCTTAGTGTTCTAATTAATGGTGCCTCTGTGTGGCAGATTAACCTTTGTAGTGTTTGAATCTTTCAGCCTCACTATGCCCATCAGTCTAAATATAACTCAAATATTAATTTTTCCTCTTGAAGGACGTTTTGCCTCTTTTCCTTTTAAAACATGGTTTCCATGTGATGATATCAGTCAGGGGTGTCACTGAGAAAGCCATCAGTAATTGGCCAGCTGACCTGCCTGGTGATTGGTCACCAGTATGAGGCCAATCTGAGAAATCCCAGGTGATTGGCCAGCACACATTGGTGACACCACATGGTGGTGACATCACATGAAGAAGGCATTGTGATGTCCCAGGGCAGTTATAAAAGCTTGGCAACAGCCCAGGCTGCAGTGAGAAGAGAGATGGTGGTTCACTCACAGCTCTTCCTGCTGCTCTTCCTCGACTTCTATGTCCTGTTCCCTGTCCCTGCCCATGGCAAGCCCCCTGCCCACTCCACCTGCCCCGGGCCTCTCTCCAATATGCTACACACCACCTTCATGTTAGCACCTACTTTTGTGCCCCTCTGTGGTCCGGATAGTCCCCGAACCCGTACACGCTGACTCGCTGACCCATTTCGCACTCGCAGGCTGGCCCAGGCCCTCAGGGAGACATTCTCATTTGGCACGTGGGAGTGGGACACTGTCTACCGGAGTACCATGGATTCTCAGCCAGCTGGGCCCCACACCTCTCGGGTCACAGGCGTGTTCAGTACAGGAAAGCTGGTTCCACATCCTGAGGGAACACTGGACACACTACTACTCTGGAGCCCTCCAACCTGGCCCAGCACAGGGCACATGAATGCTCTGAACATCCAGCCGACCCAGATGTGCACAGTGTGTGGAATGTCTGGAGACACCAGGCAGAGAGGGAATTTTACAAAACAAGTAGGTACTGGGAAAAGGAATCACCACATCTCTGTATGCAGTGTTAGTCATTGCAACAGTGACCCTCCATCCATGGACTGTCTGAAACAAATCAGTGGACAAAATAATTCCCCAGAAACCTGGCTAACCTGGAGCCTACAGACCATCAATCCTCAAACACAGCCTAAGAAAGAGAAAGTCAGGCCTCAGAACAGAGCACCTGCCAAGATCCCAGAGACTGGGAGGCTTCTGATCCCATTTGAAACTGGGCCGATGAGTCACACAGACACTTGGTGGACAAGGAGCCTCCATACCTCAAGTGGGCCAGCCCAATGTAGCACAAGGCAAGTAAGCCCCGAGAACAGGTTTGCCAAGAGCCATGAAACCATGATTCCTGCATCCCAGCACTGTATCGGGAAAGCGACTCCACTCAACAGAAGCATGACCATGGGCCTTTGTACCCAGTGTACAAAAAATCAGCTCTCCCCTAGGCCAAGCAGGCACCTGGACAGCCCACTGACCAGGTGCTCTTGGACCAGGAGACCAACAACTGAGCTGACTGACAAGCTAAGTAGGCACCTTGTCAGTGGGCTCCCCATGTACGCTTGGCCCTGGACCGCAACAACTCAGCTCTTTGCTTGGTCAAGCAAGCACCATGACCGTGGGTTCACTATGTGCCCATCGACTTGGAGAGCCACAGCTCAGCAGTCTGATAGACTGAGGAGACACCTTGACACTGAGCTCAACATGTGTTCTTTGTCCTTGAGACCAACAAATCAGCTCTTTGTATGGCCACAGAGGCAACTTGACAGCAGGCTCACCATGTGCCCATGGACCTGGAGACCAACAAGTGAGCTGTCTGGTAAGCCCAGCAGGCACCTTGAGAGTGGGATCACCATGGGACCTTGGATACTGAGCCCAAGAAAAGAGCTCTCGGGTAGGCCAAGCAGACAACTGGACTTGAGGCTCACCGTGTGCCCTTGGATCTGGCAACCAACAACACCTCTCATTGCTTGGACAAGCAGGCACCATGACAATGGGCTCACCATGTGCCCTTGGACCTGGAGACCAACAACACATCTCATTGCTTGGCCAAGCAGGCACCAGGACAGTGGGCTCACCATGTGCCCTTGGACCTGGAGACCAACAATGCAGCTCCATGATAAGCCAAGCAGGCTACTTCAAAGCTGGATCACCATGGGCCCATGGACCTGGAAACCACAACATCAGGTCTCTACTAGGCCAAGCATGCACCTGGACAGCTGGCTCACTATGTGCCCATGGACATGGAGACCAACAAGTGAGGTATCTGGTAAGCCCAGCAGGCAACTTGAGAGTGGGCTCACCATGGGCCCTTGGATACTGAGCCCAAGAAAAGAGCTCTCGGTTAGGCCAAGCAGACAACTGGACTTGATGCTCACCATGTGCCCTTGGACTTGGCAGCCAACAACGCCTCTCATTGCTTGGCCAAGCAGGCACCAAGACAATGTGCTCACCATGTGCCCTTGGACCTGGAGACCAGCAATGCAGCTCCATGATAAGCCAAGTAGGCTACTTCAAAGCTAGATCACCATGGGCCCATGGACCTGGAAACCACAACATCACGTCTCTACTAGGCCAAGCATGCACCTGGACATCTGACTCACTATGTGCTCATGGACATGGAGACCAACAATTGAGGTATCTGGTAAGCCCAGCAGGCACCTTGAGAGTCGGCTCACCATGAGTCCTTGGATACTGAGCCCAAGAAAAGAGCTCATGGCTAGACCAAGCAGACAACTGGACTTGAGGCTCACCATGTGTCCTTGGACCTGGCAACCAACAACGCCTCTCATTGCTTGGCCAAGCAGGCACCATGACAATGGGCTCACCATGTGCCCTTGGACCTGTCAACCAACTACACATCTCATTGCTTGGCCAAGCAGGCACCAGGACAGTGGGCTCACCATGTGCCCTTGGACCTGGAGACCAACAATACAGCTCCATGATAAGCCAAGCAGGCTACTTCAAAGCTGGATCACCATGGGCCCATGGACCTGGAAACCACAACACCAGGTCTCTACTAGGCCAAGCATGCACCTGGACAGCTGGCTCACTATGTGCCCATGGACATGGAGACCAACAAGTGAGCTGTCTGGTAAGCCCAGCAGGCACCTTGAGAGTGGGCTCACCATGGGCCCTTGGATACTGAGCCGAAAAGAGCTCTCGGCTAGGCCAAGCAGACAACTGGACTTGAGGCTCACCATGTGTCCTTGGACCTGGCAACCAACAATGCCTCTCATTGCTTGGCCAAACAGGCACCAGGACAGTGGGCTCACCATGTGCCCTTGGACCTGGAGACCAACAATGCAGCTCCATGATAAGCCAAGTAGGCTACTTCAAAGCTGGACCACCATGGGCCCATGGACCTGGAAACCACAACATCAGGTCTCTACTAGGCCAAGCATGCACCTGGACAGCTGGCTCACTATGTACCCATGGACATGGAGACCAACAAAGGACCTCTGGGCTAAGCCAAGCAGACCCCTAGACATGTGGCTGACCATGTGCCCTAGAACCCTGAGACCAACAACTCAGCTCTTTGCCTGGCCAAGGGGGCACCTTGACAAAAGGTTTACCGAGTGCCCTTGGACCTGGAGACCAAAAATGGAGCTGTCTGGTGGCTTATGCAGGCACCGGGATAGTGGGCTAAATGCGTTCCCTTGGACCTTGAGCCAAAGCAATGAGATCTGGGCTAGGACAAGCAGACACCTAGATAGGAGGCTCACCCTGTACCCCTGGACTGGGAGACCAGCAACTCAGCTCTTGGCTTGGCCAAGTGGCCACCTTGGCAACAGGCTTCCCATGTGTCCTTGGACCTGGAAAACAAGAACTGTGCTGTCTAATGGGATAAGAAGGCATTTTGACTGTCATTATGCCTGGTGCCCTTCAACCTGGAGAGCGACAATCCACCTCTGTGACCAGCCAAGGAGGCAGCTTTACAGCTGGCTCACCATGGGCCCATGGACATGGAAACCACAAAATCAGGTCTGTACGAGGCCAAGAAGGCACCTGGACAGCAGGCTCACCACGTGCCCTTGGACCTGGAGACCAACAAAAGAGTTCTGCACGAGGTCAAGAACGCACCAGGACAGCGAGTTCAGCATGTTTCCATGGACACAGATCTTTCCTTCTCCCCAGAGGACAGGGCACTCAAACACTGGGCTTTCCAGCTGGCGGCAGATTAGGAGACCTGCAAACCTGATCAGCATTTCGCCGATTTGTCCAATGCAGCCATGGAGACCTGGGAGCCTCCAAACCATGAGCCCTCCATCCCAGGACAGCACGGGACTAAGAAGCCACTGGCACACCAACTTGACCCCAAATCTACGACTGCATGCTTTTCACCTCTGCAGGGAAGGGAGCATTCGAGTCTCTTCTCACTTTCAATGTACTTCAGCCTAAGGTCCTTGTGGCCTGCTATCTCTGCATTATTCATTTTGTGGGGAGGTCTCCTCCTGATGAGAAAACTATGCCATGCCGTAGAAGGTGAATCAGGCCAGTGGTTTCAACACTTTGTTTTCGAATTCATGGCAGGAAATGAAGAGGGGCAATGGGAGGAAGTAGTGCAGGAGACCCAGGCACTGAACTATGTGGAGTCATTGGCAGAAATCCTCCAGTTGAAGGAGCAGTGTTCCATCCTCAAGGGAGAAGTGCAGGCCTTAAGGCAAGAAGCCAAGCAGTGCACTGAGACGCTGGCCCAGCTCCATGAGGTGGAGAGCTTCTTTATTCAAATGAAGGTCTTCCTCGATGTTTCTGCCTTACGCGCAGTGCCCAAGGGTTAGTGTTTGTGCACCTACCCACTATGGCATTGAAGGGGAGTTGGAAAATAGGTGTTCGTCTCCCCAATTGATGGTATGTTGTGAATTTAAATATTAGGCAAATAAACCGTTTAAAATAAAAAATTTAAAAGAAAAACAACCAAAATTGATGATTTCTAAATAACTGGTTTACAGAAAGCAAACCCTGGGTGATTATAAAGGGCAGCCTGTCTTACAGTCACTACTATCCCTTATGATCCATTGCATTCTTCTGAGGTTGGGGTGTCCATGGCTCTGAGAATATGTCGATTAAGTATGCAGAGTTGACATTGAGCACAACCTGCCTGTCTTCATCAACACGTTCAGACACACTGAACTCTAGAAGCAAAGCAGAGGACCTAAGTTCAGCAGCATTCTGATCGGAAGGAATAGAGAATCTGTGTGTCTGTTCACAGGTATTTCTGCCTAAAGCATTGGCAGAGACCATTTTTGTCAGATTTTTGCTAAGTGGGAGGTTGGCCCCTGATGTTATGGCTTCAGATTGTTGCCAGGAAAACAGCTGTTGGTTGGGGACAGATTCGTCTATGATGCAGTCCTTGGAAGAACAAGTGTGACAAGACCAGGCAGGAAGGGTAGAGTGACTCCAGAGGTGGGGGACGATGCCCTGTCTCTGGGTGAATAGGTTTGGGGTCAGAGCAGGAGGCAGAATGGTGGCCAGGCTGGTGGGCTCCATTCTGACCAAAAGGCACTGCAGGAATTGGGGGGACATGTGGGATTCACTTTGGGTGCTTTAGGTTTGCCCAGAGTAAGGCGCAGTGGGACAGAGGTGGGAACAGGGGCACCTTGGAGACTCTAGGGTCTGCTTGGGTATGAGGAATGGGGCCACTCCAGAGAGTCAGTGCTGATCTTCTGATAAATTGGACATTGGGTGTCAGAATGGAGTTGGAAAGTGAGATTCCTGGCTGACTCCTCCTGGGCTATGCTCCATCTTAGCTCCAGGGATGTGGAGTGGGAATGCAGGTGGGGTGCCACTAGCGTAATCTGGCATCTACATTTGACACCAACTGAGATTGTAGGGGAAATGCCTAGAGCTGTGTCTCCTGGGCTGACCTCCGTAATGATAGTGTGCTCATAGCAACTGGGCATACACAGAAGGGAACCATGAGGAAGTTTCCTTTGGGGCTATATTGAACTTCAAGGGAACTTGGAAAGTGGGAGACTTGCAATCATAAGATGGATGATGTCTGGGCTGATTGGAGGGGCTGCTTCCAGGAGCCTGGGTGGATGCTAGTTGAGTCCAGATCACTTAAATGTAAGGCAGGTATGGGTTGCTTATGTGATGCTAGCCCTCAGAAACTCCTGTGATTAGCTGCTCAGATCATGCTCACTGAACCAATGGTTCCACAAACATCAGGCCCCTGGGTGGGCTGGCACCCAAGAGCTGCTCACCTCTTCAGTCCCTCTTCCTTCATATGGAAAATGAGGGTAACTTTCGTAGGAGGTGATTGCGTGAGCAGGAGGCAGGAGAAGTCTGGTTTGGGGAGGGGATCTACAAGGGCAGGGACAGAGGCAGTCTAGAGGAGGGAGGGAAGATTGCATGGTAGACAGTGAGCTGGGGCCTTTTCCTGGCCTTTTCTCCCCAAAGGCAAAATATCACCTTTGGGAAGGTAGTTCGTGAGATGACTCTGTCCCATAACCAACCTTCGCTGCCCCTATGGGCTACAGGAAATCACAGGACAGCATCTGCCAAGTCACAGGCCAGCACCAGACCCACCCTGACTCCTTCACTGTTGCTTGACAGCCACACCTTATGGTTCTGGGGCCTTCAGGGACATTTCCAACGCCAGTGAGCCAGGGTGGCACTACTAGGCTTAGGGATATGCTGACAGGTAGAGCACTACTACATATAGGATGAGGGAGGTAGAGAGGTAGATTTCTAGATGACCAGAAGCCACAGGTATTTCAGAAGGTCCCTTCACAGAGGCAATCTTCACTCATTTTGGCTGCTTCCATTCTTTTCAGCAGTTACAAATGAATCTGAAATGAACCATTGTGCACTGTGTTTCATGGCATCTCAAATTTTCATTCTCTGGGTTCAGGAAAGTGCTTGCTAGGTTACATGGTTTAGGTTTTGTTTCTTTAGAACCCATCACATGTTCTTACCAGAACGGCTCTTCCATTGACCTTCCCACCTTCAGTGTAGGAGAGCTGGCTCTTTCCAACATTTGATATTTGTACTGTGTTTTATATTAGCCAGCTAACCTAAAAGGCGGGTAGTACTGGTAAGTCCGTCAGGTTTTCAGTGGCATTTTTCTTATGGCTAGAGAGGTTGAACTTTTTTTTTCCCTTAGCTTTATGTGATATCTGCATGTTCTTTTTGGTATAATGGCTGGCCACATACTTCTGTCCATTTTCTCTTTAGATAGTTTGTTTTTTTTTTCCTATTAAACACTGAGAGTTCTTTACATGCACTCCATAGAAATTCTTTGTCAGATATGTGGTTTGCCAATATGTTCACCTGGTCTATAACTTGTATTTTTGTGACCCTAATAAGAACAAAGTTCTTAGTAGCATAAAAGTTTTCGATATTGGTAAAGTCCTGTCTATCAAATGTTTTCTTTTATGCAGTGTGCTTTTAGGGCCAGACAGAGATCACCAGTGGGCAGAGAGGCAGGCGGGGGGGTGGGGGGGTGGAAGCAGGTCCCCTGCTGAGGAGAGAGCCCGATGTGGGGCTCGATCCCAGGACCCTGGGATCATGACCTGATCCAAAGGCAGAGGCTTAACCATTGAGCCACCCAGGTGCCTCCTTTTTGGTGTTCTACATGCAGCATCATGTCTTCTCATGAGGACAGAAGTGTAAATATGTTAATTCCTTCATTGCTGACTTGGTCGCCTCTTATTTCCTTTTGTTGTCTGATTGTTGATGATAGGATTTCCGGTACAATGTGGAACAGCAGTGTTGAGAGTGGACAGTCCCTTTGTGTTCCTGACCTTAGTGGAAAAGTTCCAAGTGTTTTCTCATTGAAAATGATATCCCCTCTCAGCCTTTCCTCTGTGACACAGGATATTGAGGTGTTTTCCCTCTATTCCGACACACAGTGGGATCTTTTCAAGAAAGATGGTGTGTGTTTTTTTCATGTGCCATTTCAGCATCCGTGGAGAGGATCATATGGTTGTTGTTCTTTCTTATGTTAATGTGGTGTATCACGTGGATCGGCGTGCAGATATTGAAACACTTCTGCAGAAGTGCAGGAATTAAACCCCCTTGGTCCTGTTGAAGAATTCTTCTAATGTACTCTTGGATCATCTTGGCTAGTATCTTTGTGAGAAGTTCTACACCCATATTCATCAGGCATATTGGCCTATAATGCTCCTTTCTGGTGGAGTATTCATCTGCATTGGGGATCCAGGTTATGCTGGCCTCTTAGAATGACTTTGGAAGGTGTGTTGGCACAAAATTGGTCATCATATTCCCTTACATTTTTTTCTATTTCTTTGGGGTTGGTTGTGATCTCTTTTCCTCCATTCCTGATTATGGTTTCTCAATCTTGTTAGTTCTTTCAAGGAACCAGCTCTTTGTTTCAGTGATCTATATTTTTAACTTCTGTATGTTGTGTAGTACTTTAATCTTTTTTTTTTTTTAAGATTTACTTATTTATTTGACAGGCAGAGATCACAAGCAGGCAGAGAGGCAGGCAGAGAGAGAGGAGGAAGCAGGCCCCCTGCCAAGCAGAGAGCCCGACATGGAGCTCCATCCCAGGACCCTGGGATCATGACCTGAGCCAAGGCAGAGGCTTTAACCCACTGAGCCACCCAGGCGCCCCTAGTGCTTTCATCTTTATCATTTCTCTCCACCTGCTGGATTTTGGCTTTCTTTGCTGTCATTTTTCCTGCTCCTTTATGTTACATTTTGTATTTCAGACTTGTTTTGTTTCTAAAAGAAGGCCTGTCCTGCTGTATACTTCCCTCTTAAGACACACTTTGCTGCACCCAAAAGCTTTTGCACTGTCGTGGTTTTACTTTTCCTTTCCTTCCAAGTATTTCAAATAGTCTTCTTAATTTCCTGGTTCTCCCATTCACTCTTTGGTAAGACGTTCTATGGCTTCCATGTATTTGTGGCCTTTCTACATGTTTCTTTTTGGTTGACTTCAGGTATCTATGCCATGTGGTCTGAAAAATGCATGGGTATGAAATCAATCTTTGTGAACCAGAGGAGAACTGAGTTTTGAATTGGTACATGATCTATTCTGGAGAACATTCCTTGTGCACTCGAGAAAGAGGTATACTCCTTTGCTTTAGGGTGAAATGCTCTGGACATCTCTTTGAAGTTCATCAGGTCCAATGTGTCACTTAAAGCCCTTTGTTGCCTTGGTGATCTGCTTAGACAACATGTCCCTTGCTGTGGGTGGGGTGTTAAAGTACCCCACTATCCTTGAATTACTATCAATGTGTGCCTTCATTTAGTGATTAATCAGTTTATATTTTGGTTTCTCTAAAGATAGGGGCATCAGCAATGGCAATTGAAACATCTTCTTATTTCATAGACACCTTTATTATTATAGAGGGTCTTCCTTTAACTCTCACTACAGTTTTGGCTTTACGGGTGACTACTCCAGCGGTCTCTTGATGTCCACTACCATTACAAATAGTTCCTCAACTCTCATGTTGAATCTGGAAGTGTCTTTTGTCTAAAACGAGTCTCTTGTGCAGACCACATCAATGGGCCTTCTTCTCTTTTTTGTAAAGTTTTTATGTATTTATTTGCCAGACATAGATCACAAGTAGGCAGAGAGGCAGGCAGAGAAAGAGAGGGGGTTTGGGGAAACAGGCCTTCTGCCCAGCAGAGAGCCCAACCTGAGGCTCGATCCCAGGACCTGGGGATCATGTCCTGAGCTGAAGGCAGAAGGTATAGCCACCTGAGCCTCCCAGGCGTCTCTCAGTGAGTCTTCTTGTTTCATTTTGGTTTGTTTCATTCCATTCTGATACCCTATGTCTTTCAGTAGTTGCATTTTACCTGTTTACATTCTGAGTAATTATTGAAAGATATGAAGTTAGTGCCTTTTAGAATGTGTAATGTCACTGTTTCTGTACCTCGTCTGTGTTCTCTCTCTCTCTCTTTTTTGATATGGCTCCCTGTCTCTGGACTCAAAGGATTTCCTTTAATGCTTCTTGCAGTGAGGGTTTATTGTTCAGAAATTCCTTTCATTTTTGTTTGTCCTAGACGCTCTCTACCCCTCCTTTCACTTTGAAAGATAGCCTTGGGGTATACACTTATTTGTGGCTGCATATTCTTTTCCTCCATTTAGTACATTGCCTATACCCTACCTGTCCTTTCTAGCCTGGTAAGTCTCTGTGGACAGGTCTTCTGCCAGCCTCATGTGCCTACCCTTAGGGGTGAAGAAACTCTTGGCCCAAGTTTCTTTCAGGATTTTCTAGTTGCCTTTGAATTTCACACTTCAGGATTATATTTTTATACATTGACATACTTTTACTGATTTTGAGGGGTATTCTCTGTGCCTCCTGGACTTGTTTCCTTCCCCATATTTGGGAGATTCTCAACTCACTACAATTTGTTGAAATAAACCTTCTGCTCTTTTCTCCTGACCCTCATCTTCTGGGACCCCTCTAATAATAAGGATATCATTTCAGTTTATGGAATTCCCAAGCACTCGAAGTCTCCCTTCGTGACCCAGTAGCTTTGTTTCTCTCATTTTTTCAGCATTTTGATCCATCCTTTGATCTTCTATAATCACTGATTCATACTTCTCCCTCATTCATCCCCTTTGTATAGCCTCCACTTGAACTATATCTCAGTAATAGCATTTTTAAGGCGGACCTGAGTAGATATTAGTTCTTTTATGTCTATAGTGAGGGTTTGTTTCTCTTGGGCCTTCTATGCTTGTTTCAAGCCCAGTTACTATCTTCATAATCATTGGTTTTAATTCTAGTGCAGAGATCTTACTTATATCCATATTGATGCAATCCCTGGGAGTGGGGACTGCCTCCTGGACATTCTTTTGGGGTGAATTTCTCCATCTCCTCATTTCGCCCAGAAAATAATTATGAAAGCAAAATCAGCCATGACAGACAGAGCAGAAAAAACAGGAATAACAAAAAATGGAAAACAAAATAAACAACAAAGAATACAAAAAAACTGGACCCAGTACGTGTTTTGGACTGTTCATGAAAAGAAACTAGATGCCAAAATAAGGAGAAAAAGAAACAGAAAGAAAGAAAAAAAGAAAATCTTAGAAATATAAAACAATTTAATGAAAAGGACTAGAAAAAGATATACATGTACATAACATATGTAAAAATAAACATCAAAAATAATAAAAAGTTTAAAAAGAAAAAAAAGTAAAGCACTAAAGAATACAAATAGATCTTTTCAAATGCACTTGCTATCTCAATTCAGAAGACCTTGTGTTTATTCTCTCTTCTCTTATTGATTTGTTCTAATACATTGATTGATTTGTGAATGTCGACCCACCCTTGTGTCCCAGGGAAAAATCCCACGTGTTCATGGTGGATAATGTTTTTCTGTGCTCTTTGATCCTATTAGATAGGATCTTGTTGAGAACCGTGGTCTTCATTTCATCAGGACTATTGGTCTGAAATTCTCGTTTTGGATGGCATCTTTGCCTGGTTGCAGATCAGGATAATGTGGGCTTCATAGGAAGATTCTAGAGGTTTTCAGCATTCATTCCTGATTAAAACGCATCAAAGTACAGAAATAAAGGGACCATTCCTCAACTTCATAAAATCTGTCTATGAAAAACCCATAGCAAATAATCATTCTCAATGGGGAAAAGCTGACAGTCTTTCCTTTGAGATCAGGAACATGAAAAGGATGTCCACTCTCGCCAATTTTGATCAATATGATATTTTCCTCTGTGACCTTACAATCCCTTTTTTTTTTTTACTTTCCCATATTAAACACCCCGCAGCCCTGCCCTTATACCTAGTTTTATGTAGGTGTATCTCATTAAATTGGGAGCTCTTTAAAGGCAGGAAAACCTTAATGACATTGTATGTCCAGTCCTGACCTTACTTCATTCACGTAGATTTGCACATTCATGGAATTTGTATTATTAGGGGCTCGATAAATAAAATGTTGAACTGAATTTAATGCCCTACTTGCCCATCAGCTACCACTTCCTACTGGGAGTATCTAGATTGAGCAAAGCAGGATAGCTCGCACAAGTGCGAATCTGGAGTAGATTCTAGTCAGAGTTTAGGATACAGCTGAAGCAGTAAACCTCAAGATTGGAGGAATTGTGTCTCTCATGGCCTTCTGGACAGGCTGAGGGTATACAGTCAAATTCAAACATTTGAGCCATGTTTCTGATACCAGTAATGGTCTTCTTACCTAGATGTCCCCCAAGAAGATTCTTTCAATGATTCTATTTGCCAAAACTTATTTCTCTACTTCTGGGCCCAGGGTGTTATCTCTTTAAGAAAACTGAACTCCAATGGGTAGGAAAAGAGAGATTAGAAATGACTTTAGAAGTGATAAGTGAATTTGTATCTTCCCCTTAATACTTATTTTTATATTACACATTTTAAAGAAAGATATCCACCCTTTATTTCTGACAGGTGGATTAG
The DNA here is from genome assembly GCF_922984935.1 of Meles meles. Lineage (NCBI taxonomy): Eukaryota > Metazoa > Chordata > Mammalia > Carnivora > Mustelidae > Meles > Meles meles. The sequence goes on from NC_060068.1 coordinate 8,079,821, forward strand.
GAGATAATGTATTGGATACAATATTTGACAACTTCAAAAGACTATGCCACATGAAGCTATTCTTCTAACAATAAAAATGCAGCCAGCTTCAGTTGCCTCTGTCCATGTCTTTTTTTTAATATATATTTTATTTATTTGACAGAGAGAAATCACAACTAGGCAGAGAGGCAGGCAGAGAGAGAGGAGGAATCAGGCTCCCCATGGAGCAGAGAGCCCGATGTGGGGCTCGATCCCAGGACCCTGAGATCATGACCTGAGCCGAAGGCAGAGGCTTTAACCCACTGAGCCACCCAGGCACCCTCTGTCCATGTCTTTTAATGCAAGGAATTTGTAAACTTGGATTCATATCCTGGAGCCAGCTCCGAAGTCCAGCTGTCAGGAATGTCATAATTGAGTCATTGTGCTTGGGGGGAACCATCCTCCCATCCCCAGAAACTCTCTCCAGTGCTCCATTAGTTGGACCTTTGCCTGCCTCATATCAATTATGCTCTTGAGCATAGGAAAAATATAAACCACGTTTATACCCACTGGGGATGAACAGTTAATTCTGCATTGTGCTCCAGAAAGAAAAAGAGAAAGAAAGGATAAAAGGGTGTGAGAAAAGTCCAGAAGTAGGTATTAATCCCAATAATTGAAAATTCTCTCAATACAGTGGTTACTTGTACAGAATCTACTAGGAATATAGCATTATATAAGGGGTCAAATGAATATTAACCTTAATATCACCAGGTCCTTATGTCTAGACATATACAAGCTTGCTGAGGAGTATAAAGTTGTACCCATAAAATTGTTAGAAGTCCATCATTAAGTGCCAAATGCATCAAGTTGCAAGAAATGCAATAGAAGGTAAAAGAAGGGATCCGGAAAGATAGATAGTCACAAAGAAGTTCATGGGGATAGGACCTCATTATATGTGTTTTGTGCCGTAGAATTACGATGGCTCCAACTTATTTACCTACCCTTCTTTCCTTTAGTTGGGATTTGTCCTTTTTTAATTTTTCCCATTTTGTTACATTTCTATTTTTTATGCCAACTTAAATCTTTTTGTTTCGTTTTTGATAAAAGGGTAAGGAAATGGAAGGAAAGAAAGAGGGAGGGGAGAATGGCAAGTATTTCCATTAACCCTTGGAGCTTACTATGATCTAAGCTATGTAGTCCTGAGGCATACTATTATGCAGACACTACATAACACTCAGCTCTACCACTCATAGGCATGTGACCTTGGACAAGTTGTTTCTTGAAAAAAAACCTTGAAAGGAAAGTTTGGAAGTACTTTCTATACTGAAATTTTGAAAGTTTTGGTATATTGCTTTTCTGTGCCCCTTATTTCATAAACCACATACTGAGGCCTCAGGTCCCTCCTCTATATAATGGAAATTAAAAATAAAAACTTTCTTCAATAGGTTTTTGGGAGAAAAAAGTGAGTGAATTGCATTAAAATGCTCCGGGAAGCCTCTACACATAATTATTCATTAGTCATTCAACAGCTATTTCCTGAATAGTTGCTATATTCCAAGAATGGAGCTAAATCCTGGGAATATATAAATAAAGAATTTATAGTCCCTATGTTCAAATATTTCATAGTCTAATGGAAAAACACTAAGCAAATCATTTTAATATAGCTTGGTATTTGATAAGTGAGGAGTTTGTACAAGCATATCTTCATGATATACTTTTCTAGCAGAGCATACGAATGCCTTCACTTTTTACTAGCTATATCAAACCACTGGCTAAAATTCAACTTGTGGTCAACTAAAATGTACAGATTTCGTCCTAGGAACCACTGATTATTGGTATAACACGTAATCAAATTATATATATATATATATATATATATATATATATATATATATATATAACTGCATTATATCTCATCTGCTTTAAGCACATTGTTTTAACTTTTCAGGATGGTTTGAAATCTAAGTGTCCTTGTGTACCCTAGCTCCCCCCAACAAGGTTTGCCTCTTCTGTAGATTCAACAAGCATGCCTTCTACATCTTTTCTAGGTTTACTGAAGAGGAGAGTCATGAACAGGAACTCATAGCACCATGAAAGACACCCTTTTATGTAAATACCTAGTTATTAGTTACCCTTTTGAAATGGAACCAACTCTAAATTTTACCTCCCTGTGCTATCAGTCAATCCATGTTTTTCAGTTTTGCTCACCAAAATATTTCACTGAGGAGTCATGTTAGGTAAGAAGGAACCAGGGTGTTTTCTTAAAATTAAGGTATATTCTCTGTACAGTACTCCCTGGTCTACAATGAAGGAACATAAACCCTTTTTTATGGTTCATTCTGCCTCCTGACAATCACAATTTTCTTTTCTAGTTTTAAAATGCCTAGTGATTATCCCACCTCTCCAACTCCGCATCCCTCCCCTTCCTACCTCCTAAATTGTGAGCTCTTCTAGGTCAGGACCACATAACTTTTTGTCCATAGTGCTTAGCGTAATTCCTGACATGGAACAGATAATCAACAAATAGTTGTTGAATAAATGAGTGAAACCATCTGCCCTCTTTGGTTTTGGTACAAGTTATATCCAGGATAATTCTTTGTTTAATTGCAATAATTACTCCATGCCCAGTATGTGATCACATTTTGGAATTTATTAAGTTATGGGTTATTAATAATAATACTAAATACTACTTTTAATAATAATAATTTCAGACATTAACTTAAGAATGATGGTGAAATGTTAATGGATAACAAATGAAAAAATAGAGTGCAATTCCTGTTTTACTTCTTCCTTTTCAGGCAAAATTATCTCTCTATTGAAAAAGAATGAATAAAATGGGTGAGGGAGATATAGAGATTGTAAGAAATCATCGGCCATTCCCAGTGAGTTCAAGTTCCCCAGTGGACTAAAACCAGGGGACTCAGAAATCTTGCAGGCAAAATCATTGTATCAATACTAGTGAACTCTAAAGTAGAGATGGATCTTAGCAGATAGAAGAAGTAAAGGTAAATAGAACTCTAATTTTCTAAAGGGGAAAGAAAGTGGATTGGTATTTTATTCATTCAATCTCTTTCTTTGGTATTTTATTTAATTTATTCTCTTTGTCCAGATTTGGTCATTATGATTATAAAGGTCATTTAATATTATAAAATGAGTTGGGAACTTTTTTCGATTGTTTTTTACTGTTGTTTTTGATCCTCCCCCCTGCACTCTCTTTGCCTCTGTCTCTGTCAAAGAAATATATAACTCTTTAAAGATGTTAATTCACTATATTGTACCCCTGAAACTAATGTAATACTATGATCCTAGCTATCCTGAAATTTAAAAAAAAGTGCTAAATGTTCTAGGAAAAATTAAATAAGAACTAAATAAAGGTAAAGATACACCATGTTCATGGTTGGAAAGAATAGAGACTATGAAAAGATCAATTCTAAACTCCTTAATTGATCTATATGTCCGATGCAGTCTTAATTAAAATCAAAGGAGAGGTTATTGGTTTTTTCAAAAATTAAAAGCTAATTCTCAAATTTTGAGGAAATTCAAAAGACTTTTGAATAGCTAATACAATCTTGAAAATTGGGCACCTGGGTGGCTCAGTTGCTTAGGCCTCCAAATCTTGGTTTCAGCTTGCATCATGATCTCATGATTCACAGGACTGCATCCTGTGTTGGACTCCCCACTCAATGGGAGCGTTCCTCCCTGCTATTCCTCCTCCTACTTGCATTCTCTCTCTCTCTCTCTCTCTCTCTCTCTCTCTCTCTCTATCTCTCTTTCCCTCAGTGTTTTTTCCTTAGTGTTTTTTTGGAAACACTAATCTTGGAATTAGTCAGAATGAAAAATTTATCCATAAGACTTTAAAATTTCCTATAAAGGTGGAGTAATCAAGATAGTGTTCTGTTGACATAAAGATGGAGACATAGATCAATGTAACCAATTAAAGAATGAAGAAATAGGGCCACATACACATAATAATTGATTTAAGCAACAATATTAAAAAAGAGTTAAAAAGTAGTTAAAAAGAGGGAAATTTTTCACACAATTGGATATATAGATAGATAGATAGATCTAGATATATCTATATATAGATCTAGATATCTATCTATATATCTATATCTATCTATAGAGATAGATATCTATATATCTATATCTATATCTGTATCTATATCTATCTATCTATCATCTATCTATCTATCTATCTATATATTTAAATTACCCTCAGTTCCTCCATCTTATACCATATACGTAATTAATTTCAGGGATGCCTGGGTGGCTCGGTCAGCTGAGTGTCTGACTCTTGGTTTCATCTCAGGTTGTAAGCTCTGTGTCTAGATTTTTTTCCTTTGGTGGGGGCCAGAGGGAGTCTAGTTGTTCCAACACTGTTACTAAAGAAACTATCTTTGCTCCAGTATATTGCCTTTGCAATTTGATCAAAGATCAGTTTGCTGTATTCATGAGGGTCTATTTCTGGGATCTGTATTCTGTCCCATCAATGTATTTTTATTTATCAATATTACCCTCTCTTGATTACTGAATCTTTACAGTAAGTCTTGAAATCAGGTAACATCAGTCCTCCAACTTTATTCTTCACCTTCGGTATTGTGTTGGGTCTTCTGGTTCTTTTGCCTCTCTATGTAAACTTTAGAATAAGCTTATCAAAATTCATAAAATAACTTGCTGGGATTTTGATTGGGATTGTACTGAATCCATAGATAAATTTGGGGATAATTGACACCTTGACAATATTAAGTCTTCCTATAAACTAATAAGGAATATCACTTCATTTGGTTAGCTCCACTTTAATATCACTTATCAAAATTTTACAGTTTTCCTCATATGGATCTTGTGTATATATATATATTTAATGTTAGAATTCTACTATGTATGTCATTTTATTTCTTTTTTTTCTTTTTTCTTTTTTTAATTACTTTATTTATTTTCAGCTTAAGAGTACTCATTGTTTTTACACCACACCCAGTGCTCCATGCTATATATGCCCTCTCTGTTACCCTCCACCTGGTTCCCCAACCTCCCACCCCCCGCCCCTTCAAAACCCTCGGGTTGCTTTTCAGAATCCATAGTCTCTCATGGTTCATCTCCCCTTCCAATTTCCCACAACTCCCTTCTCCTCTCCATCTCCCCATGTCCTCCATGTTCTTTGTTATGCTCCACAAATAAGTGAGACCATATGATACTTGACTCTCTCTGCTTGACTTATTTCAGTCAGCATAATCTCTTCCAGTCCCACCCATGTTGCTACAAAAGTTGGGTATTCATCCTTTCTGATGGAGGCATAATACTCCCTCGTGTATATGTACCACATCTTCCTTATCCATTCGTCCATTGAAGGGCATCTTGGTTCTTTCCACAGTTTGGCGACCGTGGCCATTGCTGCTATGAACTTTGGGGTACAGATGGCTCTTCTTTTCACTACATCTGTATCTTTGGGGTAAATACCCAGCAGTGCAATTTCAGGGTTATAGGGAAGCTCTATTTTTAATTTCTTGAGGAATCTCCACACTGTTCTCCAGAGTGGCTGCATATACCTAAGTATTTCATTTTTCTTTGGATGGTAATGGAAATGTTACTGTGTTTCTAGTTTCAAATTTCACATGTTCATTGTTGGGACATAAGAAATCAATTGACTTTTGTACATTAACTGTGTATTGTACACCCTTGCTGTAATAACTTATTGGGTCCACAAGTTAGCTGACTGATTTTTTTTTCAATACTCTGCATAGACGATTGTGCCACTTGAAAAGAAAGAGAGAGAAAGAAGGAAAAATTATGTCTTCCTTCCAATTTGTATACCTTTTTTCTTTTCTGCCTGAACGCATTAGCAAAACTTCCAGTATAATGTTGAAAATGTGTGGTGAGATGGAACATCCTTGTCTTTTATGTGATCTTAGTGGGACCTCTGAGTTTCTCACCATTAATGTTTATATTAACTGTATTTTTGTGTGGATATGCATATATGAATATATATATGCTTATGCATATGCCATAGATATAGCATATGCATAGGCATACATAACTGTACATCACTACTATTATTTTTTTAACAAACTGTTATGCCAGATTAGTTAAAAATAAGTAAAAAGATTTTATTTTATCTTCACTTCTTCTGTTTTGATTTTTTTCCTTTCTCTATGTAGCTCTGAGTTTCTGATCAGCATTATATTCTTTCTGTCTAAAGAATTTCTTTTAACATTTCTTGTAAGGCAGGTCCTTCACTTTTTAATAAAATATTTTCAGGGTGCACAATTCTATGTTGGCATTTTCTTTTCTCTCAATACCTTAAATATTCCACTCCACTGTCTCCAGAGTAGCATGGTTCCTGAGAAATCACATGTAATTATCTTGGCTTTGCTTTAAGTAAGGTGTCTTTTTCCTCTGGCTTCATTTTCTATTTTTTCTCCATCTTTTATGTTCTGTGATTTGAGAAGGATACACTTAGGTATAGTCTGTTGGTATTTATCTTCCTTGTTGATGGATCTGTGGTTTCATGTCTGTCATTATTTTGGGGCAATTCTGTGATTATTGTTTCAAACATTTCTTCTGTTCCATTCTATTTTTGTTCTCCTTCCCTCTGGGTTTTCTGATGCGTATCTTCATTATGTGTATGTTACACTTTTACAGTTGTCCCACAGTCCTTAGAAACTACATTCTTCTTCAGCCACTGTTCTCTTTCCTTATTGATTTTCAGGTATTCTGTTAATATATCCTCTAACTAAGAGTGTTTTTCCTCAGCCATGCCTAATCTACTAATGAGCCCATCAAAGACATCCTTTCTGTTTTTTGTTTGTTTGTTTGTTTTTTGTTTGTTTGTTTGTTTGCCTCTAGCATTTCTTTTGGTTCTTTCTTAGGATTTCCATCTTTTGGCTTACATTGTCCATCTATTCATGCATTGTCTGCTTTATCCAGTAGAGCTGTTCCTAAATAACTCATAGATGTTTTAAATTCCCCGGCTGATAATTCAATGCCCCTACCATGTCTGGATGTGATACAAACTCTGTGTCTCCAGGTTGTGTGTGTGTGTGTGTGGTGGAGGTTTTTTTGTTTCCAATTTTTTAATGCCTTATAATTCCATCTTGATAGCTAGACATGCTGTACTGAGTAAAAGAACTGCAGTAAGTAGGCCTTTAATAATGTGCTGGTGAGGGGCACCTGGGTGTCTCAGTGGGTTAACGCCTCTGCCTTCATCTCAGGTCATGATCCCAGGGTTCTGGGATCAAACGTGGCCTGGACTCTCTGCTCAGTGGGAGCCTGCTTCCTCCTCTCTCTCTGCCTGCCTCTCTGCCTACTTGTGATCTCTCTCTATCAAAAAAAGAAATGAAATCTTTAATAAAAATAATGTGCTGGTGAGGTGTTGGAAAGGGAAAACATTCTATATTTCTACTATGAGTCCTGTGATTTAGTGTGCCTGTGCTTCTGGACTGTGAACTTCACAAGTGTTTCACAGGGATTTTTTTCTCCCCCCCACCCCACTAGCTTCACTCCTGTGGGCTGGGCCTATCTACTAGAGTCACAAACTTGTAAGGTAGGTAGGTCGCCTGTCCCTTAGTAGATCTCTGCAAGACGAGATAGAAGCCAGGCCTACCAGCGTCACAGTCCTAGGAAGCCCCTCTGAGCACCATGGTCCAAGGAGGGCCACGGGGGAAGGTCCAGGCATGGAATGTCCTGCGTGGAGGGGGCACGTCTGAGCAGGGTGGGCCTCAGAGACCTCTGGTGGTCATGGCCACATTCCCTTGCAGCCTGTGGTACCCAGCATGGGATGGTGAATGGCAGCAATGGTAGGCGCGCCATCAGCACCAGGAGCCCGGCTCCCTACCTGGTAGGGACAGCAGCCTAGGGCCCCGTGTCCTCAACTGACCCACGGGCTCCCCCAGGACACAACTGTGTAGCCTTCTCTTGGGCTGGGATTTGTGGGAAAGTCTTCTTCATGGAAGCAATGTCCCCCAGAAGAAGACTCTAAGGGGCAGTGGGGGCAGCTCCTCATCTCTCACAGGCTTGTCTCAGCTAGCAGGAGGCCCAGACGCCAAGAATGTGAGGATGCTGAGTGGTGCCCTGCCCCTGCTGCCTCCATCGCCGCACCCCCCAATCCCTGCCCAAAATCGCCAACCCTCTGAATCTTCACTGCCTTGCCTGAGCCAGCTGTGACAGGTATTTAAGGCTCTAGGCTCTTAGCCTGCTGTGTGAGTTCTCTGATCTTCCTGCCTACCCTGCCCTCACAGGACAAAGGCTTGAAGTCACACCCTGATCCCAGGTTTCCCATCTAGAGTCCTAGAGGGTCTCTGAGCAGACCCACAAGCTCCCTCCCCATCTCCATTCGCCAGGGCTTGCCTCCGGTGGCCAGGATCCCCCTTCATTCAGGGCCCATGGGCAGGCATTGGGGCCTTGCCTTTCTCGGGCACCACCCCTCCCCAAGAGCTTGGCCTCTTGGGTGCCTCCGAGGTCCCTGGGCACTCACTGTCTTGGAACACGTTCCCCTCCAAGTCCTCAGGGCCCCTGGCATCAGCCAGGGAGTGGCAACACATGCTAAGGAAGTTAGGTGGAGGGGGGGTGCTGTGGTGATGTGCCTTGCACCTGGACGCTGAGGGACAGCCACTGGGCACTTTTTTCTGGTGGATGGCATGTGACGGTAATGTTCCTGACCCCGCACCTTGCTTCCAACAGACTCAGGGGCTCCTAGGTAGTGGTCAGACTCTCAGGTGTGCTTAGATGTTCAAGTAATACATATCCTAAGCTTTTGGATGTTGTAACAATGTATATGTTTCATTTCTGACAGCTCAGCATTTTCCCCCAAAAAAGTCATTTATTTATTCAAAGACTGCCCACCATAAGGAAAGCACTCTTACTAGATAAGAGTTTCTCAATACTAGCCTTCAAGTAGTTAAGGAAAAAAAAAAAAAAAGGTCAGAAATAAATTACTTTAATAGACTATAAGTGCTATCATGCAGGTAGAAAAAACAACAACAAACAAATGCCTTAGGCCTTGAGGGAAAGTCTCCTAGAGGTGATATAGTCTATGCTAGGGTTTGATGGATAAGTAGGAGACTTTTAGCAGAGGGAACAGGTGACATAGTGTACTATTAGAATGCTCAACGTTCATAGGAAGGAATGACAGGTGATGAGGATAGCAAAACAAAGTCCAGATGGGGAATCGCGTTTGTCAGCTCAGAACTCAGGATTTCTTGATAGTAGAGCTATAATCTAAGAAAACCAGAGTTAATTATGTGATTTAATTTTTGTTTTTAGAAAGACAGTTCTCTCAAAGAACTGATGGGAAGAGAGATGGTCCAGACAGGTAGGAGATAGTTGAAAAATATTCAATCAAATGTTAATGAACAGCTTGCATGTTGAAGGGGAAAATTTAGAGAGTGAGAATTAGATGTGGATGAAAGAAAGAAGGAATTAAGAATGAAGTTTTAGCTTTTGAAGCCTGGATAATTATGGTGACATTAACAGATTGGCCAGTTGAGCAAATTTTTAACATGGTGAATTTTAATGGTATAGGATAAAGTATTAGTATTAGCAATACAATGAAAGTTACAATTTAAATTGAATGCTAACCATTTACCAGGTTCCCAGTTAAGTATTTGTGTGTGTGTGTATATGTGTGTAGGTATATATGTATATGTATATATAAACATTTTAATTTAATTTTATTTTTTCATGTTTCCAATGTTCATTGTATATTCATTGTTTATGCACCACACCCAGTGCTCCATGCAATTTGTGCCCTCCTTAATACCCACCTCCAGGCTCGCCCAACTCCCACAACCCCCTCCACTCCCCCACCCCCTCACCTCCAGAAACCTCAGTTTCTCTATGATCTTACATTTTGTGACCTTACCCAATGTACTTTATATTACCTCAATATAATCATTTCAATTTTGAGAATTTCCTATCTCATATGATAAAGAACATTTTTAGAATCTAGATTTATGAAACTGCATTATTACTATTATAATCTCTTTGTGGCCATTAGATTCTGTCCGATGTAGTTGCACATGACAGATGAGAGACCATCACTTAAATGAAATTATAGAATGGCTTTGAAATGATTCAGTGACTTTTATCTCCAACTTAAAGAGCCTAAAAATTACATTGTGTAATGGAATTAGTTACTTAGCTCTCAGAATTTTCTATTATAAAGTAGGGAAGTTGAAATGTGTATTTTGCATTTATAGTTCTTGGGTTTATTTTCACTTTTTACTGTAATTTTTAATGTTACCATCTAAGTTTCTGGCCTATGCCAGAGAATATGATTGCATGGTATATGATTTATAACTTTCTTTGTGACTTGTTGCAAACTCAGATATTTAGAAGTATGGCATGTGTTTTGAAAAGGATATTACCAGTTATGTGAATCATCAGTCCCTTCCTAATATTGTGTCCTCTTCTTCTGTCCCTCACTAAGAGAGCTGTGTGTTGTTTTCCACTTCAGTTGTGGGCATATCAATTTCTTCTTGTTAATTGATTAGTTTGAAACCTATATTGTGATGTCCATAAAGCTCAGGATAGTTCTACTTTTTATCGAGTGAAAATATCTTTCTTTTGTCCGATTTTTGTTTTTCGTCTCTGTCTCCCTTGGCTCAGTAGAATGTGTCTGAGATTCTTCCATGTTACATGCATCAGAAGTTTGTTCCTTTTTATTTCCTGGCAGCCATTTGTGGGTATACCACAGTTAGCTTCTTCATTTGCCTGTCAATAGACATTTGAGTTGTGTGCACTTTAGGGCTATTATGAAGGAAACTGCAGTGAATGTTTGTATCCAAGTCTTTTCTGTTTTCACTCTTTTGGGTAAATGCAACAGAGTTAAATTACCGGATCATATAGTAACTGTTTCTGTACCTTTAAAATAAACTGTCAGACAATATTCTAAGGTGTTCATACTATTTTGCATACCCACCAACAATGCATGAGATCTCCAGTTGTTCCCCACCTTGGCCAAAACTTAGTAAATGAATGACAATTTAAAAAAATATATATGCTTTCTATTGGGTATATAGTGGTATCTCAGTGCAGTTTTCATTGCCATTTTCCTGAAGACTAAGATATTGGACATCATCTCATGTAATCATTGCCCATTTCCTTCGTGAAGTGAACTTTTGTGCATTTCTTTACATGCCAATCTAGGGAATTATAGGAGTTCATTCCATATTCTGAATATATAGGTCCTTTGACAGATGTATATAGTGAAAATATTTCCTCTAAATCTGTCTTTTCATTTTCTTTAGTACTCGTTTTTGAGGGATAAAAATTTTTAGTTATGATAAAGTCCAATTGGACAAGATTTCTCTTTCATAGCTTACATGTCTGTGCCTTTAAATAATAAATATTTGAGTATTTGAAAGTTCCACATATAGTATCCTATGTTTTCTTCTGTGCTAAGACTATGACAGATTGGATTTCATTTTTGTGTATGGCATAAAGTAAAGGTAGAAGTTTATTGTTTATCCTTACAGATATCCAGTTGTTTCAATACCAATGACTGTGTAGAGTTTCTTTTGCCAATTGGATAAATAGGGTCTGTCTTCCTTCTGGAAACTCTGTCCAAAACCAGCTCACCATATTTGTATAGGTCTACTTCTGAACTCCATTCTCTTCCATCACTCTATATGTCTATTCTTGCCAATAACATCATATTTCCTTACTGAACTTTCTAATAAGATGTTCATGTTTTTTTGTTGATATTGAAACTTTTTATTGCATGTTCCATTTGATAGTTGCTAATATGTAGAAATACAACTGAGACTTTTTTATTGACCTTTAATCTTTGATCTTTCTAAATTCACTTGTTAGTTTTCTTTAAAAAGCGCTTTTAGTTTCATGTAGATTTCTCAGAGTATTCTATGTACACATTCATTTCCTTTATGAATAAAGTCAGTTTTACTTCTTCCTTTCTGACCTGTTCAATTTTCCTTTTCTTTTCTTAATTTAATGTACTAGATAGAACCTCCACTATATTGTTTAATAGAATCGGTGTGAAGAGACTTAACTTTTTTAGTTCCTTAGTTTAGACAGGAAAATAATCTTCCACCATAACGTATGATGTTAGCTGGCTATAGAGTTTTTCTGTAGATGTCCAGTATTAAATTGAGGAATTGTCTTTTTAGTTTTGTAGGGTTTTGTCGGTATGGGTGTTGAAGTTTGACAAATATGTCTCTTGCAACTTTGGAATTATCATATGTTCTTGCTGTTTTCTTTTTTTAGTATTAATATAGTAACTAGAGTGATTTTTTTTTAAATAAACTTTTAGGGGCACCTGGGTGGCTCAGTGTGTTAAAGCCTCTCCCTTTGGCTCAGGTCATGATCCCAGGGTCCTGGGATTGAGCCCCATCTCGGGTTCTCTGCTCAAGGGTGTGTCTTCTTCCCCCTCTCTCTTTGCTGGCCTCTCTACCTACTTGTGATCTCTCTCTGTCAAACAAATAAATAAAATTTTAATAAATGAACATTTATTTTTTAAATGTTTATTTTAGAATAGATTCAGATATACAGGAAAGTTGCAAAATGTTTGTAGAGTTTCTGAGTACCAACCAGTATACCTTATAAACATCTTAAAATACTGTAACACAATTGTCACAACTAATGAACCAGCATTAATCATTGTTATTGACTGAAGACTGTAATTACCAGACTTTTACCTAATGTCCTTTTTCTATCTCTAGATCTTATCCCAAGTACAATATTAGATTCAGTCATTATATCTTCCTTAAGCTCCTCTACAGTATGACAGCTGTTCAGACCTTTCCTATTTTTGATGACCATGACAATTTTGAGGCATTTAGTAGAATGACCTTCATTTGGGTTTGTCTGATGTTTCCTTACAGTTAGAGTAGTGTTATGTGTGGGTTTATTAAGTATTTACAGTCCATACACATTAGGGATAGGTTTGCAGTTTTCCTGTCCTGTCTATGTTTGGTCTTGGAACCAGGATAATGGTAGACTCATATATTGAGCTGGGGGGGTGTTCCCTCTTCCGTCCAGAAGGGCATAGAGGGAATGCCAGTACTTCCTCCTAAAATGCTTTGTTGAATTCACTAGAAAAGTGATCTAAGATTTGAGGGGTTTCTTTTCTGGAATGGTTTTAAACTATGATTTTAATTCCTTAACAAGAATAAAACACTCCTTCTTGAGTTAGTGTTGGTAATTAGTTTATTTCAAGGAATGTGCACACTTCATCTCAGTTGTAAACATAATCACCACAAAATTAATCATAATATTTTATGAGTTTAGTATATATATGAACTGTCATTTTAGTTAATTTCTTTCATTTATTCTTTTATTTTGGATATCAGTAATTTCTGAATTCTTTTTTCTTCCTAGATCAGTCTATGGATGAATCAGTTTCATTTATTATTTTTAATTAACTAATTTATTTTTTCAGCAAAACAGTATTCATTGTTTCTGCACAACACACAGTGCTCCATGCAATACGTGCCCTCCCTACTACCCACACCTGGTTCCCCCAACCTCCCACCCCCGCCCCTTCAAAACCCGTTCAAATAATCTTTGACAAAGCAGGAAAAATATACAATAGAAAAAAGACAGTCTCTTCAATAAATGGTTCTGGGAAAACTGGACAGCGATATGTAGAAGAATGAAACTCGACCATTCTCTTACACCATACACAGCGATAAACTCGAAATGGATAAAAGACCTCAACGTGAGACAGGAATCTATCAGAATCCTAGAGGAGAACATAGGCAGTAACCTCTTCGATATCAGCCACAGCAACTTCTTTCAAGATATGTCTCCAAAGGCCAAGGAAACAAAAGCGAAAATGAACTTTTGGGACTTCATCAAGATCAAAAGCTTCTGCACAGCAAAGGAAACAGTCAACAAAACAAAAAGGCAACCCACGGAATGGGAGAAGATATTTGCAAATGACAGTACAGACAAAAGGTTGATATCCAGGATCTATAAAGAACATCTCAAACTCAACACACACAAAACAGATATACATATCAAAAAATGGGCAGAAGATATGAACAGACACTTCTCCAACAAAGACATACAAATGGCTATCAGACACATGAAAAAATGTTCATCATCACTAGCCATCGCCATCGGGGAGATTCAAATTAATACCACATTGAGACACCACCTGACACCAGTTAGAATGGCCAAAATTAGCAAGATAGGAAACAACGTGTGTTGGAGAGGATGTGGAGAAAGGGGAACCCTCTTACACTGTTGTTGGGAATGCAAGTTGGTGCAGCCACTTTGGAGAACAGTGTGGAGATTCCTGAAGAAATTAAGAATAGAGCTTCCCTATGACCCTGCAATTGCACTGCTGGGTATTTACCCCAAAGATACAGATGTAGTGAAAAGAAGGGCCATCTGTACCCCAATGTTTATTGCAGCAATGGCTACGGTCGCCAAACTGTGGAAAGAACCAAGGTGCCCTTCAACGGATGAATGGATAAGGAAGATGTGGTCCATATACACAATGGAGTATTATGCCTCCATCAGAAAGGACGAATACCCAACTTTTGTAGCAACATGGACGGGACTGGAAGAAATTATGCTGAGCGAAATAAGTCAGGCAGAGAGAGTCAAGTATCATATGGTCTCACTTATTTGTGGAGCATAACAAATAACATGGAGGACATGGGGAGATGGAGAGGAGAGGGAGTTGAGGGAAACTGGAAGGGGAGATGATCCATGAGAGTCTATGGACTCTGAAAAACAACCAGAGGGTTTTGAAGGGGCGGGGGGGGTGGGGGGTTGAGGAACAAGGTGGTGGGTAATAGGGAGGGCACGTACTGCATGGAGCACTGAGTGTGATGCCAAAACAATGAACACTGTTATGCTGTAAATAAACAAATTAACAAATAAAAAAAATTAAAAAAAAAGACTGTTTAGGCTATCAGGATCCCTTCCACTTCCAAATGAATTATAGGATTTGGTTGTCAGTTTCTGCAACAAACGAACAAACAAACAAACACAGCTAGGATTCTGAAAGGTGCTGTGTTGAATCTGTAGATCAATTTGGATAGTATTATCATATTACTAATATTAAATCTCTGAGCCATGAATATGGAATATCTATTTATTTAGGTCCTTAGATTCTTTCATCAACATTTTATACTTTTTAGTATACAAGACTTCTTGTACTTCATTTTTAAAATTTATTCCTGAGTATTTACTCTTTTTGATACTATTCCAGATAAGAATTTTTCTTAACTTAGAGTTCAAATTATTCATTGCTATTGTACAGAAATACCATTAGTTCTTTATAGATTTTAAATCCTATAAGCTTTATGAATTTATAACTAGATTCTAAGTAATTCTTTTTTTAAAGATTTATTTATTTGACAGACAGAGATCACAAAGAGGCTGAGAGAGCAGAGAAAGCAGGCTCCAAGCTGAACTGAGAGCCTAATGCAGGGCTTGATCCCATCACCCTGGGACCATGGCCCAAGCTGAAGGCAGAGGCTTTAATCCACTGAGTCACCCAAGCACCCCTAAGTAATTCATTTTTAATGGTTCTATTTATTTGGCAGGAGAGAGAAAGAGCAAAGACAAGCAGGAGAAAACCAGGCAAGGGAAAGCAGGCTTCCCGCCCAGCAAGAAGCCTGATGCAGGACCTAATCCCAGGCCCTGGGGGATCACAACCAGAGCTTAAGGCAGATGCCCAACTGACAGAGACACCTGGTGTCCTGAGTCTATGTGATTTTATCTCTAACCCTCACAACAATGATATATAAAGGATGTTATAATTATGTTTTACAGATGTTGCTAAGAATAGGAAAGAAGAATTATGAGACTAATAGAAATTAAGAATAAATTTTGACAAAAAATAATACATTGTAAAGACTATAAACAAATCGACAGGTGAAATGAACTCTAATATCAAATGCTTTCTAATATGCCACGTGCCCTCCAGTGACCCTGGCTCTCCTTAACTTTAGTAATTTATTCTTAACACCACCTTATGAACAAATAATCATTTTGCCTATCTGCGCACCTCAAGTATGCCTTATCTTTCTGTTTCACTCTGTAAATCTGCAAAATGATAACCATTTGTATTTTCTAAAATGACTTCATCCTTAGTAACATATCCTATTGTGATTCATTACTCAAGAGTAAAAACTACCTGCTATGTCATAAGAAAGACATTTGTTTTACAATAATTTAAGCCTCTTTGAAAGGCTAAAGTTACATTATGCTTGAAAATGAGGGAAAAAAAGATGAAAGAAATCATTTAAAATGTTCACAGAATCTTTAATGTTATTGATTTCATTTGCTTCAGATTAAACCAGGAAGTTTGTAGGACTGTGGGGGTACGGCATGCCAGAAACACCAAAAATTAATGAATTTCTTGATAGGAATTACATAAAACTTCTGCTTTCTCGGTTTTTATTTCAGTCAACTGGCTGTCTCAGACTTCAAAGTCCAGATAGTGATGTAGACTCAATATAATGAAACCAGATTCCAAGTAATATTTTATTTTACTGGACATTAAAGTAACCTCTTTTATCTGGAATCCATGTGAGAAAGATAGCCTGCCACTGCTCAGAATAACAAACAAATACCCTGGCTATACCCACCTCTATGCTGTATACTGCCTAAAGTCCCTTGGAAAAGGAAATGGGCTGCATTACAGTTTCAAAAATAGCCAGAGATTGAAAATCAATGCACCACAGAGCACTTTGTTTTGACCCTTTGTCTAAAGGGCAAATGCAGACCGATCAGATTCTAGAACTGAGTGCCATATACAGGGATTTGTTTCCTGCACAAAACCTCAAAGAAAACAGTGCATTCAAATGGTAATGAAGAGAGAGCCTGAGTGCATACAGTGGTATATTAAACTTGGAGGAGCTAATGTGCATTTTCCTGTGAATCAGCCTCCCCATAGGACTCATTAGGAATGCACATTAAAGATAGAGACAAGTGTGCCATTTTTAAATCAAGTGTCTTATTTCTTACAGCACTATTAGTATTGTACGCATTCTGGTAAGTGGCATTTTTGACTGCAATTTAATTGTGCAGCCGGGAAATCTGATTCCATTTCCAAGCTGTAAAAATATCTTCCTGTGAGGGTAGAATGGGGAGAAGTGTGTGTGGGGGGAGGCGTAAAGAGAGTGGATTAGAATAGGAAGTGATCGATTACTTCCTTTTCTCTTAAAAACTAAATATGCTGGTCTTTTGAGCTCAATTCTTACTTAGAATCCATACGAATTCCCACAAAATAGCAGTCTACAAATGGTGCTGAGGAAATGACAGCTGCGACCACACCAGCAATGCTTAGGAAAAGTTGAGAGGCACTTCTGCAAGAGGGTGATTGAACCCATGGGGAGCTTCAGATGGAAAGATGTCACATACGGGGCAATCTGCATGGAGAAGAGCAGAAAAATACTCATATGATTATGATTAGACATGTAGCAGGAAAGCAAAACACAATTTAGCTTATGAAGAGAAAATAATTGCTCAATTTAATTTATGTAAGGCTTTATTGTCTTGTGGAACCTCAGTTAAGGAAGACTTGCTCCAGGAAAACAATGTACACCTGCCTTAATTTTCTGATCTACTCTCCCATAACTACTCCTCACATTCCCTTGGCGTTATTCAAGTTGAACCCTTCCACAGTCATCAGGCATTTCTGTCTCCACCAGTTAGTGTTCTGCAGTCCTCACATATCCACTGTGCATCTCTTTGGATGAAATCTTGACCAGTCTTTAAGATTACTCACCAACAGCCCATGGAGAGTTCTTTGGCCTTCCAGCATAGTGTTGCATGTATTACCTTTAATTTAACATTATTGATAGTTTTGCATTTTTTAAACGTCTCTTATGAGTTCCTTGGAAGCTGAACTTCTGCCCACAAAAGAGAACATCATGTCTTTTGCAGAGTGAATGCCAGATTTAGAGGGTAGACCATTATGCTGCTGAAGGAAAAGATCTAAGCAAAGCAGCCGAATCAGGAAAAAATATAAGATAAAGAGCAAGTGTCCTCTGATACAAAGTGTCAGTTTTCCACCACTGCCTGACATAAAGAACCAGTCCTGAGAATGAGCACCAGCATGACAAGGAATTAAACACCAGAAGAAAATATCCAAAAGTTATTACTCACTCTTTCTTTGCAAGTGTGTGTTCTTAAATTAAAATACCAGGATCCAGTCAGGATGGCAGAGAAGTAGCAGGCTGAGACTACATCAGGTAGCAGGAGATCAAACATTTCAAACAAGTAAAAATCCAACAGGAGATCGAAGAGAAGAAGAATAGCAATTCTAGAAACAGAAAATAAACCACTTTCTGAAAGGTAGGACTGGCGAAGTGAATCCAAAGCGACAGAAAGATAGACAGCGGGGTGAGGGTCTGGCTCCTGGCAAATGGCAGAGCAATGGAGCACAAAATTGGGACTTTTAAAAGTCTGTTCCACTGAGGGACATTGCTCCAGAGGCTCAATCAGGGTGAAGCCCACGCAGGGTCAGCGTGGTCTCAGGTCCCGCAGGGTCACAGAAGGATCAGGGGTGTCGGAGTGTTGCAGAGCTTGCAGGTATTAAAACAGGGAAGCCGGCTACAGAGACAGAGCTGAGGAGTGAGCTCTCAGCTCGGGGTTACCTTGAACTGGTCGCAGGTTGCTTGAGCATGGAGTGCGGCTGGAGGCTGGGGATATGGGAGTGATTAGGCACTGTTCTCTGGGGGCGCACTGAGGAGTGGGGCCCCGGGCTCTTGCCCCCTCCAGGCCAGAGATGGGAGGCTGCCATTTTCAATCCCATCCTCTGGAACTCTACGGAAAGCGTTCAGGGAACAACAGCTCCCAAAGCGAACCCAAGCGGATTATTTAGCCCGGCCTCTGGTAAGTGCGGTTCAATTCCACCTTGGGCAAAGACACTTGAGAATCACTACAACAGGCCCCTCCCCCAGAAGATCAACAAGAAATCCAGCCAGGACCAAGTTCACCAAGGAGAGTAGGTGCAATACCAAGGACAGCAGCGGAATTCCAGAGGAGGAGAATGCAAAGCCCGGAACTCATGGCTTTCTCCCCATGATTCTTTAGTCTTGTGGTTAATTTTTTTTTCAATTTTTTTCTTCTTCTACTAAATTTTTTTTAACTTTTACCCTTCTCTTTTTTAACGTTTTAATTAGTTTATCTAATATATTATATATATATATATATATATATATATATGTTTTCTTTTTTATATTTTTTATTCGTTTGTTTTCTTTTTTTAATTTTTCCTTTCTTTATTTTTGAACCCCTTTTTATCCCCTTTCTCCAGCCCACGATTTGGGATCACTTCTGATTTGGTTAAAGTGCATTTTCCTGGGGTCTTTGCTACCCTTTTAGTCTTTTACTTGCTCCTTCATATACTCTTATCTGGACAAAATGACAAGGTGGAAAAATTCACCAAAAAAAAAAAAAAAAAAAAAAAAAAGAGAACAAGAGGCAGTACCGAAGGCTTGGGACCTAATCAATACAGACATTGGTATTATGTCAGATCTAGAGTTCAGAATGACGTTTCTCAAGGTTCTAGCCAGGCTCACAAAAGGCATGGAAGATATTAGAGAAACCCTCTGTGGAGATATAAAATGCCTTTCTGGAGAAATGAAAGAAGTAAAATCTAACCAAATTGAAATCAAAAAATTTCTTAATGAGATGCAATAAAAAATGGAGGCTCTCACTGTTAGGATAAATGAGCAGAAGAAAGAATTAGTTATATAGAAGACCAAATGGCAGAGAATAAAGAAGCTGAGCAAAAGAGGGACAAACAGCGAATGGACCACGAGGGGAGAATTCAAGAGATAAGTGACACCATAAAATGAAACAACATTAGAATAATTGGGATTCCAGAAGAAGAAGAAAGAGAGAGGGGAGCAGAAAATCTATTGGAGAGAATTATTGGAGAGAATTTCCCAAATATGGCAAAGGGAACAAGCATCAGAATCCAGGGGTACAGAGAACCCCCCTCAAAGTCAACAAGAATAGGCCCACACCCCGTCACCTAATAGTAAAATTTACAAGCCTTAGTGACAAAGAGAAAATTCTGAATGCAGCCTGGGAAAAGAAGTCTATAACATACAATGGTGAAAATATTAGATTGGCAGCAGACTTACCCACAGAGACCTGGCAGGCCAGAAAGAGCTGGCATGATATGTTCAGAGCACTAAATGAGAAAAACATACAGCCAAGAATACTATATCCAGCTAGGCTATCATTGAAAATAGAAGGAGAGATCAAAAGCTTTCAGGACAAACAAAAACTGAAAGAATTTGCAAACACCAAACCAGCTCTACAGGAAATATTGAAAGGGGTGCTCTAAGCAAAGAGAGAGCCTAAAAGTAGTAGATCAGAAATGAACAGAGACAATATACAGTAATAGTCACCTTACAGGCAATACAATGGCACTAAATTCATATCTCTCAATCGTTACCCTGAATGTTAATGGGCTAAATGCCCCAATCAAAAGACACAGGATATCAGAATGGATAAAAAAACAAAACCCATATATATGTTGCCTACAAGAAACTCATTTTAGACCCAAAGACACCTCCAGATTTAATGTGAGGGTGTGGAAAACAATTTACCATGCTAATGGACATCAGAAGAAAGCTGGGGTGGCAATCTTTATATCAGATCAATTAGATTTTAAGCCAAATACTATAATAAGAGAAGAGGAAGGACACTATATGATACTCAAAGGGTCTGTCCAACAAGAAAATCTAACAATTATAAATATCTATGCCTCTCACGTGGGAGCAGCCACCTCTATAAACCAATTAATAAGAAAATCAAAGAAACACATCAATAATAATACAATAATAGTAGGGGACTTGAACACTCCCCTCACTTAAATGGACAGATCATCCAAGCAAAAGACCAACAAGGAAATAAAGACTTTAAATGACACACTGGACCAGATGGACATCGCAGATATATTCAGAACATTTCATCCCAAAGCAACAGAATACACATTCTTCTCTAGTGCACATGGAACCTTCTCCAGAATAGATCACATCCTGGGTCATAAAAAAGGTCTCAACCAGTATCAAAAGATTGGGATCATTCCCTGCATATTTTCGAACCACAATGTTCTGAAGCTAGAACTCAATCACAAGAGGAAATTTGGAAAGAACGCAAACACATGGAGACTAAAAAGCATCCTTCTAAAGAATGAATGGGTCAACCAGGAAATTAAAGAAGAATTGAAAAAATTCATGGAAACAAATGATATTGAAAACACAATGGTTCAAAATCTGCGGGACACAGCAAAGGGAGTCCTGAGAGGAAAATATATAGTGGTACAAGCCTTTCTCAAGAAAGGTCCCAAATACACAACCTAACCCTACAGCTAAAGGAGCTGGAGAAAGAACAAGAAAGAAACCCTAACCCAGCAGGAGAAGAGAAGTCATAAAGATCAGAGCAGAAACCAATGAAATAGAAATGAAAAAAAAAAAATAGAACAAATCAACAAAACTAGGAGCTGGTTCTTTGAAAGAATAAGATTGAAAAACCCCTGGCCAGACTTATCCAAAAGAAAAGAGAAAGGACCCAAATAAATAAATTCATGAATGATAGAGGAGAGATCACAACTAACACCAAAAAATACAGACAATTATAAGAACATATTATGAGCAACTCTACGCCAACAAATTGGACAATCTGGAAGAAAGGGATGTATTCCTAGAGACATGTAAACTACCACAACTGAACCAGGAAGAAATAGAAAACCTGAACAGACTCATAACCAGTAAGGAGACTGAAAGAGTCATCGAAAATCTCCAAACAAACAAAAGCCCAGGGCCAGATGGCTCTCCAGGGGAATTATACCAAACAGTTAAAGAAAAACTAATTCCTATTCTCCTGAAACTGTCCCAAAAAAATAGAAATGGAAGGAAAACTTCCAAACTCATTTTATGAGGTCAGCATCACCTTGATCCCAAAACCAGACAAGGATCCCACCAAAAAAGAGAACTACAGATCAATATCCTTGATGAACACAGATGCAAAAATTCTCACCAAAATACTAGCCAATAGAATTCAACAGTATATTAAGGCCTGGTGAGAGAGTATGTATAACTGCATGTCTCAATCCAGACACTGTAAATAATCTTCCTTCACTCTAAATGAATCATATCCTTCCCTGAGAGGCATGAAGCTCCCTCCTCTGTCCTAGGCTCCCCTGCCTGTTCTTAATTCTCCCAGGGAATCTGTTCAATGTTCACTCCTCAAGACTCAGCCCACAACCCAACTCTGTGTCCTCTTCTGGTCAGTCCACAAACCCCTGAGCACTGACTCCTTCACCTGTTGGCATTTTAGCAAAGATTGTCATAGTCTCCAATCCCACTTATTAGTTCCTTGTCACATAATTCTGTTGGTTTGCTTTGCATGCTTTATGTCCTGAAAGCAGTGATACCTCATGTTTTTAGTGGTTGGTCTAGGAAGGTATGAGCATACATAGTAGATCATTTGTTACACAATTGACAATTTTCTTAGGAAAAGTAAAGATAAATTTAAGTGTAACTTAAACCATAATTCACACAAGTATTGCAATGAAATACATAGGTGGTAGGGCTCACCTTGGATTCATGCCATGAACTTAAAAATACACTTATTTCTCCTTAAGGTGAAAATTGAGGCAATTCTTCAATTTTCCTTCATTGTATCTTGACAAGATCACCTTCTCACCAGTATCCTTCCTTAGAAAACAGATTGAGAGCTCATTGTCAAGGTATAGCAATATTTTCTAGCAACATCTAGTTAACATCACAACCCTCAATAACTATTAGCAACATAAGCTCCCCAATGTACCTTAAATGTGAAAGAAAACACAATAGCAGAGCTTTTTTGTAAATTTAATTTATTTAATTTCAAATATAACGTATTATTACTTTCAGAGGTAGAATTCAGTGAATCAAAATTTGCAAATAACACCCAGTGCTCATTATGTCAAGCTCCCTCCTTAATGCCCATCACACAGTTACCTTTTCCCCAATGACCTCTCCCTCCAGCAACCCTCCATTTCTTCCCTAATCTTAAGAGTCTCTTATGGTTTGCCTTCCTCTGTGACTTCCTTTTGTATTATTTTTTCCTTTCCTTTCCCTAGGTTTCTTCCTCCCCCCTTTTTTTTTCCTAAATAGTGTTTCAAAATACCATATGAGTGAAATAATAAGATATTTCACTTTCCCTTATGGACTTATTTCACCTAACAACACCTCTACTTTCATCCATGTTGTTGCTAATGGCAATGTGTCATTCTTTTTTATGGTATAGTAATATTCTATTGTGTATGAACAAATGGCCAACAGACATATGAGAAAATGTTCAACATCACTCAGCATCACGGAAATACAGATCAAACCTCAATGAAATAGCACCTTACACTGGTCAGACTGGCTAAAATTAGTAAGATTGGAAACAACACACGATGGTGAGGATTAAGAGAAAGGAGAACCTTTTTACAGTGTTGGTCTGAATGCCAGTTGGTACAGACACTCTGGAAATGGTATGGAGATTCCTCTAAATGTCAAAAATAGAACTACTCAGGGCTCCCAAGAAGTAATCCTAACAAGTACTCAGTGACTCAGTTAGTTAAAAAACCTGCCTTTGGCTCAGGTCATGATCCCAGATTGAACAATGCCATGGATTTCATGCTCAGCAGTGACTATGCTTCATCCTCTTCCCGCTCATGGTGTCTTTATCAAATAAATAAAGTAAAAGATAAAAAATATAACTACCCTATGGCCCATCAACTGCTCTAATATGTATTTATCCAAAGGATAGAAGGATAGTGATTCAAAGAGGCACTTGTTTCCCCAATGTTTATAGGAGAAATGTCCACAATTATCTAAGTATGTAAAGAACTCTGATGTCCATAATCACATGAATGGAGAACAATTGATGTTGTATATACATTTAATAGCGTTTTAAGCTCATCTTTTCTACTTATAAATTACATTCCACTTAGTACAGCACAATCCAATCCATTTGGATGCCACAGAGATCTTTCCACTTTCAACCCTTTCTCCTGATTATAGGGTTCCAGGAGGACCAAGTGAAGTTTGCATTTTTAGCATCTGGTGAAGGGTCCAAAGTATTCATAGTCTCTATTACCAAGACCCAGGAACAGACTCCAATCACTACACCCTGTTTGCCACTTTACCCTTTTTTTAAGTTAAGATCGGGATCTAGAGAACACCAGCAGATGCCCCGCTCCACTTATTTCAGATAAGGACTGAAACTGGAGCTTGTCCCCAGCACTTTCTACAATAGCTCCAACGAGAAGATAGTGGCAAACCTATCGGCGACCAAACAACTCTGAAGTATGAGTCCTGCGCATGGAAGTGGCTCTGTCTCCTCCACTCACCAGACTGACTGCATCTGGTTATGACAGGCAGTATTCTCAGCAGTAATAATGACCAGACCTTCCATTTATTCATTTTTTCACCTGAAGTTATATATATAGAATTATAATGTCTTCAAGTCGATAAAGGCATAGATGAGGGAAAGCACATTCCATGAACTTTAATCAGTGACTAGGGGCTGTAACAGGTAGAGGACAACCCTAAGATAGTTCTCCCACCCCTAGAAAATGCTTGCACCAATCAGACAGGTAACTGTGGTGCTGGCCCAGGTGTACTGAGTTGCTTTCTCTTCTTGCTCATCCCATCTCCACAGAGGACAGGATTTGATGTTTTTGCTAGTGCATCCCTGGTGCAGATTCTGGTGTGGGATGTGAGCTATTTTAAGCCCTCAGTTACTAGGGAAATCCACTTTCCCTTTGAGCATTTCCTCTGATCAGGTTTGGGCACTGACAAGAAATTGGGGGTTGGATCATGGAGAAACTGGTGGGTGGGATAATGAATTGCTCCTGGGAGTAGGTAGGATCCCTGTCCTGCTGTGCATGAAGATTGTCTCCATGGGGAGAAGAGGAAGATGGGAGATACCTGCCCTGATATGAAACAAATCCAAATGTCCACTGCAAGCCATTCTTTCCTGAGGTTCATTTGAGACCCCTCAGAGTTCCTACCTGATCCCTGACCTGTACCTGGGCTGACTGGACTCCTATCAGCAGGGGACACCCACCATACCCAAGGGAGCAACAATTTGGGCAGCAAAGGCATAGTGAACCTGGTGCACCAGTAGGAAAGAGAGAGAAGGAATGAGTGATGACCCCATTCCCACCATCCCCTTGCCCTGGGGGCCCCTTAAGGCTATGTCCAGAACCCTTGTCCAGCAGTGTCCCAGTCTCTGACATCATTCGTGAATGCTTAGTCCAGTGCACATTCATGTCACCAGCCACGTTGTCCTCCTCACTCCAGCCAAGCCACTCAAGGCCACAGGCCTAGCAGTGTGAGACCTGGCCACGGCAGCTCAGAGGCCCATCCTGGGGAGCCACTGGCCATGGTCCTTGCTGGGGGGCTTAGGGTCCCCTATAATGGGTTCTCAGGAGCCTCCATGACTCTCCCAGGGCTCGTGTCCCTGTGGCACCTGCTGCTCTCCTCCCGCCCCAGAGCTCTTGCTCAGCTGGACTTACTTTGCTACTTGCCAGCAGGACTGTTGAGCTTGCATATGGGAGGGACATCGCTGTTGCTCTTTTTCTAAGTGATCGCTCTCTTTATTTGTTCTATGGGATGGAATCCCAGGAGTCTTGTCAGCTTCCTGCCAGACCCTTTCCCACTCCCACACTGCTGTCCGAGCTGAGGGGCAACCTTCCAACTGCTTTTCTCTCTCTGCACTCCTCTCTGTCCTGCTTCCTTCTGGTTCTGCCACCCCCCTGTGGTGACCTTTTCTGGCTCTTGACTTTGCTCCTTGCACATCTTTGGGGACAAGTTCAAAATAAAGAAAAATAAATACATAAAATACATATATATGATGCATACACATTCTTTCCCAGCTGGGAGAACTAGTATCTACTGAACTGCTCTACCTACTGGAGATCGATTGGGAAGCAGCAGCCGTTGAGCTCCTGCTCTCCTGAATCTCCCAGGCTTCCTGATTCATGCTCGACTTTCACAAAACTTGGTTCCCACATTACAGAACCACTTATGAAGTCACTTACTTTGGTTTACAATTACAAATAGCTGGTAATTGAAGGCAATATATTTTATTTTTTAATTAATATTAATTTCTTGGAGGTGTTTTTTGTATAAACTCAAGTCTGCAAAGAATACCTGGAAGGTACAAAATATCAATGTGCTGTTTCCAGGAAGAAATTCAATAATTAAACATGGTTAGCAATTATCACTTCCAAAATGATCTTTTAGGTTTGCTATTGAATAACATAAACTAGGAAATGACTTAGTTTTGTTTATTAGGTTACACTGTTTCTTTGGTAGAAACTTATTTTGATGTTACCCTCTGAGTGAGAAATACAAAACACTTTGTTAAAGCAGCTGTGTCAGATGCTCCAATCAGATAGGAACAGTGATATGGGGCGAAGGGAAAAAGGAAGGGAAGCAAGAGGCATCTGCATAGAGGAGACATTAAAACACATCTAAGGAAAAGGTGCACTTAGTACCATCCCCTTTTCACATATTTATGCTCAAAACTTTACAGCCTTGTGGTGTGTTTCTGTGACAACAGCACATTCAAGGGACCCCTTGGCATACCTGTCCATCCCAAATGTAGGAAACTCAAGTGGGACCCAGTGGGTGGATGAGAACTCCCATTTCTGTTCTTCTCTGAGTACAGGCTGCATTTCTGGTGAAGAGCAAGTGCTTCAGTTACTGCCCTGTAACCCCAGTCTTTCCTACTGGTGATCATCATGAAAACTTCTCATTCTCAGGGATCTAAATTTTAAAAGTGTTCTCAGCATGGAAAGAGTGAAGGGCATTTCTGGTTTCAGCGGGTCCTTAGAAAAATCACTATTAATAAGACTCTAACTCAAATTTCTGGGCTGAAAGCCATATAGAGTAATTTATATGACCTTTTCATCCTTTTCTATATGAAATTATTATAATATTTTATTGAATATATTTGGCTTACATTTATGAAAATGGGAACAGTGTTTTCCTGGGCTAGGTCTAAATAAAGGAGAAGATGTTCCAATAAAACCGGTG
This sequence comes from Meles meles, assembly GCF_922984935.1. NCBI lineage: Eukaryota > Metazoa > Chordata > Mammalia > Carnivora > Mustelidae > Meles > Meles meles. Next base: position 8,106,793 of record NC_060068.1, read on the forward strand.
ACCAGGCTGGGTAACCTCATCCTGAATTACTGAAATGGACATCTATGGCTTGCTAGCACTGAAATCAACATAGGGTTATATGCAAAACTGGCATCCCTTTAAAATGATACAGGTTTTCTTTATTATATAAAGAATATAAAAATATGTACACATGTTAGTTTTTATTTATTTATTTATTTACTTTGAGGGGACTAGGGAGAAGGGAAGAGGGAGAGGGAGTATCTTAATCTCATACCACACAAACCTTGGAGCTCAATATTGCAGTCACATCTCACAAGACCTGAGATGAAATCAAGAGTTGGATGCTTTACCCACTGAGTCACCCAGGGAAACCAATCATTGGTAGACTTATATTAAAAAAATGTTGGAAATGCTGTTGTACTAAATCCCTTTTATGTGTATGGCTGCAGATTACAATGACTTAGCCACGTTGGTGAGTATCATAAGGTGACCATTGGTATATTAAGAGCAATGGGCTTTAGAATTCTGATGGCTACTAGTTATTTTCTATTTATAATTCTACTGAATTAACAAACTCTAAGCAGCAATGTTGATGTTGTCCAGACAAATAAGGATGGTTATAATTAGGATAGGAACCACTGGTGGCATGAAGAACAGAGAATAACCCCTTTCTGAAGGTCATCAAAATAGAACAGAACCACCACAGTTCTATAACATGTCCGTCTACTGTAGGTGGAAATGGAAACTCACAAAACCATAGCTATGATAGGGATTGGCTATAATCCAGGAATGCTCCACTTTTAAGAGTGCTAAATTAATCCTTTCACTATGATTCAGTGTTTTGTATTTTATGTTCATATGTTTTATGTTTGTGTGTGTGTGTGATTTTTATGGCTATATATGTTCATTTTTCAAAGGAAAGTTAAGCTATATTTCTTTATTAATTGATCAATAGTAGGATTGGTCATTGATCTAGAACTTTTTTCTTAAACCCCTGTTTCCAAGCATAAACAGTGAGAACCAATTGCAACAATTAAATGCAAAATGAACTGCATTATACACTTCAGTGTCATTGAAGGGGGTTATTTTGGAAACATTCTATGCTTGCTAAACAAATTGTCCATTGTAGCTAAAGTTTTGTCATTAGTCACCACTTAACATGTTTTTTTTAATTTGTTTATTTTCAACATACCAGTGTTCATAGTTTTTGCATCACACCCAGTGCTCCATGCAGTACGTGCCCTCCCTATTACCCACCACCTGACATGTTTTTAAGATTTTATTTTAATTCCAGTTAGATAATACACAACATAATGCTAGTTGAAGATATATAATATGGTGATTCAACACTTCCATACAACACCTGGTACTCATCACAAGTGTACTTGTTAATCCCTATCCCCTATTTAATACCTTCCCAACACCCTCCCCTAGGTGATCATCTCCTCCTTCTTTGGAGTTATGGGTCTGTTTATTGGTTTGCCTCTCTCTCTTTTTTCCACTTTGCTCCTTTTCTTTTTTGAATTCACATACGAGTAAAAACTTAATGGTATTTGTCTTTCTGTGGTTTATTTCACTTGTCATAATACTCTCTAGATTCATTCATGTGACTGCAAATGGCAAGAATTCATTGTATTTATGGCTTAGTAATATTATATTATATACCTATATCTGATGTCTAATATGTATTACATATCTATATATCTATACATATCTCTATATATGACATATATTATATATCTATAGATTGTCTATCTATCTATATAAATATCTATACACATGTATAGATATAATTTATATATCTATTTATACATATATATATATATATTTATACATCTGTATAGATTTATATAATGGTATAAACACCTTTTCTTCTTTAGTCATTTATCTGTTGATGGATAACTGGACTCCTTCCATATTTTGGGTACTGTGGTCAAATATACAGTATTGCTTATATATGCAAACTATTCAGAATGTCTGTGGCTTTTAGACATCAACTTACATTTTATAAATTGACACATGAAAAAATGTTCATCATCACTAGCTATCAGGGAGATTCAAATTAAAACAACATTGAGATACCACCTAACACCAGTTAGAATGGCCAAAATTAGCTAGACAGGAAACAACGTGTGTTGGAGAGGATGTGGAGAAAGGGGAACCCTCTTACACTGTTGGTGGGAATGCAAGTTAGTGCAGCCACTTTGGAGAACAGTGTGGAGATTCCTGAAGAAATTAAAAATAGAGCTTCCCTATGACCCTGCAATTGCACTGCTGGGTATTTACCCCAAAGATACAGATGTAGTGAAAAGAAGGGCCATTTGTACCCCAATGTTTATTGCAGCAATGGCTACGGTCGCCGAACTGTGGAAAGAACCAAGATGCCCTTCAATGGATGAATGGATAAGGAAGATGTGGTCCATATACACAATGGAGTATTATGCCTCCATCAGAAAGGACGAACACCCAACTTTTGTAGCAACATGGACGGGACTGGAAGAAATTATGCTGAGCGAAATAAGTCAAGCAGAGAGAGTCAAGTATCATATGGTCTCACTTATTTGTGGAGCATAACAAATAACATGGAGGACATGGGGAGATGGAGAGGAGAGGGAGTTGAGGGAAACTGGAAGGGGAGATGAACCATGAGAGACTATGGACTCTGAAAAACAACCAGAGGGTTATGAAGGGGCGGCAGGGGGGTGGGGGGGTGGGAGGTTGAGGAACCAGGTGGTGGGTAATAGGGAGGGCACGTATTGCATGGAGCACTGGGTGTGATGCCAAAACAATGAACACTGTTATGCTGTAAATAAACAAATAAAAATAAATATAAAAAAATTACTTATAAGAAAAAAAAGAAAAATTACCACAAAAATAGAGTGACTGGTACTATATAATTATTTTGTCAAATCCCTATTATTTATTTTTCTGAATTAATGGAACCTTTGTCTTAAATCCTGAAATAGGATGGAATGGCATTGTTCTTAAAGAGTTCACAAGGTGAAATTAATGGACTTCTAAGAAGCAGGACTAGTGGGAACTTTGTTACATTTCTACAGAGCAGATCCTCTGAATTACTCTTATTATGGTCCCCATCATCTTGTTTCTCAGGCTGTAAATGATGGGGTTGACTACTGGGATCAGGATAGTGCAGGAGACAGCAAGGACCTTAACCTCTCTGGAGTTTGGAAGGATCTTGGGCATAAGTAAGTGTAAACAAAGATCCATGCAGGCCAGAGTCAACATGACTGGAACATCACAAAAGAAATGGTTGATGGTTTTGGATCTATTCTAAGGGATTTGGAAGTCATATGCAGTGTGGGCATAGGAGTTGATTGAGCACAGGATCAAAGATCCTCTTATGGTCACCACACAAACTCTTTTGCTCATACAAACAGCGTAGTAGAGAGGAAAGCAAATTTGCTGCATAATGATCATAGGCCACAGACGTCAATAAAAATCCATCTGCATCAGATAAATTAATGAAAAAGAAACTCTGAGTTGCACATTTGTTTCCAGAGAGATAATCAGAAACCATCTTGGGGACATTCCTGGAGATATAGTTCAGGTCCATGAGGGAGTTGACTAAGTAGAAAATACATGGGTGTGTGGAGGTGGGTGTCCAGGATGATCATGGACAGGTTACCAAACAGAGCCATTAGGAAAAGGAGAAAACTGAGAATGAAGAAAAACAGGACAATTCTTCATGGTGAGAATAACCCCAAGAAGAATAAATCAGTTGATGTTTGGTTAATATTTTCTGTGTGTCATTAATTTAGTTTCCCCTAAAGGGAGACACATAATAAGTACAGAAAAAACAATCTCTTATTAATTCATTATTTTAGTTCCACTCTGACTTATTCAGGACACATTGCCTCTCTTAAAAAAATTAGCACATATCTTGAAAAAAATCTCCTCATAGTTAAAAATCTTGATGTCATATGAATATCAAACTCCAAAATAGTTCATAGAAATGTGTAAATTTGTAAGGGTAATATATTTCTGTGACTTTATTAAGATACCCATATTTTATTTTTCTGTATAAGTTTAGTTATTATCAATGGCAGTCTTAGTACTTGTTATATATGCATTGTAAGGCAGTGTAAATGCATATATTATAGACCCGTACATAAATATATTTTATGACACACAGGCAGTGATTTTTTTTCTCTAATTAAGCCCTAAGATTTCTGAAATTATAGTAGTCTATAAGGACACGGTGTAGATATATATCCTTTTGGTTTGTTCATTTGTTTGTTTTGGTGCCAAGACATATTATCTACTTCATTTTCCCCCAGAAATCTACAATGAAGAGTTATTGACAACTATAAGTTATAAGAAGCCGATTTCGTCCTCCTCACTCTATATTCAAATGCTTTAAAGAAACTCCTTTCCTGACAGTTTTCTCTAAAATTTTATTTTAGCTCCTTGGTTCTGCTTACGCTCTCTGAAAATATCTGTATTATTCTTCTGCTTCTCAATAATTATATAACAGTTAGCATTGCTTTATGGCACCTCTTCTTATTCTGTTTGACCTTTTGATTTTGTGTATTTAAAACACTTTCAATTTTTTGATAAGTGTGAGTTTAGCTCCTATATGTATCAATCTCTGTCATAAAAATCAACTAACATAATACAGAAGTAAATCTACATAACTTTAAATGAAGTGGGAAACAGAGTAGAGGGTGGAATCAGAGATAGAAAGGTTATGGACACATTGGGTGAAGAGGTTTTAAGGAACAGACACTTAAAAAGAGTAGGAGAAATGGCATTTTGAGAATATTCTAAGTAGGAAGGAGTGGAGAGAATCTTCTCCAGAAGGAATACCATCAGTGAGTAAAGCCCAGCATGCTGTGCCTACAAAGGATTGTAGTGCTTCACTCTCTCATACTTTTCTAGGATCAAAGCCATCAGAATATTGAGGAATTCTTTGTATGAAAGATAGACACACACCCATATAGTTATACTGAATTAAAAATGACCTACATAAATGCCTGGTTGTGGATATTAAGGAGGTACGTGTTGCATGGAGCACTGGGTGTGGTGCATAAACAATGAATCTTGGAACACAGAAAAAATAAAATTAAATTTAAAAAAAGATAAATGCAAGACCCCTTTACAACAAAAATGAGAATTTGTTAAATCCATACTAAAAATGTCATGTGTTATTTAAAATGAAGGGTCAAATAATAACCTTTTTTAAAATAAATGATAATAATTAATGTAATAAATGTAATGAAAGTTTGAAAAGATAAATTGATGAAAATCGACCAGAAAGCACAGTAAAACACAAAATTTGACACTTAGGACAGAAAATAGAGTGAGAGGAATAATAAAAGATGACCCAACATATACTTATGGGCATTTCTGTAAATGTGTATGACATTCCTTTTTTTTGACACAATATTTATTTATTTTTAATTTAATATTACAAAAAGACCTTTTTTCTTTCTTTTTTTGTATCTATGAAAGAATCATGTTTATTTAAAATTAACACAATTTAACAATTGTCAAATGGGAAGAAAGAAATTACAGAAAAAAAAATATAATCATCTATATATGCCTGGTTTGCTTATTTCTTTCAAAGTGAATGGGAGTCTTAAAATTGGGCTAAAGGTCACTTTACATGTTATTTTCTGTATCTTTTGAAGTACACCATCTATAATCTAATCATTTCTGGAAAGATTTGTTATTTTTCAGGAAACATTAGAAATATAGTTTCATGAACAATAAAGATATACATCAGGCTCCTTATTCTGTTATTTGGTGTTGTTTTTGTTTTTTTTGCGTTTTTTTTATTTTTTCAAATATTTAAAATTTTTTTTCAACATAACAGTATTTAGTGTTTTTGCACCACACCCAGTGTTCCATGCAATATGTGCCCTCTCTATTACCCACCACCTGGTTCCCCCAACACCCCAACCCCCACCCCTTCAAAACCCTCAGGTTGTTTTTCAGAGTCCATAGTCTCTCATGGTTCATCTCCCCTTCCAATTTCCCTCAACTTCCTTCTCCTCTCCATCTCCCCATGTCCTTCATGTTTTTTGTTATGCTCCACAAATAAGTGAAACCATATGATACTTGACTCTCTCTGCTTGATTTATTTCACTCAGCATAATTTCTTCCAGTCCTGTCCATGTTGCTACAAAAGTTGGGTATTCATCCTTTCTGATGGAGGCATAATACTCCATCGTGTATATGGACCACATCTTCCTTATCCATTCATCTGTTGAAGGGCATCTTGGTTCTTTCCACAGTTTGACGACCGTGGTCATTGCTGCTATAAACATTGGGGTAGAGATGGCGCTTCTTTTCACTACATCTGTATAAAAGAACTTTTTTCTAAACCAATATATGATTTACAATATTGAATGATGATATAAAGAACACAGAAAATTAGCATAAATAATCATTAAATTGTATTTTCTTGAAAATACTCAATATTGGGGTGCTTGGGTGGTTCAGTGGATTAAGCCTCAGCCTTCAGCTCAGGTCATGGTCTCAGGGTCCTCGGATGGAGCCCAGCATCAGACTCTCTGCTCAGCAGGGAGCCTGCTTCCTCCTCTCTCTCTGCCTGTCTCTGCCTACTTGTGATCTCTGTCAAATAAATACATAAAAATCTTAAAAAAAAGAAAATACTCAATATTGTCTTGAAAACAATTTCTTGATAATCCTCAAAATGAGGTAGACTGGTATTCTAAATTCACCTTGAGAGAAATTATGATAATATGAGAAGAAATCTAGACAGCCATGCATATAAAATAACATCACGTTTCAAATACTGTTATATATTTTATATGTGAACAATAAATTCTAGGAGATGGAATAAAGCTCTAGATGCATATCCTCAAACATGACATGGTATGTAGCCACGTTGACAGAATGGGAAGGGGAGGCAAAAACGATGATGTAGGAATGGGATGACTCATCATTCACAGTGGCCTGAGTTACAAATCATGGCCTGGTATTTTGGATATTTAGAAATCAAATATTAGAGATGAGCATATTGTTTTAAAAACTGAGAAAGTATTGGGAATAATTGTAAATGAATTTGAAGTATTTTCCCTGGGTGTCAAGAGGCACAGGTTATAGGATCATAATTTTATCCTGTGGTTTGCTGATGCCATTCCATACATTCTTGGGATAATACACTAAAGTGATAAAAAAGTTATTTCAGTTAGTAATTTCCACGTACTCAAATTATTGCAGATGTTCATTTCATAAACTACCTTGAAATACCTACATCATGGTTCTGGGTCTATGTGAAGCAACTGATTTTCAGTTATTGGGTGGTCATGGTCAACTTGTAGAGGAAAAACAGGGAGAGCTGGTTGTGTTCATAAGTTAAATAGATATTGCATTTGACACAGAAGCCACATTAGATATTGAATATCTGTTTATAAATTCTGATCTGTAGAATTATATTTTTATATTAAAATACTTAGATTATTTCCCCATTACTTTAATTTTACTCAACGATGTAAAGAAAACCATTCTATTTACTTTGCAAAAGATTTGCACCTGCTTCAATCTTTTAAACTTCACTAGAACCTTTGGGTCTAGCATCGGCATTACTGACAATAGACAGTGGAGAAAAAGGGAAAGAGATGGTTTCTTAATGAGTTGGAGAACTAAGGCTTGAACCTGAAGGAGGTTCATACATGGCAGAGAAAATAGGACTATATGCTTCCATTGACCATGTCAAGATTGGTGCCAGGAGTTAATTTTATTTAATCCTGACCAAAGTCTCTTGAGGTTGAGACTACATCAATATGAGTGCAGATAGTCGCTATTGATAAATCAAGTTTCAGAGATTTAAAGGGAATTCTTTGGATTTCTTGTATTAACATAGGTGGTAAATAGATGCAGATATTTATATGTGAAATTTCTTTTTTTTATTTTCATTTTATTTATTTTTTTCAGTGTAACAGTATTCATTCTTTTTGCACAACACCCAGTGCTCCATGCAAAACGTATATGTGAAATTTCTATTTAAAAAGAATACTATCATAACACTAAATATTTTAGGCAACAATTAGGAAATAACAAATGGTTATTTTTAACTACGCAGTACTAAATAGAAATTAAAAGAAAATTTAAAAGCTATTAATTAAAAATGCACTATTGAAGAAAGAGTGTGAAGAATACATACATGTTATTTAAGCCCAAGTAGCTTGGTTTAGTGCTTCTATATTGTCATTTCAAGAAATTTCTTGTTTAAAGAAGAACTAATTCCTATTCTCCTGAAACTGTTCCAAAAAATAGAAATGGAAGGAAAACTTCCAAACTCATTTTATGAGGCCAGCATCACCTTGATCCCAAAACCAGACAAGGATCCCACCAAAAAAGAGAACTACAGACCAATATCCTTGATGAATACAGATGCAAAAATTCTCACCAAAATACTAACCAATAGGATTCAACAGTACATTAAAAGGATTATTCACCACGATCAAGTGGGATTTATTCCAGGGCTGCAGGGTTGGTTCAACATCCACAAATCAATCAATGTGATACAACACATTAATAAAAGAAAGAACAAGAACCATATGATACTCTCAATAGATGCTGAAAAAGCATTTGACAAAGTGTAGCATCCCTTCCTGATCAAAACTCTTCAACGTGTAGGGATAGAGGGCACATACCTCAATATTATCAAAGCCATCTATGAAAACCCACCACAAATATCATTCTCAATGGAGAAAAACTGAAAGCTTTTCCGTTAAGGTCAGGAACATGGCAGGGATGTCCATTATCACCACTGCTATTCAACATAGTACTACACGTCCTAGCCTCAGCAATCAGACAACAAAAAGAAATTAAAGGCATCCAAATTGGCAAAGAAGAAGTCAAACTATCACTCCTCACAGATGATATGATACTATACGTGGAAAACCGAAAAGACTCCACTCCAAAAGTGCTAGAACTTGTCCAGGAATTCAATAAAGTGTCAGGATATAAAATCAATGCACAGAAATCAGTTGCAATTCTGTACACCAACAACAAGACAGAAGAAAGAGAAATTAAGGAGTCAATCCCATTTACAATTGCACCCAAAACTATAAGATACCTAGGAATAAACCTAACCAAAGAAGCTAAGAATCTATATGCAGAAAACTATAAAGTACTCATGAAAGAAATTGAGGAAGACACAAAGAAATGGAAAAATGTTCCATGCTCCTGGATTGGAAGAATAAATATTGTGAAAATGTCTATGCTACCTAAAGCAATCTACACATTTAATGCAATCCCTATCAAAATACCATCCGTTTTTTTCAAAATGGAACAAATGATCCTAAAATTTATATGGAACCAGAAAAGACATCAAGTAGCAAAGGAATATTGAAAAAGAAAGCCAAAGTGGGTGGCATCACAATTCCGGACTTCAAGCTCGATTACAAAGCTGTCATCATCAAGACAACATGGTACTGGCACAAAAACAGACACATAGATCAGTGGAACAGAATAGAGAGCCCAGAAATAGACCCTCCACTCTATGGTCAACTAATCTTTGATAAAGCAGGAAAGAATGTCCAATGGAAAAAAGACAGCCTCTTCAATAAATGGTGCTGGGAAAATTGGACAGCCACATGCAGAAAAATGAAATTGGACCACTTCCTTACACCACACACGAAAATAGACTCAAAATGGATGAAGGACCGCAATGTGAGAAAGGAATCCATCAAAATCCTTGAGGACAACGCAGGCAGCAACCTCTTCGACCTCAGCCACAGCAACATCTTCCTAGGAACATCGGCAAAGGCAGATTTCAGAGATTTAAAGGGAATTCTTTGGATTTCTTGTATTAACATAGGTGGTAAATAGATGCAGATATTTATATGTGAAATTTCTATTTAAAAAGAATACTATCATAACACTAAATATTTTAGGCAACAATTAGGAAATAACAAATGGTTATTTTTAACTACTCAGTACTAAATAGAAATTAAAAGAAAATTTAAAAGCTATTAATTAAAAATGCACTATTGATGAAACAGCGTGAAGAATACATACACGTTATTTAAGCCTAAGTAGATTGGTTTAGTGCTTCTATATTGTCATTTCAAGAAATTTCTTGTTTCCTCTCATTTTCAGTCTGAATCATATTTTCTCTTGTTCTTGGCAACCATAAAACTTTAATCAACAGTGTAGAAAATACACACATCACTTCCAGATCCTCTCAGTGAACTCTGACCCATGTCCTGCTCCCATACCAAAGTTGCCCTAGGTGGGTTTGCTTACAAAGATCAACCTTCTCTTTATTACCTCCTCTGTAAATTGCTTTGTAAATGTATATATTCAGTTTATTCCTCCATCATAATGTGAAAGTTCCTCTAAATAATGGTATTTATAAATAATTTGCGTATTACCATTTTTATTTTAGTTTAAGAATATTTAATAAGCATTATCTATATTACATATGTTATTTTCCTTGTTTTCCATGTTTGTATTCAATTGCAAATAAAATTTGAAAAACCTCTCACTTTATTGATGCACATATTTACAGAATAAAGCGATTTTTCAAATATAAGATCATTATGATAAAGATTAAATGTGGATTCCAGGTGATGAGAAGTAATTTAGTTAAAACTGTATAGTGATCCAGTGTCAGATCTGAAAATGTGTCCTCTAGATACCAGACAATGAGGAATTTTCTTCTGAAGCAGACAAATCTCAAAGAAGGATCATTGGGATCACTAAATAAGTCTGGTCGCAATCATTTTTGTCGATTGCATAGTTGGAAAAAGAATGTGCATTTAACAAAGAAATTTCTAGTTTTTGCCTAAAATGTTTTAAGAATTCTCAGACTAATCTTTTATAATCATCTGAACGTAAAAAAAAAAAAAATCGCCAGCAGTTTTCATATAAATTTGGATTGCTTCTTCTCATTTCAAGAACCCTGTCATACTTTTATGTGAACTTTACCAAATTAAGGTTCTTTATGGACCTATAGGGGAAGAGTTCTCTAAAAGACCCATCAGATCTTTTTCCCCAGGACTTCCTTAATAGTACTGGCTGCATGAAGTCCACCTTGGTTCTTTGGAAAATGTGTTCATACTTGTATCTGTATGTCCATAGATAATTATTTTGCATTGCTATTAGTTATCCAGATTTTTCAGTATCGTGAAATGACTTTCCTAGAATGAATCAGATTACTGAGAGGAGAATCCACGGGAATCTAGCCCAGCACAGGTCCCTACAGTATCTCTGCAATTTCATATATGGACTTTTTCATGCCTTCTAATATTTTCACAACAGTTTCTATTAAAATGGACAAACAGTACAGAGTTCAAAATGCTTTAGTGACTTAGGAATTAATGTGCTTCTTAAATATTTAAGTAATGTGTATTTTCATTTGTTTAGATAGATATAGAGCTTGTAATCTTAAGAATTTTATTGTACACAGAGATCTAAAATGCACAGTATTTGTATGTGCATACATCTGTGTGCTTCTATATACACCTTCATGAAATATCACAATAGCAAATCAGCACTGAAAAATAGGTAGGTAGGTAGACAGATGTATGGAGTTATATCTGATTCACCAGTATATACTTTGACTTTGTTTTTTTTTTTATTTGTTTATTTACAGCATAACAGTGTTTATTGTTTTGGCATCACACCCAGTGCTCCATGCAGTACGTGCCCTCCCTATTACCCACCACCTGGTTCCTCAACCTCCCACCCCCCCCCCACCCCCCTGCCGCCCCTTCATAACCCTCTGGTTGTTTTTCAGAGTCCATAGTCTCTCATGGTTCATCTCCCTTCCAGTTTCCCTCAACTCCCTCTCCTCTCCATCTCCCCATGTCCTCCATGTTATTTGTTATGCTCCACAAATAAGTGAGACCATATGATCCTTGACTCTCTCTGCTTGACTTATTTCGCTCAGCATAATTTCTTCCAGACTCTGGAAAGAACCAAGATGCCCTTCAACGGATGAATGGATAAGGAAGATGTGGTCCATATACACAATGGAGTAGTATGCCTCCATCAGAAAAGACGAATACCCAACTTTTGTAGCAACATGGACGGGACTGGAAGAAATTATACTTTGACTTTGGATTCAGATTGAAAAGAAGTTTATTTTGCTTTATTGCAAAACAAGCTGCAGATTTTTGGAGCCAATGCTAAATCTAATGCTAGCTGTCACTTACTAGAAATGTAAAAACGGATTAGTGAATCCAACTCTCTGACCTTTACCTCATAAGTATAGCAGATCAAAATCATGAGATATGATCTCACACTTCCTAGAATGCCTGTAATTAATAATTGAAAAAATAATGAGTTTTGGAGAGAATGTGGCGAAAACACAACACTTGAGCACTATTGATTGGACTATATATTACTACAGCCTTTATGGAAATTTGTATAGAAGTTCTTCAAAAAGTTAAAAGTAAAACTCCCATAGTCCCACCTCTGGCTATATACCCAAAGGAAGTAAAATGATATGAAATCAAATTTGAAGCTATACTTTACTCTTGTAATCATTATTGCGGTGTGACTCATAATGGATAAAATATGGAAATTAATTTTACATGTTCATTGACAAATAAATGGAAAAATGAAATAAGAGCAACATTTATGAACCTGGAGGACATTAAAAGGAGTGAAATAAGCCAAACACAGAAAGACAGACACTTACAACAATTACAATTGTATATGAAATCTAGTAGTCCATCTTTAAAAGCAAAGAGTAGAATGGCAATTGTCAGTGACTGAAGGCAGGGAGAAATGGGAAGATGTGGGTGAAATGCTAAGTTTCCAGTGTACATGTTGAATAAGTTCTATTTAGAGCAATTTATATGTAGTTAACAAAATTGTATATTGGAAATTTTCTGTTACTATGGATCTCACCAGTTGGTAGTATTCATACACACACACACACACACACACACACACACAAGCTAAGTGAATTTGTGGATATGCGCTTTGTAGTGATTATTGGAAAGTGTAAGTATCTTAAATAAAGCTGTGCACCATATATATGTGTGTGTGTGTTTGTCTATTATTCCTAAACAAATCTGAAGAAAAAAAAACAAAAAAATGACAAGACTGAATTATATAATTTATACTGGATACGTCAAATCTGAGTGGCATGAGTGACCCATGCACACTAATTGTGACATTTTTTACTATCTTCACTATTGCCACTAAAATCAACATAGTTACCATCATACATTTTTATCCATACACATATCATCTTTGGATTTCTCAGGGACATTGTTCCCAAAAAGTTTCAAAACACTCATTGATTTTCACAAAGCATCCTACTTTGCTATCACAGATGTAACTATTACTCCACTGGAGACTTAGTGATAGGCAAATAAATTTTTATTTTATGTTTTTATTATTACTTATTTTTTAAGTTAACTTTAAAAAAAGATTGTATTTATTTATTTGACAGAAAGCACAAGCAAAGGGAGCAGGAGAGGGATAAGCAGGCACCCCTCCAACCAGGGAGCCAGATGCAGGGCTCACTATCAGGGGCCTGGGATCATGAGCAGAGCCTAAGGCAGAAGTTTAACTCACTTAGCCACCCAGGCACCCCAAAGACAATTTTTTTAATACCATAGTTAAATACAGAAAGCAGTAAAATCGGGTAAAATTTGTGTTAAAAAAATAATCCTATCCCTTTGGGCCCACCCATTTCCTTCATATATGGACCTGCACATAGAAAAAGTTTACATTTTTGAATAAAGATGCAAAGTATGTAAAAAACTTTAAACTGATGCAAACAAAAACAAAAACAAAGGAAAACCAAGGCAGAGGAAGGTGTTTAAACTTTCCTTGACTTGTTGGAATGGTGATAACAGAGAGCCTTTTTTTTTTAATATTTTATTTATTTGACAGAGAGAAATCACAACTAGGCAGAGAGGCAGGCAGAGAGAGAGGAGAAAGCAGGCTCCCTGCGGAGCAGAGAGCCCGATGCAGGGCTTGATCCCAGAACCCTGGGATCATGACCTGAGCCGAAGGCAGAGGTTTTAACCCACTGAGCCACCCAGGTGCCCCGGTAACAGAGAGCTTTATGAGGGAATCTGTAGGGAAGGAGGGCAAACAAATTCTCCACTTAATAAAAAGTAAAAAAACCAAACCAAACCAAACCAAACCAAAACAAAGCTTTAAAATCGATCCCTGGTTGTAGACAAGTTCTCCAAAACCAGTAGCTGGCACCCCTGCAACAAACAAAGAGGGAGAAAATTTCCTGGGTTATCTCAACAATCAGGTCCTTTTCCTCTGCTGATGGTACTAGGGGGTTTCCGGACTGTACTCAGTTGGGTCGCCAGTGTAGGGGCTGCGCAGGCTGACCAAGCTGACCAGTCTGCTCCCTTCCTGATGTTGGGCTCCTGTGGGTCACCACAGCTGCTCCCTCCTACCCCGCTGCCCCCTCCCGCCTGGCCTGCCACCTGCTCCACCCAGAGGCCAGCCCCATCTCTGTGGCAGCTGAAGCTGTGCCCCTGCCCCTGGAGGCCTGGTCCATCTGGCCTTCAGTGGAGGGTCTCCTGGCCCCCGAGGCCTCTCCCGCTCTCCTGTGGCCTCGCTGCTCTTCCTGAAGGAGAAGCCCCTCCACCAGAAAGACTTCTGAAAGGAAAAGTGCTTCTTCCTATTTCTCGGGCTCTCTCGCTGCTAGGTTAGTGCAGGGCTGGTCCCTGGCCTTTGGGGGAGACATCCAGCAGGGGACCAAGGCGGCCTCCCTGTCAAAGGGCGCAGCCTAGCATGTCTTGGCGGCCTCCCCGCTCCCAGGGCTCCTCCTTCTTGGCGAGGTAGCCTGACTTCAGGGGTAACCATGGAGGCTCCTCCTTCTTGGCCACGGGTGGGACCCCGCCCTGCTGCCAGCAGCCATGGGCTCCTCCAGGTCTGGGCTCCAGCACTGCCCTTGGCCTGCAGCTCATCCTTTGGAGCCTGGCTAGGCCGGGATTGGGAGAGGTGGCGCCTTTACCTGCGGGTGATGGGACTGGTGGGGAAATGGAAGGGGTGCATGACAGCGCCAGGAATAATGGGACACTGGAAATAACAGGGGGAGGCTTAGTGGTTTTTTTTGTTGTTGTTTTGTTTTGTTTTTGTTTTTGTTTTTTTAATAAACATTCTTAGGATGTATTTTGTGAGGCAGATTTACAACACTACTGTCTTGATTAAGAAGGAAAGGGGGAAAAAACACACAGAAAAAAACAATACCCACATTTTCTAAGAGATCATAGTCTTAGGAGTTAATTTAAACCACAGGAACTTTTCACCTATCTCATCTTAGCTGTACCAGTCAGTGATAATATGCCTCTTTCAAATTCAATTATTTTACTAAAAATACCTTGGTTTGGACAAATTCTCACATTTGCAGGTCCATTACCATTCATACATGTGCTGTGTATTTTGTCAGAGAATTATAATTATTTAGTGACTGTATTTACGTGAATATAGTATTAAGTGTAGACCTTAGTTTAATTTACCATAAATAGAGAAAAGAAGTGCATTGATGATTGTAGATGTCAGCCATTGATTAAAATATCAATTCCACTATATTTACTACCATTTTACAGTAGAATACAAGGTACAACAACAATTCTTTCAAGAATTCTATAATGTTTTGTCTAAGGCTTAAAGAGAATTTCATTTTTTTTAAACACACAAGTATGTAAAAATTTATTTACTTTTTAACATTTAATTATATATCTATATGAAAATATGGAATATATAAAATCTATAAAATATGGATATTTTAATAGACTTTATAGCAAAATAAGATTTTCCTTTGAATGGTCATTGTTAATTAAAGATTTTTTTTTTATTTATTTGACAGAGAGAGATCACAAGTAGGCAGAAAGGCAGGCAGAGAGAGTGAGAGGGAAGCAGGCTCCCTGCTGAGCAGAGAGCCCGATGCAGGACTCGATCCCAGGACCCTGAGATCATGACCTGAGCCGAAGGCAGCGGCTTAAACCATTGAGCCACCCAGGCGCCCGGCCATTGTTAATTAAATGCTTAAATCTATCCATTGTTGGGGTCGCTGGGTGGCTCAGTGAGTTAGGCCTCTGCCTTCAGCTTGGGTCATAATCTCAGGGTCCTGAGATAGAGCCCTGAATTGGGCTCTCTGCTCAGCGTAGAGCCTGCTTCTCCCTCTCTCTATGCCTGTCTGTCTATTTGTGATCTCTCTCTGTCAAATAAAAAAAATTCTTTAAAAAAATCTATCAATTGTTAATTCTAATATTTTATTAAATAGTTTCTTTATTGATTCTAATCAAAATTATCTTAAGCATTTAAATGATAAGTAACAATAAAAATACCCATAAGACATGTACCCTTTGTTATCATGCATAGTTACAAACATACTGGTTTCTGAAGCTGATATTGGTCCTCCCATCATCCTATCAATGAAGTCATTTTTCTGAATAGAGTATTTTTCAAACCACTGTGTATACTTTGCTCTCATCCCTGCTCTTGCCATTTTAGATAACTCCATAAAGACTCATGATCTGGGGACATCTTTGGAGATCAAGGAGAATACTTGATGTTTTATGAGTGTATTCACTCATAAACTCACTCAGTGTGAGAAGTGAATACAATTCTCATGTCTCATTCACTGAGATATGAGTAACATTAAAATAGCAATTGCTCATCATATCTCTAGGACAAAATTTAGAAACAAGTTCTGATAATTTATGTAGCTGTTTTAATAGTTGAGTTCAAGTTTATTCAGTGGGTAAACAAATATATTTATTCAGATCTTGAATATTATGTCTCTCATGTATAACTTCTTTCTTTATTGTGGCTATTAATTCCTTATTGAATATATCATTTGCAAATATCTTCTCCCAATCAGAAGTTATGTTGATTGTTCGCTTGGCTGTGCAGAAGCTTTTTATCTTGAGAAACAGTAGTTCATTTTTCTTTTGATTCCCTTGCCTTTAGAGACCTGTGTTGCAGGAAGTTACTGTGGCTGAGGTTGAAGAGGTTGCTGCCTGGGGTTCTCCTCTAGGATTTTGAAGGATTCCTCTCTCCCACTGGGGTTTTTCATCCATTTTGGATGTTTTTGTTACATGTGGTAGAAGAGAATGGGCCAGTGTCGTCCTTCTGCATGTGACTGTCCAATTTTCCCAGCATCAGTTATCAAAGACATTGCCTTTTTTTCCATTGGATATTCTTCCCTGCTTTATTAAAGATCAGTTGGCCTTAGAGTCAAGGGTTTTTTTTCTGGGCTCTCTGTTCTATTCCATTGAGTGATACATCTGTTTTTGTGTCACTAACATGCTGTCTCGATGATCACAGCTTTGTAAACTTGCTTGCAAACAGAAATTGTGATGCCCCAAGCTTTGGTATTCTTTTTCAACAATCCCCTGGCAATTAGGGGTTTTTCTGGCTACATGCAAATTTTAGGATTGCTTGTTTTAGCTCTGAGAAGAATATCAAGTTTATTTTGATAGGGATTGCATTGAATGTGTAGATTGATCTGGGCAGCTTAGACGTTTTCACAATGTTTTTCTTCCAATCTATGAGCATAGAAGTTGTTCCACCTCTTTGTGTCTTCCTCAGTTTCCTTCATAAGTCTTCTGTAGTTTCTATGGTACAGATCCTTGACCTCTTAGATTAGGTTTATTCATAGGTATCTTATGGTTTTGAATGCTATAGTAAATGGAATTGAAACCTTACTCTTTCTCCATTCAGATTGTTAGTATATAGAAAAGCAACTGATTTCTGTGCATTCGTTTTGAGTCCTTCATGTTGCTGAATTGCTGTTATTTCATGTAATTTAGGGGTGGAGTCTTTTGGGATTTTCTCATAAAGTATATTGTCATATGCAAAGAGAGAGTTTGACTTCTTTGCCAGTTTGAATCCATTATCTTTTTGTTGTACAAATGCTGAGGCTAAGACTTCTAATACTCTGTTGAACAAAAGTGGTGAGAATGGGAATCCCTGTCATGTTCCTGACCCAAAGGGAAAAGCTCTCAGATTTTTCCCATTGAGAATGACATTTGCTGTGGGTTGTTCAGAGATGGCTTTGATGAAACATGTGCCTTCTAACCCTATATTTTGAGGAGTTTTCATCTGGAAAGGATGTTGTATTTTGCCAAATGATTTTTCTGCATCAGTTGAGAGGATGATATGGTTCTTGTCATTCTTTTGTTAATATGATCTATCACATCGAAGCACTTGTCTATGTTGAACCTTCCTTGCATCTCAGGAATTGATCTCCCTTCATCATTAATAGCTCTTTTAACATTCCATGGGATCTTGCTGGCTAGTACCTTGCTGAGTATTCTGGCATTCTTGTTCATCAAGACTATTGGTCTGTAATTCTCCTTTCCAGTGGGGTGTCTGCTTTTGGATCAAGCTAATGGTCGCCTCATAAAATGAGTTTGGACACTATCCATCCCTTCCTTCCTTGCTTTCTTTCTTTTTTTTGAAACAGCTTCAGTAGAAGAGGTATGATTTATTCTTTCAATGTTTGGTAGAATTTCCCTGGGAAGCTATCTCACCCTGGAATCTAGATTTTTTGGGAGCTTTGTGATCACTGCTTCAATTTCCATGCTGGTTATGGGTCGGCTCAGATTATCTATTCTTTCCTGTTTTGGACTTGGTAGATTACAAGTTTCCATGAATGCATCTATTTCTTCCAGATGGCCTAATTTGTTGCTGTATAGTTGCTGATGATATGTTCTAAGAATTCTCTGTTTCTCTTACATTGGTCATGATCTCTCCCTTTTATTATTACTATGAATCAAACATAATGCCTGTTATTTTCTACACTTATATTTAAGCCGTGATGGATGAGTTGAGAGTAGCATTTGCTCTATTGCCACGTGGTCTGAGTTACCCACAACTGTGACCTTCATGGGGTCTAATGGCCAATGTCTTCATTAATATCCATGTAAGTGTTTTAATTAACGGTGCCTCTAAGTGGCACATTTAGCTTTGCGTTGGTTGAGACTTTCATCCTCACCATGACCTTCAGTATAAATACAGCTCAAATATTATCTTTTCATCTTGTAGGACAGTTTACTTGTTTTCCTTTAAAACATGGTTTCCAGGTGATAATATCAGTCAGGGGTGAAACTGAGAAAGCCAACAATAACTGATCAGCTGACCTGTGTGTTGCTTGGTCACCAGAATGAGGCTAATCTGAGAAATCCCCAATGACTGGCCAGGGCATAGTGATTAATTTGCATGGTGGTGACATCACAGGAAGAAGGCATTGTGATGTCCTGGGGCAGTTATAAAAGCTTGGCAACAGCACAGGCTGCCGTGTGGAGAGAGATGGCAGTTCAGTCACTGCTCTTCCTGCTCTTCCTTGACTTCTCTGCCCTGTTCCCCGCCCCTGCCCATAGCAAGCCCCTGCTCATTCCTCCTGTCCTGGGCCTCTCTCCGATACTCTACACACCACCTTCATATCAGCACCTATGTCTGTGCCCCTCTGTGGTCCTGAGAGGCCTCAAATCTGTGCATTGTGTTTCCTAGACACATTTATCTTGGCATTGGTTGAGTTATAAATCATGGCATGGTATTTCGGATTTAGGAATCAAGATGAGAGATGAGTGTATTATTTTAAAAAACTGAGGAAGGGGGCGCTGGGTGGCTCAGTGGTTTAAAGCCTCTGCCTTTGGCTCAGGTCATGATCTCAGGGTCCTGGGATCAAGCCCAACATTGGGCTCTCCGCTCAGTGGGAGCCTGCTTCTCCCTCTTCCTCTGCCTGCCTCTCTGGCTACTTGTGATCTCCGTCTGTCAAATAAATAAATAAAATCTTTAAAAAATGAGGAAGTACTGGTAAAAATTGTAAGTGGGTTTGAAGTATCTGCCTTGGGTGTCAAGAGGCATAGGTTGTGGGACCATCAATTTATCCTATGGTCTGTTGATGCAATGTCCATGCATTCTTGGAATAATATCCTAAAGTCATAAAAAAGTTATTTCACTTAGTAATTTACATGTTCTCAAATTATTGCAGATGTTCATCTCCTAATCTACTGGGAAATACCTACATCAGGGTTCTGGGTTTATGTGAAGGAGTTTATTTTCAATTATTGGGTGGTCACTGTCAACTCGCAGAGGAAAAACTGGGAAAGCTGGTTGTGTTTATAGTTAAAGAGCTACTGCATCTGACACGGAAGTCGCTTTAGATATTGAATATCTGGTTCCAAACCCTAATATGAAGAATTATATTTTCATGTAAAAATAATGAGATTATTTCTCCGTTATTTTAACTTTACCCAATGGCATTATGGAAGCCAGTCTACTTACTTTGCAAAAGATTTGCATCTGCTTCAAGCATTGAAACTTCACTCGAAGTTCTGGGTCTGGCCTCAGCATTACTGTCAATAGGGAGTGGAGTAAAAGGGAAAGAGATGGTTTCTTAGTCAGGTGGAGAATGAAGGCTTGAACCTGAAGAAGGTCCATACATGGCAGAGAGGATAGGACTATACACTTCTGTTGACCATCTTCTCAGGGTGGAACCTACCATATGTGAGATTGATGCCAGGAATTTATTTTATTTATTCCTGACCAAAGTCTCTTCAGTTTGATACAACCATCAATATGAATACAGAGAGTTGCTGATGATAAATCAAGTTTCAGAAATTTAAGGGAATTCATTGGATTTCCTGTCTTAACACAGATAGTAAATAGATGCAGGTATTTATATATTAAATTTGTATTTAAAAAGAATCCTATCTTCGCACTAAATATTTTAGGCAACAATTATGAAATAAAATTGGTCGTTTTTAACTGCTCAAAAGTAAATAGAAATTAAAAGAAAAGTATTAAACCTATTAATTAAACATGTACCAGAGATGAAACAGAGTCAAGAATTTATACAAGTTATCTATGCCTCAATAAATTGCTTTGTTTCTTCTATATTGTCATTTCAAGATATTTCTTGTTTCCTATCTATTTCAGTCTTAATCTTATTTTCTCTTGTTCCCTGCAATAATACAGCTTTGATCAATAGTGTAGAGAATACACACATCACTTCCAGATCCTCTCAATGAACTCTGATCCATGTCCTGCCCCAATACCAAAGTTGCCCTACGTGGTTGTGCTTACAAAGATCAAACTCCTCTTTATTATCTCCCCTGTAAATTGCTTTGTAAATGTATATATTCAGTTTATTCCTACTTCACAATGAGAAAAGTCCTCGAAATAATGTAACTTATACATAATTTGCATATTACCATTTTGAATTTAGTGTAATATAATTTAATAAGCATTATCAATATTACAGATATTCTTTTTCCTAGGTTTCAAATGTTCCTATTCAATTGCAAATAAGACTTGAAAAACCTCTCACTTTATTGATTCACATATTTACAGAATAAAGTGATTTTTCAAATATAGGATCATTATAAAGATTAAATGTGGATCCCATGTGATGAGAATTAATTTGGTTCAAACTATATATGATCCGTTGGCAAATCTAGAAATGTGTTCTCTAGATACCGGACAATGTAGAATTTTATTCAGAAGCAAACGAATCTCAAAAAAAGATCATTCAGATCACTAAATAAGTCTGGTCACAATCCATTTTGTCTGATTATTGCATAGTTGCAAGCAGAATGCGCCTTTAACAAAGAAATTTCTATCATTTTCCCTAAAATTTTATAAGAAATATCAGACTAAATTTTAATAAGCATCTGAATTTAAAAAACAAAAATCACCAATTTTCATATAAATTTGGGTTATTTCTTCTCTTTTCAAGAACTCTGTCATACTTTTGTGTGAACTTTATCAAAATAAACTTCTTTACCCACCTATGGGGGAAGAGTTCTCTAAAAGACCTAGCAGACTTTTTCCACAGGACTTCCATGAACCTACTGGCTGCTCAAAGCATACCTCAGTACTTTGAAAACTTTGTTCATACTTGTATCTGCATGCCCATAGATATTAATTATTTTGCATTGCTATCCGTTACCTAGCTTTCATGGTATTATGAAATGACTTCCCTAGAATGTATCAGGTTGCTGAGAGGGCAATCCTCTGGAGTCTAGCCAAGCACAGTTCCCTGCAGTATCTCTGCAATGAGTCATACATGAAATTTTTCATGCCTTCTAATGTTTCGACAACAGTTTCTGTTAAAAAGAAAACAACTTATTTGTGAAGCATAACAAATAACATGGAGGACATGGGGGGATGGAGAGAAGGGAGTTGAGGGAAACTGGAAGGGGAGATGAACCATGAGAGACTATGGACTCTGAAAAACAACCTGAGGGTTTTGAAGGGGCGGGGGGGGGTGGGAGGTTGGGGAACCTGGTGGTGGGTAATAGGGAGGGCACATATTGCATGGAGCACTGGGTGTGGTGCAAGAACAATGAATACTGTTACGCTGAAAGGAAATTTAAAAAAAGGAAAAAAAAAGCAAGAAGACAAACAGCAGAGTTCAGAAAGCTTTCATGACTTAGGGATTAAGACTCATTTAAAATAGTTAACCAATGTGTATTTTTCATTTGTTTAGATGGTTATAAAGCTTGTGATCATAAGGATTTCATTGTACACAGAGATCTAAAATGTATAGTATTCGTATGTGCCTATATCTGTGTGTTTCTGTATATATATCGTCATGAAATATCACATCAGAGAATCAGTACTGATAAATAGGTAAGTAGGTAGAGAGATATATGGAGAGATATCTGATTTATCAGCATATACTTTGTCTTTAGATTCAGACTGAAGAGAAGTTTATTTTGCTTTATTGTAAAACATGCTGCAGATTTTTGGAGCCAATGTTAGATCTAATGCTAGCTGTCACTTACTAGAAATGTAAACATGGATTAATGAATTCAACTCTTTGAGCCTTTAACTCATCAGAAGAGCAGATCAGAATCATGAGATATGATCTCACATTTCTTGGAATGATTGTTATCAATAATTGAACAAAATGATGTCTGTTGGAGTGGATGCAGATAAAAAACAACACTTGAGAACGATTGATGGGAATATAAATTGGTACAGCCATTATGGAAAATAGTATAGAAGTTTTTCAAACAGTTGAAAGTAAAACTATCCTAAGTTCCAACAATCCCACTTCTGGATATCTATGCAAAGGATATAAAATGATATGAAATCAAATTTGAAGCTATACTTTACTCGTGTAATCATTATTGCAGTGTGACTCACAATAGCTAAAATGTGGAAATTAATTTGACATATTCATTGACAAATGAGTGGAAAAATGAAATAAAAGTATCATGGATGAACCTGGAGGTCATTGAGAGAAGTGAAATAAGCCAAACATAGAAAGACAAACACTTTATAATTACAATTGTAAATGAAATCTAAAAGTCAATCTTTAGAAGAGTAGAATGGGAATTGTCAGTGACTAAAGGCAGGGAAAATTGGGAAGATGTGGGTCAAATGCTAAGTTTCCAGTATACATGTTGAATAAGTTATATTACAGCAATTTATATATAGTTAACAACATGGTATATTGGAAATTTCCTGTTACTGGAGATCTCCCCAGTTGGTGGTATTCTTACACACACACACACACACACACACACACCACATACACAAGCTAAGTGAATTGGTGGATATGCACTTTGTAGTTATTAGGAAGCGTAATTCTTTTTTTTTAATATTTTATTTATTTGACAGAGAGAAATCACAACTAGGCAGAAAGGCAGGCAGAGAGAGAGGAGGAAGCAGGCTCCCCGTGGAGCAGAGAGCCTGATGTGGGCCTCGATCCCAGGACTCTGGGATCATGACCTGAGCCAAGGGCAGAGGCTTTAACCCACTGAGCCACCCAGGTGCCCCAGGAAGTGTAATTCTTAAATGAAACTGTGTACCTTATATATATGGAATATTTGTCAATTATACCTAAATAAATCTGAAGAAAAGGCAAAAAAAAATGACAAGACTAAATGGGATAGTTTATACTGGATGTGTCAAATCTGAGTGGCATGAGTGACCCATGCACAGTAGCTGTGATATTTTTTTTACCATCTTCACCATTGCCACTAAAATCAGCATAGTAACCATCATACATTTTTTATCCATACACATGTCATCCTTGCATTTCTCAGGGACTTTGTTCCCGAAAAATTTCAGTACACTCATTGGTTTTAATAAAGTATCCAACTTTGCTCTATTATTATTGCTATCACTATGACTGCACTGGAAAATTAGTGACAGGCAAAGAAAATTATATTTCATTTTCTTATTTTTACTTATTCTTAAAATTAACTTAAAAAAAGAAAAAGATTGTCTTTGTTTCACAGAAAGCACAAGCAAAGGGAGCAGGAGAGAAGTAAGCAGGCACCGCACCAACCAGGAAGCCAGATGCAGGGCTCACTATCAGGACCCTGGCATCATGAGCTGAGCCTAAGGCAGAAGTTTAACCAACTTAGCCACCCAGGGCCCCAAGGACATTTTTTTTTTTAAATATTCCAGCTAAGTACAGAAAGTAGTACAACTAGGTAAATTTTATAAGAAATCATCCTATCACTTTGGGCACACCCATCTCCTTCATATATAGGCATGTCCATAGATTGACAAAGTTTATATTTTAGAACAAAGATGCAAAATATGCAAAAAAATTAATAATGATTCAAAATTTAAAAACAAAAAAGAATCACAGCAGAGGAAGGTGTTTAAGTTCTCCCGGACCTGTTGGAACGGGGTAACAGTGTGATTTAGGATGGGATCTGTGGGGAAGGAGGGGGAACCAAATCTGTCACTTAAAAAAGAAAAAAGAAAAAAAAAAAGACATCCTTGAAATCAATCCCTGATTGTAGACAAGTTCTCCAAAACCGGTATCTGGCACCCCTGCAACAAACTTGAGAAAAGTTCTTGGATTATCTCAACAATTGGGCCCTTTTCCTTGATGCATCCACCATGGGGCTTCTGGACTGCAGTTGGCTGAGCCTCCTGTGTGGGGGGCTGTGCAGGCTGACCAGGATCACCTGACTCTCCCCGCCTTTTTGGGCTGGAACTCCTGTGGGTCACCCCTGCAGCCCTCATTCTGCACAGCCCACCCCATGCCCAGCACCAATGCCAGCTCCCCCAGGCCAGACCCATCTCTGAAGCAGATGGAGCAGTGCCTCTGGAAGTCAAGTCCACACCACGCCCTCCCAGATCTGCCGCCACCTGCTCCCAGAGGCAGTGCCCATCTCTGTGGAGGCGGGAGTGGTGCCCCTGGAGGTTGGTCCTCAGAGACTCTGGCCTCACCGGTGGCTCCCCCTCCCCAGCCGCTTTCCCGCAGTCTTCCTGCTCTGCCTGAAGGAGAAGCTGCTCCCCTAGAAAGACTCCTGGAAGGAAAAGCACTTCTTCCAATTTCTCGGGGTCTTACTGCTGGGTGAGCCCCAATCCATTCCACAGCCTTGTGGGGAGACTTCGAGGAGGCGGCTCAGGTGGTCTCCCCATCAGCGGCACAGCCTAGCCCGTCTTGCTGGCCTCACCCTAGGGCATCACAATGCCTTCTTGTGATGTCACCACCATGCCCTGGTGAATCACCCAGGCACTCACAAATTGGTCTCATTCAGGTGGCCAGTCACCAGGTAGCTCAGCTGGCCAATGACCAAGGGCTTTTTCAGTGACCCTTCTGACATCATCGAATGGAAAACAGGTTAACTTTCTTTCAGGATGAAAAATTCATCTTTGGCATGTATTTATAGTGAAGTTCATGGTGAGGCCGAAAGACTCAACCAGTATAAAGCAAAATGTGTCACTCAGCGTCACCATTCCCTGAAATGCTATCGCCAGTATTCATGAAGACACGGACCATTAAACCCCATGAACTGCCACACTTCATGGGTAAGTTCATAATATGATGCTACTTTCCACTCCTCCATTAAAGCTTAAATATAAATGTAGAAAATGATAGCTATTATGTTTGCTACGTCTTCCCAAAATAAACTTAAACCAAGAAAGGATGATGCTGTGTCCCAAGTCATTACCTTCTGCCAAAACAATATTTAGCTCTCATAGACGGGGGAGAACAAAATCCAGCCTGTCAGCAGGTTCACTGTCTTCATGTCTAGCTTCCAACACAAAGCAGTGGGAGGAGGACTTAAGTTTGTCTCCTCCCTCAAATACAAGTCAATATTTATCAGGTCATTCAGAACACACAATAAATGAATCAGAGATCTGAGAAAAAAAATGCTGCAGGTCTATAAGTAGAAAAGGGCCCACCATTCCGAAGGGAGGTGGTGTTCAGACTTGAATCTGGTGTTATATAGCTTAGGGGTGGGAACCTGCCTGGGGAAGCTACCACAAAGTCTTCTTAGCAGCAGATCAGAAAATGGTAACATTTAGAAGTCTGCTGCTGTGGGGGTGTCCCTGGCTTAAAAATGCTCAGGTAGGGAAGCCAGGTGGAATCCTGAGTGTGACAAGATTGGTCTCAGGATCCCTGGGGTGACATGAAAATGGGTGCTGCCTGAGTATGGCAGAATTCCCAGACTTAAAAAAGTTAAAAACAAACAAACAAAAAACAAAACAGAAAAACAAAACAAAACAAAAAACAAAACAAAACGAAACAACAATAAAAAAAACCCTACCTTACCACCAAGCTTTAGGAGCAGGAAACCTGCCTGAGAAGAGAGTGTCTAGATGCCAGTTTTCTGCTCTGTGTTGACATAAACTGCTTGCTACTGCATGGTTGTAGGATTGTTTTCCAGGGATAGGGAGGCAAAAGGCAGAAGCATAGGAGATCTGCTATGAGAGGAACCACACATTTCCATGCTAAACATTTGGACATCGGTGGTGAGAGTGGACAAACCTGGTGTGTTTCCGAACGTAGGGGAAAATCAGTCTTTCTCTGTTGAGGATTATATCTATTGTGGGTCTTTCATATATAGTCTTTATGATGTTGAGTTATATTCCCTCTCTTTCTACGTGGTAGCGAGTTTTTTCAAAGAAGATGCAGTATTTTGTGAAATGCTTTTTCTGCATCTATGGAGAATGTCATACGGTTCTTGCGTTTGTTTTTTATTTTATTTTTTGCCCATTTTTTAATGTGGTCTATCCCATTGATTGACTTGCTGAGGTTGAGTCACTTTTCAGTGCAGGAATAAATCCCTCATGGTCATGTTGAATAATCCTTTAAATGTACCATTGGATCCTGTTGGCTAGTATCTTGGTGAGACTATATGCATCCTTGTTCATCAGGGATACTGGTCTGTAATTCTTTTTAGAGGGCATCCTTCTGTGGTTTTGGCCTCAAGGCAATGCTGGTCTCATAGAAGGAGTTTGCTGTTTTCCTTTTTTCTATTTTTTTTTATACTTTCAGAAATATGGGCATTAATTCTTATTTTATTACTTGGCAGAATTCCCCTGGGAAGCCATTTGTCTCTGGATACTTTTTGGGAAACTTGGTAACTAATTCAGTTTTTTCCCCTTTTTGCTGGTTTTGGGTCTGCTTAGGTTTTCTGTTTCTTCCTCATTGAATTTTGGTAGATTATGTTTCAAGGACTGTATCCATTTATTTCAGCTTGCCCAGCTTTTTGGCATGTATTCGCTCATAATATTTCCATATGATTGTTGCATTTATTGGGTTTTGCTGTGTTTTCTCCTCTCTTGTTTATGCTTTTATTTATCTGGGTCCTTTCTCTTTTATTTTTGGTAAACCTGATTAGAGGTTTAACAATCTTATTAATTCTTTCAAAGAACCAGTTCCTAGTCACATTTCTCTGTTCTTTTCTTTAATTTCTGTTTCTTTGCTTTCTGCTCAGATCTTTTTTTTAAGGTTTTATTTATTTATTTGACAGAGATCACAAGTAGGCAGAGAGGCAGGCAGAGAGAGAGGAAGGGAAGCAGACTCCCTGTTGAGCAGAAAGCCCGATGTAGAACTCAGTACCAGGACCCTGGTATCATGACCTGAGCTGAAGGCAGAGGCTTTAATCCACTGAGCCATCCAGGTGCCCCTTTGCTCTAATCTTTATTATTTCTTATCTCCCACTGGATTTATGGTTTATGTCCTTTTTATCTCCAGTATCTTTAAGCATAAGATTAGGTTGTGCATTTGATACTTTTCTTGTCTCTTGGTGGGGTGGAGGGGCTTGTATTGCTATATACTTACCTCCTAGAACTGCCATTGCTGCTTCCCAATGGTTCACAACTGTCATGTATTCAATTTCATTTGCTTCCATGAATTTTTAAAGTTCTTCTTTAATTTTCTGGTTGACCCATTCATTCTGAAATAGGATTCCTTTTAACCTCCATGAATTTTTGGTCCTTCTATGTTTTCATATGTTAGATTTCAAGTTTCATAGCATTGTGGTCTGAAAATATGTATGGCATGATCTCAATCTTTTTCAAAAAGTTGAGGTCTGATTTATGATCCAGTATGTAATCCGTTCTGGAAAACTTTCCATGTGCACAGAAGAAGAATGTATTTCTGAATGCTTTAGGATGAAATGCTCTGACTATCTGTTAAGTCCAGCTGGTCCAGTGTGTCAAAGCCCTTGTTTCCTTGGTTATCTTCTGCATAGACGATTTGTCCATTGCTATGATTAGGGTGTTCAAGCCCACCATTATTGTAGTATTTTCAATGAAATCCTTTAAGTTTATTATTAATTAATTTATACATTTGACTACTCCTATATTATGGGCATAAATATTTACATTTGTTAGATCTTCCTTTTATATAGACCCCTTTATAATCATATACTGTCCTTCTTCATCTCTTATTGTCATCTGTGGTCTAATACTTATTTTCTCTGGCAAAAGGATGGTTCCTCTGACTTTCTTTTGATGTCCATTAGTATGATAAATCATTCTCTACACCTTCATTTGAAATCTGGAGGTGTCTTTCTGTCTGAAATGAATCTCCTGTAGGCAGTGTACTGATGAGTCTTTTTTAAAATTTTTTAATCAATTATGTTATCCTTTGTCTTTTAATTGGAACATTTTATCCATTTATATTTAGAGAATTATTAAAATATAAATTTAGTGTCATTTTATTACATGTAAGGTTGCCATATCTGTGGATTATCTCTGTTCCTTTATGGATTTTGTTACTTTTGGGATCTCTTTTTGCTTTATGTGTCCCTTTAATATTTCTTGCAAGGCTGGGTTAGTGTTCATGAATTCCTTTATTTATTTATTTGGTCTGAATGACAGCCTAGCTGGATATAGTGTTCTTGGCTACATATTTTTCCAACTTAGCATATTGAATATGCCAGTCTTTTCTGGCCTGCTAGGTCTCTGTGGACAGGTCAGCTGCCAGCCTTATGTGCCTACATGTGTAGGTAAGTACATCTTGTCTCAGGGTGATTTTAGGATGTTCTCTTTATCTTTGAAATTTCACTTTGAATTTTCACTCTAGTATGTCGTGGTGTTGACTTATTTCTGTTGATTTGGGGGGAGTTCTCTGTGCCTCTTGTACCTGAATACCTGTTTCCTTTTTTGGTTTAGGTAAGTTCTCAACTATAATTTGTTCAACTAATCCTGCTGCTTCTTTTCTACTCTTCTTCTGAGACTCCTACAATACAGATATTCTTTCACTAATGGAATGCTGAATTCCCTAAGTCTACCTTCATTATCTAAGAGTCGTCTATCTTTCCTCTGATCAGCTTCATTAGTTTCCATAACTTTGTCTTCTATATCACTAAATTCCTCTTCTATTTCGTTCATCCTCACTTATATGGTCTCCACTTGGGACTGGACCTCAGTGATAGCATTTTTAATTTCAGCATGTCTATATTGTAGTCCTTGTATGTCTATAGTGATGGATTTTCTAGTATCTTCTATGTATTTGTTTTTCAAACAAAGCTAGTATGTTTATAATCTTTGCTTTAAATTCTAGTTCAGACTTCTTACTTGTAACTGTATGATTAAATCTGTGGCTATGAGAACCACTTCCTTACTCTTGTGATAAATTTCTCCTCATTATTTTTTTTTTCAAGATGAGAAAAGAATAAGGAAGAAAAAAACACAAGAAAAACAACAACCAAAACAAGAAACTAGATATCTTTGTGTCCTCATCTGCTTGTTTAGAGAAACTAAATCCCAACATGTTAAAAAAATAAGAATTAAAATATAATAAAAGCAAAAAATAATAAAACATATATAAAAATTAAAATTAGAAAATTGTTCTGATTTTATGCTCCACGACTTCTAGTACTTTGCAATAGTATCTCTAGGAGGACTTCTTTCCATCCCCTGTATCATTAGCTGTATCACACCATTTTCAAGTCTCTGCACCTTCTACCTTCCAAAAGGAGGTCACTTTCCTACCTGTAGCCCTGCAGCATTTCTTTTCTCAGATCTCTACTTGATTTATGAGGTTTCAGAATGATTTGATAGGTATCTAACTCTATTCAAGAAATGAGAAAAGCTTAGAATCCCTTCTCCTCTGCCCTCCTGTCTCCTATTTATCCTTTTCTTGAAGAGAAAGTGTGTTCACTTTGGTTTCTAGTGAAGAAATTTTGAGAATTTGTGTTCTTAGCTGAATCTCAGAATGCAATTGCTGTAGTAAAACATTGCTCTATAATCACCTGATATTAATGATTTTATAAGGTGGGGCACCTGGGTGGCTCAGAGGGTTACGCTGCTGCCTTCGGCTCAGGTCAGGATCCGGGGTCCTGGGATCAAGTCCTGCACTGGGCTCTCTGCTCAGTGGGGAGCCTGCTTTCCTTTCTTTCTGCCTGATTCTCTGCTTACTTGTAATCTCTGACTGTCAAATAAATAAAAATAAACTTATATGGACTTTATTGAGGTTTGTTCCCTCTAAACTTACTTTATTGAGGCTTTTTATCATAACTGGATGCTGTCTCTTTTCCAAATATATTGTTTTCATTTAATCAAATGATCATACAGTCCTTATCCTTTCTTTTATTATGTGGTGTATCAAATTGATTGATTTGTAAATACTAAACAATAATTACAACACAGGAATAAATCCCACTTATGTATGGTAAATGTTTTAAGGATTTTATTTATTTATTTGATAGAAAGACTGTGAGAGAAATCATGAGTAGCTGAAGAGGCAGATGGAGAGGGAGATGCAGACTTCCCTGTTAAGCAGGGAGCCCAAAGCAGGGCTTGATCCCAGGTCCCCGAGATCATGACCTAAGCTGAAGGCAGAGGCTTTACTCACTGAGCCACCCAGTGCCCCTAAATCAACAATTTTAAGGATACTAGCTGGGTTTAAATAATGCTAATAAGATCTAAACAATGCCTTACTGAAGAGACCAATGAACTAAGTACCAGTCATGCTAAAATGAAAAAGAATTTTATAATTAAGTGACAAAACCAACTGTATGTAATGACACTGAGGATGGATGAAACAGGAATGAATCGTTGACATGAAGATAACATTATGGAAAATAAGGAAGCTGAAAAGAAGAGGGAAAGTAAAGTATTGGCTCACCAATGTGGACTTAGGAAACTCAGGCAATTCACAAAACACGGTAACATTCATTTCAAAGGAATCCAAGAATATGAAGAAAGGGACAGAAGGCTTATTTGATCAAAGGGTAGCTGGAAACATTCTCAAATTTAGGAAGACATAAACATCAAAATCCAAGTGGCACAAATAAGGAAGGAATCCTGAAAGTAGCAAGTGGAAACAAACAAACAAAAATTCTACAAGGACAACCAAACCAGGTCTATAGAAGAGATGTCCACAGAAATATGATAGGCCAGAAGAAAGTGACATGATATATTCAAAATGCAGAATAGCAACACTATTCATCCAAGAATACTTTATCCAGCAAAGCTGTCATGTAAAATAGGACTGACAAAAAAGTACCAGAAAACAAAATTAAAGAAGTTCATGACTACTGCAGTCCTGTAAGAAATAATATGGGGGACTCTTTGAGAGGGGAAGACCAAGAACATCAAAGACTAGAAAAGGAACAGAGAAAATCCCCAGAAACACTAAATTAGAGACAATGAAATGGCACTAATTTCTTTTATTTTTAAATTTAATTAATTTATTTGAGACAGAGAGAGCAGGAAGAAGGGGAGGGGATAGAGAAAGGAAGAAGCAGACTCTGTGCAGAACAGAGAGTCCAACGTGGGGCTCAATCTCAGGACCCTGAAATCATGACCTGAAGTAAAGTCAGACACTTAACTGACTGAGCCACCCAGGGGCTCTTTGGTGACATGAAATTCTTATCAAATATTCCTCTGAATGTAAATGGAATAAATGTTATAATAAAAAGGCACTGGTATCAGAATGGATTTTAAAAAAAGATCTATATACTTCTTACAAGAGACTCATTTTAGATATAAAGATACCACCAGATTGAAAGTGACTGGATAGAGAAAATCTACCATGATAATGAATGTGAAAAGAAAATCAGAGTAACCATATTTATATCAGAATAACTAGATTTTAAACCCAGGATTGTAATGAAAGATGAATGAGGACACTATTTCCTGATTAAGGAGCCTCTCCAACAAGAAGATCTGACAACTGTACATATTTTTGCTACAAACATGTAAACATCCAGATATATAAGCAATAAGTCACATAAAGAAACTGATTGAAACCAATATGATAAGAGTGAGTGTCTTAGAAGAGCGAGGTGTGAGGTGACTGGATGATGGACAGTGTGGAAGGTGTATGCTATGGAGAGTGCTGTGAATTGTGTAAGACTGATGAATCAAAGACCTATACTCCTGAAACAAATAATACATTATCATTAATAAAAATATAAATTAAATAAAAACCCCTCAACAACATTGTTATAGAAAGAATATAAACCAACATGATAAAAGTCATATGTAAAGACCCACAGTCAATATAATCTTCAAAGCAGAAAAACTGCTTCACCGTTACAGTTAGGAATAAGACTCTGTCATAAATGTTATTTAACATAGTACTGCAAGTATCAGACTTAGCAGTCAGGTAACAAAAAGAAAAGAAAAAGCACAAAATAAAACATCCAAATTGACAAGGACCAAGTCCAAACTTCAGTGTATGCAGATGACATGATACTCTATGGAGAAAACATAAAAGACTCAGTGCTGCAGGATATAAAATCTGCATACAGACATCTGTTGCATTTCCAACAATGAAGCAGCAGAAAGGGAAATCAAGGAGTCAGTCTCATTCACAATGGAACCAGACACAAGAGACCTAAGAATAAACCTGATGAAAGAGGTAAATGTCTCTACATTGAAAACTATAGAACACGTAAAGAAATTGTAGAGTATACACAAAGAAATGGAAAAACACTCCATGCTAATGGATGGGAAGAATAAATATTGTTAAAATGTCTATGCTACCAAAACCAATCTACCCATTTAATGCAGTCCATATAAAAAACCACCAGCACTTTGAGCAGAACTAGATCCTAAACTTTTTAAAGAACTACAAAAGACTCTCATAGTCAAAATAATTCTCAAATTCCATAAAGAATGAATCAAACTCAGCATGCCAAAATTTAATATTCCATTTAAGAAATGGGCAGAAGATATGAACACACATTTGTTTGTTTGTTTGTTTGTTTTTCCCAAGGAAGACATACAGAAGACTAACAGCCAGAGGAAAATATTCTCAACATCATTCAGCATCATGTAAATGCAAATAAACACCAGGATAAGATACCACCTCACAACTATCAAAATGCTAAAATTAACAAAACAGAAAATGACGAATTTCAGTGATGATGTGGAGCTACAAGAAGCCTCTGTCATGTTTTGTGGTTATGCAAACTTGTACAGTCACTCTGGAAAAGTGTAGGGAGGTTTGACCGCAGTTAAAAATTGAACTACCCAATGACACAGCAATCACAGTGCTAGGTATTTACCTGAAGGACAGAAAATTACTGGTTCATAGGGGTACATACATCTCAATGTTTATAGTAGCATTATCAACAGTAGTGAAATTATAGAAAAAGACATATGTATGTGTAATATAAACACACACACACACACACACACATTACACACCCACCCAAAAGAATGAAATCTTGTCATTTCCCATGACATTGACACAGCAAGTGTTTGTTATGATAATGAAATGTTGTAGTCACAGAAAAGCAAATATCATATGATGTCACTCATATATGGAATTTAAAAACAAGACAGATAAAAATAGGGATATTAAACACCACCAACAACAACTAAAGGGAAGCAAGCCATAAGGAACTCCAAAATGTAGAAAAAGAGACTGAGGGTTGATGGAGGAAGTTTGAGGAGGATGTGTTATGTGGGTAATGTGTATTAAGGAATATATGTGCTGCGATGAGCTCTGGGTGATATGTGTAAGTGATAAATCATTAAATTCTACACCTGAAATCAATTTCACCATATATATTACCTAACTAGAATTTAAATAAATATTTGGAATAATAATTTTAAAAATCTGCATAATGAACATGTATAGACATATTCCAATATCATCAACTCATATATTATTTCATACTTATATGGATTATACACCAAAATAGGTCACATTCTGAGCTGTGAAATACACCTTTACAAATGTTAATAGAAGTCATATAATGTCTGTTCTCAGAATATAGTGCAATGCAACTAGAAAAGGAGTTCTGGGTGTGGTGCATAAACAATGAATTCACTGAAAAGAAATAAAAAAAAATGAAAAGGTAAAAAAAGAAATCAATGTTGAAACCTAAAGTAAACATTTCAACATGTAAGGATTAAACAACATACATTTAAATAACACAGGCAAACACATAAATCTCAAGAAAATTGTATTTTTTAAAGTTTATTACTTATAATCTCTACAACCAGATGAGGGATTGAACTCATGACCCCAATGTCAAAAGCCACATGTTCTTCTAAGTGAGCCACCCAGTTTCACCTCAACTGTTGCAACACATAAAAAAGAAAAAAAAAAACTTAGTGAATTTTATTGAATGCGGAGACATACAGCTTACATGGAAATATGTTGTGTTGAATGCATATATTAAGAAAGAAAAGTCTAATATCAATAATTTACATTCATTTCTAAGGAGTTATAAATACTAGATCAATAAATACAATGCAACAAAAACTAAATTAATGACAATGTAACAAAAGACAAAGAAATGATAGGAATAATAAATACTAGAGCAAAATCAGTTAAATCAATAGAGAAAAATCAAGAAAAGGAAAAAAATAATTCAAAATTAGGTGATTTGATTAAAAAATGCACTTTTTTGGTGATGAGCACTAGGTGATGTATAAAAGTATTGAATCACTGTATTATACACCTGAAACTAATATTATGCTGTATCTTAACTAAGTGGAATTTAAATAAATCCTTATAAAATGATTAATGAAATTGATAAAACTCTAATCAGGCTAATGAAATAATAAGAGAGGGAGAAGACACAATTGATTAATATCACAAATGAAAGAGGGGAACATGAATACTGATCCCACTGAAATTAAATGACTAGAAAAGGAATACTATAAATAACTCAAAGGTGACAGGTTTGATAACTTAGTGGAAATCGAGAAATTTTTGAAAGACACAGTTTGCTAAAACTCATTAAGAAGAAAGAGACAAAATGAATAGGACTTTATCTATAGAATAAATTGAATAATCATTAATAACCTTCCAAAACAGAAACTACAGGCCCAGGTGGGTTCACTGGTGAATTTAATTAAACATTGAAAGAACAGATTAAATTAATTACCTACAATTACTTTCAAGGCATAAAAGCAATTGGAATACTTCTGATTCCTTCGATGGTATCATCATTACCCTATTATAATTAAAACAATGCTATAAAAAAGACACATCAGATTCTCTTATGAACATAGTTACAAACATCCTCAAAAATGCTACAAATTGATTACATAATGTATAAAAGAATTATATATCACAATTAAGTAGATATATTGC
The DNA here is from genome assembly GCF_922984935.1 of Meles meles. Classification (NCBI taxonomy): domain Eukaryota; kingdom Metazoa; phylum Chordata; class Mammalia; order Carnivora; family Mustelidae; genus Meles; species Meles meles. The sequence goes on from NC_060068.1 coordinate 8,142,467, forward strand.
AATTATGTGAGATTGAACATTCAAAATCACTTAACGCAGTTCATTATATCAAAAGAATAAATAAGAAAATAATCACCTCCCATATAAATAAATACTTAAAGAGCATTGTACAATATATGACACCCACTCACAATTAAACCTCTTAATATACTAGAAATAGAGGTAACAGTTCATCGTGACAAAAAATATCTACAAGAAACCTACTGTGAAATTTATAGTTAATAGTGGGAAACTAGAAACTTTCACACTAAGATCGGGAACAATACAAGTATGTTCCCTCTCATTAGTCCTTTTCAACATTGTGCAGAAAGTGTTAGGAAATTCAATTAGAAAAGCAAACGAAATGGAATATATATAAATTGAGAAGGAAAAATTAAAACACTTTTGTTCATACATGATCTATTTATTGGGTAGAAAATCTAAGAGTAGACAAAAGCTCTCATGAAATAATAAGAAATTTAGCAAATTTGCAAGGCAAAATTTTAATATAGAAACTGCAACCTTGCCCTATGCCATATGGTATCAATGAACAAGTGTAATAGGAAATATTAAAAACAATATCATTTACTTTAGCACCAGGAAAGAAAGAAGAATGAAAGAGAAGAAAAGAGGGAAAGAAAGAGAAAAAACATTGTTAGGAACAAATAAAATAAAATAAAATATGTATCATACCTCTAAGGAATATGCCACAAAATTCTGATGAATGCAGTTAGAACTAAATAAATGTTTAGATGATCCAGTTTCATGGATAGGAAGATTTAAAGTTGTGAACGTACTGATTTTACTAATTTAGATTTATAGATTTAATGAAATCCAAATCAAAATTAAATCAAGTTATTTGTGGACATTGACAAATTGATTATAAACTTTATGTGAGAGGAAAAAATAAGCCTAGAATAGCCAACATTATATTGAAAAGGAAGAAAGTAGAAAGACGGATGATGTCCAAATTGAAGAATTTATACAAAGTTGGAGAAATCATGACTGGTAGTTTGGTGTGAGACTAGATGAAGATATCAACGGAAAAAAAAGAAGACTAGAAGAAACCCAACATAAGTATAGTTAACTGAATTTTGTCAAAAACAAAGACAACATGATGAAGCAAATACTGTCTTTTAAAAATGATGCTGGAACAACAGTGTCCTGTTGCAAATAAAAAATCTAGAAAAACACATAAACTGAAAAAGCATTGTAGAACTAACTGTAAAACTACAATGTTTGTAGACAATAACACAGGAGAAACCTAGATGATGTCGAGTGTGAAAATGATCATTAGATACAATGCCAAAACATAACTTATTTTTTTCAAGAAATCTCTACACCCAAAATGGGGCTCAAACTTAAAACCCTGAAATCAAGTGCCATGTACTACACTGATTGAGATAGCATAGATCACAAGGCATAATTTATTTTAAAAAAATCAATATACTGCATTTACTAAAAATAAATAAAAAATAAAATAAAATAAAAATAAAGATTTACTAAAAATAAATCTTTTGTTCTATGAAAGAAAGATTTAAAAACAAACAGGAAACCCCAGATTCAGAGAATTTTGAAAGAATAACTTCCTAAAACATATATGTGATAATTTTTTTGTAAATATACAGAAAACTCTTGGAATCAGCAATGGAGAAAATAACTTGATTAAGAAAACAGAGGGGGTACCTGGGTGGCTCATCAGGTTAAGCCTCTGCCTTCAGCTCAGGTCATGATCTCAGGGTCCTGGGATCGAGTCCTGCATCGGGCTCTCTACTCAGCAGGGAGCCTGCTTCCCCTTCTCTCTCTGCCTGCCTCTCTGCCTACTTGTGATCTCTCTCTCTCTCTCTGTCAAATAAATAAATAAAATCTTAAAAAAAAAGAAAACAGAGGAGTCCCAAAGACCCATCACTAAAGAAGATAGATGGCAAATAAGCATAGCATACAATGTTTCACATTACATGTCATCTGTTTTATGCAAATTAAAACATAAATAAGATATTACTACATATCTATTGAGTGGTCAAAGTCCAGGCAACAACAAGACTAAATGCTGATGATGATGTGGCAAAGCAGAAGTGATATTTTTACTGACAGGATTGCAAAATGACAACCACTTTGGAAGATAGTTTGACAGTTTTTTAATAAAATAAACTTATCTTAACCATGCAATCCAGCAGTCCACAACACATGAAAACATATCCACGTAAAAACTACACTTCAGGATGCCTGGGTGGCTCAGAAGTTAGGTATCTGACTTTTGATCCAGTAATGGTCCCAGAATCCTGGAATCCAATCCAGCTTCTTGCACAATGGAGAACCTGCTTCTCCCTCCAACAGCATCTCTCCCTGCTTGTGCTCTCCCTCTCTCTGACAAATAAAATATTTTTAAAAAATCATTACATAGATATTTATCATAGTTTTATTTATAATTGCAAAACTTGGAAGCTAACAAGATGTTAGCTTATCAGTCCATGTTAAGGCATGGAGGAACTTCATACACATATTTTTAAGTGAAGGAAGCCAATCTGAAAACCCTATATACTGTCTAATTCCAGCTACAACATATTCTGGAATGAGCAGACTATGAAGACACTGGAAGTTCAGTAGCTCTCAGGATCATGTGTTGGGGAGAAATAAATTGGCAGAGCACAGAGGAGTTTGAAGGCAGTAAAACTACTTGCATGGCTCTTTGATAATGGACATATGTCTGCAAAAAATGGGAGAGAAGGCAATTTTTTTTTATTTCCAATGCCTATTTTTTGGCCAGTAGCAACAACAACAACAAAATCACAAGGATCACAAAGAAGTAGGAAAACCTAGTCCTTATGTTGATATAAGGACTATATTGATAGAAACTGTCCTTTAGGAAACACAAAGATGAGAATTGCTAGATCAAAAAAAAATGAATACAATCAAATGAGTAAATAAAAAAAAACAGTAAAATAACTAAAGGAATTTTGTTTCAAATATCAGGTAAATAAAATGAGAATATCACCAAAGAGCTACGGATTCTAAAACAAAACAACAACAACAAAAAGAAAGCAATCAGAAATTCTAAAGTTGAAAACTACAAAACCTACAGTAAAAACGTTACTAGGGAGATTCAATGGGACATTTGAACAGTCAGAAAAAAAAATCACTAATGAAAATGAAGGCAGGCCCATATTTGTAGATTCTGATGAGCAAAAACAAAAAAGCAAAAGAGCAAAAAGACAAAAAGACAAGGGAGATGTGAAGATAGCCAATGGTATAACTGGATCATCATGAAGTAGAACAATATATGTGTTATAGGAATCCCAGAAGAATATTAAAGTGAAAGAGGCAGAGAGATCATCTATATGAAAAAAACTGGCTAAATTTCAAAATTGATGATAGATATAATTATACAATTCAAAAAAACTTAACAAAATCCAAGTTGGATACCCTTAGAAAGATCCACAAAAAGACACAAAGTATCAAAATATGAAATAAGATATTGCAAGCAGCAAGAAAAATGCAACTTGTCATGTAAAAGAGAACATCAGTAAAATTATCTTCTGAGTTCTCAGCAGAAATTGAGAACTGAGCACAGGGAAAAATATATTCAAAGTGATGGCAGAATAAAAACTGTTAACTGAAAATATTGTGACTGTAAACTTATCCTTCAAAAGAAAAGAAAAGAAAAGAAAAGAAACTAAGACATACATACAATCAGTGAAAGGTTTTTATTACGAGGCCTTTCTTACAGGAAGTGTGAAAGGAACACTTTATTTCAGGTTGAAATAAAATGATGTAATATGGATTTGTAAACTTAATTTAAATTTCCTAAAGAGATTAGAAGACATACATATGAGATTATTATTAGTCTGTACATGAAAAATGAGGAATTAGTTTGTGAGGAAGAAATTAATACCTAAAGTGAGGAGAAATTAGTTATACTAATAGAGTTTATAGATGTGATTAAATTTAAGAAACAAACCAGATGCATATAGGGGAAGGTAAGAAAGAGAGAGATGGAAGCAAAGCATAAGAGATTCTTAAATATAGTTAATCAACTGAGGGTTAATGGAGAAGTGGGTTGGGGTTGGGCTCAATGAGTGACGGGAATTAAGAAGGGCACTTGGGATCAGCATTAGCTGTTATATATAAGAGATGAATCAGTAAATTTACTCCTGAAACCAAAATTGCCCAATATGTTAACGAACTAGAATTCAAATAAATAATTGAAACAAAATTTAAGTATCAATTAAAATTCAATTTTTTTTATACTTTATTTATTTGACAGAGAGAAATCACAACTAGGCAAGCAGAGAGAGAGGAGGAAGCAGGCTCCCCGCGGAGCAGAGAGCCCGATGTGGGGCTCGATCCCAGGACTCTGGGATCATGACCTGAGCCGAAGGCAGAGGCTTTAACCCACTGAGCCACCCAGGTGCCCCTAAAATTCAAACTTTAAATCTGTAGTATGTTATATGTAATCCCCATTATAACTTTAAAGAACATATCTTTTCTTAATTCTTATTTTGTTATTATCATGTTCAATTAGCCAACGTTTGGTACCTCATTAGTTTTTGATGTAGTGTTCCAAGATTCATCAGTTGAGTATATCACCCTGTGCTCATCACATCACGCACCCTCTTTAAGGTCCATCACCCAGTTACCCCATCTCTACTATGTATTTTATAAAACACTACCTCTGAAACAAATACTACACTATATCTTAATTAAATTTAATTTAAATTAAAAATACAATATATTATAAATATAATGATTACCAATATGGTATATATTTTGTTCACCATTTTAAGATTTTATTTATTTGGCAGAGAGACCCTGAGAGAGGGACACAAGCAGGGGGAGTGGGATAGGGAGAAGCAGGCTTCCCACTGAGCAGGGAGCATTATGAGGGGCTCAATCCCAGGACTATGGGATCATGACCTGAGCTGAAGGCAGACGCTTAGTGACTGAGCCACCCAGGTGCTGCTGTTTTATTCATTCTCTGTGCTTTACTTAATAAGACCATTTCTACTTCAAGGTCATAAACACATTTCCCTTTTATATAAGAAGGAAAAGAAAGGGAATTTGACCATGCCATTACAAAATAAAATCAACTGCACACACACACACACACACACACACACACACACACACACAAAATACTGGGGAAGTTAAGAAACAAATTATATGACGTACAGAAAACAAATGGCAAAATAGCAAAATATATTCCATATTTATCAGAAATTACCTTAAGTGTAAGTTGGCTAAATATCCTAGTTACATCATACGTTGTCAGAATGGAATAGATATAGATGATATAGATATAGATATATATACACACACTATAAGACATTCAGTGTACATTGATGAAGTTTCAATACTGTGAAAAATAAAAGGATATGAATAAAAGATAACCCATGCAAAGGATAGTCAGAAAATATGAAGTTGTAGTAATATGAGAGAAAGTGGACTACAAGTCAAAAATTATTCATAAGAGTTGAGTATTCCAATTTTCTGATAAAGATGTAGGAGTCCATTATACATATGGACCATATCTTCTTTATCCATGCATCTGTTGAAGGGCCTCTTGGATCTTTCCACAGTTTTGTGATTGTGACCATTGCTGTTATGAACATCTTATTTTATTCTTATGTATTTTTAAGTTAACTTTTAAAAAAATATCATATTTATGTATTTGGCAGAAAGCACAAGCAAAGGGAGCAGGAGAGGGGTAAGCAGGCACCGCACCAACCAGGAAGCCAGATGCAGGGCTATCAGGACCCTGGGATCATGAGCTGAGCCTAGGGCAGAAATTTAACCAACTTAGCCACCCAGGAGTCCCAAAGACATTTTTTTTAATACTATAGTGAAATACAGAAAGCAGTACAACTAGGTAAAACTTGTGTTAAGAAATAATCCTATCACTTTGGGCCCACCCAACTCCTTCATATATGGGTATGTCCATAAGTTGACAAAGTTTATATTTTTGAATAAAGATGCAAAGTATGCAAAAACCATTAATACTGATGAAAAAAAATAAAAACAAAAGAGAACTACAGGCGAGGAAGGTGTTTAAGCTCCACTGGACCGGTTGGAATGGGGTAACAGTGATTTAGGATGGGATCTGTGGGGAAGGAAGGGGAACCAAATTTGTTGCTTACAAAAGAGGAAAAAAAAAGAAAAAAAAAAAGACATGTTTGAAATCAATCCCTGGATCCCTGGTTGTAGACAAGTTTTCCAAAACCAGTATCTGGCACCCCTGCAACAAACTTGGAGAAAACTCTTGGATTATCTCAACAATTGGGCCCTTTTCCTTGCTGCCTCCGCCAGGGGCTTCCGGACTGCACTTGGCCTGGCCCCCGCGTGGGGGCTGTGCAGGCTGACCAGGCTGACCTGGAGCTGGGCCTCCTGTGGGTCGCCCCCGCAGCCCCTCCTCCCGCGCCACCCCTTCCTCCCACGAGGCCTCCTCCCCGCCCAGCCCAATGCCTGCTCCCTCGAGGCAGCGCCCATCTCTGCAGAGGCTGGAGTGGCGCCCCTGGAGGCCCGGTCATCCAGGCCTTCAGGGGAGGCTCCAGGCTCGCCCGCGGCCTCCCGCTGCTCTCCCGCAGCCTCAGCCTCCCTGCTCTTGCTGAAGGAGAAGCCGCTCCCCAGGAAAGACTTCGGAAGGAAAAGCACTTCTTCCTGTTTCTCCTGGTCTCGCTGCTGGGCCAGCACATGGCCGGGTCCCCTCCGCGGCCTTCTGGGGAGATGGGGAGGAGGCCTCCGAGGCGGCCTACCCGTCAGGGGTCAGGGCCCAGCCCGTCTTGGCGGCCTCGCTGCCCTGGGGGCCTCTGTCTCTGCGGGGCGCCAGGCCTCCAGGAGGGCAGCAGCGGCTCTTCCTTCTGGGCCCCAGCGGGTGGAGCGGTTCGATGCCCAGCTCCAGGCAGCTGCGGGCTCCTCTGGTCCCCGCCAGGGCGCTGCCCTTGGCCTCCAGCTCCTCATTGGAGCCAGGCTGGGAGGCTTCCGGAGAGGGGGTGCCTTTACCTGCTGGTGATGAGACCTGTGGGGAAAGCAAGGGGTGCGTGACTGCTCCAAGAATAATGTACCACTAGAAATGACAGGGGAGGCTTAGTCTTTTTATTTTATTTTATTTTTAAGAAAAGTTATTATGATGTATTTTGTGAGGGAAATTTACAACAGTACGGGTCTTAATTAAGAAGGAAAGAGGGGGAACATGCGTATCACCAAACCCACATTTTTAAAAAGATCATGATCTCAGGAGTTAATTTAACTTATAGGAAATTGTCACTTGCCTCCTATTAGCTGTACCAGTCAGGGATAATCTGTCTGTTTTGAAATGAATTGTTTTTCTAATTATCTCTGGGTTCAGACAAATTCTCATATTTGCAGTTTCATTGGATTTATTTACTACCTATTTTATCAGAGATAATTATTGGTATTTTAAAGTGATCATATTTACATGAATATAGTATCATTTAGTGTAGACCTTAGTTTGATTTACCATAAATTAAGAAAGTAAGTACACTGATGCTTGTAGATATCACCGTTGATCAAAAAACCACTTTCAGCACATTTACTACCATTTCATAAGAGATAAGAAGGTACAACACGAATTCTTTCAAGAATTCTATCATGATTTGTTTTAAATTTAGAGAGCTTCGTGTTTTTTTTTTTAAAGCACACAGGTATGTAAGTAATTGACTTACTTTTTAACATTTGATTATGTATCTATATGAAAGTTGAAATATATAAAATATACCCTTAAATTGACTTTGACAAATAAGAGTTTCCTTCGGACTTCCGTAGTTAATTAAATACTGGAATGTACCAATGGTTAATTCTAATACTTCATTAGAACAGTTTTTTATTAATACTAGTTAAAATCATCTTAAGGATTTGGAGAAATATATCAACCTTAAACAATAAATAAAACTAAAAATACCACAAGACATATACCATTTATAATCTTGCATATTAACAAACGTATTGGTTTGGAGAGCTGACATTGGTGCTCCTACCATCCTATGAACTCATTTTTCTGAATAGGCTTCTTTGAATATTTTTCTGCCAGTGCATATACTTTTCTCTCATCCCTGACCTTTTTAGATAACTCCTTAAAAACCTAACAGCCGTCATGAATTCAAGACATCTTTGTGGATTAAGGAGAATACCTGTTGTTTTATGTGTGTACTCACTTGAGAATGTCCACAGAGACATGAATAACGTGAAAATACCAATTGCTCAGCATGTCCCTAGGACAAAGTTTAGAAATGAGTTCTGATACTTTGTGGAGCTGTCTTCATAGTGGAGTTAAAGGTTAATTCATTGGGCAAAGAGATATATTTATTCAGACTTTTTGAATATTATGTCTCTTGCATATAAGCTGTTTCTATATCTTGGACATTAATCCCTTATTGGATATATCATTTGCAAACATCTTCTCCCAAACAGAAGTTCTATTGATTGGCCCCAGTGCTGTGCAGATGATTTTTATCTTGAGAAAGAGTAGTTCATTTTTGCTTTTGTTTCCCTTGCCTTTAGAGACACGTGTTGCAAGAAGTTGCTGTGGCTGAGGTTGAAGAGGTTGCTGCCAGGGTTCTCTAGGACTTTGAAGGATTCCTGTCTCCCACTGAGGGACTTAATCCATTTTGAATGCACCATTGCAGATGGTGTAAGAGAAGGTCCAGTGTCATCCTTCCGTATGTGATTCCAATTTTCCCAGCACCACTTATTGAAGACACTGTCCTTTTTTCCATTGCATATTCTTTCCTGCTTTGTCAAAGAATAGTTCTCCATAGACATGAGGGTCCATTTATGGGGTCTCTAATTTGTTGCATTGAGCGATGGGTGTGTTTTTATGCCAGAACCATGCCTTCCTGATGATCACAGCTTTATTAACTGGCTTGAAGTCAGGCATTGTGATGTCCCCAGCTTTGGATTTCTTATGCAACAATGCCCTGGCTATTTGGGATCCTTTATGGCTACATGCAGATTTTAGGATTGTTTGTTTTAGGGCTGTGAATAATTTTGAGGGTATTTTGATAGGGATTGCATTGAATGTGTAGATTGCTCTGGACAGCATATGCATTTTTACAATGTTAATTCTTCCAATCCAGGAGCATTGAATGACTTTCCATCTTTTTGCATCTTCCTCAATGTTTTGTAGTTTATACTGTGGAGATCATTTACCTCTTTGATTAAGTTTATTCCTAGGTATCTTATGGGTTTGGGTGCTATGGTTAAGGGGATTGACACCTGAATTTCTCTTTCTCCATTCCCATTATTAGAGGATAGAAAAGCAAGAGAATCTTGTGCTTTGATTTTGGAATCCTGCACATTGCTGAATTCATGTATGAGTTCAAACAATTTAGGGGTGGAGTCTTTTGTGTTTTCATATAAAGTATATCGTCATATGCAAAGAGAGATGATTTAACTACTTCTATGACAACTTGAATGCCTTTTACATGTTATTGTCCAAATGCTGAGGCTAAGACTTCTAATGCTGTGTTCAATAAAGTGGCAAGAGTGGGCTTCCCTGTCATGTTCCTGACCTTAAGGGAAGAGCTGTCAGTTTTTCCCCATTGAGAATGAAATTTGCTGTGGGCTCTTCATAGATGGTTTTTATAATATGAGATATGGTCCCTCTATCCCTCTATTTTGAGGAGTTTTAATAATTAATAATTAATAATATTAATATTAATATTAATAATAATAATGAGAGGAGTGTTGTATTTTGCCAAATGCTTTTTATGCATCAAATGAGAGGATGTTATGGGCCTTGTCTTTCTTTTGTTTATATGACTAATCACATCACTTGATTTGTGAATATTGAACCTCCCTTATATCCCAGAAATGAAACTCACCTGGTGGTGGTGAATAACCCTTTTAATGTACCTTGGAATCCTACCGGCTTTTATCTTGTTGAATATTTTTGTATTAGGGCTCACTAGGGTTATTCATCTATAATTCTTTTTCACAGGGTCTTTGTCTGCTTATGCATCAATGTAATGCTCTGCCTCAGAAAATGAGTGTGGAAGCTTTCCATTTATTTCCATTTTTTGGAAGAAGCTTCTATAGAATAGGTAGGACTTATTCTTAAAATCTTTGGTAGAATTCCACTGGGAAGGTATCTGGTCCTGGACTCTTGTTTTTCTGGGGGAGGTTTTTGATTCCTGATTCAATTTCCTTGCTGGTTATTAGTCTCTTCAGATTGTTTATTTCTTCCTGTTTCAGACTTGGTACATTACAAGATTCCAGGAATGCATCTATTTCTCCCAGATGGCCGAATTTTTTGGCATATCGTTGTTGATAATATGTTCTAGCATGTCCCTGTTTATTTTGCATTGGTCATGATCTCTCCCCTTTCTTTCCTGGTTTTGTTAACTTAAGTCTTTTATCTTTACTTTCGGCTAAATCTGGCCAGAGGTTTATTGATCTCATTAATTTGTTCTGAGAAACAGCTTCTAGTTTGTTGGTGGGTTCTGCTATTCTACTAGTTTCTGTTTCATTGATTTCTGCTCTCATCTTTATTCCTTCTTCTCTCCTGCTTGGTTTCAGCTCTATGTGCTGTTCTTTTTTCCAGGTGTAAGGTTAGCATGTGCATTTGGATTTTTCTAATTTTTTGAGACAGTCTTGGATGGCTAAGCAATTCCCTCTAAAGACCAAATTTCAGTATCACATAGATTCTGAACCAATGTGTTTTCATTTTCATTAGTTGCATTGAATTGTTTAAGTTCTTTAATTTCCTGGTTGTCCCAACCATTTCTTGGCAGGATGCTCTTTGACCTCCAAATGTTTGAATTCCTTCCAAAATTCCTCTTCTGATTCAGTTCCACTTTCAAAGCACTATTGTCTGAAAAAATGCAGGGGAAAATCTCAGAAATTTGGTATTGTTTGAGATCTGATTGGTGACCCAGTATGTAATCCTTTTTTTTTTAAAATTTTTGAGTATGTAATGTTAGTCACCCTAACTATGAAATATGTTCATAACTACTATGAACTATGAGTTCATAGACTCATGGTTTAAGTATAACAACCAGTGTTTCATTCAGTACATGTCCTCCTTAATAACCACCACCAGCCTCACCAATCTCCCTAACCTCATCGCCTCTAAAACCCTCTGTTTCTTCGAGTTTACATTCTCTTGTGGTTCATCTCTCCCTCCAATTCCCCCAGCTTCACTTTTCCCTTCCTTCCCCTAATGTGGTCTCTGTTATTCTTTATTTTCCCAAGTAAGTGAAACCGTGTGATAATTGACTTTCTCTGCTTGACACCTTATAATCATTATAATTTCCGGCAATCCCTTCCATGTTGATGCAAAAGTGGGGTATTCCTCCTTTCTGATGGCTGATTATTATTCCATTGTATATATGGACCACATCTTCTTTATCCATTCGTCTGTTGATGGGCCCTTGACTCTTTCCACAGTTTGGCTTTTGTGGCCATAGCTGCTATGAACACTGAGGTTCATATGACCCTTCATTTCAATATATCTGTAGCTTTGTTGTAAATAACCAGTAGTGCAATTGCAGGGTCAGAGGGTAGCTCTATTTTTAATATTTGGAGGACTCTCCACACTGTTTTCCAAGGTGACTACACCAACTGGCATTCCCACCAACAGTGTAAGAGCGTTCCCCTTCCTCCACATCCTCTCCGGTACTTAGGGTTTCTGGCCTTATAACTGTCATTCTAACTGGTAAAATGTGGTTTTGATTGGAATTTCCGTGATGGCTAATGATGATGAACATGTTCTCATGTGTCTGTTAGCCATTTCTATGTCTTCTTTGGAGAAGTCTCTGTTCATGTCTTCTTCCCATTTTGTGACTTGATTATCTGCTTTCTTGGTGTGGAGTTTGAGAAGTTCTTTATAGATCTTGGATACCAGCCTTTTGTCTGTAGTGTCATTTGGGAATATCTTCACCCAATCCATGGGTTGTCTCTTTGTTCTGTTGACAGTTTCCTTTGCAGTGTAGAAGCATTTTGTCTTAATGATGACCCAAATGTTCATATTTTACTTTTCTTTCCCTTGCCTATGGAGATGTGCCTTGAGAGAAGTTGCTGTGGCTGATGTCGAAGTGCTTACTGCCTATGTTCTCCTCCAAGATCTTGATGGATTCCTGTCTCACACTGAGGTCATTTATCAATTTACAGTTTATATTTGTGTCTGATGAAAGAGATTGGTGGACTTTCATTCTTCTGAACATAGCTGCCCAGTTTTCCCATCAGCATTAATTGAGGAGACAGTTTTTTCCACTGGATATTTTTTTCCTGCTTTGTTAAATTTTAGTTGACTGTAGATTTGACCATCTATATCTGGGCTCTCCACACTCTTCCATTGGTATATGTGTCTGTTTTCATGCCAGTACCATGCTGTCTTAGTGATCACAGTTTGTTATACCTTGGAAGAAACCTAACCAAAGAGGTAAAGGATACATACTTGTGGAAGCACCTAACACTCAAGAAAGAAAATAAAGAAGACACACAAAATGGAAAAACCATCCATGCTCTTGGATCAGAAGAATAAACATTGATAAAATCTCTATGCTGCCCAGAGAAATCTGTACTTTCACCCCCATCCTGATCAAAATATCATCAGCATTTTCCAAAGTGTTGAAACAAGCAATCCTAAAATGCACATGGAACAAGAAAAGACCCTGAATCACCAACAAAATGTGGAAAAAGAAAACAAAGCTCAGGGCATTTCATTGCCTGATTTCAAGGTTTATGGCAAAGCTCTGATCAAGCAGTATGTAATCTATTTTGAAGAAAGTTATATTTGTACTTGACAGCAATGACAGTCTCTGTTTTTAGGACTGAATGTTCTGTTTTTATCTTTGAAGTCCAGCTGTTCCAGTGTGTCCTTCAAAGCTCTTGTTTCTTTTTGAACAGTCTTCTACTTAGGTGATCTATTTCTGTGTGTGGGAAGTTGTGATCTCTGCCTATTCATGTATTATTATGAATAGGATTCTTTATTTTGTTTAATAGTTGGGTGATGTAGTTAGCTACTCCCATGTAGGGGGCAGAGATATTTATAGTTGCTAGATTTTCGTGTTGGATAGACCCTTGAGGTATGATACTGTATCCCTCTACAACTCTTACTACAGTTTTTAAAAATATTTTAGATTTTAGATTGTAAATTTTAGATTTTAAAAATCTAACGTCTGATATGAGAATTGCTACTCCAGCTTTCCCTTGATTCTTTGGGATGAAGAATAGGTTTCAGTCCCCTCTCTTTCAGTCTGGAGGTATCTTTAGGTTCAAAATGAGTGTTTTATATACAACATGTGGACGTGTCCTGTCTTTTTCTTCAAATCGGAAACCCTACTATGTTTCATGGGACCATGTAGCCTGTTCATGTTTTCAGTAACTGTTGGGAGATAGGACTTTCTTGCCATCATGTTGCCTGTGAAGTCCCGGTTTCTATAGATTGCTTCTGTAAGTGTCTGATCCATATTACTCTTGGGGTCTTTCATCTTTCAAAGAAACCCCCTTAATCATTCTGCAGCACTGGCTTGGTTTTCACGTATTCGTTCAGTGTCTAGGAGTCCTGGAAGTCCCTTGTCTCTCCATCCATTCTGAATGGCAGCCTTGATGGATAACATATTTTTAGTTAGCATGTCTCCTATAGTACCCTAAATATGCCTTGTCAGACCTTTCTGGCTTGTCAGGTCTCTGTGGATGGGTCTGATGTTATTCTAATGCTCCTCTCACTGTGTGGAATACATCTCTTCTCTGTAGCAACTTTCAAGGTAACCTCTTTGGCTCTAAGATTCACAAGTTTCACTTTATATGCCAGGACGTTGGCCTATTTTTATTGATCTTTGTGTGGGTCCTCTCTGCTTTATGGAGAGGAAGGCTTGTTTCCTTCCACAACGTAAGGAAGTTCCCTGCTATGATTTACTCAAATATATCTTCTACTGTCTCCCTTCATTCCCACATGGATCCCAATAATTCTGACACTGGGCCAAATTTATGGTGTCATTGTTCTCTCTATGTCTGTTCTCATGAGCTTCTAACTGTTTGTCACTCTCCTCCTCAGCTTCCTTTCTTTCTATCAGTTTACCTTTTAGCTCACTAATTCGTTCTTCTGCCTCTTTTACCCTGGCTGTTTGAGTTTCCACTTTAGACTGCATCTCATTCATAGCACTTTAATGTCATCCCGATTAGATCTCATTCTGCCCTTGTAGATTTTATGTTGTCTCGAATGCTTTTCTCAAGCCTAGCTATGGACTTTGTGATTGCTCCTCTGAAGTCCATCTCTGATATCTTGCTTATAACCACAGCCATTAGATCTGTGGCAGGGACCAGTGTCTCTGGTTCTTTTCATGACTAGACGTTCTTTCCCCTTGTCATTCTGCTAAGGGCTGGTTGAGGGAATATACAGAGTCCAAAATATCAATCACAACCCAACAAAGTGCACCTATGAAAAAATCCAAAGTGGTCAATACTATGTTGAATAAAAGGGTGAGATTGAACATCCTTGTCTTCTTCCTCTTCTTAGAGTCTAAGCTCTTAGTTTTTCACCATTGAGTATAATGTTTCCTGTAGGTTTTTTATAGATAGACTTTATTATGTTGAGGTATGTTCCCTCTAAACCTACTTTGTTGAGGGATTTTGTCATGAGTTGATGCTGTACTTTGTCAAAAGCTTTTCCTGCACTATTGAAATGATCATATGGTTGATGTGATATATCATGTATAATATGTACTCTTGAAACACCCTTGCATTTCATGAATAAATCCCACTTGATTGTGGTGAATGATATTTAAAAAAATATACATTGTTAGATTCAGTTTGCTAACATTTTTGTTCAGGAGTTTCCATCTATGTTCGTCAGAGATATTGGCCTGTAATTCTCTCTATTTCTTTCTTACTTTCTTTCTTTCTTTCCTTTCCTCATAGTGTCTTTATCTGGGTGGGTTTTTGTTGTTATTGTTGTTGTTTGTTTGTTTGTTTTGTATTTTTGTTTCTTTGCTTGTTTGTTTGCTTTTGGCATCTGCGTAATTTTGGCATCATGGAATAAATTTGGAATCTTTCCTTATACTATTTTTTGGAATAGTTTGAGAAGAATAGGTGTTCAGTCTTCTATATTATGTGGTAGAAATTGCCTATGTAGCCATTTGGTTCTGGTTTTCTGTTTGTTATGTGTTTTTTGATTATTGATTCAATTTCATTGCTGCTAATAGGTCTGTTCAAATTTTCTATTTCTTCTGGATTCAGTTTTGGGAAATGATATGTTTCTAGGAATTTATCCATTGTTTTTAAAGTTGTCCAACTGGTTGGCATATAATTTTTCATGATAATCTTATAATCCTTTGCATTTCTCTGGTGTTAGTTGTTATTCTTCCTCTCTCATTTCTAATTTTGCTTGAGACTTCTGGCTCTCTCTTCCTCTTTCTCTCTCTTTCTCACTCTCTCTGGCTAAAGGTTTTTAGTCTGTGGCTGGCTAAATGTTGATCATTTGTTTTTAAATCTTTTCAGAGAAACAGCTCCTGGTTTCATTGATGTTCTCAATTGGTTTTTATTTGTTTTGTTTTTTAGTTTCTGTTCCATTTATTTCTGCTCTAATCTTTTTTTTAATATTTTATTTATTTATTTGACAGAGAGAGAGGTCACAAGTAGGCAGAGAGGCAGGCAGAGAGAGAGGGAGAAACAGGCTCCTCACTGAGCAGAGAGCCTGTTGCGGGGCTCGATCCCAGGACTCTGAGACCATGACCTGAGCCGAAGGCAGAGGCTTAAACCACTGAGCCACCCGGGTGCCCCTATTTCTACTCTAATCTTTATTATTTCCTTCTTTCTACTGGTTTGGGGTTTTGTTTGTTCCTTCTCTAGCTCCTTTTGGTGTAAAGTTAGGTTGTTTAATTGAGATTTTTCTAGCATCTTAAGGTAGGTGTGTATAGCTATTAACTTCCCTTTTAGAATAACTTTTGTTGCATCTCTAAAATTTTGGAGCATTGTGTTTTCATTTTCATTTGTCTCTATGTCTTTATTGATTTTCTTCTTGATTTCTTGATCCATTTGTTGTTTAGTAGCATATTATTTAACCTCCTCATATTTCTGTTATTTCTAGATTTTTTTCTTTGTGGTTAATTTCTACTTTCACAGCTTTGTGGTAGGGAAAGATGCATAGTATGAGTTCAATCTTTTTGAATTTGTTGAGACTTGTTTTGTAGCCTAAAGTGTGATCTAATCACTAGAAGGTTCCATGTGCACTTGAAATGGATGTGTATTTTGCTGATCCAGGATGGAATGTTCTGACTATATCTGCTAGTTCCATCTTGTCCAATGTGTTATTCAAAGCCACACTTTCCTTGTTGATCTACTGATTGGATGATCTATCCATTGATGTCAGTGTGGTGTTAAAATCTCCTACTATTATTGTATTATTTCTCTTATGTTTACTATTGGTTACTTTATGTATTTGAGTGCTCACAGATTGTGTGCATCAATATTTGCAATCATTTTATATCTTCTTTTTGAATTGTTACCTTTATGATTATATTGTGTCCTTCTTTGTCTCTTATTACAGTCTTTGTTTTAAAGTCTATTACTTCCAATATAAGTATTGCTGTCTCAGCCTTCTTTTAACTTCCATTTGTATGACAAATGAATTTCCATCCCTCATTTTCAATTCACATGTATTTTTAGATCTGAAGTGAATCTCATGTAGGCAGCATGTTGATAGGTCTTGCTTTTTTATCCATTCCTTTTTACCTGTGTCTCTTGATTGGAGTATTTAGCTCATTTCCATTCAGGATAATTATTCTTTCTTTCTTTTTTTAAATTTGTTGATTTTCAGTGTAACACTGTTCATTGATTTTGCACCACACTCAGTGCTCCATGCAGTACGTGCCCTCCCTATTCCCCACCACCTGGTTCCTCAACCTCCCACCCCCCAGCCCCTTCAAAACACTCTGGTTGTTTTTCAGAGTCCATGGTCTCTCATGGTTCATCTCCCTTCCAGTTTCCCTCAACTCCATCTCCTCCCCATCTCCTCATGTCCTCCATGTTCTTTGTTATGCTCCACAAATAAGTGAGACCATATGATACTTGACTCTCTCTGCTTGACTTATTTCGCTCAGCATAATCTCTTCCAGTCCCGTCCATGTTGCTACAAAAGTTGGGTATTCATCCTTTCTGATGGAGGCATAATACTCCATTGTGTATATGTACCACATCTTCCATATCCATTCATCCATTGAAGGGCATCTTGGTTCTTTCCACAGTTTGGCGACCGTGGCCATTGCTGCAATAAACATTGGGGTACAGATGGCTCTTCTTTTCACTACATCTGTATCGTTGGGGTAAATACCCAGCAGTGCAATTGCAGGTCATAGGGAAGCTCTATTCTTAATTTCTTGAGGAATCTCCACACTGTTCTTCAAAGTGGTTGCACCAATTTGCATTCCCACCAACAGTGGAAGAGGGTTCCCCTTTCTCCACATCCTCTCCAACACACGTTGTTTCCTGTCATGCTAATTTTGGCCATTCTAAATTGTATAAGGTGGTATCTCAATGTAGTTTTAATTTGAATCTCCCTGATGGCTAGTGATGATGAACATATTTTCATGTGTCTGATAGCCATTTGTATGTCCTCATTGGAGAAGTGTCTGTTCATATCTTCTGCCCATTTTTTGATATGATTATCTGTTTTGTGTGTGTTGAGTTTGAGATGTCCTTTATAGATCGTGGATATCAACCTTTTGTCTGTACTGTCATTTGAAAATATCTTCTCCCATTCCATGGGTTGCCTTTTTGTTTTGTTGACTGTTCCCTTTGCTGTGCTGAAGCTTTTGATTTTGATGAATCCCCAAATGTTCATTTTTGCTTTTGTTTCCTTGGCCTTTGGAGACATATCTTGAAAGAAGTTGCTGTGGCTGATATCGAAGAGGTTACTGCCAATGTTCTCCTCTAGGATTCTGATAGATTCCTGTCCCACGTTGAGGTCTTTTATCCATTTCAAGTTTATCTTTGCGTATGGTGTAAGAGAATGGTCGAGTTTCATTCTTCTACATATTGATGTCCATTTTTCCCAGCACCATTTATTGAAGAGACTGTGTTTTTTCCATTGTACATTTTTTCCTGTTTGTCAAAGATTATTTGATAATAAAGTTGAGGGTCCATATCTGGGCTCTCCACTCGGTTCCACTGATCAATGTCTGTTTTTATGCCAGTACCATGCTGTCTTGGTGATCACAGCTTTGTAGTAAAGCTTGAAATCGGATAATGTGATGCTGCCAGTCTTCTTTTTGTTTTTCAACATTTCCTTAGCAATTTGGGGTTTCTTCTCTTCTGATTCCATACAAATTTTAGAATTATTTGCTCTAGCTCCTTGAAAAATAACGGTGGAATTTTGATCAGAATGACATTAAAAGTATAGATTTCTCTAGACATTATAGACATTTTAACAATGTTTATTCTTCCAATCCAAGAGCATGGAACGGTCTTCCATCTTTTTGTGTCTTCAATGTCATTCATGAGTGTTCTGTAGTTCCTCGAGTACAGGTCCTTTACTTCTTTGGTGAGGTTTATGCCCAGGTATCTTATGGTTCTTGGTGCTATAATAGTAAATGGAATTGATTCTCTCATTTCCCTTTCTGTATTTTCATTGTTAGTGTATAAGAAAGCCACTGATTTCTGTACATTGACTTTGTATCCTGCCACGTTACTGAATTGCTGTATGAGTTCTAGTAGTTTGGGGTGGAGTCTTTGGGGTTTTCCATATAAAGAATCATGTCATCTGCGAAGAGAGACAGTTTGACTTCTTCCTTGCCAATTTGGATACCTTTTATTTCTCTTTGTTGTCTGATTGCCGTTGCTAGAACTTCTAATACTATGTTGAACAAGAGTGGTGAGAGTGGGCATCCTTGTCGTGTTCCTGATCTCAACAGGAAGGCTGCAAGCTTTTTCCCATTGAGGATGATATTTGCTGTGGGTTTTTTCATAGATAGATTTTATGAAGTTCAGGAATGTTCCCCCTATCCCTATACTTTGAAGCGTTTTCATCAGGAATGGATGCTGGATTTTGTCAAATGCTTTTTCTGCATCAATTGAGAGGACCATGTGGTTCTTCTCTCTTCCCTTATTGATTTGTTCTATCACATTGATTGATTTGCAAATGTTGAACCAACCTTGTAACCCAGGAATGAATCCCACCAGGTCATGGTGGATAATCTTTTTAATGTGCTGCTGGATCCTGTTTGCTAGGATCTTGTGGAGAATCTTAGCATCCATATTCATCAGTGATATTGGTCTGAAATTCTCCTTTTTGGTAGGATCTTTGCCTGGTTTGGGGATCAGGGTAGTGCTGGCTGCATAAAACGAATCTGGATGTTTTCGTTCTGCTTCTATTTTGTGGAAAAGCTTCAGGAGAATTGGTGTTATTTCTTCTTTGAAAGTTTGGTAGAATTCCCCAGGAAATCCATCAGGTCCTGGCCTCTTGTTTTTTGGCAGGTTTTTGGTCACTGCTTCAATCTCATTACTAGATATTGATCTATTCAGGTTGTCAATTGCATCCTGGTTCAATTTTGGGAGTGTATAGTTTTCCAGGAGTGCATCCACTTCATCTAGGTTGCTTAGCTTATTGGCATAAAACTGTTGGTAATAATTTCTGATGATTGTTTCTATTTCTTTGGTGTTAGTTGTGATCTCTCCCATTTCATTCATAATTTTATGAATTTGGGCCTTCTCTTTTTTCTTTTGGATTAGTGTGGCCAATGGTTTATCGATCTTATTGATTCTTTCAAAAAAACAGCTTCTAGTTTCATTCATACGTTCTACTGTATCTCTCATTTCTACCTCATTGATCTCTGCTCTATTCTTGATTATTTCCCTTCTTGCATGGGGAGTTGGTTTGATTTGTTGTTGATTCTCCAGTTCTTTAAGGTGTAGAGACAGCTGGTGTATTCTGGATTTTTCAATGTTTTTGAGGGAGGCTTGGATGGCTATGTATTTCCCCCTTAGGACTACCTTTTTTTTGTATCCCATATGTTTTGGACCAAAGTGTCTTCATTCTCATTGGTTTCCATGAATTGTTTAAGTTCATCTTTGATCTCCTGGTTGATCCAAGCATTCTTCAGCAAGGTGGTCTTTAGCTACAGGTGTTTGAGTTCCTCCTGAACTTTTCCTTCTGATTGAGTTCCAGTTTCAAAGCATTGTGATCTGAGAATATGCAGGGAATAATGTCAGTCTTTTGGTATTGTTTGAGTCCTGCTTTGTGACCCAGTATGTGGTCTATTCTGGAGAAGGTTCCATGTGCAATTGAGAAGAATGTGTATTCTGTTGTTTCAGGGTAGAATGTTCTGTATATGTCTAGAGGTCCATCTGGTCCAATGTTTCATTCAATGCTCTTAATACTTATTAATTTTCTGCTTCGATGATCTGTCCATTCCTGAGAGAGGCATATTAAGATCTCCTATTATTAATATATTCATATCAATATGACTCTTTATCTTGACTAATAGTTTTCTTATGTAATTGACTGCTCTCATATTCGGGCATAGATATTTACAATTGTTAGATCATCTTGGTGGATAGTCCCTTTAAGAATGATGTAGTGTCCTTCTATATCTCTGACTACAGTCTTTAGTTTAAAATCTAATTTATCTGATAAAAGAATTGCTACCCCGGACTTCTTTTGAGGTCCATTGGCATGAAAGGTGCTTCTCCATCCCTTCACTTTTAGTCTGGGTGTATCCTTAGGTTCAAAATGGGTCTCTTGTAGACAACATATGGATGGGTCCTGTCGTTTTTTCCAATCTGCAATCCTATGTCATTTTATGGGTGCATTTAGGCCATTCACATTTTGAGAGATATTGAGAGATAGGTTTCTATTGACATCATGTTACCTTTGAAGTCTTTCTGTCTGTAGATTGTTTCTATATTTCTGTTCAATGATATTCTTAGGATTTTTTCTCTTTTAAAGGCCCCCCCTTAGTATTTTCTTCAGTGTTGGCTTGGTGGTTGCATAGTCTTTTAAGCCTTGCCAGTCTTGGAAACTCTTTCTCTCTCCATCCATTTTGAATGTCAGTCTTGCTGGATAGAGTATTCTTGACTGTATGTTCTTCTCATTTAGTACTCTGAATATATTTTGCTAGCCCTTCCTGGCTAGCCAGGTCTCTGTGGACAGGTCTGATGTTATTCTAATGGGCTTTCCTCTGTATGTAAGGAGCTTCTTTGCCCTAGCTGCTTTTAAGAGGGTCTGTCTTGATACATAATTCCTCATATTAACTATAAGGTGTCGTGAGGACTTTGAGAATCTAAAATCTTGGGGGGAAATCTCTCTGCCTCTAGTACATGAATGTTGTTTCCATTTGTGAGATTGGGAAAATTTTCATAGACAACTTCTTCCACTATATCTTCTAGACTTCTTTCTTTTTCCTCCCTTCAGGGGTTCCAATAATTCTGACGTTGGAATGTTTCATGGTATCATTTATTTCCCTGATTCTGTTTCCGTGGCTTCTGAACTGTTTGTTCCAGGCTTCCACCTGATCCTTTCTCTCTATCTGTTTGTCCTCCAGATCACTAATTCTATCTTCTGTCTCAGTTACCCTAGCTTTTAGAGAATTTAGATTAGATTGGAACACATTGAGACCATTTTGAACATCATCCCTGTTGGCTTTCAGTTCTGCCCTAATCAATTCTGTTTGGTCATCCATGGGTTTCTCCAACCTAGCTATTGCCTGGATAATTGTTAGTCTGAATTCCTTTTCTGACATATTGTCTTTGTCGATAGCCATTAGCTCTGTTGCAGAAGGTCCATCCTCTGCATTTTCCTTCTGTTGGGTATTCCTCCTCCTAGTCATTTTGGTAAGAGATGACTGAACAGATGCAGCTGGATGTATTGATTGTGGTGCAGTCAAGGTCCACTATAGAACACTTCTGTGCAATCAGGGTTCCACACCCAATTGAGAGAAAAAGGAAGTGAAAAAGAAATAGAGAAGAAAAAAGAAAAAAAAATGGAAAAGAGAAAAGGCAAAAAAAGAGAGAGAGAGAGAGACGGGGGGGGCGGAAAGGGAAGATAAAAGAGAAGGCTCAGCCCAAATGGGCCCCAAGGTAAGATTTATGAATTATACAAACAAAAACAGACAAACAAAAGACTGATAAAAGTATATGACAAGAGAAAAAAATATATATATAAGCAAAAAAAGGGAAGAACCTCATCAGAAAGAACCCCAAGTATAAGATTTATATACTATCAGGACAAACACAAATTCACAGAAACACTGGCAGAAGGAAAAATTGGGAGAGTGGTTTTAAATTCTCAGTGTGGGTGAGGAAGGTTATTTTGATTCTTCCTGGATGTATCTTGATGTTTTTGTTAAGGGACTCAACTTTCCTAAGTTACAGGGGGATTAGAAACTGGTTTGCCTATAGGGGTAACATTGATTGGGGAAAGGGGATTACCTTGATGTTTAAATCTATATGTGTATTAGAAAATAAAAATTAAAAGAGAAGAAACTAGACTAAACTGTGTTAAAATTTAAAAAAATAGAAAAGCAAAAGAAAAACACGGGTGTATGTATCAAAAAGTTCAGGTTAGAAGGTTATTAAGGAATTTGATGTACTGGACATCTCAGTGTGATGGTAAATAGGTTAAAAATTATCTGTATGTATTAAAAAAAAGAACCAGAATATTGGTAAGGAGTTAAAAATAAAAGTTGTATTTATGAAGTAGTGGTGGTTGTTCTCCTGTAGTCTTCTTCTTTTCTTTTTTTCTTCCTTCCTGGTTGGTTTTCTGGGGGAGGGGCCTGCCACGTGGGTTTTCAGACAATGATGTTCCCTGAGTTAGGTCTTTCCGCTCCACTCAAGGGGGTGGGCTCTGAGGAAACTGTTTTTTTCAGGCTTTTTGTTCTCTGGAGGTTTTTATGTTCTTTCATCTGTTTTCTCTTGCCTTGACAGCTTTTGATGGTTTTTGGAGGTTTAGAGGAGAGCAAACTGCACCCCGACCTCCCTCTCAGAGAGAAGCCTCAGAATGCTCTGCAGAGCTGCTGGCAGAGTCGGTTCTGAGTCACTGTCCCTGGGGATGCAGGAGTTTCTTCGTTGTACCCAATACCAGGACAGCGTAGGCTGTCTTGGCAGCTCCAGACTGCCAGAGAGGTTCCAAGCAGAGATCGCACACAGAGATTTTCCCGCTGTCCTGGGCTGGTAATGTCTGGTTTTTCCAGATGCCAGAGCTCCAGGCTAGCACCTATGAGCACCTCTCCCAGGGGAGGGTGTGGGAGGCGCGCGTTTCAGGATTGCAGTTTGGCCAGGTTCCCAGCCCCTCACGGGAGGCAAGTGTCCCTGGACCTAGGCTGGGTCTATCTCTGCAGGTATCCAGGGATCTAGGTTCCCCTATCTCTGCATGGTCTGCTGTTATGCTGTCTCTTTAAGGGTGAAAACTCATTTTCCTCTTTCTCTCCCACTCTCCCAAAGCCAAGCACCAACTGAATTTTAAAGTTCCAGTTGCAAAACACCACTGATTGTAAGAACTCAGGTAGCCAGGCCCCTCCAATTCTCAAAGCCAAATGTTATGGGGATTCGTTTTCCCCGTGTGGGTACCCTACATTTGTGAGCTACATGTGGGGATCTGTACCTCTCCCCTCTCCTTACCACCATGCCCTGCCCTTACATGAGCAGTCCTATGGGTCTGTTTGGCTCCCAGGTGTGTCCTCACACCTCCTACCCTTGTTTACTTGGCCTATTCTCTACATTTATCTGTGGAGATTGTGTTCTTCCAGTCTTCCAGTCATTTTCTAGGTTTTTTACACTAATGTGGCTGTAATCTAGTTGTGTGCATGGGAGAAGGTGAGCTTAGGATCGTCCTACTCTGTCATCTCCCCCAGAAGTTCCTCAATGATGATTTACATTAATCAACTCAATAAATTTTATCCACTCTTGCATTTTGAGGTTAAGGTGACTGGCTTGTTGTATAGTGTTCTTTTAATATTTTCTTAAGGATTTTGCATTGACATTCATGAATTGTATTTTCTTTATTAATGTAATCTTTGTTGTTGTTGTGAATCAATGTTACAGTAGTTTAAAGCAGAGGACTGAAAGTCTTCTTTATCCTTCCCTGATGTAGAATAGTTTGAAAGTACAGTGGCATTATCTGTTTCTTAAAGGAATGATACAATTCCCTTGTCAAATCATCTAAACTCACTGATTTAGGGAGCCGTCAACAGTATCAATTTTTTGTATTTCCTCTAGAGTAATTGATTTGAATTTCCACTTCTTATATAAGTTTTGGCAATTTATATTTTGAAGAAAATGATTTCTTCAGATTATTAAAGTCACATTAAGTTCAGGCTTAGGATTCCTAAAGTTCCTCCCCTTATAATTTCATAGATTGTTTATTTGTGCTTTCTTGTTTGTTGAAATTAGACTAGGTAATAGTAGGTGTCTGTATGCCTGTATATATGTACTGAAATTCTTGGACTTATCATTACTATCATTTTCACTTTTCTGTTTGTTTTCAGTTTATGCTTACTAATTCTCCCATTATTCTTGGCTTTCTTTTCTTATCTATTTTCTATTTTTTTCTAAAATTTCTATTTTCAATCATTCAATAATCTACATGTAAAATCTGCATGTAATGAAAGATGGTCTACATGTAAATATACATGTATTTTTAACTTTTCTGTTTATAATATACATATAGGACTGTGCATTTTTCCTTGAGCTCTGCTTTAGATGTAACCCATAGGTTCTTCTAGGCATCCTTTTAATTACTGCTGTTTTGTAGTTATAGCAAAAATTTAGTTTTTATTTCTTCTTTGAATATGAACTGAGTCTTTAAGTTTCCAAGTGGTAGAGACTTTGTTAGTTTTTATTTTTATGTTTTGGTTTCATTATTAATTTCTTTGTTCATTGTGATACAAGTTGGTGCAGCCACTTTGGAGAACAGTGTGGAGATTCCTCAAGAAATTACAAATAGAGCTTCCTTATGACCCTGCAATTGCACTGCTGGGTATTTACCCCAAAGATACAGATGTAGTGAAAGGAAGAGCCATCTGTACCCCAATGTTTATTGCAGCAATAGCCACAGTCGCCAAACTGTGGAAAGAACCAAGATGCCCTTCAACGGACAAATGGATAAGGAAGATCTGGTCCATATACACTATGGAGTATTATGCCTCCATCAGAAAGGATGAATACCCAACTTTTTTTTTCCATTTTATTTATTTTTTCAGTGTAACAGTATTCATTCTTTTTGCACAACACCCAGTGCTCCATGCAAAACGTGCCCTCCCCATTACCCACCACCTGTTCCCCCAACCTCCCACCCCTGACCCTTCAAAACCCTCAGGTTGCCCCAACCTCCCACCCCTGACCCTTCAAAACCCTCAGGTTGTTTTTCAGAGTCCATAGTCTCTTATGGTTCGCCTCGCCTCCCCAATGTCCATAGCCCGCTCCCCCTCTCCCAATCCCACCTCCCCCCAGCAACCCCCAGTTTGTTTTGTGAGATTAAGAGTCATTTATGGTTTGTCTCCCTCCCAATCCCATCTTGTTTCATTTACTCTTCTCCTATCCCCCTACCCCCCCATGTTGCTTCTCCATGTCCTCATATCAGGGAGATCATATGATAGTTGTCTTTCTCCGATTGACTTATTTCACTAAGCATGATACGCTCTAGTTCCATCCACGTCATCGCAAATGGCATGATTTCATTTCTTTTGATGGCTGCATAGTATTCCATTGTGTATATATACCACATCTTCTTTATCCATTCAAGATATTTGCAAACGACATATCAGATAAAGGACTAGTATCCAAAATCTATAAGGAACTTAGCAAACTCAACACCCAAAGAACAAACAATCCAATCAAGAAATGGGCAGAGGACATGAACAGACATTTCTGCAAAGAAGACATCCAGATGGCCAACAGACACATGAAAAAGTGCTCCACGTCACTCGGCATCAGGGAAATACAAATCAAAACCACAATGAGATATCACCTCACACCAGTCAGAATGGCTAAAATTAACAAGTCAGGAAATGACAGATGCTGGCGAGGATGTGGAGAAAGGGGAACCCTCCTCCACTGTTGGTGGGAATGCAAGCTGGTGCAACCACTCTGGAAAACAACATGGAGGTTCCTCAAAATGTTGAAAATAGAACTACCCTATGACCCAGCAATTGCACTACTGGGTATTTACCCTAAAGATACAAACATAGTGATCCGAAGGGGCACGTGTACCCGAATGTTTATAGCAGCAATGTCTACAATAGCCAGACTATGGAAATACCCAACTTTTGTAGCAACATGGATGGCACTGGAAGAGATTATGCTGAGTGAAATAATTCAAGGAGAGAGAGTCAAGTATCATATGGTTTCACTTATTTGTGGAGCATAACAAAGAACATGGAGGTTATGGGAATATGTAGAGGAGAAGGGAGTTAAGGGAAACTGGAAGGGGCTATGAACCATGAGAGTCTATGGACTCTGAAAAACAATCTGAGGGTTTTGAAGCGGTGGGGGTTGGGAGCTTGGGGAACCAGGTGGTGGGTAATAGGGAGGGCTGTACTTCATGGAGCACTGGGTTTGGTGCAAAAACAATGAATACTGTTACACTGAAAAGAAATTTTAAAAAAAGTGAAAAAAAAAAGACTCAAAGCTTAAAATACCAGCAATGGTAAGAGATTTGTTAATCATTCATTCATTCAGCTTTGAACTTTCTCTTTTATCAAGCTCTCTGACACTGGTTTCTAGGCACCTACCTGCCCTTTTAAAACTTCTAAAAATAAAATATGTTTATTTCATTGGTACAGAAAAAAAAAGAAATTTAAAAAATAAATAAAAACTTTTAAGAAATCATGTTGTTTTGGGAAAAATAATAATGTAATGAAATGTTTATTATATAGTAATTATAAAACGTTTTGAAGACAAAAAAATCTTAAATTGAAAAGAAAATCCAAAAGGAAAAAAAATCACCCTATGCTCAGTCTATGTACAATGTGGACATTTCCAGAGGACTTTTATTAGAAAACATTGTTTCTTGGGCAAGAGGGCAGCTGAGTAGGGAGGTCGTTTAATCTGGCCTCAAATTTAGCTGGATATCTATGAAGCCATTCTGAACAGACACAAATTCATCCTGAGGTGGAAGATTTATCTGGATCTCCACAAGCAGAGAATTAGGTGTGGAAAGTGGAGTCTTCTGAGGAAATAACTGAAGATAAATGGAATGTTGGGGCACAAGATAAGCTGGCTACCCGAAAGTGATATAACACAGGAGAATACAAATGGAGACATTGGAAATCTGCTCTAGTTAGTGACACCTCCTTCTGAAAAGAGCATAGGGAACAAGTAGGGCAGAACTCTTTGTGGTAAGAAGATTTTTAGCATGAGATCTACCCTATTAACATGACTTTAAGTGCACAACATTTTATGGTTAATATAGCTTCCAAAGTTACAGTTACACAAGATGAATAAGCTCTGGAGACCTGTACAACATAGAGTTATATATATATTTTTAAATATTTTTTTATTTATTTGAGAGAGAGAGAGAGAGATCATGAGTCAGGGAGGGGCAGAGAGAGAGGGAGAAGCAGACTCCCCTCTGACCAGGGAGCCTGATGGAGGGCTCAGTCTCAGGATCCTGAGATCATGACCTGAACCAGTCAGAGGCTTAGCCAACTGAACCACTCAGGTGGCCCCATGTTGTATGATTTTTTAAAAAATGATGGTAATTCACTGTAGTGTGCTTTGATGGGGCCAGTTGATCCAAGTGTAATGTACTAGGAAGGAAAGAACATTAAGAGTCGTGACCTTAAAACAAACAAACAAACAAACAAACAAAAAAAAAAAACCACCGGGTGCCTGGGTGTCTCAGTTGGTTAAGCATCTGCCTTTGCCTCAGGTCATGATCCTGGAGTCCTGGCATTGAGTTCCATATTGGACTCCTGCTTGCCAGAGTGTTTGCTTCTCCCTTTGCCCTTCATCTCATTCATGGTCTCTCTCTCTTTCTCACAAATAAATAAAGAAAATTTAAAAAAAAATCAGAAACATGGAAGGTTGGTAAGAACCTTAGATGAACACAAAAAACAACCACTACAGCAAAACAGAATGTGGAATGGAATAAAAAATACAGCAAAAAAATTATACCATTATAGTTTCATTCACATCATAAATATTTGAAAACTGATATTAATGTTTCTTAAAATTTCCATAGTTCTTTCTGCCAAAGTAATTTAAAAAGTTACTTTTATAGTGTCCTTCATTTATTGAGCTTCATTTATTGAGAACAAGCAATGTGGCAGACAGTATTCAATCTTACAGTGAATAAAACTAGAGCTTTAAATGTTTAAATAAAACATCTTGGGGGCACCTAGGTGGCTCAGTTGGTTGGGCATCTGCTTTGGGCTCAGGTCATGATCCCTGGGCCCTGGCATCAAGCCTCACATCAGGCTCCCTGCTCAGCAGGAGTCTGCTTCTCCCTCTCCCTCTCCCTCTCCCTCTGCCTGTGCTCATGTTCTCTCTCTTGATCACTCTCTCAAATACATAAATAAAATACTTAAAAAAATTTAGGTGGGGCAAAGGGGGACAGTAAACAAACACACAGTATGCTTATAGACACTGGGAAGTACTATGATGGCAAACAAAGGGCTTAGAGGTTACTAAGGGGTACTGGTCTGTTGGAGATATCTCAGGAAGGCCTCCCTGAGGTGACATTGGAGACAAACCTAAATTAAGTAAAGGATGAAGGCATATGGAGTCCTGGAGGAAGAACATTCTAGATACAAAGAACAGGAAAAACAAAGAAATGGCATTTTTGCAGATAGGAAGAAGCATGTCACATACCCAGAACAAGAAGCCCAAGTGGTTCAAAGAAAGGATAAGGGGAGAGCAGAAATGTAGAAAGAGACCTATAGGCCATAGGTTTTTGTTCTGAATTTTTGAAGCTGTCATTGTTAATTTTATGTGTGAACTTCACAAGTCTACAGTGCCCTATTGTTTGGACAAACACCAGTATAGACGTTGCTATGAAGGTGCTTTTTAAAATATGATGAACATTTAAATCAGTAGACTTTAGGTAAAGCAGATTACCCTCCTTTCTGTAGGCAGGCCTCATCTAATCAGTTGAAGGCCTCAAGAGAAAAGAATGAAGAGGAGGGAATTCTTTCTCTAGCCTGAAACACAGTAATTCTTCCTGAGCTTTCAGTCTAGAGACAGCAGACTACTACATTACCTCTAGCTGGTATTTTTAGGCTGCTGGCCCACTCTTCAGATTTTGAACTTGCCAGTATCCAAAAATGCATTAGTCAACTTCTTTCTTACCTTCCTCCCACTCCGCATGATTTTATTTATTTATCTGACAGAAAGAGAGAGAGAGTGATGGAAAGGAGAACAAGCAGGCAGAGTGACATACAGAAGGAGGCTTCCATCCAAGCACAGAGCCCAACGTGGTGCTTGATCCTAGGACCCTGGGATCATGACATGAACCAAAGGCAGAGGCTTAACCAACTGAACCACCCAGGCATCCTGCCAATTTCTTGAAATAAATAAATCTCTGTCTCTCTGTCTCTTGTTGTCTCTCTGTGTCTCTTTCCATCCTATTGTTGTTTCTCTGGAGAGCCCTGACTCATAGAGAAATTGTCAGATTGACTTGAACAAGGGGATGATATGATCTAATTTGCATTTTGAAAGATCTCTCATACTTGGAAGAGGGAGAATTGACTCTTGGCAGCAAGAGGGAAGTAGAGAGTCTAGCCAGAAGGCTGTTCTGTCTTGTGGGTGATACCTGACAGCAGTCTAGAAGTGACTGGAGATTGCGGGATATGAGAAATATTTTGCAGGATTTTCAGACATATCAGATGAAGGCTGTGAGAGAGACAGATAAATCAGAGCTTATGTTTTGGACCTGAGCAGCTGTGTGAAGGGTATGCAATTTATAAAGACAGTCCTGGGAGCCTGAGTGAGGAGCAGGTGTGCAGAGGTGGAAAAGGTAGGGAGGGAAGATGTATTAAATATCCGAAGTTTTACTTTAAGCACAATAAGTTCATGTTGCCCATTTACTGTCCACGTGGAGATAATGGGAAGATTGTTAGCCGCAGGCCCATGACTCTGTACAGCCGTAGTTAAGTTCTGGAGCTGCAACATCTGGTGTGGAATCCCAAGTCCACATTTCATGTGAACCTCAATGTCTTGGTCTTCTTCTTTTGGAAAACGGGTTGATAATTAATATAGTTTATTGAAGTGACGTGAGCCACTGAATCACTCAACACTTGTAAACTCTTAGAATGTGCCTGGATAATCACAGAAAATGTTATATAATTATTAGCTATTATTACAGTGAGAGTTTTATTTTTCTGGCCCATCAAATAAATTTCCAGATGGAGACAAGGGCCTGGGAAATGTCTGCTTTGCATAGTTTTTGGTTGCCACCTTGGAGGTCAAACTATAAACTGAATTTGAGTGAATCCCAGGGATTTTCTTCCCTTTGCCTGGACAGTGAACATTGATGGTGTTACTGAGAGTGGTGGCATCCGAAAATTGTGCTTTGATATCATATTTTGTAGCTGATTGCAACATGGATTGCTCTGATGCAGCCCTACTCCCCCCAGATTACTTCCCTGCCTTTACTGTTTTGGTTTTTCCATTGTGCTTATCATTTTCCCATATACTATGTATGACATGCTTATTTATTTCTTTATTTTCTGTCTCCTCTTGGTGGAGTATGAGCTCCAGGAAGCAGGGTTTTTTAACTTTTGCTCACTGTTAGCACCTGCAAGAGTGCCTGGAGGAATGAATGATGTTTCCTGGTGCTTACAGTTCCACTTGTCTGTTTCTTATTCTATTTTGTCAAGTATTTTTTCCCATGAGAAAACCATATCAGAAAGAATGCCAGACATTGGCATGATTCTCTGGACCTTTCTAACTTGGACAGAATGCTATTTTAATTGAGACAAACGTCTTCCATGAAATGGAATTTCAGAGGTAGCCTCTGATGGCAGTTTCAATTTTGACTTTGGAAATCAGTTTCAGAATTAACATAGTCTCCTGAAAATGATGGTACTTTTTGCTGTTGGTTGTCCATTCGGTTTCTCAGCCAGTCTATGTGTGGGTACTATTCCACTCCGATTGTAGATTCTGATCACACATTTTTATTCAGCAATGCTTGTCGATGAGGGGCATTGAAACCTATGCAGGGCGGAGGTTGATACATGGCCCAGTCAATGTATGACTTATGAAACCTATTGCAAGTCCAAGGCACTGTATTGATTCTGCTGAATGGACTGGAAAATGACCTTCATTGCACAGAACCCTCTAACTTGCTTCTTGTCTGTTTCTACCCAGTGGAGCACTTGCATCATGCAGCTTTGTTCCAGGATCATTACCAGTTATTTCCTTTAACGTTGCATCCTGATTTTACCATAAGTGTGAAGAGTGGACAAACTGATGTCTTTATTTAGCACAAAAACTGAAGTCCTGTTTCAGTGTCAGCTTTTCAGAGACAATTGCTTTTATCTTCTCTGACTGCATAGTTATGGCACATATATAGTATTTTCTTGGACATGCAGGCCTTGTGTCAATATAAATTAGAGTTAATCATTATTCTGTTTATACCACCACTTATTATCACCCTGATCATATTGTATTGGATGGAGTATTTAAAGAATATTTTTTCATTTGTCCTGATCATATTAGTGTTAGAACTGTTTCCTTATTTCTCATGGTGGTTAAACCAACCAATGCATCATGGCACATGGTTGGAGTTCCACAAATGGTGGTTGAAATGAGTTAATTATTCATTCCTGTGGCTGTATGGGAAGCGACACACAGTTTGCTCTCAAGTCTTCCTTTATCATTAGAATGAATTGTAGTATGAAATAGGACATTCCTCATCAGCCATTATCTTTGCTCTTGAGAATGGATGTGGACTGGACCTCAAGATACCACAAGGAAAAAATAACTTCTTCCAGGATTAGGTTACAGTTCTTTGTGCCTTTGCATTCCAAGCATGTTTTATTTCATTAGAGAATGGTTATTCTGTTCTAATGACTAAAATTATAGGGATTTCTAGATGGAAGGAAGCTTACCGATCTTCTACCAGAGAATGTTCATTATACAGTTAAGTAGTTGGGACTGAGAATTTAGGGACAGACTCCAGGCCACGGGCCATCAGCTCATGTAAGAAGGAAATGGATGTCTTCTGAGCTCCACCATGATATTTGAGTTTGGTTTGGTGGTAGTTAATAAACTTATCTGAGGCAGAACATTACCATTCTAAGTATACTGATGTGCCTTATTTTTAACTGAGTATAGTTGATACACAATGTTATGTTAGTTTCAGGTATACAACATAGTGATTCAGCTTCTCTGTATGTTATACTGTGCTTGCCACAAGTGTAGGTACTGTCACCAAACCATGCCATTACAATATAGCCTGTATTCCCTATACAGTGCCTTTTATTCCATAACTTATTCATTTTATAATTGGAAGCCCATTTCTCCCTTTCATCTTCACAGATTTTTACCTGTCCCCCTGCCCTCTTCCTTCTAGCAACCATCAGTTTGTTCTTTATATTTATGAGTCTGATTCTGCTTTTTGTTTGTTTATTTATTTCAAACGTGCATTCTTTTGCAGAGATGACATGATGTGCCCACTGAAAGTGGTCAGGCAGGGACATTAGTCTAAGAGTTTGGTTTCTGCAGAACACATGCTCGCTCACATTCTTGTGGGTGTTGTTACTCAGAATTGTCCTGTCATCACCTAGGTCTTTGCTGTTATAGTTCAGTTGACCCTAGGGGAAGAAAATTGAATTGAGCAACAGAAGATGTGCAGACAGTAAGATAAATCAGATAAACACCACTACTCCGCAACACACCCTCAAGTGAGAAGGAAAGAGAAGAATTCAAATAAAGACTTCTAAGAATAATGATTCATTCATACTAAATGTCATATTCCTTGCCTCGGACCTATGATGTCATCATCATATAACATTCTAGACTGTAAAACTCATACTGTTTGATAGTGCATCAAAGGGCAAGGAGCCTCATGGCTGTTGTTATATGTTTGGAGTATAATCATTTCAAATGGAGTATAATCACTTATTTATGCACCAATAAATGGGCCTTTTATATGGAATATTGAATCGTAAGTGGTAGAGAGAAAACAAAAGTGAAGGAAGGGAGATAACCTTGATGGATGGCCAACCTTGGACAAGTATAGGAACATCCTATATTATTAAATTAAATTAAATTAAATTAAATCTTTATTTTTTGAATATTTTATTCATTTGACACAGAGAGAGTGAGAGCACACATATAAGCAGGAAGAGTGGCAGGCAAAGGGAGAGGGAGAAGCAGGTTGCCCACTGAGCAGAGAGCCTGATGGGGGTTTGATACCAGGACCCTGTTATCATGACCAGATTGGAAGGCAAATGTTCAATGGACTGAGCCATCCAGGTTCCCCATGAACATTGTATTTTAAATACACTTCCCAGGTTTGCAAGCTATATCACAAATAGTCCATAAGGAGCAGATATGGGCAAAGACACTGGCACTAAGAAAATGGGGTCATAACCATGAAGATGAGGTATTGGCCTTTTTGACATGCCTTTAGTCTTGTGCAGATTATTCAAAAGTAAATGAATTCTCTTTTTTGGTGGGATCCTTGTCTGGTTTTGGGATCAAGGTGATGCTGGCCTCATAGAATGAGTTTGGAAGTTTTCCTTCCATTTCTATTTTTTGGAACAGTTTCAGGAGAATAGGAATGAGTTCTTCTTTAAATGTTTGGTAGAATCCCCTGGGAAGCCATCTGGCCCTGGGCTTTTGTTTGTTTGGAGATTTTTGATGACTGTTTCAATCCCCTTACTGGTTATGGGCCTGTTCAGGTTTTCTATTTCTTCCTGGTTCAGTTGTGGTAGTTTATATGTCTCTAGGAATGCATCCATTTCTTCCAGATTGGCCAATTTGTTGGCGTAGAGTTGCTCATAGTATGTTCTTATAATTGTCTGTATTTCTTTGGTGTTAGTTGTGATCTCTCCTCTTTCATTCATGATTTTATTGATTTGGGTCCTTTCTCTTTTCTTTTTGATGAGTCTGGCCAGGGGTTTATCAATCCTATTGATTCTTTCAAAGAACCAGCTCCTAGTTTCATTGATTTTTTCTATTGTTTTTTTGGTTTCTATTTCATTGATTTCTGCTCTGATCTTTATGATTTCTCTTCTCCTGCTGGGTTTAGGGTTTCTTTCTTGTTCTTTCTCCAGCTCCTTTACGCGTAGGGTTAGGTTGTGTACTTGAGACCTTTCTTGTTTCTTGAGAAAGGCTTGTACCGCTATATATTTTCCTCTCAGGACTGCCTTTGCTGTGTCCCACAGATTTTGAACTGTTGTGTTTTCATTATCATTTGTTTCCATGAATTTTTTCAATTCTTCTTTAATTTCCTGGTTGACCCATTCATTCTTTAGAAGGATGCTGTTTAGTCTCCATGTATTTGGGTTCTTTCCAGCTTTCGTCTTGTGATTGAGTTCTAGCATCAGAGCATTGTGGTCTGAAAATATGCAGGGAATAATCCTAATCTTTTGATACCGGTTGAGACCTGATTTGTGACCCAGGATGTGATCTATTCTGGAGAAGGTTCCATGTGCAGTAGAGAAGAATGTGTATTCTGTTGCTTTGGGATGAAATGTTCTGAATATATCTGTGATGTCCATCTGTTCCAGTGTGTCATTTAAGGCCTTTATTTCCTTGTTGATCTTTTGCTTGGATGATCTGTCCATTTCAGTGAGGGGAGTGTTCAAGTCCCCTACTATTATTGTATTATTATTGATGTGTTTCTTTGATTTTGTTATTAATTGGTTGATATAGTTGGCTGCTCCCACGTTAGGGGCATAGATATTTAAAATTGTTAGATGAATTCATACTAGAAACCATTTTCTTTAAATGTACTGAATTTTAACATTCATTTTTATTTGCATCTAGAAAGTTTTCAGCCATGATAATGGATATGTTAGCTTTATTTTTCCAATACAAAAGCCAAATATTTGGAGATGATTTTTTTAAAGATTTTATTTATTCATTTGACACACAGAGAGAGATCACAAGTAGGCAAAGAGACAGGCAGAGAGAGAGGAGGATGCAGGCTCCCAGCTAAGCAGAGAGCCTGATGTGGGAGTCCATCCCAGGTCCCTGAGCTGACGGCAGAGGCTTAACCCACTGAGCCACCCAGGGACCCTGGAGATGATTTTGATAGCGATTCAAGTAGTAGCTCAGTTAAGAAATTATTATATTTAAATTCATTTACATTTAAAGAGGAATCTTTTCTTTCCCACTTTTTATTTTTTAAAGTTCATCTAGGCATTATAATTTTTTTTTGGTCCTAATTGAAAACATTTTTGAAGCACCTTCCCTGGAAGTAGTCTAAACCAAGTTATTGCTAGCTTCTCTCATGTTTTTTGCATTTTATGGTTCTTAAAAAGGGTGTGTTCTGAAGGTATTGAATATGCATATTAGAAAATATAAATATAGCCTTGGGTCCTTTGTGGAGAATCTGCAACTGGATGGTGGCAAAGACTGGTCTTTATTAAGTGACACCATTTGCGTATCCACCAAATCTGAGAGGCTGAAAATCCAGTGCAAGTGAAAATGATAGTCCTTGTGCATTGTGCCATGACTTTCTCTGCATAACAGTGAGGAGGAGAGGAGAAAGCCTGAATGTGCTACAGTAGTAGGATGCCCAGTCTGTCGACCACAGAGTTTCTTGCAGTAGTGTGGCAGACTGAATAATGGTCTTCTCAAATATGTCCACATTCTGTTTTCAGGAATCTGTGAATATGTTACCTCCCATGGTAAAAGGAATTTTGAAAATGTGATTAAGAGGATGCACCTAGAGATGCATGGGGACCTTATCCTTAATGATCCAGATGGACCCAATATTATCTGGCTTGGGCATTGAGGGATGTAATGGAAGAAGAGGGAAGAATTCAAAATGTGAGAGTGTTGCATTTAAAGAAGGAGGAGGGGACAATGAGCCAAGGAATGTGGGTGTCCTACAGAGGTTGCAAAATGCCTTCAGCTGCTTTCCAGGAAGGAGACAGAGATCTCAGTCCTGCAACTACAGGAACTGAATTCTGCCAATAACCTGTATGAGCAAGGAAAACGGTCCTCCCCTAGAGGCTCCAGAAAGGGACACAGTCCTTCCAGTACCTTTATTGTAGTCTAATGAGACCCTCACCAAATGTCTGACCTACAAAACCGTAAGTTGTTAATTTTGTGGTGATTTGCTACAGCAGTAATAGTAAACTAATAAAAATGTTATGGATCAAATGAAAAAGATTGAGAGAACACCCTCATTTGGGTAGGTCACTTTCAGCACTTGGAAGGAACTGCCACCGGGAATGAGGCAAAACGTTAATGACAACTCAGGCAAACACACAAGTCTGTTAAAATAATGAATAAAGACCCCATGCACATAAGAAACAGATGTTTTTTTTTTAATTTTTTTCCCATTTTATTTATTTTTTCAGCGTAACAGTATTCATTCTTTTTGCACAACACCCAGTGCTCCATGCAAAACGTTCCCTCCCCATTACCCACCACCTGTTCCCCCAACCTCCCACCCCTGACCCTTCAAAACCCTCAGTTTGTTTTTCAGAGTCCATAGTCTCTTATGGTTCACCTCCCCTTCCAAAAAAAAAAAAAGCAAAAACTAAATAAATACATGAAAAGGCACTAAACCCCACTAATATATATAAATTAAAAGAGCAAAAAAAAAAAAAAAAGAAACAGATGTGTTACATTTTATTGTGGAATACAGGTTTTCATTTTCAGACCAGCCTAGGAGATAGGAAACATCCATATTGGTTAGATATGTATAAAAACTAATTTCATATTATATCAGTGAACTATTTCTTGTGTCTCGGTAAAAGTCATACGTAAATGTGTCCATTGTAGTTACTCAAACTGACAATAATTTGTCATGGAAAAATGGTGTGCCTAACAATTAGGTGAAGTTTTTTGTTTTGTATTGTTATTTATTTATTTAAGTCAAGTGCTTGTTCTTTTTCTTTTTCTTTCCTTTTTTTTTTAGGAATATAATCAATGGTATTATGTTTATTTATTTATTTAAATTTGTTTTCAGTGTTCCAGAATTCATTGTTTATGCACTGCACCCAGTGCTCCATGCAATACATGCCCTCCACAATACCCACCACCCGGCTGGCAAAACCTCCCAACCCCTGCCCCTTCAAAACCCTCAGCTTGTTTTTCAGAGTCCATAGTCTCTCATGGTTCATCCCCTTCTCCAATTTCCTTCAACTCCCTTCTCCTCTCCATCTCTCCCTATCTTCCATGCTATTTGTTATTCTCTGCAAATAAGTGAAACCATATGATAATTGATTCTCACTGCTTGACTTATTTCACTCAGCATAATCTCTTCCAGTCCCATCCATGTTGCTACAAAAGTTGGGTATTCATCCTTTCTGATTAAGGCATAATACTCCATAGTGTATACAGACAATATCATCCTTAACCATTCGTCCGTTGAAGGGCATCTTGGTTCTTTCCATAGTTTGGAGACGGTGGCCATTGCTGCTATAAATATTGGGGTACAGATGGCCCTTCATTTCACTACATATGTATCTTTGGGGTAAATACCCAGCAGTGCAATTGCAGGGTCATAGGGAAGCTCTATTCTTAATATCTTTGGGAATCTCCACACTGTTCTCCAAAGTGGCTGCACTAACTTGCATTCCCACCAACAGTGGACAAGGGTTCCCCTTTATCCACATCCTCTCCAAAACATGTTGTTTCCTGTCTTGCTAATTTTGGCCATTCTAACTGGTGTCAGGTGGTATCTCAATGTGGTTTTAATTTGAATCTCCCTGATGGCTAGTGATGATGAACATTTTTTCATGTGTCTGCCCAACATTTCTTTAAATAAAAGTGAAAATAACATAAAACTGAAATAAAATATAATCTGTTTTTCCTCGATGAGATGACATTATAAGGTATCACCCCATACCTGTACAGTCACGACCTAATAATAATAAAAGTAACCACCATGTATTGAGTCATTGAGCAACCACAAAATCCTGGACTAGGGATTTTACTTAGATGTCTTTTCCCTAATGTGTACATGAAACCAACAATGTGAAGCATTTGTGCAACCAACAGTGGAATTACTGTTATTCTCTAAGTTTGGCAGTTGACAGAGGTGCTGTCACTTCCTTTAGGGGCCCAACCTGACCCAGATTCAGGTCTGACCATAAATCCTGGTTCCTTTACTATCTATGCTCCTTTATACAAATTGCAAGCACGTGCCTTATTATTAACTGTATTATTCCTGGTAAATTGCATTACGTAAATTCTGGGTCCTTTTAAAACAGTTGATCTTTGGGTTGTAGAAATAACCCATATGATCCTTGCTGCGATAGTATAATTTTGGGGAAACTGTTTTAAATCAAGATCAAGAGGCAGATCACTAGAAGAGGCAGTTTGGGTAAGTCTCATCTCGCATCAGACAGAGTGGGAAGTTGCCTTGTCAGCAGTCAAGAAAGGATACATCAAGGCATCTTCATACTTCCCAAATCTTTAGTTGAGTCCAAGGAACATTTTATTGTAAGTTTTTTGTGACTGTTTATTTTTGTGATTAAGAACTATAATTTATAAATGAATGATAGAGATTTAGCACAAAATTCATGTATAATATGCATGGTATATACAATATATTATATGATATAGTGATATATATGACTTACACAAGATATACTTATGTTTAGGTTTATATATATAATACTTTTTTATCACAAAGAAAAAAGTACAAATTCATAGTTGTAAATAGAAATGCTTAGAGAAAGAAGTAGAAGTGTTTAAAAATAAATGTAATAATCACCTTTGCAGTATTCCCTTACCCTCCCCCCCACCCCTGTCTCTTGATAACTTGAGGAATATGCAAGTATTCTTTTCTTTGTCCTCATGTTTTTCTTTTTTCTATTTTTTATTCTTTCATTTTTATTTTTTTAGACTTTTTAAAAATGATTTTGTTTATTCATGAGTGACAGAGGAGGGAATTGACATCCAAAGTATATGATAACTTGTTTAAATAAGAGGTGCCTTTTAAATTTACAGAGATTGATTATTTTTCAAAACAATTTTGCAATTCATACTTGCAAATCAATGGTGGACATGCCTTTTCTCCTCAAAATCATGGGATACCATAAAGTTTTTAAACTTCGGCTAATCTGATGAGTGAAAAAGTGTATGTCATTTATGATCCAAAATTTTTTAAAGATTTTATTTATTTATTTGACAGAGAGTGACACAGTGAGAGAGGGAACACAAGCAGGGGCAGAGGAAGAGGGAGAATCAGGCTCCCCACCAAACTATGACCCTCAGGCAGGGCTTGAACCCAGGACTCTGGAATCATGACTTGAGCCAAAGGCAGACACTTAACAATTAAGGCGCCCAGGTGACCTCATGATGCATAATTTGGATGTCTAGTGATTCTGAAAATCTTTTTCTGTTTAAACATATGTTTATATGTTGAATTATAAAACTATATAATGTAATTATAAGGACCATTATATGTCCTTTGTGGCTTGTCTGTTAATATCCTTCACTAAATTTTCTATTGCTTTTTTTTTAGTTTACTCTTATTAATTAGAAGAACTTGTATATATTAAAAATATTATTTTGGGGGCAACTAGATGGCTCATTCAGTTAAGTGCCATGTCATGATGTCATGGTTGTGGGATCAAGCCCATTGTGGGGCACACAGTTCAGTGGTGAGTCTGTTTGAGATTCTTTCTCTCCATCTCTCTCTGCCCCTCCTCATATCTAAAATAAATACATATAATCTTTAAAAATTACTACCTTTTTGTTGGTCATATTCATTCAGAATAAATACTTTTCCCAATCTATTATCTTTTACATTTTTCATAGAAGCTTTGGCAAATGATTATTTTCTGTCATAAAATAGGGTTTGCTTAGGAAGATCCCTTCAGTATGTGTGATGGTTCATTTTATGTGTCATCATGACAAGGCTAAAGGATGTCCAGACACTAGCACAATATTATTTCTGCCTGTGTTTTTGAGGATTTCTCCAGAAGACATTTCTGGTAGGAGGAGTAAAGAAGATTACAGGTGGTCATCATCCAATCTGTTGAGGGCCTGAACAGAACAAAAAGGCAGGGGAAGGGCAACTTCTTTCTGTGCTTGAACTGAGACACCCATATTCCCCTGCCCTTGGACTCTCTTGGGCATTCAGACTCAGACCAGGGTTTAGAACATCAGCCTGAATCTTTGGCCTTTGAACTTGGACTGAATTATACCACCACCTTTCCTGGTTTTCCAGCTTGCAGATGCAGATTGTGGGCCTTCTTGCATCCATAACTGCCTGAACAGATTCCTATAACAAATCTCTTATAGATATTACTGTCTATCCTACTGGCTCTAGTTTTATGGAGAATACTGACTAATAAAATCTGTTACAAAATTTTTCTCTAAAACAACTGTCATACTTTTTTATTGTGAAGTTTATTTTTATACTTTGAGACCAGGGCTAAGTTTCCTTTAATATCATTAGCAAAAACGTTAGCTTTATAGGGCAAATTGAAATTCTTTCCATATTTTCCTATGACCTAGAAAGAAATGATAAAATATTTAAAATTTGGTAGAATCAGCTATAAAACACACTGGAGTGAGGTCATCTGAAAGGTAGATTTTTAATTAATGGCCCATTCTGTGATTATGTGTCTGTCCAGATTATTCATCTCTTGGATCAAATTTCATAGTTTTCCTCAAGATTTCATTTGGTGTCTCACAGTTGCTCTTATATCTTAAATCCTTCTGATACCATGTTTTCTATTAACCCAACTTTATGTATCTTCAGTTTATCTCTTTTTGAAAGTCATATGACAGATGATCTGTTCCCTGTGGCAAATTAGCAGGTGATGGAATGCCTGGCAGTTTCTTGCAGCTCTGAGTAAGCTGTAGACTCTAACCATTCTTTTATGGTTGGGGAGGATCCCACTATGCTTTCTTTTTCTAAGGGGTTGGCTACCATGTCCCAGATGACAGCTCTGGCCCTCAGCACTGCTTCCACCAGAGCCCCCAAAGGTTTACACGGTTGAGTAGCCATTCTAATGATCACAAATAAATAGACATGTGCTGCCTCTTATCCCAAGACCCAGTCATCTGAGACCACTCATGAACTGTTCTCCTCAGACTGAAGAGAGACAAACCTTGTCTTTTGTTTCAGATCCCTTGGAGAAGGAAACCATGCCTTAAATTCTTTCCTCAGAAATCCCAGCAGGGTGGGAGCCTGCTTCCTCCTCTCTCTCTCTCTGCCTGCCTCTCTGCCTACTTGTAATCTCTATCTGTCAAATAAATAAATCTTAAAAAAAAAAAAAAAAGAAATCCCAGCAGGACTTGTGTCCTTGGACCCTCATGATTAACTAACAACATGCTTATCTGAGTCTATCATCTTCTCTAGAAAGAGGATATTGACAATGAAGTTGGAGTAGTGCTATGTGACCAGCATGCCATTGCCCTAGAACCCTGGAGGAATGACATCAGTGTTTAGACCTATCTTTGTAAGATAAAAACGTCTTTTATGTCGTTTTTCTTTTTTTTTAATTTTAATCTCCCTTTAACACACTTTGGAATTAAATGCAACCAGATTTTAAGTGTTTGCCTCTTACAAGCATGGTATAATAAGAACTGGAAAAAAAAAAGTGGATATTGTTCTTCAAGGAATTTTTAAAAGATTTTTATTTTATTTATTTGACAGTCAGAGATCACAAGTAGGCAGAGAGGCAGGCAGAGAGAGAGGGAGAAGCAGGCTCCCCACTGAGCAGAGAGTCTGATGTGGGGCTTAATTCCAGGACCCTGAGATCATGATCTGAGCCAAAGGCAGAAGCTTAACCCACAGAGTCACCCAGGTGCCCCTGCAAGGAATTTTAGAACTTCAAGCCTGACCCACTTGAATTTCAGTTTCTTCATAAGCTAAATTGTGTTTTGCTTTCCTGCTACATGTCTAATCATAATCATATGAGTATTTTTCTGCTCTTCTCCATGCAGATTGCCCCGTATGTGACATCTTTCCATCTGAAGCTCCCCATGGGTTCAATCACCCTCTTGCAGAAGTGCCTCTCAACTTTTCCTAAGCATTGCTGGTGTGGTTGCAGCTGTCATTTCCTCAGCACCATTTGTAGACTGCTATTTTGTGGGAATTCGTATGGATTCTAAGTAAGAATTGAGCTCAAAAGACCAGCATATTTAGTTTTTAAGAGAAAAGGAAGTAATCGATCACTTCCTATTCTAATCCACTCTCTTTACGCCTCCCCCCACACACACTTCTCCCCATTCTACCCTCACAGGAAGATATTTTTACAGCTTGGAAATGGAATCAGATTTCCCGGCTGCACAATTAAATTGCAGTCAAAAATGCCACTTACCAGAATGCGTACAATACTAATAGTGCTGTAAGAAATAAGACACTTGATTTAAAAATGGCACACTTGTCTCTATCTTTAATGTGCATTCCTAATGAGTCCTATGGGGAGGCTGATTCACAGGAAAATGCACATTAGCTCCTCCAAGTTTAATATACCACTGTATGCACTCAGGCCCTCTCTTCATTACCATTTGAATGCACTGTTTTCTTTGAGGTTTTGTGCAGGAAACAAATCCCTGTATATGGCACTCAGTTCTAGAATCTGATAGGTCTGCATTTGCCCTTTAGACAAAGGGTCAAAACAAAGTGCTCTGTGGTGCATTGATTTTCAATCTCTGGCTATTTTTGAAACTGTAATGTAGCCCATTTCCTTTTCCAAGGGACTTTAGGCAGTATACAGCATAGAGGTGGGTATAGCCAGGGTATTTGTTGTTATTCTGAGCAGTGGCAGGCTATCTTTCTCACATGGATTCCAGATAAAAGAAGTTACTTTAAAGAGCTGTTGACATCCAGTGAAATAAAATATTACTTGGAATCTGGTTTCACTATATTGAGTCTACATCACTATCTGGACTTCGAAGTCTGAGACAGCCGGTTGCCTGAAACAAAAACTGAGAAAACAGAAGTTTTATGTAACTCCTATCAAGATTATAATTTGACCTTTCATTAATTTTTGGTGTTTCTGGCATGCCATACTCCCACAGTCCTACAAACTTCCTGGTAGTCAGAATTCTGTTTAATCTGGAGCAAATGAAATCAATAACATCAAAGATACTGTGAACATTTTAAAGGATTTCTTTCCTCTTTTTTCCCCTCATTATCAAGCATAATGTAATCTTAGCCTTTCAATGAGACTTAAATTACTGTAAAAAGAAAAAAAAAAGTCTTTCTTATGACATAGCAGGTAGTTTTTACTCTTGAGTAATGAATCACAATAGGATATGCTACTAAGGATTAAGTCATTTTAGAAAATACAAATGGTTGATATTTTGCAGATTTACAGAGTCAAACAAAAAGATAAGGCATACTTGAGGTGCGCCGATAGGCAAAATGATTATTTGTTCATAAGGTGGTGTTAAGAATAAATTACTAAGGTTAAGGAGAGCCAGGGTCACTGGAGGGCACATGGCATATTAGAAAGTAGATGATATTAGAGTACATTTTAACCTGTCGATTTTTTTATAGTCTTTACAATGTATTATTTTTGTCAAAATTTATTCTTAATTTCCCTTAGTCTCATAATTCTTCTTTCCTATTCTTAGCAACATCTGTAAAAAATAATAATAACATCCTTTGTATATCACTGTTGTGAGGGTTAGAGATAAAATCACATAGACTCAGGACACCTGGGTGTCTCTGTCAGTTGGGCATCTGCCTTAAGCTCTGGTTGTGATCCCTGGGTCCTGGGATTAAGTCCTGCCTCAGGCTTCTTGCTGGGCAGGAAGCCTGCTTTCCCTTGCCTGCGTTTACTCCAGCTTGTCTGTGCTCTTTCTCTCTCCTGCCAAATAAATTAAATCTTTAAAAATGAATTACTTAGGTGCGCTGGGGTAGCTCAGTGGGTTAAAGCCTCTGCCTCCAGCTTGGGTCATGGTCCCAGGGTCCATGGTCCCATTGGGCTCTCAGCTCAGCGAGGAGCCTGCTTCCTCTGCTCTCTCTGCCTACTTATGATCTCTGTCTGTCAAATAAATAAATAAATCTTTAAAAAAAAAGAATTACTTAGGATCTGTAAGGACCTATTTAGAAACTGTCCCTGCTCCCCTTCCCCCAGGGGATTTACTTGGAGACAAGTCCCAGAAACCAGCTCCAGGTAACAAAGCCCAGATACAGGGGTGGGTCAGGCCAGGTGGAGATATCTGATCAGTGGGGGGGGTTGCATACTGTCTCCTTAGCTACCAAGGAGTAGGGACTCCAGCTCTCTGGGAGCCTTTTTGGCACCAATCCTAATCAAGGTGTAATAAGCTGGTTCAAATGTCTGCTAGGGTAAATTGTAACTCACCTGGTCACCTAGTATCACTGTGGAGATTCCTGTGTGTGTTACAATCTCATTGGCCACCTGTGCGTGGCCAGGCCTGACTGCATGGCCTTTGCCCTTAAAAGCTAGTCTGTGAAACAGAGAAGGGTCGCCCTCTCTTGTAAGAGGTGCATCCCTGAATGTTCGGTTAGATTCTGGATGCTTGGCGTGAAATAAAGCTTTGCTTGTCCTTTGCTTTATATCAGTCTCCCTCCTTTAATCACGGACCCATTATTGGGACATAACAGAATCTAGTTATAAATTCATAAAGTTTATAGGATTTAAGATCTATAAAAAACTAACGGTATTTCTGTACACTAGCGATGAATAATTTGAACTCTAAGTTAAGAAAAATTCTTATCTGGAATA
The DNA here is from genome assembly GCF_922984935.1 of Meles meles. NCBI lineage: Eukaryota > Metazoa > Chordata > Mammalia > Carnivora > Mustelidae > Meles > Meles meles. The sequence continues at coordinate 8,187,181 of NC_060068.1, forward strand.
GTATCAAAAAGAATACTCAGGAATAAATTTTAGAAATGAAGTACAACAAGTCTTGTACACTAAAAACAACAAAACATTGATGAAAGAATCTAAGGACCTAAATAAATAGAAAGATATTCCATAGTCATGGCTCGGAGATTTAATATTAGTAATATGATAATACTATCCAAATTGATCTACAGATTCAACACAGCACCCTTCAGAATCCTAGCTGTGTTTTTTTGCAGAAACTGACAATCAGATCCTATAATTCATTTGGAAATGGAAGGGATCCTGATAGCTAAACAGTCTTTAAAAAAAAAAAAAAAAGACCAAATTTAGTGGACTTACATTTCCTGATTTACAACAAAGCCATGGTAATTGACTTTGTGGTACTGGCATAAAGACAGAGCTTTAGAACAATGGAACAGAATCAAGAATGAAGAAAGATATCCATGCATCTATACATCTAGTGGAGGTCAGGCAGTTGCCATTGTGAGCACTTTAAAGAAGTAACTGGTAAAAAAGTACCTTGGGGGAAGATGGTGCAGTGAGGACCCTAAGCTCACCTTGTCCCCTGGACACAACTAGATAACACTTATCTCAGTGTCAATACCCAGAAAATGACCAAAATACTGGCAAAACAAATCCACAATTAAAGGTAGGAACAACAACAACAACAACAAAAAACAAACAAAACTACAACAAAAAAGAGGTCACACTGAAAAGGATAGGAAGGTCAGAGTCCTAGTGGGGACCTAAAAAGATGCTAAGACCATCATCGGAGGGAGACACCCCCAGGCCAAGAGAAGGGAGAGAAACAGACTATCACACTGGGGAGCCTAACATTCCGCTTTGAAAGCAAGAGGGACTGACTCATCAAAAGAGAGAGAGAATGAACTCAAATAAACAAAATCACAAAAGAGAGAATTAACAACCAACACCAACAGATTCAAACAATTAGAAGAGAATATTATGAAAAATTACCTGCCAACAAATTGGACAACCTAGAGGAAATAGATAAATTTCTATAAACAACAACCTACCAAACCTGAAGTAGGAAGCTTTAAGAAGAATATTTGGACAGACTGATTACCAGCAAAGAAATTGAATCAGTAATCAAAATAAAAGTCCAAGATCATATGGCTTCACAGGTGAATTGTACCAAACATTTATTTTTTTATTTTTTGTTACATTCAATTAGTCAACATATAGTACATTAATTTTTAATGTAGTGTTCAGCAATTCATTAGTTGCTTTTAACAGCCAGTGCTCATCTACCAAACATTTAAAGAAGAGTTAATATCTACTTTTCTAAAACTTTTCCCAAAAAAAGAAAAGGAAGGAAAACTTTCAAATTTGTTCTTTGAAGCCAGTATTACCCTGATATGAAACCAGATAAAGACACCATGAAAAAAGAGAACTACAGGTCAATAATTCTGATGAACACAGTTGCAAAAATCCTCAACTGACTATTACAAATTGAATCCAACAACACATTAAAAAAATCACTTACCTTGATCGAGTGAAATTTATTCCTGGGAGGCATGTGTGGTTCAGAATTTACAAGTCAATCAACATGGTATATATCATCAACCTGCAGAAGGAACTCAATGAAGAGGGTTTACTTATTGTGTCCCTCTGCTCTTTGTTCTCTCAGCAGAACACTGTGAGATCCACTTGCCAAATGGGAGAACTGGCATCCAAGATCAAGGAATGAGAACTCCAGCTGAGCTATTCCACAGATGAATCCAGGAATGCTCAAGGTCCAAGTGGATATAACCATGGATACTGACAGAATCAGTTAATTCCTCATGATTCTTGATGACTTGAGGAACATGCAATGTGGGAAGAACAGACAGAAGCTGTATGTGTGTGTGTTAGAGATTCAACTACTCAATTTGTGTCTGGAACTCCCCTCAAAGTTCACCTCTGGTGACCATTACTAGCAGGTGAATGTGGGACAAAGCAAGGAACAGGATCTGGGTGTTTGCTGAGAATCTTTTTACCAACAAAGAGAGATCCAGTGGTCTGCAGAGCTCAGTTCTGCACCTTAAGTTTTGAGATAAGAAAGCTACTTGTCTGCCAGCACTAAGCTACAGAATCCCCTCCGGGTAAATGCCCAGTTATGCTACGTGGGAATTTTCCTGGGAATGGATTTTTGAAAATTTCCTTTTGTGACATTAGTGATGGAACCCATATCTTTACATTTACCATAATTTCAATTTCTGAGTTACTGTGCTGATCGTTTTAGTTTCTGAGCCCTCGTAATGGTGATCAAAGCTCTCTGAATGTCTTGTGAGAAACATTTTCCTCCTCCATCATGATGAGACATAGGCCAATAAATCCAAATAACAAAACACTTTTATAACAAATGCCTTTGTGCTCATAGCTATGATCTTTTTCAGTTAATTCACATATTGGACAAAGTATTAGTATAAAACTATGGAACATTCATGAGTCATGGACACAGATTCGGTTAATTGGAACATAAGTTGAATTTGAAGTGTTAAAGATCATGGTCAGAAAGTTAAAAATAGCATTAGTAGTACAATGAAAACACAACAAGTGCCAGAATAAGTGTGCTGAAGCTTACATAGAACATCTAAAAGAAAATTATGTAAACTGAGTAGTTACAGAAGAACACAAAGGGTGGGATATACCATGGCAAAGGGTTGGAAGATTTAATATTATAAAGTAGTATTTAAAGAGAACTATATAGATTTAATCAATCCACCATCAAAATTATTGATAGAATTTAACATGTTGATTTCAAAATATTGTTAAAATTGCAAAAGGTCATGCATTAATAAGAGAGTCTCGGAGAAGAATAAAGTTGGAAGAATTATTCTATCAAATACAATAGTCACAATAAAGCTATTCTAAATGATATAGTTTGGTATTGGTGCTACTCTAGACAATTAGAATTGAGATAAAACAGAATCCAAAAAGGAACCCACACTTATTTGTGCTATAGATAAAATTTACTCTGCCGTGACAACGGAAAATCTTTTCAGAAGATGGTGTTGGGTCATTTGGACGTCCAAATGGAAAAAAAAAAAAAAGTATTCCTATGTGACATTATAATCCAAAATCAATTTGGGATGGACCATGGATCATAAAATGAAAATGAAAACAAGAATATCTCTAGAATAGAGCATGTGAAAATATCTTTTTGAGCTATAATTATATGCAATATGATACGTACATCACATAAACAGAGTAAGTTTACCTTATTTTTTTAAATATTTTATTTATTTGACAGAGAGAAATCACAACAAGGCAGAGAGGCAGGCAGAGAGAGAGAGGAGGAAGCAGGCTCCCTGCAGAGCAGAGAGCCCAATGTGGGGCTCGATCCCAGGACCCTGAGATCATGACCTGAGCCGAAGGCAGAGGCTTTAACCCACTGAACCACCCAGGTGCCCCAGTTTACCTTATTATTACCTTGTGATTATTCCTCTTGGCATATAGCTTATAAAGTCTTATTCCAAATATCATGAGTATTTCCTTCCCAGAAGGTGCTCTCTTCTTGGAATCAGTTGTATAAACATCATGTACTTTTACATCATGAGATATTTTGCTTTGGAAATCTACTAACTCCTAACTTGAAGTGCATCATTTCCATACTTCTCATTTTATTTTGCAAGTAATTCAAGAAGCAATATCAATATACATTTGTAGGGAGGTATTAGTACTTTGGAAGCAAATATTTACATTTTATAACCTAGTATTTGCAATTTTTTCTTATCTGCCCCATTCAAAAGTAAAAGAGGGAGAGATAGCTCAAGATTCAGAAATCAATCCTTTCACAATTGTTTCATGATAGTTTTAGGGTGTACCATTATCCTCAAACTCAATAAGCTGTGTACATTAAATATGGGCAGCTTTTCTATGTCAACTATACCTTAATAAAGTGGTTTAAAAATTGTGTCATGGAATCGGGATAAATATTTCATTTGCTCATCAGATCATACATGATGACTGAGCTAGGATAACTGGTTAAAGGGATAGGTTATAAGCAGGTCTTGGGAGAGAATATGTTTGTCACCTAGAAAAACTGCATGATATTAGTTATATATCCTTATTGTGCTTTCCTTTGTACTGATATGATGTAGCAGTACACTCTTCAGTTTATTTTGAGGGGAGTTTTTTCCTGGGAATGTATTTCTGTTTTGATGGAAAAAGAGGTCCTGAGCTGCGCTTGAGGGTAGCCTGTTCCAAAGAGGGACATTATGACGTCTTTTCAATAAGCTTTGAACAAAACTTAAAAGTTTTAAAAAGAAGTGCTAAGGGAACCTAAAACCATAATTTTTACTCCTGCAGAACATAGAACTATATTTTGTTTATTAGAAAATAACAGCTTAAGAGATGTCTTTGTGCGCAAAAGAATGCTATTTTGGGTGCCTGGGTTAAAGCCTCTGCCTTCAGCTCAGGTCATGATCCCAGAGTCCTGGGATCGAGCCCCAGGTCAGGCTCTCTGCTCAGCAGGGAGCCTGCTTCCCCTTCTCTCTCTCTGCCTGCCTCTCTGCCTACTTGTGATCTCTGTCTGTAAAACAAATGAATAAAATCTTTAAAAAAAGAATGCTATGTTTGGTGGATGCTGGGTTAAAATAATACACAAAATGTGTTCCCACCTTGCTATACCATTTATTAATGCATAAAACAGGCTCTACCCTGGTTCATGATCTTATAACATGTCATAAAACTATACAGAATTTTGCAACACTAAAACCCAAAAGTTTTATTCATTTGAAGGTTCTATGACCAGGAAAGTCTAAGACTCTGCCTAACCTACATTCATACAGTGGATAGTCAGTAAATACATTTGAATGAATGAAGGTTAAATCTCTTCCCTAAGAGAAAGTTCCAATTAGTGTCTGATCTAGAAGTAGTTGTCAAATCCAGCTTTCTGTTACATTAGACGGTTATGAATAAGGTGTTTGACTAAGATAAAAGGACAAAGAAACATAGTTTCTCGATGTATTTATTTTCAGGAACATTTGTCCTTTGATGAAATTATTTTAAAGTGGTCATTGGACCCTTAGCGTTTCTCTGACATACTTTATAGGTCAGAGCAGACTACAATCTGGTTATAGGGCTCCGATAGCAAACAAGTTTGCCATATACAACACTAGGTCAAAAATCAGTTTTGACTTCAGGCTCGATCCAGTTATGAGATTTCTTGGCATTTTTCCTGAAACTAGAAATGAGTCTGAGATCACTAGCTGGGCAGACTGGCTGATGTGAATACAATGCTAAGTTTCCTGCTCTGGAAATAAGGACAACCCATGGAAAGTGTGCATGTGCCTGCTCATTACCCAGGGAAGGGACTCTGTTACATATGTCAGGAGAGCTCTTGCAAGAAAGAAGAGACGTGAATTCTATCCAGAAAACGAATCTTTGACAGCCACCACAAACTCCACATTCGAGTCATCTGTGTTTTAATTTGGAGGGCACTATATTGTACAGTATAATTCAACCAGATTAGAGGGAGGGGTAAAGACAATTACTCTTGATGTTACTATTACTATACTAAGCACTATATTTACTACATAAATTTATGAAAATATTATTCTGCCTGAATCAAATCTTCTTTAAACGGTAAATAGATGTAGTATATCAAAGATCACAATAATCATCAGCAGCTATATAAAGCTGCCCCTCATCCAAAATACCCTTTACTTTCTTAAAATATTCTTTGGAATATAGTGAATAGAGCCGATTATTCTATAGGAAGCACATAAAAGAATAGAGAGTTAATGAGACAAGGAAGACAGACACATGTTATTGGGAAATTGAATAGTAAAAATAGACATTTGGATAATTGCAACAGATTGGCTTGACATAAAAGAGAACAGTGCCAATGTAGAGATTGCTGCATTTTCACGAACAGTACATAGAACTGTATTTATTTATTCAAAATATTCTATTTATATGTAGACAGACAAATGTTCAACAAAGTCATTTTGTTCAATACCATACTTACATAAGATAACCTAATGTATATGTGTTTGAAAATAAACACAGTTATAAAAACAGAATTATGTGTGTATGTACCAAGGAATTACTACAAAAGATTTATAATTTATAGAAGGTTGTATCCTTTCCAAAGGTCAAATTGTATGTTTGTAAATATTTATATTTGCGTCAAATATGTGTGTGTGTAAATGCATATATTCTCTCTCTCTCTCTCTCTCTCTCTCTCTCTATTCTTTTAACTTTAATGTCAAATGACTTCTCTATGTCCAAGGTGACCCTGGGCTCTGGAGAACCAGTCAGTGGTTTTAGTTTTATCATTACAAAGCATGCTTGTTCTTTGGCCTATTCTTTTTTTTTTTTAAGATTTTATTTATCCATTTGACAGACAGAGATCACAAATAGGCAGAGAGGCAGGCAGAGAGAGAAGAGGAAGCAAGCTCCCTGCTGAGCAGAGAGCCAAATGCAGGGCTGGATCCCAGGACCCTGGGATCATGACCTGAGCTGAAGGCAGAGGCTTTAGCCCACTGAGCCACCCAGGCACCCCAACCCCATTCTTTATGTTTATATCTTCCTGGCCCCAGTTCCTGGCTTTGACTAGGTCCTTGTGTTGACCTTCACTTTTCTATACTTCCTCCTAACTCCTTGTGTGGTTCTGAGCCACTCCCTGCCTCATCTCTGCTGCAGAGTAACTTGTGAATCTGTACCATACTTCAGTCCTAATTCTTTGGAGGATCACTATGAATTGTTAATTTCACAACTAAGACATGAGTTGCCAATAACACTTATTGCTTTTTAGGCTGCACTTAGCAATATGGAGGTCATTTTTGAGCATAACAAGAGTGGTGTCTTTCGAGAAGTGGGGATGCAGGCTCGACTGTCCTGGGTTGGATGTTAGGAATTGGGCAACTTCTAGGGGTAACTCTGTTGAGACTTTTTGCTGTAAGGGGACAAAAAAGAACAAAAACGTGTAAAAGCATATGTGTGCATATAGCTATCTCTCTATGTAATTTTATGTTGCTATTTTAATTTAGTTTAATTTATTTTTAGGTAATAGAAACTTAAGTGAGCTTGTTTGTAAATATAATCCAGTTTAAAGAGAAGGTGGGGATAACCACATGAGTGGAGGGTTTGGATGGGTCCAGGAAGTAGGTTTTGAGGTATTAAGTATTCTGTGCCGATATGAGGCACTTACTGCCCTGCGATAGGAAGGAAGGAGGAAATGGATTCAAGAACAGGTAGATACACAGATTGGTTGTTGGAAAATTGAGTGTGTTCATGTATGATTATTTTTGTTATCTCAATGAAATAGAAGGCAAGAAAAATCATTAATCATTTGTGAGGAGGATAAGTGAAATGGTATTAACAGGTAAGAGAATGTATGAAGTATTCCTCTAAGGGATGGGAAAGTAAGCTTATTAGTAAATAGCAGCATTAGTGAGTAGTACTAAGTTCACTCACAACTTGAGACTCACAATCATGATGATAAAGGGAACACATCACCTGGATTGTTGGTTGAGGTGCTCTGTAGGTTGATATTCTTCAAATAAGTTGTGGTTATTCCCAACACAGTGAAAAAAAAAAAAGTGTAGAGCACAAAGTCAAAGGCATTTTAAAGGAGTGATTGTAATCATGCACCAAGGAAAGAAGTTGGACAAGAAAGTGGGTGGGACCTGTTAAGGTGGGACCAAAAGCTGTGGGATTGCTATTGGGGGGTGTGTCAATGGATTGGAGGTATCAGGCGGTCATGGAATGTGCCTTTGATAGGGGTATACCTGAGCAAGTGAACTGGTGTGTTCAGAAATCCAGTTTTCAGAAGTGTTGTAAAGTCTGGTGAAGACAAGGTGCAGGGAGGTAGTGTGTAGGAGGTGGAGGTTCAAGGAAAAGGAGACCAAAGAACCAAAAGTGTAAACTGTTAGCCCACCAATGTGAATATTATCAATGCCGAGAATACTGGCGAGAAGCTGGGGGAATGAGGAAGACCCTGAGTCAGGACCTACCTAGAGTGTTTCGTTGATGAAGTATGTCTAGGAGATTAGCAGGAAGTACAATGAAAGAGGGGGTAGTAGTTATAGAGAGGATGCTGTAGCCAGAAGGATGAATTCCAAGGATCAGAACAAAGGGAAGTATGGACTGGAAAAAGCACAGGAAATGAGGAGGACCTCTAAATCTCCCAGATGGAGGTATGCAGAGTGTGAGACAGAAAAAACTGTCCCTGGAAGACAGTCTTGCAGAGGAGTCCCAGTGAGGACCTGGGTTTCAGTAAGAAGAAATCATTCTTTAAGAGTTTCAGACATGAAGGAAGAGTACTGATCACAGAGAGGAAGTTGGAGAGCAGTGCATGAGTAGAAAGTTTTATAGGCAAAGGTCAATAGGGAATTAGATTAAGGAGAGGACAATGTGTTACATTCTCTCCCAATAATGCTTGTCTTGTCTACCAAGTTGTAGACGAAATACCATGCCCCTTTAATAAGGTGCTTGATAAGCAAAGTACTGTGCTATTTCTAAGCTGGACTCTGGCTCCTTTACAGAAGTTGGGTGGTAAAACAAATGTCTTTGAACTACTTCAAATATGAACTCAGAACAATTGCCATCCCACACTGAGATCAATACCTGTAAACAACTGGGGATTAAGGGACTCTGAATACTTATGGCACTATTCTCTACCTTGACCATTGCCTCAGCTTCCTAATTGGAAATGGATTCAGTTATGAGATGCTTATCTTCAACTATGGGGCAGATGGCATCCCAAGAATTCATGGAGTCACTTGTAACATAAATACCTGCAAAAATAATGAGAAGGGCAGAATAACTAAAATGGTTTAGACCACTGTGTTTACCATAAAAAGTACATTATTTTTTACTGGGTAGATCAATATTAATGTTGGAATCAACACTTTGTGATTATATTTCTTTTGGTGGAACAAATAAATGGATTTTTTTTTAATTAACAAAGTCGTCAAGGCTCAGTTTTGAGATTTTAAAAATAAAGACAGATTTTTTTCCAGCATTTTTTGTCAATAGCTATAGTTACATATCATCCTGGAGCCTGTTTTATGCCATATACCTGATCAATGAGATAGTGATAGTAAATTAAAGCTAAAACTAAATGTATGTATTAGGATATAACTTTCACTTTTTTCCCATAGCTTTCTAAAGTACCCTAGGAGAGAAAATTAGTAGGGATACAATGTCAAGCAAGGAAAATGATCAGACTTGTATGTGAAGTGGGGAGAAGCATTTGAAGGAGATGATATCTTCATATTCATTTAACTTATTTAATTCATTAGAAAAAGTCACTTTTCCAATCAATTTAAGGAATGAAGATCACATTTGCTTAGGATTAGTGGACAGGCATTTTGTGAAGTTGCAAAGATTCTGAATCTGGTTTCATCATTCTGTTTTGGTGGGGACTTGGAGTTAATGGTACTGCAAATGTGGGGAGAAAGAGAGGTTTATTGTTGCTTAAAGCTTTGGAAATAAATTTAGAGCAGTCTCAAAGGAAAACCCTTCCACGAGTGACCTGCTCTCTTTTGTACTTGCCTGTTGTTATTTCAAGATTCTGTTTTGTTATTGCTAAGAGTCAGTCAAATCTGATCCACAGAGGATTCTCTAGAGAATATGGGTGTGCTTTTTATCTTTGGAACTATTCAGTTTATCTTTAACTTTAAACTGTCTCTGAGTAATTAGTCTGATTTGATGTTTTAACAGAAAGTAATCTTCAAAACCTTAATAGAGTAAAATACTGATAACAGCAAAAAAGGGAAAGATAATGAAATATTGCTCTTAATTTTCTCATTTTTAAAGAGTACAAAGTAATAGCTTTTACATACTCATAGAATTGTTATCGGTATGTGGAATACATACAGGAATGTGGATATAAACAAAAAGATTTTAAAAAACCAATAACAATAATGCTGAAGTATTAGCATGATTTTATATGTGTTGAAAATGTAATCATATGGTTTATGAACTTTTAAAAGCATTTTTCTTTTGCTTATTCTTGCCACATCAACAATTGTCCAAACTGTACCTTGGATGTATATCGATTAGAGGGAGAGATATTAACTTATAAATTACTAAAATCAAGCTAATGTTTTAATTGAAGAAAAGTTGACACACACTGTTGCCTTTGTTTTAGGCATATGACATTATGATTCGAACACTCTAATTGTGATGCTATGTTCACCACAAGGCTAGCTGCCATCTGTCATCATACAACGCTGTTATAGTACCACTGACTATATGCTCTGTGTTTTATCTTTCATCCCAGTGACTTACTCATTCTGTAACTGGAAGCCTGTATCTCCCACTTCCTTCACCCATATTGTCCATGCCACTACTCCCCTTCCCTGGGTCAATCAGTTTGTTCTCTGTATTTATAGGTCTGTTTCTGTGTTTTGTTTTTTTTTTGACATTTGCTTTCTTTCTTTAGAAAAAAATATATTAAATGATTTGTCTTTCTCTGCCTTATTTCACTTAGCATAATACCTTCTAGGTCCTTTCATATCATCACAATGGCAAGATCTCATTTTTTAAAGGATTATTTTATTTTATTTATTTATTTTATTTTTTTTAAGATTTTATTTATTTATTTGACAGAGATCACAAGTAGGCAGAGGCAGGCAGAGAGAGAGGAAGGGAAGCAGGCTCCCTGCTGAACAGAGTGCCTGATGTGGGGCTCCATCCCAGAACCCTGAGATCATGACCTGAGCTGAAGGCAGAGGCTTTAACCCACTGAGCCACCCAGGTGCCCAAGGTTTATTTGTTTTAGAGAGAATGGGAGAGACAGAGAGATTTAGTGAGCACAGCAGGGAGGGTCAGAAGGAGAGGGAGGCAGAGAATCTCCACCAGACTTCTTGCTGAGCAAGGAGCCCAGCACAGGGCTTGATGCTAGGACCCTGAGGTCATGCCCTCAGCTGATACTGAGAGTCAGATGCTTAACTGAATGAGCTGCCCAGGTGCTCCTAATTCTCTTTTTATGGCTGACTTATATTCCACTGTGTGTGTATGTGTGTGTGTGTGTGTGTGTGTGTGTGTGTGTGTGTACACTAAATTTTCTTCAACCATTCATTCATCAGTGGACACTTGGGTTGATGAAGCTGATTTTTTTAATAGTAATAGAATTTTCATGTCATGTAAAACAATATTCCTTTTGTTGTTTTTAAAATGACTGATTATTCAGATAAGGGTTGATGGTATTAGGCATTAGGTATTAGTTAACCAAAGAAGAATCATCCCCATTCCTGCAGCCTGAGGTTTGCCAAACTCATCCCTTGGAGGTTGACCAATCTTTAAAGATGGAAACCACCTTATTCTGTGTTTTTCTAATGCTTTGGAGTTCTAGTGGATATCTGACTTTGCACAATCACTCTGGTGCTCTCAGGGCAGAGAGAAATAAGTAGATTTTACTCATCACTTATTAGCGTCAACAACTTTTAAACAATTTGTTTATAAATTGTATTTGTATTATTTGAAGACATTTCCCACAGAAACTGAACAAGGGCATATGGAGGTTCCTGATTGTCTATAGCTCCCCAGTTACAAGCCAGTATATATGGCAGAATCAGGACCAGGTATTTGTTTGTATACATTATCCATCTTCACCTCTTTTTTTTTTAATTTTTGACTCCATTTACCTACCTGAGAGAGAATGAAAGAGAGCACCAGAAGGGGGAGGTCCAAAGGGAGACGCAGACTCCCCACTGAGCAGAGACACAGATGCGAATCTTGGGACTCCATGATCATGAGACCCAAGGAGAAGGCAGTCACTCAACTGACTAAGCCACCCAGGCATCCTCATCTCTTTCTCTTCTTACTCCTATTTCTTTATTCCTTTCCATATACCCTTCCCCTGTCCCTCCCTTCCTTGACTTCATTTGCCAAATAATGGACTCTGACAGTCACATTGCTTGCCCTAGAGGGCACTGAGATCTACTTAAAAAAAAAAAACAAAAAACAAAAAAAACACACACATGATAGCGGCACCAGGGTGGCTCAGTGGATTAAGCCTCTGCCTTAGGCTGAGGCCATGAGTGCATGATCTAAGGGTCCTTAGATGGAACCCCACATAGGGCTTTCTACTCCGAGGGGAGCCTGCTCCCCCCACCCCTGCCTGCATCTCTGCCTACTTGTGATCTCTCTCTGTCAAATAATAAATAAAATATCTCTCTCTCTCTGTCAAATAATAAATACAATCTTATAAAAATAAAAAGACACATGATAAGTAAGTCAATCACAAAACAATATGGTGAGCAGTAGAGCAAAAATATGAAGGAGATGAATATGCAGTTGACCGGGTTACTGTAAGACAAACAGTTGCCTTTCCTGAGTCCTGGTACAATACTTAGCATTTGAATTCTGCAATCAGATTTACTTTCAAGTCTTTTCTCAATCGCTGATTAATTGTGTGACCTTTGATAACTTTCTTATTGTGGATTGCTCAGGGAAAGACTTATGTCTATTGTTTTATTATAAAGGATATGAAAAAAGATACAGATGAACAGCAAGATAAAGAGGTAGTAGGGCAAGGTCTGGGAGCATCTCAAGCACAGGGACTTCTGTCCCCTTGATGTTGGGGTGTGCCAACATCCCAGCATGTGAATGTAGTCTCCAACCTAGAAGTTCTTAGTTTAGGTACTTTCATGGAGGCTTTTCACATAATCATGATTGATTTATTAACTTAATCTCCAGCTCTTCTTTCTTCCTTGGAGGATGGGGGATGGGGCAGAAAGTTCCAAGCTTCTAATCATGCTTGGTCTTTCTAATGACAACTCACCATCCAGGAGCACTCCAAGGGTTGCCTAATTTGAAATATAATCCTATCATAAATGATTTCTAAATGACTTGGAGCTCTTCGTCTGGAACCAGGGACAGAGACCAAATAGACATTCCTTACTATGTCACAGTCCATACTCTGGTCTCAGGCCATGGTCCCCTTAGAGCAAAGTCATTAGATTTTTCAGAGCATTTATATTTGCTGTAGAACAGATACACCAGCGGTAGCAACATGGATATGCCTAATACTTGGAGAAGTCATTGTGAGAAAAGAGATGAATTGAGAGACAACTAATTTGCCTTACAAAACTATTGCATTTTCATATTCTTATACAATTTGATTATTCTCTCAGGTACCAACCTACTGCTCTTTGTACCTCATGATAATCTAATTCCGAACTATTGAGCACAGAAATCAGCTAGTGGTTAGCTAGATTCAGTTATTCCCCAGGCAAGTCATTTTCTAAGGGTATCACATCCTGAGGAGACTTTAATTCATTCTCTCAATACACTTGATTGTCAATATTGGTATTATCATAAGACCTATTTACATGAGGTGGTTGAATCTTACTAACTCTAATATTGTAACACATCACAGTGTGATCATAGTACAATGCAGTTTCATTACAGAACAAATCAATAAGAATTGCAGAGGTACTTGCTTTGCTGTTCCAATAAATCTGCCTTTCCCTGTATATAAGGTCTTATAAAGGACAAACATCATTGCTGTTGGCTATCACTCATTTATGTCTGGGTTCTAAGTTAATTAGATACAAAGCCAATCACTTTGTGTCATCTCAGAGGCTTATATGAAGACTGTTTTCCATTGTCTGTAGTTAAATAGCAGGACCCACCTCTGTCTTATGGGGAGGCCATGAACAGTACTTTGAAAAAGAAAAAAAAAAACAAATCATTATGCTGAAAAATATGCCTGAATTCACTCTGCGGCTCATCAGGTCACAATCTCTGCTCTAGAATATTCTGATACACTACAATGATTCTAATGTCCATCTTAGGGCTTACGAGCATGACAGCTGTGGACTCAACCTAACTATACTCGAAGTGCCTGGCACAGTGCCTGGCACATGGCAGACACAATAAATATACATTGGACAAATGAGTTGTGCAGACATCCCCTTTCATAGTTAAATTTATTCCCTATTTCTCAATCTAATGGTTGGCCAAACATTTTGGTTTCATTCTTAGAGGAGTTCCTGTTAAAGGTCTGGTGTTGGTGTTTCCCAGCTGTTAATCTCCGCTATTCTTAGTACTTTACTTTACAGTTTATTTCAAAATATTCTGGATGCATCCTGCTTGTGTCAGACGTGGTCATCACACCCCTCCAGTTGCCTTTGTTATCAGTATTGCTTTCTGGCTTCACATTTTCTACAAGCTAAGATTCCCAGTGCAGGGAAAATGCTTTCACTGTCTAAGGAATGAGAGGACTAGTCTACCAATAATTCTCCCACATCAGAGCATCTTCATTAACCTGTATAGAGAATGAAAATGGTTATTTTTACTACTTCACTCATTCATTCAAAGCTAACTCACGGGGGGGGGGGTTGAATCATTGAGAGTCTAACTCTGTGCTTGTCACAAAATAGAGAGAAGAGAGGGAAGACAAAACATAACCTTTAATTTCAAGGAGCTTAAAGTCAAGTCAACCAGATGGTAACAGCCTAGTGTAATGTGTGCTGTAAGGAGAAGGAAGCACACAGGAGAGGCAGGATGGACAAGGGGTTAAGAGCACTGATTCTGGAGCAGACTCCCAGGTTCCAACTTTGGCTTCACTACTTACCAGCTGTTGGAACAAGTTATCTAACATCATTGTGACTTGGGTTTTCCCATGGTTAAAATGGGGTGTAAGGGACTCTAGCTTGTAGTTAAGATTTAAATGAATTAAAATGGGTAAAATGCTTAGATTAGTACCTGGCATAAAGCGACTCAATAAATTTTGTTACTAATACAGAAGGTGCACTTAACCTTGCATGTGTGGTTGGTGTGTGGTGGAAGCTAGGTAAAAAGAAAGACAGAAAGAGTTTCTTGAGGTACTTATAGATATAAGCCTTAAAGATTTCTTTCCTCAACAAATGCATACCAGGTATTTGCTATGCAGCAGGCCCTAGAGGAATCCATGTAAAACAACAGGTTGAAATATATAGAAGGGAAACTTCCTAGGCAACAAGAACAGCAGGTTCAAAGCCATGACCATGGGCTAGATCAAGCCATTCCTGGAAGTGCACATAGTTCAGTGTGAGGGAGAACAGGGCTAGAGTTGAAGTAGAGCAGGTGATAACACAAGGGAGTGGGAGTGAGGTATCAGATTGTAGAGAGTCTTGTCTATCACACTGTAGCATTTGATATTTATCCCATAGACATAGGAGCCAAGGAAGATTTTAAGTCCAGGAGTGACTGTGATCTTATTTGTGTTCTTTCCAATATGACTCTGGTGATAATATTAATCTGAGCAAACACAATGTTCCTTAGGAAGTGAGTTCTCCCTCAAAGCTCCTTACAGGAGAGGGGTGGGATGGGTCTTTTTATGCAAATCAAAACTTGGAATTTGAAATAAAAGCACTTACAAATTCTAAAGTGAAAGTGAGTTTTCCACATGTGATTAGAGCATGATGTATCATCTCCAAAAGAAAGCTTATAATCCATGAGGCTCTCAGCACAAAATAACCATCCAGGGTTGGTCCTTCTGGAACCGATCCCATATCCTTTTTGTGTCTCATTCATTCATTTAATCAAGAAACATTTATTGTGCCAGGCACAACTCTAAACAACAATAATAAAAATATTTCTGACCGCTGGAAGACAGACAGATAATAAATATTAAAGATAATAAGTTAATCACATGAAATATTAAAAAGAGATGAGTATAATTGAAATTTTAAAAATGAACCAGTGTAAGGAACCTGGGATTGTCCATTCATGATCGGAAACATAATAGCATGATTTCAGCCCAGATGAAAGGAACTGCAAAGCCATCTGCAGTATACAATCCTTGATAAACTCTGTAGTGGGTGCAAAGTCCTCTCAGTACACTTGGGTCTAAGCTGCAGAAAGACAGCTACCCCTGAAAAATTGCATCTGAACACATATACATACATATACATTGGAATAATTTAAGATTTTTACAGCCTGTGTAAGTTTGTTTTGAACAATGTGTGGACAAGGCTTAAAAATGGGCTGGAACATTTCATTTCTTTTGATGGCTGCATAGTATTCACAGACCTGTACCCCTGGGGATAAAAATACATTATATGTTTATTAAAAAAAAAATTTGGAAGGGGAGGTGAACCATAAGAGACTATGGATTCTGAAAAACAACCTGAGGGTTTTGAAGGGTCAGGGGTGGGAGGTTGGGGGAACAGGTGGTGGGTAATGGGGAGGGCACGTTTTGCATGGAGCACTGGGTGTTGTGCAAAAAGAATGAATACTGTTACGCTGAAAAAATAAATAAAATGGAAAAAAAAATGGGCTGGAACATTTTCTACCCATTACTTGCACAATAAACATTGCCAGTGACTGGGGGTGGGGGTTGTATGTAAATGTGTGTATGTGTGTATGTGTGTGTTTGTGTGTGTGTGTGTGTGTGTGTGTGTTGGATAGCATCTCTTGCTGGGAACCGAGTCTGCCAGAGCCCTATTCTTGTACAGCTTGTCTTGATAACAGCTGAACCCCACAGGAACCTCAATTAAAAAAAAAATGACAAGAAGATGTGGTATATATACACAATGGAATACTATGCAGCCATCAAAAGAAATGAAATCTTGCCATTTGCGACGACGTGGATGAAACTAGAGCGTATCATGCTTAGTGAAATAAGTCAATTGGAGAAAGACAACTATCATATGATCTCCCTGATATGAGGACATGGAGAAGCAACATGGGGGGGTAGGGGGATAGGAGAAGAATAAATGAAACAAGATGGGATTGGGAGGGAGACAAACCATAAATGACTCTTAATCTCACAAAACAAACTGGGGGTTGCTGGGGGGAGGTGGGATTGGGAGAGGGGGAGCGGGCTATGGACATTGGGGAGGGGAGGCGAACCATAAGAGACTATGGACTCTGAAAAGCAACCTGAGGGTTTTGAAGGGTCAGGGGTGGGAGGTTGGGGGAACAGGTGGTGGGTGATGGGGAGGGCACGTTTTGCATGGAGCACTGGGTGTTGTGCAAAAAGAATGAATACTGTTACGCTGAAAAAATTAATAAAAAGGGAAAAAAATAAAATAAAAAAAAATGACAAAAACAAACAAACGTCCTTCAACAACATAGTATCATGGAGGGTGTGTCCTTTGTCACTCATCTACCCTTCATGTAGACCTGACTCCAAGGAGGAAGGCCACCTATGGAATCATCTGCACCCATCAGTCAGTTCTGCAAAGTACAACACTCAACTCAACCTGGTTTGGTTCCAAATCCCCTTCCTGATTATTCTCTGGCAAAAACAAACAAACAAACAAACAACAACAAACACCCACTATTGGGGCTGTCCGAAGTCATGCTCTCAGCGCAGATATCTGATAAACACTCCCACATATCATAGCCTTCTCAATGGCTAAGCCATATTTCAGAGTCCTTCTTGCCTGCATTTTCCCTAATTGCACTTTGAGGATTGGAATGCCCTTGTCTTTGCAGCCTCAGACAGCTGAAACCACTGGGGCAAATGGTGCAGAGGCTGCTGACTTGCAGCTGCAGAAATCGAGGAGGGCTACACAAATGTTCAGGATTGCTCAGGAGGCCAGGTGATGCCTGGGGCTTCCCAATTTGCACAGCCCTGGCACCCTGCCACGCTCAGCTCCAACCTAAGACCTCCTGAGTGGGGGCCCCGGGTCCGGGTTGGGGGGGGTGGTTCTTTGGGAGGGCGGGCAGGGACGCGGCCAGGAGCTCTTGGGCTGGTCAGCGGGAGAGGCGCGCGTTGGTGCCCTAGAGGTTCCCATTCGTGACACGGGCCCCTGAGTCGCAGGCTAGCAAGGTCCGTGGGCTGCCTGTCCCCCAGCAGATCTCTGCAAGCAGAGAAAGACACCCAGCCTGGCTGCGCCCCAGTCGGAGGAAGCGGCCAGGACCACTGAAGCCGCAGAACGGGGGGCGTGTCCTGGCGATGGGCGCCCTGTGCAGAATAGGGACGCCCGAAGCCGGGTGGTCCCGGCGCCAACAGGTGGTCGCCGCTGCAAAGGCCTGCAGCCCATGGTGCCAAGCACAGTGGCGGTGCATGGCCCCGATGGGAGGCACGCCGGTAGCACCCGGAACCCGGCTCAAAGCCTGAGCGCGACAGCAGCCTAGACCCGCGCGTCCTCGCCTGTTTGGCCAGCTTCCCCCGGACATGACTGTGCGGCCTCTTCCTGGGCTGGGATTTGCGGGAAAGTCTTCTTCATGCAAGCGATGTCCCCCCAGCAGGACACTTTAGGGGAGCAGCCAGGGCCCTCCTCTTCTCTGACAGGCGAGTCTGGGACCTCAGGAGGCCCGGGCACCAAGAACGTGAGGATATGGAGCTGCTCCTGCTGCCGCTGCCGCTGCCGCCCCCACCCTCTCCACGCGGGCGCCCTCTGCGCCGCAACTGGCGCGCTGGAGATCGCCGCCTGGGGGATTTTATGCTCTGGACTAGCGGCTCCGAGCCTGCAGCCTGAGTTCCCCGATGTTCCGCCATCCCCGCCCTCCAGCGCCCAGGTCTGGCAAGTCACCCCGAGTCCCCGGGTTTCCAGTCTAGAGTCTTAAAGGCTCTCGGAGGGACCCCCAGTCTGGCTCCTCATCTCCGTCTGCCGCCGGACTGATGGCCGGGCCACTCCTTCAATCTGGGCCCGCGGACGGACACTGGGGCTTCGCCTTTCCCCGGCCCCCTCCCTCCCTGAGGGTTTGGCCTCTGGGTGCCCCCGAGGTCTCCCTGGCGCTCACCATCTGCAGACAGGGTCCCCTCCAAGTCGTCAGGGCCCGCGGCTTCCGCTGGCCTCTACAACCCGCGCTGAGGAAAGTAGGCAGAGGGGCTGAGGCGCTGGGCCTCCCACCTGGAGGCTGAGGTATGGCCCCTGAGAGGTTTTTTCTGGTGGGTGGGGTGGGGGGAGGTTCCGGCGCCCGCACCGCGCTTTCGCCAAGGCTCCCGGGTGCGGAGGTGGTGGTCTGACTCTCTGGTGTGCTTGGGATGCTCACGGTCCATCCCGCAGGGGCACGGAGGTTTGGTTAGGCTGGAACCGGCCTGGCTGACCGGTGGACTGCGGCGGAGGGTCCCAGGCCGGCACAGGGGCCTTCGCCCTGCGCCCTGCGGGGTCCCTTGGTCCCCAGGCCAATGCGTGCTCTGTAGGGGCCCGGGCGGGGGCATGGGGCAGCCCGCGGGTGCTCTGTCAGAGTCTGGAGCGGGGACTCTGGCGACCACTTGGAGCATTTGGTCCCGGTGCACAGGGCGGCCCGGTCTGTGGCGTGCTGGTGCGGACCAGCCAGGTGTCTGGAAAGGGTCCCCTGAGCAAGAATACATGGCGCAGAGTCGCAGACCTCTGCAGCCCTGCTGTGTGCTGGCGGCCTTGTGGGCTTTCTGGCCCTGTCCACTCCTCCTCCACCCCTCCCCCAAAGACCTACTATTTGGACCCCCTATTTTGCCCTGTGTCCTGGTGGTGCCCCTCCAGTTTCTCTGGAAACCAACTGGGATTAGAGGAGTCACTGAACTGTTGCATAAGAAATGTCTGGAGGTACTGGGTGTCTATTGTGAGAACCTGGAGGGGCGATGGGGTGCTTCTGATGGTCCAGACCTCACAGCCTTTTCTGAGTCCACGCACCAGGATCCCAGGTTGGCAAGAGGTCATGTGAGGAGAGGGGAGATGCTGTTCTGAGTATGGAAGGGAATGGGCCTCCCTGGGATCTTGACTGTGTTGCGGGGCACCTAGGGATGCCTGTGCACTTGATGATGTATAGGCCTAAGTGCTGGTGTCCTTTGATATATTGAGACTGTGGAGTGTCCTTGTGGCTTTTCCCCTTCTGAGATGAGATGCGGGGATAAACGTGTGTGTGTGTGTGTGTGTGTGTGTGTGTGTGTGAGAGAGAGAGAGAGAGAGAGAAAATTCACCAAGTTAGCACCACATTCAGGAATGTTCGGAGTAATTGACATGGACTTTAAAGCACTTTTCTTTTATTCTTGTAAACTTAAGCATTTGGGGGAAAATCAAAGATTGATACTCCTGAGCAGTTTTCTTCCTTTCCTAAGGGAAATTAAGCATTCTGGCAAAGGATATTTGAGTAGCTTGATCATTTAACAAGTAGTACTTATCCAATAAATGAAAGATTGCCTTGCATCTTAAGCCGTTGTCCTCAAGATGCTGTCTTTCATTATATATCTTAATGGGCTGCCACATTATCACCAGTCTCCTCTCTCTCTCTCTCTCTCTCTCTTTCTTTCCAAAGGAAATAGATATTGCTAATCTGGGCATTCTGTAGCTCTTTACTACCTTTGGGGCAAAGACAAGGTGAAGCACTTTTTTTTGTTGTTGTTTTTAATTTTTTTTTCCATAATGCACCTCTCTCATTTTAAATATTAGCAGGCATGCCTTGATTTCAGACCTCCATATTAGAGATAGGAAATAATCATAATAAAGAATTTTTCTAAACTGTAGTTCATGCAATCATTGCAATTTATACTCTTACAGACACTAGTCCTCAGGTAACCCAAATACTCAGCAAACTCATCTATATGTTCCATCTTGCCCTTTTGGGTTTTGATAGTTTTTGTGAGCCATGAGACTTATTTCCTAAAAAGTCTACCATGTGATTGCAGTATGTGTTGTAGTGTTAATACCAAAGTGTGGATCAATGTTGTTTAAATTGCTAGTTACAATCAAAATTATAAAAAAAAGAAAAAGAAATCCTAACAAATTAGTAATGGTGAGAACCGTTTTGTATTACTTCTTTTTCTCCATTTCACATATGTATCCGTATTTGGGGTAGTGATATAAAACACATTTTTGTTTGTTTGTTTGTTTTTCTGAACGGTCTGAATTTTTAAAGACACACTTATTGGCCAGATCACTACATAGAGTCAGTTCATCTGGCTTTTAGTTCTGGTTCTGTTACAATCTTGATGATCTTAAGGAAATCACTAGACGTGTTTCAGTTTCCTCCTCTGTAAATGGGAATCAAAGGGATAATGCTGCAGGAAGTGCTTTGAAAAATGCATAGATGCCAATTATTTCTTTTATTCTAAGAATACAGGGTGATGTTTAAGAGATAAAGCAGAACAGTAGCATCTTTCAAACTAGTCATTCTGAGAGACTGTTAATCCAGTGGTACCGCCATTGCCTCTAATGAAGTTCATATTCCCCGAAATTACTGTTAAGGAGGCTATTACATACAATGTGGTGAAATTTGAGTGCGGTGACCCAGGTTCAAGTCTTCACTGTGTTGGTCCTATTTTTCTGACCTTCACCTTCAGTTTCCTATTTATACAATGAACATGACAGTAGTACCTATTATTCAAGATGGTTGGGAGTATTAACTGTGAAATGGAGTGAATACTGTCATAGAATAAGCACACAGTATTAGGTCTTACAGTTAGTAGTTTCTCCCATATTTGCGGTTCATACTGTTGTCCCACTCGTTCAAGCTAAAATCTATGGTTCATTTTTAACTCCTTCATTTCCTTACTCTACCACAACCACCAGAAAGGCCAGTTAACTATTACTTCACAACATAACTTTACTTTCTCCACTTCCTCTGTACTGCTGCCACGTAGCCCAAGCCAGAACATCACCGTCTCTCACATGTACCTTTCCAGAAACTCCGTAACTTTTCTAACACCTTCCTTGCTCTTGCCTGGCCTGGTTTTCACTTCACAGCACCAGAGTGATCTGTAAAAATGTGCACTGATCAGATTTCTCCCTGCCTTGAAGTCCTATAGTGGCTTTCCATCATACTTAGATAAATGTGGTATATATACACAATGGAATACTATGCAGCCATCAAAAGAAATGAAATCTTGCCATTTGCGACGATGTGGATGGAACTAGAGCGTATCATGCTTAGTGAAATAAGTCAATCGGAGAAAGACAACTATCATATGATCTCCCTGATATGAGGACATGGAGAAGCAACATGGGGGGGTAGGAGATAGGAGAAGAATAAATGAAACAAGATGGGATTGGGAGGGAGACAAACCATAAATGACTCTTAATCTCACAAAACAAACTGGGGGTTGCTGCGGGGAGGTGGGATTGGGGGAGGGGGAGCGGGCTATGGACATTGGGGAGGGGAAGCGAACCATAAGAGACTATGGACTCTGAAAAACAACCTGAGGGTTTTGAAGGGTCAGGGGTGGGAGGTTGGGGCAACCTGAGGGTTTTGAAGGGTCAGGGGTGGGAGGTTGGGGGAACAGGTGGTGGGTAATGGAGAGGGCACGTTTTGCATGGAGCACTGGGTGTTGTGCAAAAAGAATGAATACTGTTACGCTGAAAAAATAAATAAAATGAGAAAAAAAAAAAATTCAGACACCTTTTCTTAGCCTTCTCTATTTCTCCCTCCTTACCTACCTTTTCCACCTTGTGTATTCTCCCGCCACATGGGCCTTCTTTTGCACACATCAGGTCTTCCAATTAATTCCTGTCCTGAGGCCTTGGGTGTTGCTCCTCCCTCGGCTTCCACCACAGGTCTCTGCAGTGTTGGCTCTCTCATGTTCAGGTGTCTGGTCCTCTCAGAGTTCTGTCCTGACTACCTAAGTGGAAGTTGCTGCCCTCACTCATGCTCCATACTTCTGTTTGATTTTCATCTTTTCTTATTTACTTCTCATGTGACCTGAACCCTTTGCCAGATTGTGAAAACCATGAGAATTGTGATCTTATATTCTGTATTGTTGAAGACTGCCTCTCTAGTGCTTAGGACAGTGCATTCATGAGGTACTCCATAAACACCGCTTGGGTTATACAGCAGTGAACAGGACAGATGTAGCCCATGTTCAGAGTGTTTTATTTAGACAAGGATCAGCAAATCCTTTCTTAAAGGGACAGATAGCAAATTATCTAGATTTGTAGACAATAAGGTCTCTATTGCTACTATCGACTTTGCCCTGGTAGCACCATAGCAGCCACTGACAGTATGTAAATGACTGGGCATAAGTGTGTTCCAATAAAAAATGGGTTTAGAAGAACAGGCAGTGTGTCCCTGGTATATAGTTTGCTCACCCCCTGCTTTAGAGCATTGCTGTTGACTAGAACTATCTGTGCTGATAGTACTGCTCTTTATCTACAATGTCCAGTCTGATAGCCACTGGCTACATGTGGCTCTTGAGCACTTGACTTGTGGCTGGTACAACTGAGGAACAGCTTCATTGAGGTATAATTGACATACAGGAAACTGTACATATTTAAGGTCTATACACCAGGAAGCTTTGGCACATGTATGTATTGATGAAACCATCATGGTCAAGACAGTGAACATACTTATAATCTCCCAAATTTTATGTCCCTTGCAAATCAGGTGTTGCTCCCCATTCCTAGGAAACCACCAGTCTGTTTTCTGTCATTGAAGATTATTTTGCATTTTCAAGAATTATATATAAATAGAATCATACTATGTATTTTTTAACATCTTTAATTCAATATAATTATTTCAAGATTCACCCATGTATTTGCACTTATCAGTGGTTCATTTCATTGCTGAGTAGTATTCCATCATGCAAAGAAGCCATAGCTTGTTTATCCATTCACCTAGTAGTGGATATTCGGGTTGTTTCCAGGTTTTGGCTACTATACATAAAGTTACTATGAACATACATGTATAAGTCTTTGTCTGGACCAACACTTTCATTTCTTTTGGGTAAACACTTAGGGGTTGAATGGCTGGGTCATATTTTATCTGTAAATTTAACTTTTTAAGAAAATATCCAGTTGTTTTCCAAAGTGGTTTTATATTCTTACCAACAGTAGTATAAGAGTACAATTTCTCCACATCTTCACCCAGACTTACTGTCCTTTTGATTATAGCCATCTTAGAGGGAATGATGTGGCATTTCAATGTGGCTTTGATTGGCATTTTCCTAATGACTAGTGATGGTGAAAATCTTTTTACGTGCTTATCATCCATATGTTAAGTTGAGTGAAGTTCATATTCAAAGATTTTGCCCAATTTAGTTGGATTTTTAGTTTTTATATTACTGAGTTTTGAGAGTTTTATATTCTGATTCAAATTTTTTATCATATATGTGATTTACAAATACTTTTTCCCATTATGTGGCTAGTCATTTTATTCTTCTCACAGTGTTTTTAAAGGAACAGAGTTCTCAATTTTAATGAAATCAAAGTCATCATTTTTCTGTAATTTTACTTAATTATAATTTATTTGAATTTAAATTGGAATTGCCACAGGTGTCTATTGGATACTAGACTGGACAATGTATGTTGGGAGAAAGAGACAAATGTTATATTAACAAGAATTAATAAATGGTGATAACTCTTATTTAAAAAAAAAAAAAACATGGAAATGGAGCTAGGCCACTCTCATTAAGGTTTCCAGGAAGGCCTCTTTTAAGTGAGGATTTACTCTTTTGTGAGTAAAACAAGATGCTGTAAAAAAGATTTCAAGAAGTAGGAGTAATTATTCAAGGATCCTGTGGTAGGAAAGGAGCCAGTGTGTGGAGGCCATATAAGAAGCTATTCTCTTTATTTTATAGCCACATTTAGTATTTTAACCTGAAGCAGAATCACATACCTGGTTCATCCGCATTTATTCACTAGTCAGATGATTTGATTATTTCTAGAAATCAAGGATTTTCTGTCATTTAGACTCTACAGAATAATGCACAAGAGATTTTTCTAGTAATTTCTAAACATATGGATCTAAAAGATAATAGGAACGTAGAGATAATGCTTCGGGATAATGCATTCTGGATAGAATCCTGGATTAATCCTTCTGGATAATGTATCCTTGAGGATATCCACATTTGGCTAGAACAGTTTTTTATAGAATGAAATGGAAGCACGTATTAGAGCAATTTCGGTTAGGGATCATTTGTGTCAAACTCAGTCACTCTGACCCTCTGGTTTCCCATAGTAATTGAAAACCCCTTGAATAAGATGGGTGCTTGGATGGGAAAGAAAGACTTAAAGGCAAAGAAAGTCAGTTGGAGCAATGGGATTTTGAAATAGCTCCAACATATTAAAATGTAGCAGCTGTTGTTGAAAACGTCATTCTGTCTAGTCTTTCTGCATTCTTTGGGTCCTGATTTCTTTATAGCTGTTCATGGTAGAATACCCCCAAGAGCCAGCTTTGGCCATGTGTGTGTCTTATGCTGGGGTTTGAAGGAAACATCTTGGTGAGTAAGCTTTAGTTTTAGTCTATAATACTGAGAAAATATTATGCTTGTGGATAAACTGATATTTTCCTGAATTCTTTTCTTGTGTTAAATTCACAAAATGACTTGATAAAATCAGGCACATTTCTTGTATTGTCTCAGAGGAGTCTGAAGTGTTCAAAATCTGAATGAGATTAATCAGAAATGGCCTCTGTTCTCACTGGTGTGATCTCCAAACTTGTGAGTGTACTTTTTTTCTTTGTGAAATGGTGGTAATAATCGATATCTTGTATAGTTCACATTTGTTTCTTATGGGTCAGAAGAAGAATGTGTATTCTGCACTTTTAGGTAGAGAAGCCAAATCATTATCTTTTACCTAGTGAAAGAAGGTGTAAACCAATAAAAAGAGTTTTATTTCTTTGAATTTGATAAGGGAACATTGACATGCAAATGAATGGATGCTATCTGTCTCATTCAGCTCAGGCTGCCATAACAAAATACCCTAAACTGTGTGGTTTATACATCAGACATTGATTTCTTACAGCTCTGGAGGTGGTGGATGCCTATGATCTGGGCGCCATCCAGTTCCTGGTAGAGGGTTCCCCTGGCTTGTGGTTGGCCATCTTCTTCTGTGTCTCCATGGGACTGGGAGGATAACGGCGGATGGAGAAGAGAGGGAGAGAGGTGGAGATGGAACTAGATACCTCTGTTCTCTTCTTTTAAGGGCACAAGTCTTATCCTAGGGGGCCTCACTTTCATGACTTCATCCAAACCTAAATCAACTCCCAAAACCCCTGCCTCCTAATATAATGCATTTAAAATTAGACCTTCATCATATGAATTTAGGTGGGATATAGGCATCAGTCCATAGCACTATGCTTGCAAGTGGTCAACTTTGAAGGAGAGAAATATCAAATAATGTAGAAACTTGAACAGAAAGATAACAATTAATGTTTATATTTTATGGGATAATAAGAGGAAATTTTAAAACTTCTTTAAGTGAATACCTAACTACATATAATACACATCAATTAGATGAGGTAAGTTTTATTAACTTAATTCTTTTTTTTTTGACGTTTCTTTTTTTTAAGATTTTATTTATTTATTTGACAGACAGAGATCACAAGTAGGCAGAGAGGCAGGCAGATAGAGATTGAGAGAGAAGGAAACAGGCTCTCTGCTGAACAGAGAGCCCCATGCGGAGCTCAATCCCAGGACCCTGGGATCATGACCTGAGCCAAAGGCAGAGGCTTTAACCCACTGAGCCACCCAGGTGCCCCATAACCTTTGGACTCTTAAAAAAAAAAAAGAGTCCGAAGGTTAACCACTAAACCACCCCAGTGCAGCTACGACTTCTAATTACTTCCAAGAAGAATGAATCCCTTGAATCTCAAATTGGATCGTATAATGTTTATTTATTTTCTTGCATGCCCAGGGTATATCTTTGGTGGACATTCAACATGAGAATATCAGAAATAGAAGGGCTCTAAGAGACTGTGTAGTTCAAATTCTCTCATTTCCTAGATTAGTAGATGAAAGCCCAGAGAAGTGACTGAACTGCCTTGGGTTGCATATCTCAATAGTGGTGAGACTTACTGCAAACAGTAGGATCTCAAATAAAAATAACATTCTTCCTGTAGTTTGATTACATTCTGTTGCATGTGACTCCAAAAGATGAGGTAGGTACACTCTTCATTTCATTCCTTGTTCATCTGATAATTTTGTAACTAAGGAAACATGGTGAACTTAGCCTGGATATGGACCTCTGTGTTAGGTCTCCATGAGAAAGTCCATGAGATTCTCCATGAAAAACTCCTATTTTAAAGACACTTTTACAGAAGAAGATTGGTGACCCTTACTTGATTATTCATTCTCATGTTTACCAGCCTTCGCTCTCAAGAAGATTTCTTTGTCCAAAGGTTTCAAATTTGGGGTCCATGAATCCCTAAGGAATCCATGTTATGCAGGTCTCTGAACCCTTTGGAGTTACATGCACAATGTAATTCACAGCTTTTTAAATTTTTCAGAGAACCTCTCCCCTAGGTTTCAATGTAGTTTCTCAGTCTACAGATTAGCAATGATTCTTTTTGTGTTGCCTTCCTTGGAAGACACTTTCTATCCTCCATATTATGACTCAGCATTAAAGTGAAGATTATTTCTCCTTCCAAATGAAGAACTTCAGATCATATTAGCGTTTCTCACAGACTCTTCTTCCCCCAACACTTTCAATACTATCTATGGTTGTCTTTTGAACATCTCTAAATTCTTTGTAAACCTGAAAGGTGAGGAGTGCAGAATTAGAAATCCTCTATGAATGAAGCTGCAGTGAGGAGCACGGATCTGCTGCATATGATGTCAGAGTTTTAGGGGCCACATAAGCAAGGCTGCTGAGATAGAACCAGGAATGTGGTTCTACTAAGATGGACTAGGCATATCCTAATCTAGCTCAACACGGAGTAAGGAACCCAGGGAAGACTTAAAGGATTCGCACATTTCAAAGTTCAAAGCGTGGTAAATAGATGCTGAATAAAGGGAATTTGGAGGATTGGTGTAAGGAATCTAGCACAGGCTCAAAGGTGAAACAGAATTATAAGAATATGTGCCTGTGAACAAACCGCTATCCTTCTTAGGAACATTAACCCGTCTTTTACAGTTGACATTCTTCACATGGGGACAAGCCACTGGACCTCATAGTGCAAGTAATTGTCTCCCAGATTTTCTTCTCCCCGCCACCTCTGCAGTCACACTAGACTCAGAATGGTGGATTGAGGAGAGTTATGTCCCCAAGAGATGTGAATAATGGCAACAGTGGGATGGAGCTGACCATCTGTAAGATAGAACGTAGGTTATCAAACCCACAGACTTTTCTGGGAGTCTGATGAAAACTGTGGGTTCTCTCTCCAAAAAGAAGGCATAAGTACATACCATCTAAAAAGGAGAAGTACACAATTGAACCATCCCTGAAACTCATTCCTGGTTAATAATTCCTGATTGAGAAGTATGGTATTGTCTATTTCTCACCCATTTGCTTCCTGTCTTTTACTCATGGTTTATGTAATTGTGTCAGTTGCCCTCTGAGCTGTACTAAGGAGGTTGGGGCATAGAATTTCCATATGCGAGCTACAAGATTAAGGTGGGGATAGCAACACTGAGGCACGATGCTAGTGACAGTAACTGTGGAGAGATCCTGAGGACACAGTGAATTTAGGGGATAAGAATTGTGCCAAAGAAGTCCAGTATCCCTTTCCAATGGAATGATGGTTCCCCTGTTCCTGTGCTAGGATCTAGGTTTGATTTTACTAGAAGCAGTTCCCTTATGAATAATGTAATGATGTGTGCTGATACTGAGCCAGTTAGTTTTCTCTAGTTCCCCCTAAAGCAACACCCAGTTCCCAGGATTGCTGACCTAGGCCCTCTGGTGGTAGGGGAGACCTCTGGCCAGTATAAGGTGAGAGAGTAGAGCAGGAAAAATGGCCAGAGCTTGAACTTCAGCACTGGCCATTGAGAAGCATATTGGTGATTTTACTTATTTGTTTCCAGTGGCAGGTCCGCTGACTCTATCTAGAATGGTAAATCTATAAGGTGTAATTTAGAGAGTGATTTATCTGGAATATACAAGTCAAATAATTCTCCATTTATCAAAAATCAGAGGTCCTCTGAAACAAAGTACTTGAATTATAGTTAATCCTATGTGTATATACCACTAAGAAAAAGAAAAAAAAATATCTTTTTTTTTAAGTTACAGCAAGAAAAAAAATCTGTTTGGAAGATGGGATCCTAAATATGTAAGTATTTAAATCTATTAAATATGTAAGATAGTCTCTTTTGCTGTAGAGGATCTTTTGTCTCCCTTTACTTGATCTCTTCAAATCCTGACTTATTTTGAAGCCCAGTTTATGTTCTGTCCTGCCTATGAAAGAGAGATAATAGAGCTACTCAATGGCATTTTGGAATATAAATGAGATAATCCACTTCTGCCTTTAGCAGAGTGGCTGGAACATAGTAAACCATCTACGTATCTATTAGCTCCAGTTCATGATAATAGGTATGATACTACTTTTCCCAAATGCTCTGATCAACTTTTAACCTCCTTATTCTCTGTCCATAAAATATTTAAAGCCTCTTCCACTTTTGGACCCTTACTATCCTAGTGAAAATGTTAAGTTATCTCCACAGTGAGATTGGGGTCTCTTTGAGAGGTAAGGGCAGGCAATACAAAATTTGCTGAGTTGGTTTCAAAATTGGCACTTACTCACTTTACAAGTCACATGGTCTTCATTTTATTTAATTAGTTTTTTTTTTCTCTCAACAGAAAATGAAAACACTTGCAGAAAGGAGGAGGAGTGCCCCATCTCTTACCCTGGAATAAGCCCTACAGAAAAGGCCAAATAATACTTGTGCCTGGGCATGAGGCAAATTTTTCCTGTTTTAAATATGAAGAAAGATAACCAAAATGAGATTATAAAAAATGGAATGCTGATTTCTTATATGCATTATTAAATTAATTAATGAATGTATCAGGAAATTTGAAGTGGGAAAACAGGCTAACTTTCTATGGAAATGACCATTTTACCCATGAAGACTAAATATCATTTCGATAGACATTTTCAACAAGTCTTTCATAATATGTAGAAATTGAATGAATATTCAGTCATTAACTTATTCATTAATTTTTCAATGGCATTTTACACAGGAGGAGTTTTTATGTTCAAAGGAATCCTGTGATGATTTTCCTCTAATCTGTGAATCATTTTATATAAAGTGAAATCCTTATCACATTTTCTTAAAATAAGAGTATAACTGAAATTTCTGTGAATGATGTGCTAATTGAACATAAAATCAGTATGAAGTCGTGGTGGTCTTTTTTTTCAGTGCCAAAAATAAATTATAGAACCAAATCCCAATTAGTGAAACTTCTAGAGTACTGTGGCCACTCTCTTAGTACTCAGTATGTTCTCAGCTCTGGCAGTTCCCACACGTGTCCCTAGAAGACACATTAGGCATTAGGTTGAACAGGAAATATAAATTACTTTTGATTGAAGCCGAATCAAAACGTAATTAGAAAGATACTCTTCTTCCAAATAAATAATACTTTTCGGTGTTTATAGAAATGACTTCTGGATCATTGGCATTAATTTACCTTGGCCTTTGTGTGGAAAAAAATAACAGTAATATTTTCACAGTTTGACCATGATTATCTAGAAAACTCAAGAGTAAGTGTTGTTCGATAGAGGCAGACAGAAGAGGCAGAATTATTAGTACAACTGTATATATGGATATATTGTTAATACAAAAATAGCTTTATTATCTACTTTATAAAAACAGTGTTAGGTATAATTGCTTATTGGAAGCTTCTATGATAGATATGTTTCAGGCTTTTCAATGATAAGGAGTCCTTTTATCAGTGGAATTTTAGCCCAAGATCAGGGGTCATACTGGCCTACTTACCCCCAAGCTTGTGAGACTCTGTAATCGCAGGCATGTAGATACTTAAAGTTTGTGTTTGGAAGTTTGGAATATTGTGGAGCATTTGCATTGATCTCAGCGATTTAGTGGGCAATGGCCAGAGATGGTAGGCATCATGTAATGCACAGGGTATCCTGCACATCAACGATTTGTGGGAACCTCCATGGCTTTGAGGGTCCCATGCATGGCATGTTGTGTTCAGCTCCATGTTCAGCATGGAGCTGAAAAACTTTATGTGATTGTTTCTGTCTATAACTTCACTTTGTTTGAGGTATAAAGACAAAGTATTTTTATATGCTTTTGTTTTAATAAACACTAAATTTTCCAAAAGTGCCACTACCTCGCCTATCAAAAGTTAGTTGTACCTTATATTGTTTGGGACGATTTCAGGAAATCATTTGACTTCATTTTCCTGTACTTGTGTGGTATGGCTTCTTACCCTCTGTCTTTTCTTAAACTTAAATGTATCATTTGAAAGTTCTATAACCATATGGGTCTGTCATTGTCTTTTAGTATAGTCCTGCGAGAGCATATACCTATTGAAATATATAATTTAGTAGTGATTACATTTATTTTAATTTCTTTGTATTGCTATTAGGAATTGTATTGATATTTTTGAAATTCTTTTAAATATGCCTGAATTTCATTTCATGGTAGAAAAGAAGGAATGGAAATGAATACATACATGTAGACATCACTATCCCATTAGGGATCTGGGTCTCATAGGGTTGAGAAGGAAGAGGCAGTTGAAGTACTGGGTCAATAATGCTGAAAACACCTACCCACCTTTGTGAAATTGTGGTGCGTTAGAGAACCAATGCACTAAGACACAACCGTGTCCTTCCCTATCCTGCCTTCCCATTACCTCTGCAATAATTAGGGCTTACATTAGACCCAGTTCCTAAATTTCTGTCTCAGGAATAATGAAATATGGAGAACTTGTGTCAAGATAACCACAGGAAATAAAAGTATATTTAAGTTGAGGTTGTATATGTTTTAATCTTCAATTTATTTCTTACGAGTTTCTCCAGGTCAGGAAAGTGAGTGCATAGCACAGGGGAATAGGGTCTTCATCTATTGTACAGAAACAGTGTTTTTACTCTGTGCAGTGCTGGGCAGTCAATGTGTACAAAAAGAAAGCTGTTGGGTGTTGAATGTGTACAAGGTTTTTGTACATAATGTAGTCTCTGCATCGGAAAGAACCATAAATGTCTTCTAATCTGGTGGTTTCCAGAGCTTTCTAGTTAGTGTTCTGCAGTGAGATCCAGAGAATTGCACAATTGTCAGAGACTCCTCATGGTTGATTTCAATACACCCTTGGTGGAGAACCACTATGACAAGCTACAAAAGAATCCCTTTTATTCAAAGAGTAGTTTTAGGGAAGCCTGGATGGATTGGTCATTTAAGTGTCTGACTCTTGATTTCCACTTAGAAACATGGTCTAAGTAAGGGTTGTGAGATCAAGCCCTGTGTTTTGCTCCATGCTCAGTACTGAGTCTGCATGAGATCCTCTCTCTTCCTCTGCACCTCCCCACCCCCTCACACATGTGCTTGTTCTCTCTCTCTCTTAAATAAATCAATGAATACATTATTAAAAAAAAGAATTTTGCTTTACTGTCAATTGCACCCAGGAAACATGAAAACTTTACAAATGCTAAGCCGATAGCACACTTGTTTTAAGTCAAATTATGTAGAGTAAAATCTAGAACCTAGAAAGAAAGAAAAATAATATTTACTATTTCTTTATGAGTAATATCATGGGAATGATCCTGTAAGAGAAATAGACTTCTCTAGCACTTCATATTTCTTTTTTTTCTTTCTTTTCAGCATAACAGAATTCATTGTTTTTGCACCACACCCAGTGTTCCATGCAATATGAGCCCTGCATAATACACACCACCTGGCTCCCCCAACCTCTCACCCACTCCGTCCCTTCAAAACACTCAGGTTGTTTTTCAGTGTCCATAGTCTCTCATGGTTCATCTCCCCCCTCCAATTTCCCTCAACTCCCTTCTCCTTTCCATCTCCCCATGTCCTCCATGTTATTTGTTATTTTCCACAAATAAGTGAAACCATATGATACTTGACTCTCTCTGCTTGACTTATTTCAGTCAGCATAATCTCTTCCAGTCCTGTCCATATTGATACAAAAGTTCCGTATTCATCATTTGTGATGGAGGCATAATACTCCATCGTGTATATGGGCCACATCTTCCTTATCCATTCATCCATTGAAGGGCATCTTGTTTCTTTCCACAGTTTGGTGACCATGGCCATTACTGCTATAAACATTGGGGTACAGATGGCCCTTCTTTTCACTACATCTGTATCTTTGGGGTAAATACCCAGTAGTGCAATTGCAGGGTCATAGGAAACCACATGGTCCTCTCAATTGATGCAGAAAAAGAATTTGACATAATCCAGAATCTGTTCCTGATTAAAACGCTTCAAAGTATAGGGATAGAGGGAACATTCCTGAACTTCATAAAATCTATCTATGAAAGACTCACAGCAAATATCATCCTCAATGGGAAAAAGCTCACAGTCTTCCAGTTGAGATCAGGAACACGACAAGGATGTCCACTCTCACCACTCTTGTTCAACATAGTATTAGAAGTCCTAGCAATGGCAATCAGACAACAAAGAGAAATAAAAGGTATCCAAATTGGCAAGGAAGATGCCAAACTCTCTCTCTTCACAGATGACATGATTCTTGATATGAAATACCCCAAAGACTCCACCCCCAAACTACTAGAACTCATACAGCAATTCAGTAACGTGGCAGGATACAAAGTCAATGGACAGAAATCAGTGGCTTTCTTATACACTAACAATGAAAATACAGAAAGGGAAATTAGAGAATCGATTCAATTTACTATAGCACCAAGAACCATAAGATACCTGGGAATAAACCTCACCATAGAAGTAAAGGATCTTTACTCGAGGAACTACAGAACACTCATAAAAGAAATTAAAGAAGACACAAAAAGATGGATGACCATTCCATGCTCTTGGATTGGAAGAATAAACATTGTTAAAATGTCTATACTGCCTAGAGCAATCTGTACTTTTAATGTCATTCCGATCAAAATTCCACCGGTATTTTTCAAAGAGGTGGAGCAAATAATCCTAAAACTTATATGGAATCAGAAGAGACCCCAAATTGCTAAGAAAATGTTGAAAAACAAAATAAATTGGCAGCCTCGCATTGCCTGATTTCAAGCTTTCCTACAAAGCTGTGATCACCAAGACAGCATGGTACTGTTGTAGAAACAGACACATAGACAGTGGAACAGAGTAGAGAACCCAGATATGGACCCTCAACTCTGTGTTCAAATAATCTTTGACAAAGCAGGAAAAGATATCCAGTGGGAAAAAAGACAGTCTCTTCAATCAATGGTGCTGTGAAAACTGGACAGCTATATGTAGAAAATGATATTAGATCATTCTCTTACACTGTACTCAAAGATAAACTCGAAATGGATAAAAGACCTCAGTGTGAGACAGGAATCCATCAGAAACCTAGAGGAGAACATAGGCAGTAACCTCTTTGATATCAGCCACAGAAACTTCTTTCAAGTTATGTCTCCAAAGGCAAAGGAAACAAAAACGAAAATGAAATTTTGACCTTCATCAACAAAACAAAGAGGTAACCCACAGAATGGGAGAAGATATTTGCAAATGACAGTACAGACAAAAGGTTGATATCCAGGATCTATAAAGAACTCCTCAAACTCAACACACACAAAACATATAATTATATCAAAAAAATGGGCAGAAGATATGAACAGACACTTCTCCAATGAAGACATACAAATGGCCATCAGACACATAAAATGTTCATCATCAATAGCCATCAGGAGATTGAAATTAAAACCACATTGAGATACCATCTTACACCAGAAAGAATGGCCAAAATTAGCAAGACAGGAAACAACGTGTGTTGGAGAGGATGTGGAGAATGGGCAACCCGCTTACACTGTTGGTGGGAATGCAAGTTGGTGCAGCCACTTTGGAGAACAGTGTGGAGATTCCTTAAGAAATTAAAAATAGAACTTCCCTATGACCCTGCACAGTCACCATAACATTGCATATTTCTTGTACTGTATGTTACTTAATTTTGGCTTTGTGACAGGGTATTGCTCTTTCTAATGTTTCCCAGTAATGCGTTGCTTAGTAATTAATGATGGTAAAATTATTGTCCAAGGTTTAGCAAACATGCACATGGGATTTATAAGAATCACTTCATTTGATAGCTGTTGCACCTCAATTTTTATTGAATGTAACGAATAAGATCTCATTTTATTTATGTTTTTAATAAGACAGTATGTTTGTTTATTTTTTGTATTTAATTTTTTTAACTTTATTTTTCCACTTACCAAGATTCATTGTTTATGCATCACACCCCATGTTCCATGAAACACCTGTCCTCCTTAATACCCACCAGCAGCTAGTTTTAAAAGACAGGAAGACTTAGGTTGATTGGTGAGTTAACTGTGTTGAAGTGTTATCTCCAGTGTTCTTCGATTAGCCTTTACAGTACATAAGGAGTGGTCATTTATAGATCTTTAACTTTTCTTTTTTGTATGTGGATACATTTCAGTTCAGCTAGAGGTGATTTCTGTAAGTAATTATTTTAGTTAAGTGTCATCGTGGTTCTCCAATGTGGCTGCATTCAGCTCTTTTTACTCTCAAATGTAACGGCTTCAGTTCTGTCTTTGAGAACAGCCTCACTTCATGTGCTAGCGTCCTCAGTAAAATACTGGGCACCTAATGAGAGGGATTGGTTTCCCTAAACATAAAATGAGAGTGTGTAGAACTTATCATGTCATAAAACCCTTCTACCTCCAGTTCTGTGGCTACATAATTATGATTTGTGAAAATAAGTGCATAGACTTCCTTACGCATACTCTGAATCCTAGTCATTCTTAATTACTTGCAGTGTCCTGGGAATACTGTACTCTCACGTTGGCTCAGCTGTCACTTCCTTCAGGTGCGCCTCTAACCCATTAGAGATAACATCCAGGCTTCTAGAGCATTTCATTGTAAGCACTCCTGCCCCTGATTTGACATCACCATCTACGCCATGCTCACTTGTGGGTCCCTGCCACTTAAAATGACATTTTGTACATAACTTGTGTTCAATTATGATTTGTTGGCTGAATTAGTGACTGAATAAGTGAGTCCATTTCCAGACCAGAACAGATCTTAGTAAGTTTGCACAATTTAGTAGTTTCTTAAGTTTCTGCCTTTCCTACCCTCCTGTAGGTAGTCAAAACATGAGAGACTTTCCTTGTTCATCGGTATTATTGGTGAATTCTGGCTAGAGAGAAAGGTAGAGTCCTTTTGACAAAGTGACTCTGAGTTATTGTTAGGAAGTTTTTTTCATGCAGCAAAATACCCCACGAACTCACATATCTGATCTAGAAATACCACATTTATTGACATTCTCATCGTATTTCTTCACTGTTTACTCAGGGCGAGATTCAAGTTATACAGATTCAAATCATACAGAGATTCAAGTCATACAAAGTTTTCCCCCAGAAAATCACTTGTTTTGTTTTGATAGGTACCACCCTGTAGAAGTTACAGAGAAATGTCTCTGCTTTTGTTTGAAGTTGCCATCTGTTAGCACTTTTCAGTTGATATTCACCTATTACCATCCCCACATCCAAATTACTTGATTGTGTGTGTGCTCTTTGCAAGACTTTATGCTAGAGACTTAAATAGTTTCCCTTTTTGATCTAGCCTCCCTGCTCCTCCCTGCTGCTAAGAGGACAGGCAGGGAAGCATTGTGGTGTCACAGGAAGGGCTGGGGCTTTAGCTGCATTCCCATGCCCGCTGTCCATCCTTTGTGTGACCTTGGAAAAATCACCTAATCTCTGAGTCTCAGTGGTTTCCTCTGTAAGGTTTAAATCTAATGCTTGCATCACAAAATACAAAGTGGGAAAATTCTTAGAAGATTGACTTTGTTATTATTCGTTGCCTCTTTCCTTCCCTGAGATACATTTCATTTTCAGGCCTTAAACCTCCTGACTCATCCAGCAAAGTCAAATTTGTTAGTGAAGAGTCCCTACTTCATCATTATAGCATTGTGTAACCAGAAGAAAATCATTGAGCCTGGCTTCTTATGTGATGAACATTGAGTCAAAGATTGTCTCTAGGTCACATGCTTGATTAATAGACTTAGAGATGGGATTGGAAATGACAGTCCTCTGGTTTTGATGGTGTATTCTTTGAATCGTTCAAACAGAAGGACTATGGTCTAGAGTGTGAGAGCATGGATTCTTGAGCCAGATTGCCAGGTGTGACTCGTGATACTGGTCCTTACTAGCTTTATGATATTGTAAGGTTCTAAACCAGGGATACTAAGCTATCTCTTAATATGGTAAGGAAGGCTCAGTGGGTCTTCCATATGAAAATTCCTTAGTGGAATCACCAGCATGTGATCAGTGCTCTGTGTATGAAGGTTATTGTTAGTAGTAGTAGTAGTAGTAGTAGTGCTAGTAGTAGCAGTAGTAATAACAGAAGTAGAAGTAAATAGAACGCTCATAGGAAAACTGTCTGAGCCCCGGGGCAAATTAGAAATTAAAAAGGATGAAAGATGCAATCTAGAAGCTAAACTGAACTCTAATATTAATTTTTTTTTATTTATTTGACAGAGAGAGAGAGAGATCACAAGCAGGCAGAGAGGCAGGCAGAGAGAGAGGAGGAAGCAGGCTCCCTGCTGAGCAGAGAGCCTGATGCAGGGCTCGATCCCAGGAACCTGGGATCATGACCTGAGCCGAAGGCAGAGGCTTTAACCCACTGAGCCACCCAGGCACCCCTCTAATATTAAATTTATTTTAAAAGATAATTGTATTTCTGGATCTGGCCTGATGCAATATTGACTCAGGACATCTGGTATTTATTCTTGGTAGACCCTGTCAACTCCTCAGATCTCCCTAAGCAGAAGTTCAAAGTATGTGTGGAATGATTCTGGGAAATAAGGTGCTAAGACAAGGGGATTGACGTGATTTGCTTGACCCCTCCAGAATAGGGTCTCTAGGAGAGCCATATGTGCCAAAGCTATGAATCAAGATGAGACACATATAGAATTGGCCACTTTGGGATAAGGATGCTAAGATGAGTGAGCCACATCGGAACGTGTTGGATATCTAGGACAAGCAGCTGTTTGCTGGCTGGCTTCTGCTTCCTTTTGGCCTGATCACTCCTGTCGTGTATGACTACACACACACACACACACACACACACACACACACACACACACACCACAAAAGCACATACACTAACATTACCTTACCTAGAATATCCCATATTGTGTTCTATACACTTCTCATTACCCCATTTCCTTTTCTTCTACGTTATGTTAGCATTACAACTTTAATACTCATCTAATGTAGCTGATAACACATCATCCTTCCATATGCAAGGAGTAGAGTGCATTTGTACCCTGGAGTGTTTTACTAAGAAGAGTGGCCACGTCTACTTTCATAACAGAATGAAAAACCACCTCCACTTGTGATTATTTAGTGTGAAATTCCCAGACATGATAACTGGAATGAATTGAATGACCTCAAAAAGGCCATTCTCATACCGAGGAGCCTAAGACAGTTATGGTAACAGTTAGATATAATTTACAGGAATGGTTAGTTACTAGACTTTCTTTTGGAACTCTGTATACCTTCTGTATCATTATACAGTTTCTTTGTACAAGATTTTGAAAAAAAAATTTTGAATTTTAGAGGAATTATTTAAAAATCCTTAATAGCTTTTCAAAGTCACAAATAAACTACATAGACACATTGTCTTAGAAGAAAACCTGTGTGGATACTCATCATTGTGCAGCCTTGTACTCTGTGCCAGCCGGCTCTGCAGGAGGCCTCTTTCTACAATTAGGGACCATGCATCCATTGGTTTTCATGGAGAGACGCATAGATAATTCAGGGTGTGTGATGAGAAGAACACTAAGTAGGATTAGATACATGAAGATTGCCAGTGGCCTGCAAGGCCTTTCCTTGTGAAGGACATTTTCCAAAGGTGTAAAATTTGATTGCAATGGAAAGAGATACCGATTGCTTTATGACATGACAAAGTTGGCAAATTTTTACCAAAATAGAAGTTACTGCTTTTTTGTAAGGAAAAATGCTTTCAGACCCACAGGTCACCTTATTCTTTTCAAACTACTTTTCATCTTCTTGAAAAATAATCTGATATATCTGTTCCTGGTATGTTGTGCTGTTTTCCTATGTCATGATGCTGCGAAGGCATCATTAGAAGATTATATTAAGAATCTCCACTTTCTAGTGGATATTGATAGTCAAATTAATTTATTTTTGCACTTGCAGATCAATGTATCCATTTAATTTCTTCTTTGCAACTATAGCTTAATTTCCTAACTACAGTTATGATTCAGTTTCATCTTTCATATTGGCACCAGGAAAGCACTGACTGCCTCAATAGTGATA
The DNA here is from genome assembly GCF_922984935.1 of Meles meles. Taxonomy (NCBI): domain Eukaryota; kingdom Metazoa; phylum Chordata; class Mammalia; order Carnivora; family Mustelidae; genus Meles; species Meles meles. The sequence goes on from NC_060068.1 coordinate 8,226,115, forward strand.
TTTACTTCCCCTTCCACACCCCTCTCCACAGGGATGGCCACTGTCCCCAAACATCCTTACTCTACGGGACTAGATCCTCCCTTCCCCTGTGCCCCTTGAAAGCTAGGATTCCTCAGAGGAGCTTTAAAATTCCATTGCTAACCTTCCCTCAAACCCTGAAAAAGGACTTAGGAGGTAGATGGGAGAATAATTGTCCCTATGATGAAGAAGATTCATAGAATGTTGGTTAAGAAAATATAAACCTTGTAGCCATCCTACCAGGGTAAAATCTGGCCCTGCTTCTTAACAAGACAGAGAACTTTGACAAGTTCTTTAACCTCTGCAGGGCCTGCTTTCCTCATCTATAAAATGATTATAAGCTCATAGGGACTTCAGAGAATTGATAATATAATGTATCTGGATCACTGTAAGTATTATGTAAGATTTTTATTAAATAAAACTGTTGAAATACATAAATCCTTGCTCTGCCCTGTCACATGGGGCATCATTTTCTTAGCGTTCCATGTTTAGGTCTTGTTTTATCAACTTGACTATCTGCTTTGTGAGTGAAGGAACCATGTCTTCTGTTCTTCACATCTCCATGTTCAGTAGTGGGTATAGAACAGAGACTCTGTAATATTCACTGAGCTGAAAGAGTGAGTCGTTTCACTTCCAGCTAAGTAGGACAGCTCTCAGTTGGAGTGGAAATAAGGGTAAGAGTCCACTACTGCCTGGGAAAGTAACAAAGCCAGTATCAGAAAACCACAAAAAGAAGTATCATTTCTGGAGTGACTGGCCATTTAATGCATGTGATGTAATGCTCACGTGTATACAATATCATCTGTACTATGAGTTCCTGCCACTGGTTCTCTGATGTATAGCTTCTGGTGTATTGAGAGGACACAGAGAATCGGATCTTGTTCCTGTTCAATCAGCGTTTGACCTTGGTAGAGTCACCCAGCCTTTCTGCAACAAGGGCTGTTTGCTCATCTGTCAGTGGTAGGGAGGAGGGGAGAGTGAGTTTGACCACATCATTTATGTACTTCTCCCATCAGTCGTCAACTTCTCAGTTTTGTTTTATACGAATTGTAGCTTCATCACATGGAGAACAGAAAATGGCATGACTGTTCCTTGCAAAACTTTTTATCACAAGGCTTGCATCCCCAGGAGTGTGTCTGTGGTCCTACTAAGGACTCCAAATCCCATCTATCCTTTCATTGAAAAGGTCAAGCATTCACTTGTGTGGGATCTTTAGGTTCCGTTATTTTGGTAGCTGGCCTCCATAATGACCCTAGTGATTCCCACCTCCTGGTAGTCACACTCTTGTCCAATGCCTTCCCACACTGATCAGAACTGATCTGTGTAACCAGTAGAATATTGCAAAAGTGATGGTGTATCACTTGTAAGATTAAGGCCGAGCTTCTGACTTAATTGTTGTCATACTCTGTCTCTCTGATCTCTCGTTCTGTGGGAAACAGTGTCCTGAACAGTCCTATGTAGAGGCCGATAGGGGAGGAACTGAAGCCTCCAACCTGCAGCCATATGACTGAGCTTGGAATCCGGTATTCCAACCCCAGCCAAGTTTTCAGCGATTGCAGCCCCAACTTGACTGCAGCCTCCTAAGGGATCTGAGCCAGGACTAGCCAGCTAAGCCACTCACTCTTTCCTGACCAGTACAAACTGTGTGAGACAATACGTGCTTGTTTTAAGCTGCTATGTTTGGGGGTATTTGTTAGGCATCAATAGATAACCAACAGTCATCTTCACTTTACTGAACTAGATTTCTAGAATGTTTTTGCCATGTACTTTTTATGTCCTCTTACAGCTAGAGGTGGACAGAGGGGAACACATACTGTTTCCATTTGCAAATGAAAATGCTCACTTCCCAGATCATGTATTTTGTTGGAAAGGGGGCCAGATGGCATTCTTCCTTTCTTTAAACAGTTTTACTGAGATACAGTTTATGCCATAGAATTCATCCACTTAAAGTATACAATTCAGGAGCACCTGGGTGGCTCAGTGGGTTAAAACTCTGCCTTCGGCTCAGGTCACGGTATCAGGGTCCTGAGATTTAGCCCCACATCAGGAATCTCTGCTAAACAGGAGCCTGCTTCCCCCTCTCTCTCTGTCTGCTTCTCTGTCTACTTGTGATCTCTCTCTCTGTCAAATAAATAAATAAAATCTCAAAAAAATATTGCAAGTATACAATTCAATTATTTTTAGTATAGTCACAGAATTGTGCCACTATTCCCACAGTCATCTTCTTTTAAGATTTTATTTATTTATTTAAGTTGAGAGCCTTGGCACAAGTGATGGGAGGAGCAGAGGGAGAGGAAGATGGGATCTGAAGCAGACTTCCTGCTGCGCAGGGAGCCTGACAGGACATAAGGCTCTACCCCAGTACTGCAAGATCATGACCCGAGCCGAAACCAAGAGTCCAACGCTTAACTAACTGAAGCCATCCCGGCGCCCCCTATTACCATAGACTTAGAGAGTTATCATCCCTCCTAGAGGAAACCCATAGCCATTAGCTGTCCTTCCGCTTTGTCTCGCATGTCCCTTCTTCCCCATGTGCAGTTCTAAGCAGCCACTCTTCTCTTTTTGGTTCCTATGGCTTCAGCTCTTCTAGACATTTTGTATAAACACAGTCATGCACGGGTGGTCTTTTTTGACTGGCTTCTTCCAGTTGGTGTAACGTTTTCATGGTTCTTCCGTGTTGTACCTTACATTAGTCCTTCATTACTTTCAATTGTAAAATAAGATTTCATTAGGTGGTAGATACACCACATTTGGTTTATTTGCTGATCGGTTCATGGGCATTTGGATAATTTCCACTTTGTAGCTATTATGAATAATGCTGCTGTGAAAATCCACATACAAGTTTTTGTGTGGACATATGTTTTATTTCTCTTGGGTATAGACCTGTGGTGGAATTGTTGGGCCCTGTGATAATCCTCTGTTTAGCTCATTGAGGAGCTGCCGAACTGTTTTCCAGCACAGCTGTACTGTCATACACTCCCGCCAGCAACATGGAAGAGCTCCGCTTTTACCATGCCCTTAAGCACCCTTGTGATTTTCTGGCTTTTTGACTATATCTGCCTCAGCCAGCATGAAGAGGCGACTCTTTTTGCTTCTCATTTCATTATGACATTGATCATCTTTTCATGTGTTTACCTGCCAGTTGTATCTTTTGGGGGAAAGGTTCTATTTAAAACTTAGAGCATTTTTAATTCGGTTGTCTTTTTATTAATGAGTTTATTAATGAAAGAGTTTTTTATGTGTTGCCAAACAGCATTGTTAGTATTATGTGCATATAAACACAAAGCAAAGAACAGGATTGTGGCACTAATTTGAGGCTTGTGAGGCCCCCCAAAGCACCTGAGCCTGAAACACCTGGATAACTAAAGACCAACCAAGCTTCAGTTGTCCACGTCATTTTGCAATTGTGTATCTTTGGTTTTGGTTGCTTTTTTCCTCCTTCATTAAAACTAACCCTTCCGTTTTGGGGGAAAAATTAATTTCTATAAGCATGGTCTTCAGCAGATTTCTGAGATACATTCTCTATAATTAAGAGATTTAATCATCTTAAACTTTTGGATAACCATGGCTTTTCAGAGTATTTTCTTGTTTGTTTGTTCAATACATAGTTGTTAGAAAGTTAAATATGTGCATTTTAGAAAATCTAAAAAAATACAAGGGTTAAAAATGAAATTTTGGTCTGTATTCATGGATATCCACCTTGATACCTTTTTCTGTCAGTTGGCTTCAAAGTTTCTGTATGTAATTTTATGATTGAATCACAAACACCATGTATGATGCTGTGCCTGATAGAAATACTCTCTACTTACTGTATTTATAGATCATGTATGCAAATGTATTAAAAATAAATACAATTCTATGGGTTTGCTTTAACTTATAACATGAAGAATGGAGTTGAGGAATAAATATGCTCCTCTTTTGGTAGTTGTAACAATGTATATGTTTTATTTCTGAGATCTTGCATTTTCCTGCAAAAATGTCATTTATTTACTCAATGGCTGCCCACCCTGAGGGAAGCACCCTTACTAGATAAGAGTTTTTCTATACTAGCCTTCAGGGAGCTCACAGTCAAGTAGCTAAGGAAATAAGGTCAGAAATAAATTACTTTAATAGACTATAAGTGCTATCATGCAGGTAGAAATAAAACAACAAAGTGAATGCCTTAGGCCTTGAGGGAAAGTGTCCTAGAGGTGACATTGTCCATGCTGGGGTTTGATGGATAAGTAGGAGACTTTTAGCAGAGGGAACAGGTGACATAGTGTACTATTCAAATGCTCAAAGTTCTTAGGAAAGAATGACAGGTGATGAGGATAACAAAACAAAGACCAGATTGGTAACCACCTTTGTCAGGTCAGGACTTTGGATTTCTAGATAGTAGAGCTATAATCTAAGAAAATCAGAGTTAATCATGTGATTTAATTTTTGTTTTTAGAAAGACTGCTCTATCAAAGAATTGATGGGAAGAGAGATGGTCCAGACAGGTAGGCTATTTAGGAGACAGCTGAAAAAAATTCAGGCAAGTGTTATTGAAGAGCTAGCATGCTGAAGGGGAAAACTTTAGAGTGTGACAATTAGATGTGGATGTTAGAAAGAAGGAAGTACGCATGAAGATTCTAGCTTTTGAAGACTGGATAAATATGGTGACATTAACATATTGGCCAATTGAGCAAATTTTCAACATGGTGAATTCTAATGGTATAGGACAAAGTGTTTGTATTAACAACACTAATAAAAGCTACAAATTAAATTGAGTGCTTATTATTTACCATGTTCCTAGTTATGTATTTTTGTGTGTGTGTGTACACATACATATGTATATGTATATATTAACGTCTTAATTTAATTTTTTTTCCATTTCCAAGGTTCATTGTTTATTCATTGTTTATGCACCACACCAAGAGCTCCATGCAATATGTGCCCTCCTTAATACCCACCACCAGGCTCACCCAAGACACCCACTCTCCCACTCACCCACCCTCTCCCCTCCAAAACTCTCATTTCTCTATGATCTTACATTTTGTGACCTTACCAAATGTACTATATACTATCTCAATAAAATCATTTCAAGTTTTAGGATTTCCTATCTCATACAATAAAGAACATTTTTAGAAGCTAGGTTTATGAAACTGCATTATTACTATTATAACCTTTTTGTGGCCATTAGATTCTGTCCGAAGTAGTTGCACACAACAGATGAGAGATCATCACTTAAACGAAATTATAGAATGGCTCTGAAATGATTCAGCTACTTTTATCTCCAACTTACAGAGGCTAAAAATTACATTGTTTAATGGAATTAGTTACTTAGCTCTGGGTATTTTCTAGTATAAAGTAGGGAAGTTGAAATGTTGTATATTGCATTTTGTAGTTCTTGGGTTTATTTTCACTTTTTACTCTAATTTTTAAATTTTTTTAAAATTTATTTCTTATTTTTTTATAAACATATATTTTTATCCCCAGGGGTACAGGTATGTGAATCACCAGGTTTACACACTCCACAGCACTCACCATAGCACATACCCTCCCCAATGTTTACTGTAATTTTTAATGTTACCATCTAAGTTTCTGGCCTCTGCCAGGGAATATAATTGTATGTTATATGATTTATGACTTTTCTTTATGACTTGTTGCAAAATCAGATATTTGGAAGTATGACATGTATGTTGAAAAAGATGTTATCAGTTATGTGAATCATCAGTCCCTTTTTTTTTAAGATTTTATTTATTTATTTGACAGAGAGAGATCACAAGTAGGCAGAGAGGCAAGCAGAGAGAGAGAGGAGGAAGCAGGCTCCCCGCCAAGCAGAGAGCCCAACGCGGGACTCGATCCCAGGACTCTGGGATCATGACCTGAGCCGAAGGCAGAGGCTTAAACCACTGAGCCACCCAGGCGCCCCTCATCAGTCCCTTCTTAATATTTTGTCCTCTTCTATCCCTCACTAAGAGAGCTGTGTATTGTTTTCCACTTCAGTTGTGCGCATGTCAATTTCTTCTTCTTAATCGATTAGTTTGAAACCTAGATTGTGAGGTCCATAAAGCTCAGGATAGTTCTACTTTTTATCAAGTGGAAATATTTTTCTTTTGTCCGATTTTTGTTTTTTGTCTCGGTCTCCCTTGGCTCAGTAGAATGTGTCTGAGATTCTTCCATGTTACATGCATCAGAAGTTTGTTCCTTTTTATTTCCAGGCAGTATGCCATTTGTGGATATACCACAGTTAGCTTCTTCATTTGCCTGTCAATAGACATTTGAGTTGTTTTCACTTTAGGGCTATTATGAAGGAAACTGCAGTGAATGTTTGTATCCAAGTCTTTTCTGTTTTCACTCTTTTGGGTAAATGCAACAGAGTTAAATTATTGGATCCTATAGTAAGTGTTTCTGTACCTTTAAAATAAACTGTCAGACAATATTCTAAGGTGTTCATACTATTTTGCATACCCACCAACAATGCATGAGATCTCCAGTTGTTCCCCATTTTGGCCAAAACTTAGTAAATGAATGACAATTAAAAAAATATATATATATATGCTTTCTATTGGGTATATAGTGGTATCTCAGTGCAGTCTTCATTGTCATTTCCTGAAGACTAAGATACTGGACATCATCTCATGTAATCATTGCCCATTTCCTTTGTGTAGTGAATTTTTGTGCATTTCTTTACATGCCAACCTAGCGAATTATATGAGTTCTTTCCATATTCTGAATATATAGGTCCTTTGACAGATGTATATAGTGAAAATATTTCCTCTAAATCTGTCTTTTCATTTTCTTTAGTACTTGTTTTTGAGGAATAAAAATTTTTAGTTATGATAAAGTCCAATTGGACAAGATTTCTCTTTCATAGCTTGTATGTCTGTGCCTTAAATAAGAAATATTTGAGTATTTGAAAGCTCCACATATAGTATTCTATGTTTTCTTCTGTACTAAGACTATGATAGATTGGATTTCATTTTTGTGTATGGCATAAAATAAAGGTAGAGGTTTATTGTTTATCCTTACAGATATCCAGTTGTTGCAATACCAATGACTGTGTAGAGTTTCTTTTGCCAATTGGATAAATAGGGTCTGTCTTCCTTCTGGAAACTTTGTCCAAAACCAGCTCACCATATTTGTATAGGTCTACTTCTGAATTCCATTCTCTTCCATCACTCTATATGTCTATTCTTGCCAATAACATCATATTTCCTTACTGAACTTTCTAATAAGATGCTCATGTTTTTTTGTTGATATTGAAACTTTTTATTGCATGTTCCATTTGATAATTGCTAATATGTAGAAATACAACTGAGACATTTTTTATTGACCTTTAATCTTTGATCTTTCTAAATTCACTTGTTAGTTTTCTTTAAAAAGCGCTTTTAGTTTAATGTAGATTTCTCAGAGTATTCTATGTACACATTCATTTCCTTTATGAATAAAGTCAGTTTTACTTCTTCCATTCTGACCTGTTCAATTTTCCTTTTCTTTTCTTACTTTAATGTACTAGCTAGAACCTCCACTATATTGTTTAATAGAATCGGTGTGAAGAGACTTAACTTTTTTCGTTCCTCAGTTTAGACAGGAAAATAATCTTCCACCATAATGTATGATGTTAGCTGGCTATAGAGTTTTTCTGTAGATGTCCAGTATTAAATTGAGCAATTGTCTTTTTAGTTTTGTAGGGTTTTGTCTGGTATGGGTGTTGAATTTTGACAAATATATCTCTTGCAACTTTGGAATTATCATATGTTCTTGCTGCTTTCTTTTTTTAGTGTTAACTAAATCAACTAGAGTGATTTTGTTTTTTAAATAAACTTTTAGGGATGCCTGGGTGGCTCAGTGGGTTAAAACCTCTCCCTTTGGCTCAAGTCATGATCCCAGGGTCCTGGGATTGAGCCCCACCTTGGGTTCTCTGCTCACCGGGGTGTCTTCTTTCCCCTCTCTCTTCGCCTGCCTCTCTACCAACTTGTGATCTCTATAGCCAGCTATAGAGTTTTTCTGTAGATGTCCAGTATTAAATTGAGGAATTGTCTTTTTAGTTTTGTAGGGTTTTGTCTGGTATGGGTGTTGAATTTTGACAAATATGTCTCTTGCAACTTTGGAATTATCATATGTTCTTGCTGCTTTCTTTTTTTAGTATTAACTAAATTAACTAGAGTGATTTTTTTTTTAAATAAACTTTTAGGGGTGCCTGGGTGGCTCAGTGGGTTAAAGCCTCTCCCTTTGGCTCAGGTCATGATCCCAGGGTCCTGGGATTGAGCCCCACCTCGGGTTCTCTGCTCACAAGGGTGTCTTCTTCCCCTCTCTCTTCGCCTGCCTCTCTACCTACTTGTGATCTCTCTCTGTCAAACAAATAAATAAAATTTTGAAAAAAATGAACATTTATTAAAAAATGAACATTTATTTTTAAATGTTTATTTTAGAATAGATTCAGATATACAGGAAAGTTGCAAAACATTTGTAGAGTTTCTGAGTACCATCTACCAGTATACCTTATAAACATCTTAAAATACTGTAACACAATTGTCACAACTAATGAACCAGCATTAATACATTGTTATTGACTGAAGACTGTAATTACCAGATTTTTACCTAATGTCCTTTTTCTATCTCTAGATTTTATCCCAAGTACAATATTAGATTCAGTCATTATATCTTCCTTAAGCTCCTCTACAGTATGACAGCTGTTCAGACCTTTCCTATTTTTGATGACCATGACAATTTTGAGGCATTTAGTAGAATGACCTTCATTTGGGTTTGTCTGATGTTTTCTTACAGTTAGAGTAGCATTATGTGTGGGTTTATTAAGTATTTGCAGTCCATACACATTAGGGATAGGGTTGCAGTTTTCCTGTCCTGTCTATGTTTGGTCTTGGCACTAGGATAATGGTGGACTCATATATTGAGCTGGGGGGGTGTTCCCTCTTCCTTCCAGAAGGGCATATAGGGAATGCCAGTATTTCCTCCTAAAATGCTTTGTTGAATTCACTAGAAAAGTGATCTAAGTTTTGAGGGGTTTCTTTTCCGGAACAGTTTTAAACTATGATTTTAATTCTTTAACAGGAATAAAACACTCCTTCTTGAGTTAGTGTTGGTAATTAGTTTATTTCAAGGAATGTGCACACTTCATCCCAGTTGTCAACTTAATCACCACAAAGTTATTCATAATATTTTTTATGAGTTTAGTATATATATGAACTATCATTTTAGTTATTGCTTTCATTTATTCTTTTATTTTGGATATCAGTAATTTCTGAATTCTTTTTTCTTCCTAGATCAGTCTATGGATGAATCAGTTTCATTTATTATTATTAGTTCTTTTCAACAAACTAGCTTTTGGTTTGGTTGGTTTGGTTGCTTTTCACCATTGTGTGTTCATTTTTTATTTCATCAATCTTTGTTTGTTTGTTTGTTTTTTTAAGGATTTTTAAGGATTTATTCTAGTATAATTGTGGACAGTAAAGTACTCATATTTAAAATATGCAGTTTGATGAATTTTATGCATTATGTTCATGAACCCACCACAACAATCAAGATAATGAACGTTTTCATAATTCCGAAAGTTTCCCCATGTGCCTTTTTGATTCATTCTTTCTTGCTGCCCTACCAACCTGTCCTCAGGTGATCAGTGATCTGTTTGGGGTCAGTATAGGTTAGTTTGGGTTTCTGAGAATTTCATATAAATATGCCATGTTACATTTTATTGCTGAGCAGTATTCTACAGTGTGGGTATACCACAATTTTGTTATCCCTTTTACCTACTGGTAGGGCTTTTGACAATTTTGAGATTAAAAATAAAGCTCCTTTGTACATTCATATGCATCATTTGTGTGTAATTTTACATCATATGTTTTTATTTTTTGTAGAGTTCAAGTTTCAAGGCTAGAAAAAAAGTAATGAAATTTATGAATTTGCTTATTCAGATTTAAGCATTTATCATTTTGTGGCTGTCTATTCAATTTTGTTAACAATAAGCTGCTTCTTTCTTGTCTTCCCAAAACTTGTGTAATATTTAATTTGTGGAGACATACCTCAGGGACACTGGCTCTGCAAGGAAACAAGAAAATTAGTTTTAAGCTTGCACCTTGCTTCTGCATCCTATTATCACAACCAGATTTTGATGGCTGGGTGAGCTGAAGCTTCTCACTACTGTCATTTTGGTCTGGGATGTGTGTGATCCTCTATTTATTCATAAACATCCTAACCAGAATCAATGTGAACATTTCATTAACAAAAATGTCACCACACCAGACCGTTGTAAAAGTTTATAAATACTTTTCTGAGATTAAGAAAGAAATACTTTGACTTTTGACTGTCTTTCCTCTTTCTATGAGACAAACATTTTGAAATAAAACAATAAATGTGAAAATATGTGTAACATAGGAGTGTATATATATATATATATATACATATACTTCCGAGCCCAGTATGTGTGTGTGTGTGTGTGTGTGTGTGTACACACACAATTTTGGTGTTAGTAATATATCCAGATATTTCTGTGATATTTTATAGTTTACAAACCTGCATTAGTGGCAATTTAAACTGAAATCTAGTATATTTTCAGATACTAATAAGTTCTAGGAAGGCAAGCTTTATAATCACATATTTCTGTTAAGATGTTATGTGGTTCTAAAGATGTCTTTACTTTGAAAAGAACAACCACCATGTCCTGGATGGCAGGATAAGAACTTTGAAAGGATTCAGACACCTCAGGACTATAGTCTCCTTTACTATAAGTGCCATCAAGTTGTGTCACCTCTCCCAGTTTACAGAACACTGTGGGGAATTGGAGGATTGCTTCTGGATATTGTCCAACTTTTGTTCTGCAGACCTTTCCCAGAGTCAAAACCTGGGACAAAGAGAAATCACAAAGAGTGACAGATTGTTCCACAGCCATCTTCCCTTGGAAGCAAGAGCAACAACTGCACTATTTAGTATATATGACTTGTGAATTTTCAGTCTCTGAGTTACAGTTACTCTATTTTAACTATTTACTTTAAACTGATCACTAATTTTTTATACAAATGTGTAAACATATGATTGTCCTTATGTCTTTTTTTTATAAAAAATACAATTTAGTTGTGTCTGCTTGGTTCAGTGGTTAAGCATCTGCCTTCAGCACTGGTCATGATCTCAGGGTCCTAGGATGAAGCCCCACATTGTGCTCCTGGCTCTACAGATAGCCTGCTTCTCATTCTCCCATTCCCCCAGCTTTTGTTCCCTCTCTCACTGTCTATCTCTCTGTCAAATAAATAAAATCTTAAGAAAAAATTCGTTCTCTTCTAACACATGAATGTTAGAGTCATAAATTAATTTTTCTTTGCCCTGTTAAAACACAGTTGTATTCACATTGTAAGTAAATATAACTAGGGATGCAAGAGTTTTTCCCTATACTCAAGATTCATGACATAAAATGTTTTCTGAATTCAGAGAGTTTCAACTGGAAGTGCCAATCATGTGACTGTCCATAGAGGCACAGAATTCAAAGCCCCCACATGTAGCTCTGAAATACAATTCTCTAAGTTTGTGGAAGATGCCAAGCTTTCCGACAGCAAGTAAGACTGAGATACCAGCCTAGAAAGCAGACATGGCTAAGGAACACCAGAAGGATGATGAGTGCCTTGTATAACACTTCTGATAATGACAGATACCAAGGCATAAAAATCAACCATTTCCAAGGTAATCACCTAGAATTTGCGTATTTTATTGTCACTATTAGTTAATATTTACTGTGATGATTAATTTTATTGGCCAAGTTGACTGCCCACAAGGTGCCCGGATGAAACATTTCTAGGTGTGTCTGTGAGGTATTTCTAGATGAGATTGCCATTTATATCACTGGATTCAATAGGACAGATGATCCTTCTCAAAGTGAGTGGGCATCAGTCCATCCTCTTGAGGGCCTTCACAGAACAGAGTAGAGGAAGGAGAAATTTGCCCCCCCCCCTTTTTTTCCTGCCTCACTATTGAGCTGGGACATCTCATCTCATCTTGCCTTAGGGAATGATGGACATGAATTGAACTACCAGGTTTCCTGGGTCTTCAATGTACACTCGGCAGATCACAGGACTGTCATTGGTCTCTTTCTCTAGAGAACCCTGACTAAAGCAGTTACCTAAAATTTACCTAATGAATGGCAGGAGTGAACATAACATTCAATGGTAGAAGGAGAAAGTAGAGGTTCTGCTGCCCAAAGAAGAAAATTTCCTCTCAGGAGAAAAACCTCTCATATGTGCTTTTCTCAATAGGTATGGAAAACATACCTATTCTCTTCTATACCTGATGTCATAAATAGCAACAAAAGCATCTATAATCTAGTTAGAAAAAGAAACAGAGTTGGGAGATCTGGTCCAAATTCTAGCTTTACTGCTTGCTACAATTGTTCTTGGCAGGGCTCAATCTCTTCTTCTTTAGAAATAAGTTAATAATACTTACCTCATCTAATTGATGTGTATTATATGTAGTTAGGTATTCACCTAACGAGGTTTTAAAATTTCCTGTTATTATCCCGTAAATTATAAACATGAAATTCTTATCTTTCTGTTCAAGTCTCTATGTTATTTGTTATTTCTTTCCTTCAAAGATGACTACTTGAAAGTATAGTGCTATGGACTGATGCCTGTGTCCCACCTAAAGTCATGTGCTGAAGGTCTAATTTCCAATGCATGGCATTAGGAGGCAGGAGTCTTTGGGAGTTGATTTAGGTTTGGATGAGGTCATGAAAGTGAAGTCCCCTAGGATGGGATTAGTGCCTTTATAAGAAGAGAACAGAGTTATCGAGTTCCATCTCCACCTCTCTCCCTCTCTTCTCCATTCCCTGGTCTTCTCCCACTCCCATGGAGACACAGAAGAAGATGGCCAACCACAAGCCAAGGGAACCCTCAACCAGGAACTGAACTGGTTTGCACCCAGATCTTAGGCATCCACAGCCTCCAGAAGTGTTAGGGATCAATGACTGATGTTTAAACCACCCAATTCAGGGTATTTTGTTATGGCAGCAAGAGCTGAGTGAGACAGATAGCATCCATTCTTTTGCATGTCAATGTCCCCTTATCAAATTCAAAGAAATAAAACTCTTTTTATTGCTTTACACCTCCTTTCACGTGGTAAAACATAACTAATTGGCTTCTGTACCTGAAAGTGCAGAGAATACTTTCTTCTTCTGACCCATAACAAACTACTTGTGAACTATTTGAGATATGGTTTCTGACCACCATTTTACAGACAAAGAAACAGAGTACACTCACAAGTGTGGAGATCACACCAGAGAGAACAGAGGCTATTTCTGATTAATCTGATTCAGATTTTATTCATTTCAGACTCCTCTGAGACAAAACAAAAAATGGGCCTGATTTTATCAAGTCACTTTGTGAATAACACAAGAACAGAATTCAGGAAAATATTGGTTTATCCACAGGCATAATATTTTCTCAGTATTACAGAGTATAACTAAAGCTTACTCACCAAGATGTTTCCTTCAAATCCCAGCATATGACACACAGGTGGTCAAAGTTGTCTCTCGAGGGTTTTGTGCCATGAGCTGCTATAAACGGATTTGGACCCAGAGAATGCAGAAAGATGAGACAGAATGAAGTGGTCAACAACAGCTGCTACATTTTAATATGTTGCAGCTATTTTAAAATCCCATTGCTCCAACTGACTGTCTGTGTCTTTAAGTCTTTCTTTCCCATCCCAACACCCATCTTATTCAAGGAGTTTTCAATTACTATGGGAAACAAAAGGGTCACAGTGACTGAGTATGACAGAAATCATCCCTAACCGAAATTACTCTAATATGTCTTTCCATTTCATTCTATAAAAACTGTTCTATCCAAGTGTGGATATCCTCAAGGACGCCTTATCCAGAAGGATTAATCCAGGATTATATCCAGAATGCATTATCCAGAAGCATTATCTTTACGTTCCTATTATCTTTTAGATCCATATTTTTACACATTACTAGATAAATCTATTGTGCATTATTCTGAAGAGTGTAAGTGGCAGAAAATCCTTGATTTCTAGAAATAATCAAAATCATCTGACTAGTGAATTTGGATGAACCAGTCAGATGATTATGCTTCAGATGAAAATACTAAATGTGGCTATAAAATAAAGAGAATAGCTTCTTATACAGCCTCTACACACTGGCTCCTCAAACACATCATGTCCTTTCCTACCACAGGATCCTTGAATAATTACTCCTACTGGTTTTGAATAATTGCTCCTACTGCTTGAAATCTTTTTACAGCATCTTGTAACCCATGAAAGAGGAAGGACTCACTTAAAAGAGGTCTTCCCGGAAACCTTAATGCCAGAGTGACCTTGATCTATATCCATGTTTGCTCTTTTAATAATAGTTATCACCATTTATTAATCCTTGTTAATATCGCATTTGTCTCTTTCTCTCAACCTCTGCTGTCCAGACTAGTATCCAATAGACAATTATGGTAACTTAAATTTAAATTCAGATAAATTATAATTAAATATAATTACAGAAAGAATGATGAATTGGATATCAACAAAATTGAGAACATTGTTCTTTGAAAAACACTGTTAAAAGAATAAAATGGATGGGGTGCCTGGGTGGCTCAGTGGGTTAAGCCTCTGCCTTTGGCTCAGGTCATGATCTCAGGATCCTGGGTTCCAGCCCTGCATCAGGCTCTTTGTTCAGAGGGGAGACTGTTTCCCCCTTTCTCTCTGATTCCCTCTCGGCCTACCTGTGATCTGTCTGTCAAATAAATAAATGAAGTCTTAAAAAAAAAGGAAAAAAATGGCCAGCCACATAATGGGAGAAATATTCATAGATCACATATATGATAAGGAACTTGAATCAGAATATACAAATAACCCTCAAAACTCAATAATACAAACACTAAAAATCCAACTCATTTTGGGCAAAATCTTTGAATACGAACTTCACTCAACATAACACATGGACGATAAGCACATAAAAAGATGCTCACCATCATGGTCATTAGGAAAAGGCAAATCAAAGCCACAGTGAAATACCATATTATTCCTTCTAAGATGGCTATAATCAAAAAGATAGTAAGTGTGAGTGAAGATGTGGAGAAATGGGACCTTACACTACTGTTGGAATGAATGTAAAACCACTTTGGAAAACAACTGGATAGCTTCTTCAAAAGTTAAATATACAGCTAAAATATGACCCTGTCATTCAACCTCTAGGTGTATACCAAAAAGAAATGAGAGCATAGGTCCAAACGAAGACCTATATACAAATGTTCAAAGCAACTTTATCTGTAGTAGTCAAAATGTGGAAACAATGCAAATATTTACTACTAGCTGAATGGATAAACAAGCTGTGGCTTCTCTGCATAATTGAATACTACTCAGCATTGAAAGGAACCACTGATAGATGCAAAAACATGGATGAATCCTAAAATAATTATATTGATATAAAGATGTTAGAAAAAGTACATAGTATGATTCTATTTATATATAATTCTCAATGTGCAAAATAATCTAC
The DNA here is from genome assembly GCF_922984935.1 of Meles meles. NCBI lineage: Eukaryota > Metazoa > Chordata > Mammalia > Carnivora > Mustelidae > Meles > Meles meles. Next base: position 8,241,599 of record NC_060068.1, read on the forward strand.
AGTGACAGAAAACAGACCAGTGGTTGCCTTGGAACGGGGAGAAAACCAAGCGATTCGCAAGGGACATAAAAGTTGGGACATTATAAGCATGACCATTCTCTTGACTGTGATGGTCTCATCAGTATATATATGTGCCAAAGTTTACAGATTTATTGACCTTAAATATATACACTTTCCTGTTTGTCAATTATACCTGAGTGAAGCTGCTCAGAATGTTTTTGTTCCTCACTTGTACCAGCCACACATCAAGTGCTCAACACCACATGTAGCTAGTGGCTATCAGACTGGATATTGTAGATAAAGAGCAGTACCATCAACACAGAAAGTTCTAGTCAACAGCAATGCTCTAAAGCAGGGGATGAGCAAACTATACACCAGGGACACACTTCCTATTCTTCCAAGCCCAGTTTTATTGGAACAAACTTATGCCCAGTCATTTACATAATATCAGTGGCTGCTATAGCACTACCAGGGCAAAGTGGGTAGTTGCAATAGAGACCTTATGGTCTACAAATCTAGATTATCTATTATCTGGAATCTTTAAGAAAAGATTTGCTGATTCTGGTCTAAATCAAACACTCTGAACATCTGTCCTATTCACTGTCCTGTTCAAGCAGTATTTACGGAGTACCTCATAGGTGCACTGTCCTAAGCTCTAGAGAGGCAGCCTACAACCATACAGAAATTAATAACAATACAGAAAATAATATCCCAATTCCCGTGGTTTTCAAAATCTGGCAAAGGGCTCAGGTCACATGAGAAGTAAATAAGAAAAGAGGCAAGGATGAATGCTAAGATGAAAATCAAACAAAGGTATGGAGCATGACTGAGGGCAGCAACTTCCACTTAGGTAGTCAGGAAGGCCTCAGAGATGGCCAGATATCTGAACATGAGAGAGTCAACACTGCAAAGACCTGTGGCGGAAGCCGAGGGAGGAGCAACACCCAAGGCCTCAAAATAGGAATGAATCAGAAGACCTGATACATGCAAGGGAATGCCCATGTGGCTGGAGAATACACAAGGTGGAAAAGGTAGGTAAGAAGGGAGAAATAGAGAAGGCTAAGAAATGGCGTCTGATTTTTATCTAAGTATAATGGAAAGCCACTATAGGACTTTAAGGAAGGGAGAAGTCTGATCAGTGTACATTTTTACAGATCACTCTGGTGCTACCAATTGAAAACCAGGCCAGGCAAGAGGAAGAAAGGTGTTAGACAAGTTACAGAGCTTCTGGAAAGGTATCAGTGAGAGATGGTGGTGGTCTCGCTTGGGCCACAGTGGCAGCAGTACAGAGGAAGTGGAGAAATTAAAGTTGTGTTGTGAAGTAATAGTTGACCGGCCTTTCTAATGGTTGTGATAGAGTAAGCAAATGAAGGAGTTAAAAATGAAACCCATATTTTAGCTTGAACAAGTGGGAGAAAAGTATGAACCACAAATATGGAGAAACTACACACAGTAAGAGCTAATACTTATTGAGTGCTTTTTCTATTACAGTATTCACTCCATTTCACAGTTAATGCTCCTAACCATCTTGAATAATAGGTACTACTGTTATATTCATTTTAGAAATAGGAAACTGAAGGTGAAGATGAAGGTCAGAAAAATAGGACCAACTCAGTGAAGACTTGAAACTGGGTGATCACACTCCAAATTTCACAACATTGTATGCAATTGCTTCCTTAACAGTAATTTTGGGGAATACAAACTACTTTAGAGGCAATGGCGGTACCACTGGATTAACAGTCTCTCAGGATGACGAGCTTGAAAGGTGCTGTTTTGCTTTTTCTATTAATCATCACCTTGTTATCTTAGAATAAAAGAGGTAATTGGGCACGTACTGCATGGAGCCCTGGGTGTGATGCCAAAACAATGAACACTGTTATGCTGTAAATAAACAAAAAAAAATTAATAAAATTTAAAAAAAGAAGTAATTGTCATCCATGCACTTTTCAAAGCACATTCTGCAACAGTATCCCTTTGATTCCCATTTACAAAGGAAGAAACTGAAACAAGTCAAGTGATTCCTCAAGACCATCAAGATAGTATCAGACTAAAAGCCAGATGAACTGTCTCCATATAGTGATCTGGCCAATAAAATTATCTTTAAAAATTAAGCCCATTCAGAAGAAAAACATGTTTTACATCACTAGCCAAAATAGAGACACATATTTGAAACAGAGAAAAGAAGTAATACAAAACTGTTCTCACCATTACTAATTTGTTAGGATTTATTTTTCCATTTAATTTTTATAATTTTGATTGAAACTGGCAATTCAAACAACATTGGTCTACACCTTGGTAGTTAACACTACAACATATAGTATAATCACATAGTAGACTTTTTAGGAAATAAGTCTCATGACTCACGAAAACTACCAAAGGCCAAAAGGTCAAGACGGAACATAAAGATGAGTCTGCTGAGTATTTGGGTTACCTGAAGACTAGTGTCCATAAGAGTATAAATGGCAATGATGCATGAATTACAGTTTGTAAAAATATATATATATATATTATCATTAATTTCTATTCTTAATATGGAGGAGTGGAATCAAGGCATGGCTGCTAATATTTAAAATGACCAAGGAGCACTTTTATGGAAAGAAAATATTAAAAGCAAAAGAAAAAAATTATTCATTCTCGTCTTGGCCCCAAAGGTATTAAAAAGCGACAGAACACCCAGATTAGCAAAATTTCCTTTGAAAAGAAAGAAAAATAGAAATAGAAATAGAAGCAGAAATAGAAAGAGCGACAGAGTGGTGATAATGTGACAGCCCATTAGGATATATAATGAAAGACAGCATCTTAAGAACAACGGCTTAAGATGTGAGGCAATCTTTCATTTATTGGAGAAGTACTACTTGATAAATGATCAAGCTACACAAATGTCCTGCCAGTATGCTTAATTCCCCTTAGTAAAGGAAGAAAACTGCCCAGGAGTATCAATCTTTCATTTTTCCCAATTCCTTAAGTTTACAAGAATTAAAAAAAAATGCTTTAAAGTCCATGTCAATTACTCTGAACATTCATTTATCTTCCTGAATGTGGCCCTAGCTTGGTGAATTCTCTCTCTCTCTCTCTCTCTCTCTCTCACACACACACACACACACACACACACACAAACACACACCCCTATCCGTGCATTCTCATCTCAGAAGGGGAAAAGCCACAAGGTCACACCACAGCCTCAATACATCAGAGACTGGCCAGCACTTAGGCCCATATATCACCAAGTTCACAGGCATCCCTAGGTGCCCCGGGACATAGTCAAGATCCTGGGGAACACCCTTTCCTTTCCATATTCAGAGCAGCATCTCACCTCTCCTCAAATGTCTTCTTGCCAACCCAGGATCCTGGTGTGCAGACTCAGGAAAGGCTGTGACGTCTGGACCATCAAAAGGCCCACACAGCCCCTCCAGGTTCTCATTATAGAAACCCAGTACCTCCAGACATTTCTTAGGCAAGAGTTCCATGATCCTTCTAATTTCAGTTTGCTTCCAGAGAAACTGGAGGGGCACCACCAGGACACAGGGAATAAAGGGGGGGGGGCAAATAGGAGAAGGTCTTGGGGGAAGGAGTGGAGGAGAAGTGAAAGGGCCAGAAAGTCGCAATTGCTGTCTGCACATAGCAGGGCGGCAGATGCCCTGACTCTTGGCTGGCCAAGTGCACTTGCTCAGGGGACCCTTTCCCAGACACCTGGCCAGTAAGCACCAGCATGCCAAAGGGCTGCTCTGTGCACCTGTAGGGAATGCTCCAAGTTGTCTCTTGAGCTTCAGCTGCCCCATGCCCCTGGCCCCAGGCCCGGCCCTCTCTGACCCAGCACTCCCACCATGGTACCAGGGGACCCCACAGGGCTAAGGTCCTTGTGTCTGGTCCTCCATGGCCCTCATGACCCTCCACGGCAGTCCACGCCCTGCTGCAGCTGGGTTCCAGCCAAACCAAACCTCCGTGCCCCTGTGGATGGACCATAAGCATCCCAAGGTCATCTGTGAGTCTGATCACCACCTTTGAGCCCCCAGAATCATGGCGGGAGCATGGTGTGGATGGAGTAACTTCCCCCCAGCCCGACCCACTAGAAAAAAGATGCCCAGTGGCAGCGCCTCAGTGTCCAGTTGTGAGGCCCAGGGCCACAGCCCACCTGCCCTCCTACCTTCCTTTGTGCCTGCTACCACTCCCTGGATGATGCCAGGGTCCCTGACTACTTGGAGGGGACCTTATTCTCAGATAGCGAATGCCAGGGGAACTTGGAGGCACCCAAGGGTGCGAGCCCTAGGGGAGGCGTGGTGCAAAGAGAGGCGAGGCCCCAGTGCCTGCAACATGCACCTGGACTGAAGGAGGATCCCTGCCACAAGAACCACAGCAACTGGAGATTGGGAGGGAGCTTGCAGGGCTTCTCAGAGAGACTCAAAGACCCTAGATGGGAAACCTGGGGATAACATAATAGCTTCTGGCCTTGGCGCTGTGAGGGCAGGGAAGGCAGGAAGGTCACAGAACTCACACAGCAGGCCACACAAGACTCCAGCATTAAATCCTTGACATGGGTGCCTGGGTGCCTCAGTGGATTAAAGCCTCTGCTTTTGCTCAGGTCATGATGCCAGGGACCTGGGATTGAGACCCACGTAGGGCTCTCTGCTCTGCTGGGAGACTCCTCCCTCCTCTCTCCGCCTGCCTATCTTCCTACTTGTGATCTATATCTGTCAAATAAATAAATAAATAAATAAATAAATAAATAAATATCTTAAAAAAAAATCCTTGACACAGCCAGCTCTTGCAGGGTAGTGGCAGTATGGAGGGCATACGTGGGGAGATGGGGGCTGTGGTCTGGGCAGGGCACTGTTCAACATCCTCATGTTCTTGGTTCCTGGGCTTCTCACTGAGACATGCCTGTCAGAGAAGAGGAGTGCCCCAACTGCTTCCCTAGAGTCTTCTCCTGGAGGAACATTGTTTCCATGGAGAAGACTTTCCCACAAATCCCAACCCAGGAGGAGGCTACACAGTCATGTCCTGAGGGTGCTGGTGGATCTGGCGAGGATACTGGAACACTGGAGGCTGTCGCCCTCAGACAGGGAGACAGGCTCCTTGTGTTGCGGGCCCCCTCCCTTTGGGGACATTCACCACAGTGCTGGGCACCATGGGCTGCAGGCCATTGAGGCCAAAATCACCAGAGTGCTCCATGTCCTGCCCAGCCTTGGACCTGCCCCCTCCAAACAGGGCACTCTATGACCGGACCAACCCCCAGCGGCCCTCCTTGGGCGGAGGCGCTCAGAGGAGCATCCTTGGACTGTGTCAAGGTGGGGAAGGTGTCTTTCTCTGCTTGCAGAGATCTGCTAGGGGACAGGCAACCCACTGACCATGCCAGCGTATGACTCTGAGCAGGCAGACCCAGCCCCCAGGAGCACAGCTAAGGGGGGAGGAGAAAATCCCCATGAAACCCTTGTGAAGTTCAAAGTCCAGAAGCATAGGCACACTAAAACACAGACCTCATAGTAGCACTATAGAATATTTTCCCTCTCCAACACCTCACCAGCACATTATTAAAGGCCTATTTACTGCAGTTCCTTTTACCCAGTATGGCATGTCTAGGTATCAAGATGGAGTTATAAGGCATTACAAAAAGGAAACAAAACAACCCCCCTCACACACACACACAATTTGAAGAGAAAGCATATGCATCACTTCCAGACATGGCAGGGACATTACATTATCAGACTGGGAATTTAAAACAGCTTTGAGTTATATAGGAAGGGCTCTATAGGATGAAGTAGACAATGCAAGAGTAAATGGACAATGTAAGTGGAAAGATGGAAATCCTAAGACAGAACAAAAAGAAATGTTAGAGGTAAAACAGACACACACACACACACATACACACACACACACACACTCACACACACAGAAAGAATGTTTTGATGGGCTCATTAGTAGATTAGATATGGCTGAAGAAAAACTCTCTGAGCTAGAGGATATATTAACTGAATACCTGAAAACCAAAAAGGAAAGAGAACAGAGGCTGAAACAGAATGTAGTTTTAAGGACTATGGGGAATTTTAAAAGTATTACATACATATCCCCCTCTCACTCTCCCTGCTGCTTTGCCTACTTGTGATCTCTCTCTCTCTCTGTCAAATAAAGAAATAAAATCTTTTAAAAAAGGGGGAGGAGGTGCCTGTGTTGCTCAGTGGGGTAAGCCTCTGCCTTCAGCTCAGATCATGATCTCAGGGTCCTGGGATCGAGCCCTGCATCGGGCTCTCTGCTCAGTGGAGAACCTGCTTCCCCCTCTCACACTGCCTGCTGCTCTGCTTACTTGTGATCCCTTGCTCTGTGTCAAATAAATGAATAAAATCTTTAAAAAAAGAATAAAATGTGTAACATATGCAAAATGAGGATACCCATTGGAATACCCAGTGGGAGGGAGAACAAAAAGAGAAAGGAAGAGAAGAAATGTTTGAAACAATGACTGAGATTTGCCCCCAAATAATGTCATACACGAAACCACAGATCCAAGAAGCCTAACAACACCAAGGAAGATAAATACCAACAGACTACACCTACGTGTATCCTTCTCAAATCACAGAAAATAAAAGGAGAAAAAAAGAAAGAAAGAAAGAAAGAAAATGAAGCCAGAGGAAAAAGACACCTTACCTAAAGAGAAGCCAAGATAATTACATGTGACTTCTTAGAAACCAAGAAGATAGTGGAGTGAAATATTTAAGGTACTGAGAGGGAAAAAAATGCCATCTTAGAATCCTGCACCCTGCAAATATTTTATTAAAAAGTGAAGGAGAGGGGCACCTGAGTGGCTCAGTGTGTTAAAGCCTCTGCCTTCGGCTCAGGTCATGATCCCATGTTCCTGGGATCGAGCCCACATCAGGCTCTCTGCTCAGTGGGGATCCTGCTTCCCCCTCTCACTCTCTCTCTGCCTACTTCTCTGCCTGCTTGTGATCTCTGTCTGTCACATGAATAAATTTTGAAAAAAAAAGTGAAGGAGAAATAAAAACTTAGACAAACAAAAACCAAGGAAATTTCTTGCCAGAAGACTTGCCTTACAAGAAATGTTAAAAGAAATTCTTTAGACAGAAGAAATATAATGCAGATAAGAAAATCAGAGCTACATAGAGAAAGGAAAAAAATCAAACAGAAGTGAAGATAAAATAAAACGTTTTTACTTATTTTTAACTAATCTGACATAACGGTTTGTTAAAAAAATAATAGTAGTGATGTATTCAGCTATATATGCTTATGCATATGCTACACACACACACACACACACATATGTGCATACCCACACACATACACAGTTAACATCATACTTAATGGTGAGAAACTAAATCCTCCCATGAAGATCACGTAAAAGACAAGGATAACAGGATGTTCCATCTCACCACATGTTTTCAACATTATACTGGAAGTTTTGCTAATGCGTTCAGGCAGAAAAGAAAAAAGGTCTACAAATTGGAAGGAAGACATAATTTTTCTTTCTTTCTCTCTCTCTTTCTTTTCAAGTGGCACAATCGTCTATGCAGAACATTGGAAAAAAATCAGTCAGCTAACTCCTGGACCCAGTAAGTTATTAAAGCAAGGGTGTAAAATACACAGTTAATATACAAAAGTCAATTGATTTCTTATGTCCCAACAATGAACATGTGAAATTTGAAACTAGAAACACAGTAACATTTCCATTACCATCCAAAGAAAAATGAAATACTTAGGTATATCAAAATATATACAAGATCCATATGAGGAAAACTGTAAAATTTTGATAAGTGATATTAAAGTGGAGCTAACCAAATGAAGTGATATTCCTTATTAGTTTATAGGAAGACTTAATATTGTCAAGGTGTCAATTATCCCCAAATTGATCTATGGATTCAGTACAATCCCAATCAAAATCCCAGCAAGTTATTTTATGAATATTGATAAACTTATTCTAAAGTTGCACAGAGAGGCAAAAGAGCCAGAAGACCCAACACAATACCGAAGGTGAAGAATAAATTTGGAGGACTGATGTTACCTGATTTCAAGACTTACTGTAAAGATTCAGTAATCAAGAGAGGGTAATATTGATAAATAAAAAATAGATTGATGGAACAGAATACAGATCCCAGAAAAAGACCCTCATGAATACAGAAAACTGATCTTTGATCAAATTGCAAAGGCAAGGGGGGCGGTCAAGATGGCGGGGAAGTAGGAGGAGGCACCATTTCAACCTGTACCCTAAAGTGAGCTGATTACCTACCAAAGAACTCCGACCACCCATGAAATCAGCCTGAGATCAGAATTATACACGTCTGGATCTCTACAGGAGCAGAAGACGCCAGTGGCAGGTAAAGCAGACTGGGAGCATCGGACTGATATGGGAAGATAAACAAAAGGGGGAGGGAGCCACCAGAGGTCACCGATTGGAAAGTAATACCCCAACACGAGAGTGCTCTGCGTCTGGGAACCAGCATTAACTTGGAGTCTGGTTGAAAGCACTCAAAAAACAAAGAGCAAAGGATCCCGGGGGGGTAATAGTGGGAACCTGGGCGGTTAGGGTCAGGGACCTAAGTCCCCCCGACCTAGGACAGCCTCCCCTGGTGCTGAGCCAGAGAAAGTGCAGCGGAGAAATCAGGTCTCCGTCCCTGAGGCGCCAGTGCGCCTGAATGCCAGCACGCCCGAGAACGAGTGCGGTCTGGCTCCCGTGAGGGGCTGGGAGCCTGGCCAGACGGCAATCCTGAAACGCTCGTGTCCCACACCCTCCCTTGGGATACATGCTCATAGGCACTAGCCTGGAGCTCTTGCATCCGGAAAAACCAGACATTCCCAGCCCGGGACAGCGGGAAAATCTCAGTGTGCGATCTCTGCTTGGAACCTCTCTGGTGGTCTGGAGCTGCCTAGACAGCCACCGCTGCCCTGGTTTTGGGTACAACGAGGAGCTCCTGCATCCCCAGGGACAGTGACTCATAACCGACTCAGCCAGCAGCTTTTCCAAAACATTCTGGGGCTTCTCTCTGAGAGGGAGGTCGGGGTGCAGTTTGCTCTCCTCTAAACCTCCAAAAACCATCAAAAGCTGTCAAGGCAAGAGAAAGCAGATGAAAGAACATAAAAACCCCCAGAGAACAAAAGCCTGAAAAAAAACAGTTTCCTCAGAGCTCACCCCCTTGAGGGGAGCGGGAGGACATAACTCAGGGAACATCACTGTCTGAAAACCCACGTGGCAGGCCCCTCCCCCAGAAAACCAATCAGGAAGGAAGAAAAAAAAAAAAGACTACAAGAGATCAACCACCACTACTTCATAAATACAACTTTTATTTTTAACTCTTTACCAATATTCTGGTTCTTTTTTTTTATACATACAGATAATTTTTTAACCTATTTACCACCACACTGAGATGACCAGTACATCAAATTATTTAATAACCTTCTAACCTGAACTTTTTGATACATACACCCGTGTTTTACTTTTGCTTTTCTATTTGTTTAATTCTTTTTTAATTTTAACTTAGTTTAGTCCAGTTTATTCTTTTTTAATTTTTATTTTCTACTATTCATATAGAGTTAAACTTCAAGGTAATCCCCTTTTCCCAATCAATGCTACCCCTATAGGAAAACCAGTTTCTAATCCCCCTGTAACTTAGGAAAGTTGAGTCCCTTAACAAAAACATCAAGATACCTTCAGGAAGAATCAAAATAAACTTCCTCACCCACACTGAGAATTTATAACCACTCTCCCAATTTTTCCTTCCTCCAGTGTTTCTGTGAATTTGTGTTTGTCCTGATAATATATAAATCTTATACTTGGGGTTCTTTCTGATGAGGTTCTTCCCTTTTTTTTGCATATATATATATATTTCTCTTGTCATGTTCTTTTATCATTCTTTTTGTTTGTCTGTATACTTCATAAATCTTACCTTATGGCCCATTTGGGCTGAGCCTTCTCTTTTATCTTCCTTTTTTTCCTATCTCTCTCTCTCTCTCTCTTTTTTCCTTTTTTTCTTTCCCTTTTTTTTTCTTTCTTCTTCTTTATTTCTTTTTCTTTTCTTTTTACTCTCATTTGGGTGGGGAATCCTGATTGCACAGAAGCATTCCAGGGTGCACATTGACTGCACCACAATCGATAAGTCCAGCTGCATCTGTTCAGTCATCTCTTTCCAAAATGACTAGGAGGAGGAATACCCAACAGAAGAAAAATACAGAGGATGGGCCTTCTGCAACAGAGCTAATGGCTATTGACATAGACAATATGTCAGAAAAGGAATTCAGACTAACAATTATCCAGGCAATAGCTAGGTTGGAGAAAGCTATGGATGACCAAACAGACTTGATTAGGGCAGAACTGAAAGCCACCAGGGATGATGTTCATAATGTTAGGGCAGAACTGAAAGCCACCAGGGATGATGTTCAAAATGCTCTCAATGAGTTCCAATCTAATCTAAATTCTCTAAAATCTAGGGTAACTGAGACAGAAGATAGAATTAGTGATCTGGAGGACAAACAGATAGAGAGAAAGGATCAGGAGGAAGTCTGGAACAAACAGCTCAGAAGCCACGAAAACAGAATCAGGGAAATAAACAATGCCATGAAACGTTCCAACGTCAGAATTATTGGAATCCCTGAAGGGGAGGAAAAAGAAAGAAGTCTAGAAGATATAGTGGAAGAAGTTGTCTATGAAAATTTTCCCAATCTCACGAATGGAAACAATATTCATGTACTAGAGGCAGAGAGATTTCCTCCCAAGATTTTAAATTCTCAAAAGTCCTCACGACACCTTATAGTTAGAATGAGGAATTATGTTTCAAGAGAGACCCTCTTAAAAGCAGCTAGGACAAAAAAGCTCCTTATGTACAGAGGAAAGCCCATTAGAATAACGTCAGACCTTTCCACAGAGAACTGGCAAGCCAGAAAGGGCTGGCAAAATATATTCTGAGTACTAAATGAGAAGAACATGCAGCCAAGAATACTCTATCAAAGATCAAAGATCAAAGATGAACTTAAACAATTCATGGAAACCAATGAGAATGAAGACACTTCGGTCCAAAACAAGTGGGATACAGCAAAAGCAATTCTAAGGGGGAAATACATAGCCATCCAAGCCTACTCAAAAACATTGAAAAATCCAGAATACACCAGCTGTCTCTACACCTTGAAGAACTGGAGAATCAACAACAAATCAAACAAACTCCACATGCAAGAAGGGAAATAATCAAGATTAGAGCAGAGATCAATGAGGTAGAAACCAGAGATACAGTAGAATGTATCAATGAAACTAAAAGCTGGTTTTTTGAAAGAATCAATAAGATCAATAAACCATTTCCCACACTAATCCAAATGAAAAAAGAGAAAGCCCAAATTAATAAAATTATGAATGAAAAGGGAGAGATCACAACTAACATCAAGGAAATAGAAACAATCATCAGAAATTATTACCAACAGTTATATGCCAATAAGCTAAGCAACCTAGATGAAATGGATGCGTTCCTGGAAAACTACAAACTCCCAAAATTGAACCAGGAAGAAATGGACAACCTGAATTGACCGATATCTAGTAACGAGATTGAAGCAGTGATCAAAAATCTCCCAAAAAACAAGAGCCCAGGACCTGATGGATTTCCTGGGGAATTCTACCAAACTTTCAAAGAAGAAATAACACCAATTATCCTGAAGCTGTTCCAAAAAATTGATGCAGAAGGAAAACTTCCAGACTCTTTTTAGGAAGCCAGCATTACCCTGATCCCCAAACCAGGCAAAGACCCTACCAAAAAGGAGAATTTCAGACCATCTGTACCCCAATGTTTATTGCAGCAATGGCTACGGTCACCAAACTGTGGAAAGAACCAAGATGCCCTTCAACCGATGAATGGATAAGGAAGATGTGGTACATATACACAATGGAGTATTATGCCTCCATCAGAAAGGATGAATACTCAACTTTTGTAGCAACATGGATGGGACTGGAAGAGATTATGCTGAGTGAAATAAGTCAAGCAGAGAGAGTCAAGGATCATATGGTCTCACTTATTTGTGGAGCATAACAAATAACATGGAGGACATGGGGAGATGGAGAGGAGAGGGAGTTGAGGGAACCTGGAAGGGGAGATGAACCATGAGAGACTATGGACTCTGAAAAACAACGAGAGGGTTTTGAAGGGGCGGGGGGGGTGGCAGGTTGAGGAGCCAGGTGGTGGGTAATGGGGAGGGCACGTACTGCATGGAGCACTGAGTGTGATGCCAAAACAATGAACACTGTTATGCTGTAAATAAACAAATTTAAAAATAAATAAATAAATAAATGTAAAATTCTCTCTCTTTGCAGAAGTCCTGATACTCTTTGTGGAAAACCCCAAAGACTTCACCCCAATATTGCTAGAACGCTACAGGAATTCAGCAACGTGACAGGACATAAAATCAATGCACAGAAATCAGTTGCATTTCTATACACTCACAATGATACAGATGAGAAATTCAGGAGTTGATCCCATTTTCAATTGCTCAAAAATCCATAAGATACCTAGGAATACACCTAACCAAAGAGGTAAAGGATCTGTACTCAGAAAACTATAGAACACTCCTGAAGTAAACTGAGGCAGACACAAAGAAATGGGGAGGGGAGTTCCTCATTCATGGATTACAAGAACAAACATTGTTGAAATGTCTCTGCTACCTTTAGGAATCGAAATATTCAATAGAATCCCTATCAAAATATCATCAACTTTATTCACAGAGCTGAAATAAATAATCTAAAATTTCTATGGAACCATAAAAGACCCTGAATCTCCAGACAAATGGTGAAAAAGAAAACCAAACCTTGGGGTATCACAATGTCTGACTTCAAACTTTACTACAAAGCTGTGATCATCAAGACAGCATGGTACTGGCACAAAAACAGACATATAGATCAATGGAACAAAATAGAGTCCCCAGAAATGGACCCTCAACTCTATGGTCAACTAATGTTTGAGAAATCAGTAAGGAATATCCAATTGAAAAAAGAAAATATCTTCAAGAAATGTTGGTGGAAGAATTGGACAGCCACATGCAGAAAAATGAAACTGGGAAATTTTCTTACACCACACACAAAAATAAACTCAAAATGGGTGAAAGACCTCAGTGTGAGACAGTAATCCATCAAAATCCTAAAGGAGAACACAGGCAACAACCTCTGTGACCTTGGCTGTGTAATTTCTTGCTAAATACCTATCCAAAGGCAAGGAAACAAAGGCAAAAATGAACTATTGGGACTTCATCAAGATGAAAACCTTTTGCACAGCAAAAGAAACCAAAGACAACTAAAGGAATGACTGAAGATATATGCAAATATCTCATCAGATAAAGGGCTAGGATCCAAAATCTACAGGGGCCTTATCAAACTCCACACTCAAAGAACAAATAATCCAATTAAGAAATGGGCAGAAGACACAAACAGACATTTCTACAAATAACATAGAAATAACAGGCACATGAAAAAATGCTCAAAATCACTGTGCATCAGATAAATACAAATCAAAACCACAATGAGATACCACCTCACACAGGTCATAATAGGAAAATAATAACCAGTTCAGGAAACAACAGATATTGGAGAGTATGTGGAGAAGGGGGAACCCTCTTACACTGCTGGTGTGAATGCAAATTGGTTTGGCCACTCCGGAAAATAGTATGGAGGTCCCTCAAAAGGTTGAAAATAGAACTACACTATGACCTAGCAATTTCACTACTATTTACCCCAAAGATACAAATGCAGTGAACTGAAGGGGCACCTGCACCCCAATGTTTATAGCAACAATATATACAACAGCCAACTATGGAAAGAGACCAGATGCCCATCAACAGATGAATGGATAAAGAAGATGTGGTGTATATATGACGGAATGGGATATATATAATGGAATACTACTCAGCCATAAAAAAATGAAATCTTGCCATTTAGAACAACATGGATGAAACTAGAGGATATTATTCTAAGCAAAATAAGCCAGTCAGAGAAAAGTAATCATTATATGATCTCACTCATATGTGGAATTTAAGAAGCAAAATGAAGGATCATATGGGAAGGGAGGGAAAAATAAAACAAAATGAAATCAGAGAGGGAGATAAACCATAAGAGACTCCTAATCACAGGAAAAAAAACTGAGGGTTGATGGAGGGGAACAGTTGGTGGTGGGGTAACTGGATGATGGACATTAAGGAGGGCATGAGATATAGTGACATTGGGCATTATGTAAGACTGATGAATCACTGAATCTACCTCAGAAACTAATTACACATTTTATGTTAATTGAATTTAAATAGTTGAATTTAATTTTTGATTTTTTGAATCAATTGAATTTAATTAAATTTAAATAAATCGAATTTAATTTAAATAAAATTGAATTTAATTGAATTTAAATAATTGAATTTAAATTTGAATTTAAATTTTGAATTGAATTTAAATAAAATTGAATTGAATTTAAATTTAATTGAATTTAATTAAAATTTTAATTGAATTTGAATTTACTATAAATTGAATTTAATTGGATTTAATTAAAATTGAATTTAATTGAAATTAATTAAATTTAAATAAAAACAAACAAATGTTTGGTAGAATTTGCCTGGGTAGAAAACTTGAATAGATATTTTCCAAAGAAAATATACATATGGCCAACAGATATATGAAAAGATGTTTATCATCCCGTATCATCAGGGAAAGGTAAATCAAAACCAAAGTGACTTATCATCTTACACCTTCAGAATGTCTAGCATAAAAAAGTCAAGCAATAACAACTTGTGGGCAAGGTTGTGAATGAAAAGAAATCCTCACACAGTTTTGACAAGCATGTAACTTGTTGGTGCACCCACTGTGGAAGACAATATAAAGGTACCTCAAAAAGTGAAATTAGAAATACCATACAACCCACTAGTCTCACTATGGAACATTACCAGAAAATGAAAACACTGAATTGAAAATATGTGTGCACCCTTATTTTTATTGCAGTATATTTACTTAAAATAACCGAGATATGGAAGCAATCTAAGTGTCCATCAGTAGATACAAGGATAAAGATTTGGTTACTCAGCCATCAAAAGAACACCTTGAAAATTTGATTTACATCCTTACTGTATTTTAAAGTAAGGTTAGATTAAATTTTATTTCACTTACATAGAGAGAAATATAAAGAAATTGCCTCAAGGATTTTATGGCTTCTACCCAATTAACCTTTGCATCTATGCCAGCTTGATCCTCCAGAAAAAGGGATATGGGAATCTGAAAGAAGTATCTTCCATCAGTTTTTGGAGTATTTTATGCAGACAAAAATTTTAACAAGCTCTGGTGAAAATCAATGACTTTTGTCCTGTAGTTGGAAGAGTCCCTCAGCCAGTAGGGGGCTTTCTACTTCATTTCTCTACTCTTTGTACTTGGATCTTTGAACCACCTTAAGCATTAATTCATGACTCTCGGTTATTACTGTTCAGTAGAACCACTTGGGTTGCTTGCTAAAATACAGATTCCAGACCCTATACCCAGAAAATTCAATGGTTAGTCTTAGGGTGAGTTACTGAAATCTGCATTTCCAAGATGAGCACAAATTATTCTGATGTTGGTGAAATGGACCACACTATGAGAAGGCTAGTCCTGGCCAAGTTATGGGGCGCTTAGTCAGGAAAACATCTGGACACTATGTTACATTCTTTTCTTAGCAACACAGAGACATGCATTGTCTTCCATACCTGTCTTAGTCATAACTAACCAAACTTACTGACACCTTTGGATAACTTTGGATAACCATAAAGCTTTCAACATGTGACCCCAGACAGTAGTGGAATGATTGCCATCATTTTGTGTCATGTCAAATTGATTAACTGAGTCTATAAATCTGATAAAATACTTTATACACCCTGATGTAGACACTTTAATAGATGTCAGGTGATTAAAATGCTCTGCATTTTCTTTTTAAAATTAAACATTTATTATTTTTGATAGTGTTTGATTCTCAGAGTTAAATTTAGCCATCAAAATGAATACCAGTTTGATTCCTTTGCATGAAAACTTAAGAAATGATCAACTCCAAAACAATTTATTTCTTCAGGGAGCCATCTTAGTACACTAAGTCATACCAGTTACTTTATATAATCCATTAGTTTTTTTTTTTCACAATTGCAAACTTTCCAATCAGTAGCAACACTGGCTCATGCTATGAATTTTACTACTCCTTATAAATCTACCACGGTGTGTGTGTATGTGTGTGTGACTTGAAGACCACAGAAGTAGCCAATGATGTATTGAGGAGAGAAATTGTTAGCCCTTTTCCCCATACCAATTGAAAACAATTAAAAGAAACAAGTTAGCAAGTTTAGGAATAAATCTGCCAATCATATCAACATTCATTAACCAAATATGTATGAACAGACAGGCTCACAAAAAATTTTATGGAACCTGATCTTGAGCTCAATTAAGTCATTGTCCTCCTAGAAGCTCTCACTACATCTTAAACAAAAGACTTACTTTAGGGAAAAAAAAAATCAGACATGAGAGGCATGCTCTGTCATCCAGAAAGCCAGCATTGGGCAAACAGAATCCAAAGCTTAAGGCTGTATATGGCCTGGCTGGGCAGTTTTGTTTAGAATTTCATATCTAAAGGCAAAGGATGCATACCATCCTGCCTCCTGACTGAGTGGAGAATGCAAACTTCAAATTATTTTTAAGCTAATACATGTATTTTGATTATACTGAAATTTACTTGTAGGATTCAATTTCTACTATTCACCATATTAAATGACAAGACAACATTTTCACCAATAAAATAAAATCTGATTTTGTTATTTTGTCATTCTTTAAATAGTGACTATCCATTGTTCCTTAGCTAAAACATTTAAGAACAACTGGTCTAGAACCTAAGATCTCCTCTTGTGAAATATTCTACAATATTAAAATAATTCAGTGCCAAACCTAATTAATTAAATACTTTCACATTTCAGCTGGTAACCTTGTTTTTTTTTTTTTTTTCAATTTTGTTCTAAGTTTACCACTATTTTGGTATTCTGATACCACATTTCTTTTTAAAGAATATTTTAACTTGGGCGCCTGGGTGGCTCAGTGGGTTAAAGCCTCTGCCTTCATCTCAGGTCATGATCCCAGGGTCCTGGGATTGAGCCCTGCATCGGGCTCTGTGCTCTGCAGGGATCCTGCTTCCTCCTCTCTCTCTGCCTGCCTCTCTGCCTAGTTGTGATTTCTCTCTGTCAAGTAAATAAAATATTAAAAAAAAGAATAAGCAACATTAAAAACAATATTTTAACTTAAATTCAAATAGTCAACATATAGTGCATCCTTAGTTTCAGATGTAGTGTTCAATAATTTAGCAGTTGTATTTAACAACTAAGGATGATCACATCATGCACCCTCCTTAATGTCCATCCCCCATCATCATCCCCTCTAGCAACCCTCAGTTTGTTGACTATAGTTAAGGGTCTCTCACGGTTTTTCTCCCTCTTTGATGACTTCTTATTTAATTTTCTCTGCCTTACCCTATGATCCTATCCAGTGTTTTTATATTCCACATATGAAACCATATAATAATAATAATAATAATTGAAATGTGATGTCAGACAGGTGTATGAGATACCGTCTTACACTATTCTGACATCACATGTCAATGTTGTGTTTTTTAACTGTCATATGAGTTGGTTGATATTGTAAATGAAATCTAACATGCTGTACCTTAATTCTGATCCTTGAAGTGCAGATTTTTTGGCAGAAACTCTCTCTTCTTTTTTAGATTCCAAACTGGATGGAGTGACCAGATGAAGAACAAAAATTCCAATGTTATTGCTCAGTGAGCCACATGGATGGGACATGAATATCATTGGAATTCTGGATTGCTAGATCAGATATGATACTTCCAGGAACAAGCAAAGACATATTGTATCATGACTCTCCTCCAAGAGGCAGTAAAGTAGTATGGATTCAGATATGTGCCCAGGTAAAGTTTTTTGTTTGTGATTTATTTTGTTGGTCTATTAAAGTATAGTCAAACTCACTCACTGAGTGATAGTGTAAACACTCATTTTAATTGTACAGTATAGTTGGCATGACAAGAAGGACATGCATAGTTCAAGGAGTGATTGATAGAGATGTACTTGGGAGAAATAAGCAATTATCCAATGAGGTTTAGTCGATATAGATATATATAGATAGATGATAGATAGAGATATATCTCTCTATGTATAGTATTTATATAATACATATAATATATATAATATAATATTATATATGTGTGTGTATATATATATATTTGAATTTGTGTGTGTGTGTGTGTGTGTGTGTGTATTTAAAAGTATATATAACCTGACAGTTTACAAACATTATCTAGTTGGAGCATCAATGACAACTCCTAAAATAGAAGTAACAGATAGTTTTTGCTTTACACTATAGATGCAGAAGTGTATATTCAAGAAATTAAGTGAGCTTAGGGTCAAAAACAGATAGTTGGAACCTATTGAATATTGGTCAAGTGTATCTTACTCTCAAACTACAATCTCTTGCACAGGCAAGATGATGTAACTAGTTATTTTTACCTTTTGCTGAAATTAAATACCTGTATAATTAATACCAAAAATAACTTCCAATCCACAAAAAGAGATTAAAGATCTTTGCTTATTTAGGCAAATAAAGAGAATACCAAGAAGAAAACCTTATTGAGAATTGGGAATAAAATTTCTAAACATGGGTTTGGCATTAAATAATCATTTGTGTAGAATGTTGGTGAATGTAAGTGAAATTCCAGGTCAAGGGTACTGTGTGAAAAGGAGGCAAGGATGGCTCTTGTCCAAAGGTATCACAGCAGAATATATCTGTGAGTAATTAACTAAATCTAGAGAACAGAAGGTATGGTCATCCTTCATCTCACAAAGACAGTAACTATAGATCATATTCTCATTTAAAAAAATAAGATCGGGCACCTCGGTGGCTCAGTGGATTAAAGCCTGTGCCTTCAGCTCAGGTCATGATCCCAGGGTCCTGGGATCGAGTCCCACATCGGGCTCTCTGCTCAGCAGGGAGCCTGCTTTCCTTCCTCTCTCTCTGCCCACCTCTCTGCCTTCTTGTGATCTCTCTGTCAATTAAATAAAATATTAAAAAAATAAGAATCAAAAACTCTTCCAGAGCAATGGAAATGTTGATGAAAGAAATGGAGAAGATATGCTGGAAAGCAATTACTAAGGAGAGCAAAGAAGGATATGGGATAGAATGACAGAAATCAGAAGAAATCAGGATCAATCTCATTGAATGTGTTTGGTTTGTGGGAATGTTTCATATAAGTGAATGGATTATTTTCTTTAGAGGACAGAAAGGTATGTATAAATGTGTTTAAGGCATTTTAAAATAATTTTTTACATTTTATATTTTTTATATATTATCTGATATAATATTATATAATTATATATTTATTTTATATTTTATTTATTTGACAGAGAGAAATCACAACTAGGCAGAGAGGCAGGCAGAAAGAGAGAGGAAGCAGGCTGCCTGCAGAGCAGAGAGACCAATGCGGAGAGCCCAGGCTCCCCAGGGTGCAGAGGCCAATGATCGATCCCAGGACCCTGGCATCATGACCTGACCCGAAGGCAGAGGCTTTAACCCACTGAGCCACCCAGGATCCCAAAGGCATTGGTTTTTTAATTGAAATTATTTGGAATCCGTGTATGGAACTCTGTGTGTGTGTGTGTGTGTGTATGTGTGTGTGTGTGTAAAAAGATACTTATATGTGAGATTAATTTATTTACTTGTACATTATTTAGATGGTCTTCCAAGATTTTATACTCACGTAGGTTGTTTTGCACTCACTGTCTAACAAAAAAAGATCAACAAAAATTTGTTTACCATGTTTGACTGGAGAAGCTTAAAAGTTTTCATTTATTATTGTAAAACAATAAACAGTTTTTCTTTTTAATAAGATGTTGGACTCTGAGAAACAAACTGAGGATTTTGCAGGGGGAGGTGTGTGGGGATGTGTTAACCTGGTGGTGGGTATTAAGGAAGGCATTTATTGCATGGAGCAATGGCTGTGGTGCACAAACAACGAATCTTGGAACACTGAAAAAAAATTAAATTAAGACGTTAAAAATAAATAAAAAATAAAAACACTTTTATGCATAACATTTACATGTATGGGATTCTGTCTTTACAAAAGTATACTGATTCCTTTAAATGTTTTTAAACCTGGGGAAGCACAGATTTGATTCCCACTAGACAGAGAGTTTTCTATTTCTTGCATTTCAGGAATTTTTACTCTCTGCAAAGAAATGGGAGCATTCTAATTCTATGAAAGTCAGATCAAAGGAATAACTATTGTAAGGGCAGCGGAGAATTATATTAGAATGTAAAAATTCTTTATGGAAAATATATACAGGGAAAAAGTATAGGGGGAGACAATTTCTGTTCTCCATGGATTATAAATGTAGTATCAGACTCAATGAGATCAAAATAGAAAATCAAAAAGTTCTCACATTAGTATTAATTTTCAATGAGTATCACTACCAACACTGTAATTTGTGCTCAGTCTGCCTGAAATACTTAGGGTTCTTTTGTGGTGTTCATTGCAGCTCTAACCTTGGTAGAATTTGGATGCCTGGCTTGGCCGCTGTGAAAATCACAAGTTTGACTTCTCATTGAGGCTAATCTTTGCATTGTTACCCACCAAGATTAAATAATGAGAAGGGAGTCAAGATGGTAGAGAAGTAGGAGGAGGTGCCATTTCAACCTGTACCCTAAAGTGAGCTGATTACCTACCAAAGAACTCCGATCACCCATGAAATCAGCCTGAGATCAGAATTACACATGTCTGGATCTCTACAGGAGCAGAAGACGCCAGTGGCAGGTAAAGCAGAGTGGGAACATTGGACTGATAACAGAAGATAAACAAAAAGGGGAGGGAGGCACCAGAGGTGACCGATTGGAAAGTAATACCACAATACTAGAGTATACCCTGCGTCTGGGGACCAGCAGTAACTTGGAGTCTGGTTGAAAACACTCAAAAAAAAAAAAAAAGAGCAAAGGATCTTGGGGGGAAATAGTGGGAGTTGGGGAGGTTAGGGACAGGGACCTAAGTCCCCGGACCCAGGACAGCGTTACCTGGCGCTGAGCCAGAGAGAGTGGTGCAGAGAAATCAGGTCTAGGTGCCTGAGCCGCCAGCGCGCCGGAGCCACCAGGGCGCCCAAGAATGAGTGGGGTCAGGCTCCCGTGCTGGGCTGGGAGCCTGGCCAGACAGCAATCCTGAAACACACATGTCCCACACCCTC
Organism: Meles meles; assembly: GCF_922984935.1. Classification (NCBI taxonomy): domain Eukaryota; kingdom Metazoa; phylum Chordata; class Mammalia; order Carnivora; family Mustelidae; genus Meles; species Meles meles. The sequence goes on from NC_060068.1 coordinate 8,262,842, forward strand.
CCCTGGGAGAGGTGATCATAGGTGCTAGCTTGGAGCTCTGGCATCTGGAAAAACCAGACATTCCCAGTCTGGGACAGCGGGAAAATCTCAGTGTGCGATCTCTGCTTGGAACCTCTCTGGAGGTCTGGAGCTGCCCAGAGAGCCACCGCTGCCCTGGTATTGGGTACAACGAGGAGCTCCTGCATCCCCAGGGACCGTGACTCAGAACCAACTCTGCCACAGCTCTGCAGAGCATTCTGAGGCTTCTCTCTGAGAGGGAGGTCGGGGTGCAGTTTGTTCTCCTCTAAACCACCCAAACCATCAAAAGCTGTCAAGGCAAGAAAAAAAGCAGATGAAAGAACATAAAAACCCCAGAGAACAAAAGCCAGAAAAAAACAGTTTCCTCAGAGCCCACCCTCTTGAGGGGAGCCTGAGGACCTAACTCAGGGAACATCATTGTCTGAAAACCCACGTGGAAGACCCCTCCCCCAGAAAACCAACCAGGAGAGAAGAAAAAATTAAAAAAAAAGAAGACTACAAGTGAATAACCACTACTACTTCATAAGTACAACTTTTATTTTTAACTCTTTACCAATATTCTGGTTCTTTTTTTTTAATACATACAGATAATTTTTAAACATATTTACCATCACACTGAGATGTCCAGTACATCAAATTCCTTAATAACCTTCTAACCTGAACTTTCTGATACATACACCCGTGTTTTTCTTTTTCTTTTCTATTTTTTTAATTTTTTAAATTTTAACTTAGTTTAGTCTAGTTTATTCTTTTTAAATTGTATTTTCAAATATACATACAGAGTTAAACTTCAAGGTAATCCCCTTTCCCCAAACAATGCTACCCTTATAGACAAACCAGATTCTAATCCCCCTGTAACTAAGGAAAGTTGAGTCCCTTAACAAAAACATCAATATACATACAGGAAAAATCAAAATAAACTTCCTCACCCACACTGAGAATTTATAACCACTCTCCCAATTTTTCCTTCCACCAGTGTTTCTGTGAATTTGTGTTTGTCCTGATAGTATATAAATCTTACACTTGGGGTTCTTTCTGATGAGGTTCTTCCCTTTTTTTGCATATATATTACATATATATATATATATATATATATATATATATATATACACACACATTTTTATCTCTTGTCATATACTTTTATCAGTCTTTTTGTTTGTCTGTTTTTGTTTGTATACTTCATAAATCTTACCTTGTGGCCCATTTGGGCTGAGCCTTCTCTTTTATCTTCCTTTTTTTTTCCTATCTCCCTCTCTCTCTCTTTTTTTTTTCTTTATTCTTTTCCTTTTTTTTTCTTTCTTCTTCTCTATTTCTTTTTCTTTTCTTTTTTCTCTCATTTGGGTGGGGAAACCTGATTGCACCAAATCATTCCAGGGTACACCTTGACTGCACCACAATCGATAAATCCAGCTGCATCTGTTCAGTCATCTCTTTCCAAAATGACTAGGAGGAGGAATACCCAACAGAAGAAAAATACAGAGGATGGACCTTCTGCAACAGAGATAATGGCTATCGAAATAGACAATATGTCAGAAAATGATTTCAGGCTATTAATTATCCAGGCAATAGCTGAGTTGGAGCAAGCCATGGATGACCAAATGGAATTGAATAGGGCAGAGCTGAAAGCCACCAGGGATGATGTACACAATGTTAGGGCAGAAATGAAAGCCACCAGGGATGATATTCAAAATGCTCTCAATGAGTTCCAATCTCATCTAAATTCTCTAAAAGCTAGGGTAACTTAGACAGAAGATAGAATTAGTGATCTGGAGGACTAACAGATAGAGAGAAAGGATCAGGAGGAAGTCTGGAACAAACAGCTCAGAAGCCACAAACACAGAATCAGGGAAATAAATGATGCCATGAAACGTTCCAATGTCAGAATTATTAGAATCCCCAAAGGGGAGGAAAAAGAAAGAAGTCTAGAAGATATAGTGGAACAAGTTGTCTATGAAAATTTTCCCAAACTCACAAATGGAAACAACATTCGTGTATTAGAGGCAGAGAGATTTCCCCCCAAGATTTTAGATTCTCAAAAGTCCTTGCGACACCTTATAGTTAAAACGGGGAATTATGTTTCAAGACAGACCCTCTTAAAAGCAGCTAGGACAAAGAAGCTCCTTACATACAGAGGAAAGCCCATTAGAATAGAGTCAGACCTCTCCACAGACACCTGGCAAGCCAGGAAGGGCTGGAAAAATATATTCAGAGTGCTAAATGAGAAGAACATGTAGCCAAGAATACTTTATCCAGCAAGACTGACATTCAAAATAGATGGAGAGATAAAGAGTTTCCAAGACTGGCAAGGCTTAAAAGACTATACAACCACCAAGCTGACACTGCAGGACATATTAAGGGGGGGTCCTATAAAAGAGAAAAAAAATAAGAATATCATTGAATAGAAATATAGAAACAATCTACAGACAGAAAGACTTCAAAGGTAACATGATGTCAATCAAAACGTATCTCTCAATAATCACTCTCAATGTGAAGGGCCTAAATGCACCCATAAAATGACACAGGGTTGCAGATTGTATAAAAAGACAGGAACCATCCATATGTTGTCTACAAGAGACCCATTTTGAACCTAAGGATACACCCAGACTGAAAGTGAAGGGATGGAGAAGCATTTTTCATGCCAATGGCCTCAAAAGAAGGCCGGGGTAGCAATTCTCATATCAGATAAATTAGATTTTAAACTAAAGACTGTAGTCAGAGATACAGAAGGACGCTACATCATTCTTAAAGGGACTGTCCACCAAGATGATCTAACAATTGTAACTATCTATGCCCCACATATGGGAGCAGCCAATTACATAAGAAAACTATTAATCAAGATAAAGAGTCATATTGATAAGAATACAATAATAGGAGGAGATCTTAATACGCCTCTCTCAGAAATAGACAGATCATCGTAGCAGAAAATTAATAAAGAAATAAGAGCATTGAATGAAATATTGGACCAGATGGACCTCATAGACATATACAGAACATTCCACTCTAAAGCAACAGAATACTCATTCTTCTCAAGTGCACATGGAACCTTCTCCAGAATAGACCACATACTGGGTAAAAAAGCAGGACTCAACCAATACCAAAGACTGACATTATTCCCTGCATATTCTCAGATCACAATGCTTTGAAACTGGAACTCAATCACAAGGAAAAGTTCAGAAGGAACTCAAACACCTGGAAGCTAAAGACCACCTTGCTGAAGAATGCTTGGATTAACCAGGAGATCAAAGCAGAACTTAAATAACTCATGGAAAACAATAAGAATGAAGACACTTCGGTCCAAAACAAGTGGGATACAGCAAAGGCGGTTCTGAGGGGGGAATACATAGCCATCCAAGCCTCCCTCAAAAACATTGAAAAATCCAGAATACACCAGCTGTCTCTACACCTTCAAGAACTGGAGAATCAACAACAAATCAAAACAACTCCACACACAAGAAGGGAAATAATCAAGATTAGAGCAGAGATCAATGAGGTAGAAATCAGAGATACAGTAGAATGTATCAATGAAACTAGAAGCTGGTTTCTTGAAAGAATCAATAAGATTGATAAACCATTGGCCACACTAATCCAAAAGAAAAGAGAGAAAGCCCAAATTAATAAAGTGATGGATGAAAAGGGAGAGATCACAACGAACACCAAGGAAATAGAAACAATCATCAGAAATTATTACCAACAGTTATATGCTAATAAGCTAAGCAACCTAGATGAAATGGATGCATTCCTGGAAAACTGCAAACTCCCAAAATTGAACCAGGAAGAAATTGACAACCTGAATAGACCGATATCTAGTAACGAGATTGAAGCAGTGATCAAAATCCTCCCCAAAAACAAGAGCCCAGGACCTGATGGATTCCCTGGGGAATTCTACCAAACTTTCAAAAATAAATAACACCAATTATCCTGAAGCTGTTCCAAAAAATTGAAGCAGAAGGAAAACTTCCAGATTCTTTTTAGGAAGCCAGCATTACCCTGATCCCCAAACCAGGCAAAGACCTTACCAAAAAGAAGTATTTCATACCAATATCACTGTTGAATATAGATGTTAAGATTCTCAACAAGATCCTAGCAAACAGGATCCAGCAGCACATTAAAAAGATTATCCACCATGACTAGGTGGGATTCATCCCTGGGTTGCAAGGTTGGTTCAACATTTGCAAATCAATCAATGTGATAGAACAAATCAATAAGAGAAGAGAGAAGAACCACATGGTCCTCTCAATTCATGCAGAAAAAGCATTTGACAAAATCCAGCATCCGTTCCTGTTTAAAATGCTTCAAAGTATAGGGATAGAGGGAACATTCCTGAACTTCATAAAATCTATGTATGAAAGACCCACAGCAAATATCATCCTCAATGGGAAAAAGCTTTCAGCCTTCCCGTTGAGATCAGGAACACGACAAGAATGCCCACTCTCACCACTCCTGTTCAACTTAGTATTAGAAGTCCTAGCAACGACTATCAGACAACAAAGAGAAATAAAGGGTTTCTAAATTGGCAAGGAGGAAGTCAAACTCTCTCTCTTTGCACATGACATAATTCTTTATCTGGAAAAGCCCAAAGACTCCACACCCAAATTTTTAGAAGTCATACAGCAATTCAGTAATGTGGCAGGATACAAAGTCAATATACAGAAATCAGTGGCTTTCTTATACACGAGCAATGAAAATACAGAAAGTTAAATTAGAGAATCGATTCCATTTACTATAGCACCAAGAAACATAAGATACCTGGGAATAAACCTAACCAAAGAGGTAAAGGACCCATACGTGTGGAACTACAGAACACTCATGAAAGAAATTGAAGAAGACACAAAAAGATGGAAGACCATTCCATGCTCTTGGATTGGAAAATTAAAGATTGTTAAAATGTCTGTACTGCCTAGAGAAATCTATACTTTTAATGCCATTTCGATCAAAAGTCCACCGGTATTTTTCAAAGAGCTGGAGCAAATAATCTTAAAATTTGTATGGAATCAGAAGAGACCCCAAATTGCTAAGGAAATGTTGAAAAACAAAAACAAAACTGGCAGCATCATGTTACCCAATTTCAAGCTTTACTACAAAGCTGTGATCACCAAGACAGCGTGGTACTGGCATAAAAACAGACACATTGACCAGTGGAACAGAGTGGAGAGCCCAGATATGGACCCTCAGCTCTATGGTCAAATAATCTTCGACAAAACAGGAAAAAATATACAGTGGAAAAAAGACAGTCTCTTCAATAAATGGTTCTGGGAAAACTGGACAGCGATATGTAGAAGAATGAAACTCGAACATTCTCTTACACCGTACACAAAGATAAACTCAAAATGGATAAAAGACATCAATGTGAGGCAGGAATCCATCAGAATACTAGAGCAGAACATAGGCAGTAACCTCTTCGATATCAGCCACAGCAACTTCTCTCAAGATATGTCTCCAAAGACAAAGGAAACAAAAGCGAAAATGAACTTTTGGGATTTCATCAAGATCAAAAGCTTCTGCATAGCAAGAGAAACAGTCAACAAAACAAAAAGGCAACCCACGGAATGGGAGAAGGTATTTGCAAATGACAGTACAGACAAAGGTTGATATCCAGGATCTATAAAGAACTTCTCAAACTCAACACATACAAAACAGATAATCATATCAAAAAATGGGCAGAAGATATGAACAGACACTTCTCCAATGAAGACATACAAATGGCTATCAGACACATGAAAAAATATTCATCATCACTAGCCATCAGGGAGATTCTAATTAAAACCTCATTGATATATCTCCTTACACCAGTTAAAATGGCCAAAATTAGCAAGACAGGAAACAACGTGTGTTGGAGAGGTTGTGGAGAAAGGGGAACCCTCTTACACTGTTAGAGGGAATGCAAGTTGGTGTAGCCACTCTGGAAAACAATGTGGAGATTCCTGAAGAAATTAAAAATAGAGCTTCCCTATGACCCTGCAATTGCACTGCTGGGTTTTTACCCCAAAGATACAGATGTAGTGAAAAGAAGAGCCATCTGTACCCCAATGTTTATTGCAGCAATGGCCATGGTGTGGTACATTTACACTATGGAGTATTATGCCTCCATCAGAAAGGATGAATACCCAACTTTTGTAGCCTCATGGACGGGACTGGAAGAGATTATGCTGAGCGAAATAAGTCAAGCAGAGAGAGTCAAGTATCATGTGGTCTCACTGATTTGTGGAGCATAACAAAGAACACGGAGGACATGGGGAGATGTAGAGGAGCGTGAGTTGAGGGAAACTGGAAGAGGAGATGAACCATGAGAGACTATGGACTTTGAAAAGCTACCAGAGGGTTTTGAAGGGGTGTGGGTGTGTGGGGTTGAGTAACCAGGTGTTAGGTAATAGGGAGGGCACGTACTGCATGGAGAACTGGGTGTGGTACAAAAACAATGAACACTGTTATGCTGAAAATAAATTAAAAAAATGAACTGAAAAAATAGATTAAATAATGAGATGCTGGATTAAACGGAGAACTTGTGCTGTCAAATCCTTGTTAGAAACTGACAAAGAACAGATTAAGGATCTCGAAAACAACAAATTATTTTGAAGTCACAACAGAGAGTTGCTGCACTCTCCCTCCCACAGACAGTGTTACTGGATAAAAAGAGCCCAAATTACTCCTGTGGTTTATTTTCTTGACAAGTGCCTCCCTGTTCAAATATTCTAATGTCAGAATTATTGGAATCCCTTGGGGGGGGCGGAGAAAAAAGGAAACTACAGGATATATTTGAAAAAATTCTCCATGAAAATTTCACAATCTGTAGAATGGAACCAGCATTCATGTCTTAAAGACTGAAAGGTCTACCCCCAAGATCAGATAATCTAGAAAGACCTTGAGACTACTGATTGTGAAAATGATGAATCATAAATTTGGAGAGGAGCTCTTGAAAGTGACTAGGGAGAAGAAATTCCTTACATACAGAGAAAGGCCCATAAGAATAAAGTCAGACCTGTGCACACAAAGCTGGCAAACCAGAAAGGGCAAGCAAGACATATTCAGGGCACTAAATGTGAAGAAAATGCAGCCAATAATACCTTATCCAGCAATATGACATTCAAAATGGATAGAGAGATAAAGGGCCTCCAAGACCAGTAAGGTTTAAAAGAGTATGTGACCACCAAGCTGACACTGCAGGAAATATTAATGAGGGTTCTATAAAAGAGGAAAAAACACAAGAATATCACTGAAAAGTAATATATAGAGACAATCTATAGAAAAAAAGACTTCAAAGGTAACACGATGTCAATAAAAATGTATCTCTCAATAATCACACTCAATGTAAATGGCCTAAGTACACCCATAAAATGACACAGGGTTGCAGATCGGATAAAATGACAGGACACATTCATAAGGGTACATCCTAAGGATATATCCAGACTGAAAGTGAAGGGATGAAGAAGCATCTTTCATGCCATTGGGCCTCAACAGAAGGCTGGGGTAACAATTCTAATATTGGATAAATTAGACTTTAAACTAAAGACCATAGTCAGAGACACAGAAGAACACTGCATCATTCTTAAAGGGTTTATCCACCAAAAATATCTAACAGTTGTAAATATTTATGCCACACTATGGGAGCAGCCAGCTTCATAAGACAACTGTTAATCAAGATAAAAAGTCATTTTGATATGAATACATTAATAGTAGGGGATCTTAACACACCTCTCTCAGTAATAGACAGATCATCCAAGCAGAAAATCAAAAAAGAAATAAGAGCATTGAATGACACATTGCACCAGATGGACCTCATAAATATATACAGAACATTCTACCTAAAACAACAGAATACTCATTCTTTTTGAATGCACATGGAACCTTATCCAGAATAGACCACATATTGGGTCACAAATCAGGGCTCAAGATACCAAAAGATTGAAAATATTCCCTGCATATTTTCAGATCACAATGCTTTGAAACAGGAGCTCAACCACAAGAAAAAGTTTGGAACGAATTCAAACACCTGAAGCTAAAAACCACCTTGATTAAGAATGCTTGGATCAATTGAAGAACTTACACAATTCATGGAAACCAATGAGAATTAGGAGCCTTTGGTCCAGAACCTATGGGATACAATAATTTGGTCCTAAGGGGGAAATATATAGCCTTCAAGCCTCCCTCAAAAAAAAAAAAAATTGAAAAATCCAGAATACAACAGCTGTATTTACACCTTAATGAACTGGAGAATCAATAACAAATTAAGCCAACTCCACACACAAAAAGGGAAATAATCAAGATTAGAGCAGAGATCAATGAGATAGAAACTAGAGATACACTAGAAAGCCTCAATGAAATTAGAAGCTCCTTTTTTGAAAGTATCGATAAGAGTGATAAGCCATTGGCCAAACTAATCCAAAAGAAAAGAGAGAAGGCTCGAATTAATAAAATTATGAATGAAAAGGGAGAGATCACAACTAACACCAAGGAAATAGAAACACTCATCAGAAATTATTATCAGCAACGTGAAGCAGGAATCCATCAGAATCCTAGAGGAGAACATAAGCAGTAACCTCTTTGACACTGGCCACAGCAACTTCTTTCAAGATATGTCTCCAAAGGCAAAAGGAAACAAAAGTGAAAATGAATTTTTTTACTTAATCAAGATCAGAATCTTCTGCACAGCAAAGTAAACAGTCAACAAAACAAACAGGCAACTCACAAAATGGGAGAAGATATTTACAAATGACAATACAGACAAAGTGCTGATACCCAGGATCTACAAAGAACTTCTCAAACTCAACACACACAAAACAGATAATTATGTCAATAAATGGACAGTACACATGAACAGACACTTCTCCAAACGAGATATACAAGTGGCTAATAGACACGTGAAAAAACGTTCATCATCACTAGCCATCAGGGAGTTTCAAATCAAAACCACAATGAGATACCACCTTATACAAGTTAGGATGGCTAAAATTAACAAGACAGTATACTACATGTATTGGAGAGGATGTGGAGAAAGAAGAACCCTCTTACACTGTTGGTGGGAATGCAAGTTGGTGCAGCCACTTTGGAACACAGTGTAGAGATTTCTTAAATTAAAAGTAGAGTTTCTCTATGAGCCTGCAATTGCACCACTGGGTATTTACCCCCCAAAATACTGATGTAATGAAAAGAAGGGTCATCTGTTCTCCTATGTTCATAGCAGCAATATCCACAGTTGCCAAACTATGGAAAGAGCAAAGATGCCCTTCAACAGATGAATGGATAAGGAAGATTTGGTTGATATATACTATGGAGTATTATGACTACATCAGAAAGGATGAATACCCAGCTTTTGTATCAGCATGGATGGGACTGGAAAAGATTATGCTGAGTGAAATAAGTCAAGCAGAGAGAGTCAATTATCATTGGGTTTCACTTATTTGTAGAGCATAAGAAATAACATGGAGGAAATGGGGAGATGGAGAGTAGAAAGGAGTTTTGGGAAATTGGAGGGGAAGGAAAACCATGAGAGATTGTGGACTCTGAAAAACAATTTGAGGGTTTTGGAGGGTTGGGGGTTTGTAGGTTGGGTAAGCCTGGTTGTGGGTATTATGGAGGGCATGTATTGCATGGAGCACTGGGTGTGGTACATAAACAATGAATTCTGGAACAATAAAAATAAATTTAAAAATAAATAAAAATTAAAAAATACTAATGATGTACCTACTATTACTTAGCTATTTGAATTTAAATAAATAAATACATATTTTATTTATATATAGAAGACATTTTTGGTCATTCTACAACAAAATATATGCATGCTGGAGAGCTGTTAAACTAGAAGAACGCAATTTAAAATCATGACTATGAAAATGGAAATAAATGAAAGAATCATGGTTTAATTAGGATTGATCATTGTTCTTCTGAATGATCATGTACTTAATTATTTCCTTTAAAATATAACTGGAAGAGATTATGCTGAGTGAAATAAGTCAAGCAGAGAGAGTCAATTATCATATGGTTTCACTTATTTGTGGAGCATAACAAATAACATGGAGGACATGGGGAGATGGAGAGGAGAAGGGAGTTGAGGGAAATTGGAAGGGGAGGTGAACCATGAGAGACTATGGACTCTGAAAAACAACCTGAGGGTCTTGAAGGGGTTGGGGGTGGGAGGTTGGGGGAACAAAGTGATGGGTATTAGGGAGGGCATGTATTGCATGGAGCACTGGGTGTGTTGCAAAAACAAATACTGTTATGCTGAAAGGAAATATATATATAAAAAAAAAGATTAAGTCAGTATTTAATGGTGCCCCTCTAATAATAGTGGGTCACAAACACACAGTGTAAATTCCAAGGTGAGTGCCTTCCCAGTCCATCTGGAAATCTATTCACCATGAATTTCACAGGGTTAAAATGTTCACTTCCATGAGTTATATATGAAGTTAATACATATGAAGCTAAAACACACATGTAACATACATAACATACACTTAACACATACATATGGAGTTAAAACAGTCAAACATAAATAACATGCTTTATGAACACATATTGTTCAACAGAAACTCTTCAAGTCAGACTATCTTCCCTCACTGAGTATTTCTCCTTTCTTTCCTAGTGTGATCTTCTAAACACAGTCTTATCTGTGGATTCCTTTTGGAGTACCATAGTGTTATGACACCACCAACTGAGTGGTAACATTGCATGATAGTATGCATTAAATGGCACACTGCTCTTATTTCAGATAGCTTAGAGATAATTTTTATTCTTCAGTGAAGTGACATTTTGACTCAGTTTCAAGGATTCCGTCAGCCATTCCTCTAGGAATTCTGAAGGTGCCATGTTTAATATTATTGAAACAGTTGGAATTTGACATAAAGATTTTAAGTTTTCCAGAACTTAGCTTTGTATCTCTGTAATACACTATGAATTAATGGCTTCTGAGATATTTAAAGGAGAAGTTGTTAGAATGTTAGTGCTCCTTCTGAATGTTTCTATTCACTAGAAAACTGGTTTTATGTTATTTCAGTCATTTTAAATGATTTTATTTATTTATTTATTTAACAGATATATATATATATATATATATATATATATATAGAGAGAGAGAGAGAGAGAGAGAGAGAGCAAGCAGCAGGATTAGCAGGCTCCCAGGACACTGGAATCATGACCTGAGCCAATGGTAGACACTTATCCACCTGAGCCACCCAGGCACCCCTATTTCAGTCATTTTTAGAAAAAAAGAAGCATGTGTAATAAGTTCCTAATGTTCATTTTTTTTTCTTTTATCTTTTCAGTTTTCCAAGATTCATTGTTTATGCACCACACCCAGTGCTCCATGCAATACGTGCCCTCCTAAATACACAACACAGGGCTCACCCAACCTCCCAACCTCCTCTCTTCCAAACTCTCAGTTTGTTTCTCAGAGTCCACAGTCTCTCTATTATATAGTGTATTTTCAATTTTTTGAAGAATATCAACATTTTGGAAACATCTATAATGCCTCATGCTTTAAATTTTATCGTTATAAATATTTTCAATTATTCATTGTTTTATATCACAAATCTGAGTCTTTTTAAATTTATTTTTACTTTCTCATTACTGTGTCTTCAAAATTTTTAAGTTATGAATTATTCAAAACATAAAGTTTATTATTTTTACTATCTTAAAAATAATACTGGTTTTTCCTAGCCACCTTAACCCATTATATTATATACATTATAAAGAGATCTGGAAACTTTAAGACTGGGAAATTATCTAGCAAGCATGTCTAGAAAATTAGGTCAGTAATTACTTCCGTGACTTACAACCCTTGGTAAGCATGACAATCACTAATCAGTCTCCTGGTCAGATCCCTGAGCCCAATTTAACAGATTCTAATTCTGCTAATCTGAGATGAGAACAAAAGCGCTATATTTTGTGAAATCAGCAAATTATTTTAACACCAGTGATCAGAAATCCACTCTTTGGAAGCACTGACATAGAGTGAAGACTATTTTTACAAGAGTAAGAGGAATTAATAGTCCTGTTAGATATATGGAGCAAAGCAATACTGTAAATTTATCTGATTCCTGATGATTTATCATCATGCCCATTAATTAATTTTATCAGGGAATTATTCTGAGGTATCTATGTGCTTGTCAATTTTTTTATTTTTCATTTTAGGGATACAGACACTGATCTTTTTTTATGGTATCAACATGAAACTTGGAAATACTAAAGTGTACATTACCATCAAGCATGAATCATAAAGAGAATTGATGTACACAGTTCCTTGTCCTGCATCAACACATAATGTAGGACAATCAGAAAGAAATTTTAAGATGGAGAAAGGAAAGGATAAACATTTTTTTCCCCTGCAGATAAACTCAGTAAAGTGAGTTGAATTTTTCAGGATCTTGAAGGGATAATGATGATGATGATGATGAATCAACTGACAAAATGTCCCTTTGCTGGTGTATCTCTATTTTGCCTATGGGTGACAGTGAGATTTCTGCCATTTACCTGAAGGACTGACACCTCCCTAGTAACTTTTTCAGAGCACTTAGAACTTCCTTGTTCCTAAGACTGTAGGCAAGTGAGTTTAGGAGTAGAGTGAGGACAGTTCCAAACAGAAAGAGACCCTGACTCAACCTTGGAGTCTTGGCAGAACCGGGTCTCATGTAGATGCACATGCCTGGACCAGAATAGAGACCCACCACACAGAGATGAGAGGAGCAGGTGGCCAGAGCTTTGTTCCTGCCTTCTGGGGAGTTCATTCGGAGTACTGCAAGGAAGATGAGAACATAGGAAGACAAGATGAGAGACAAGGGCAGCAGCAGAACAAGGATGCTTGTTATCACCACTGCCTTTTCATAGGCTGAGATATCCTCACAGACGATCCTAAGCACCGCCATGACTTCTCAGAAGAAGTGGGGAATCTCTCTGGGGCTGCAGATGTTAAAATGCAAGGTAAAAGCAGTGTGTCCCAGGGAAGTAAGTGCCCCTCCAGCCCAAGACATGGCAATCATCTGCAAGCAAACCTTAGGGTTGATGATGACTGGGTATCGAAGAGGATCGCATATAGCCACATAACGATCAAAGCACATGAGAGTTATAAGGATGCATTCTGCAATGGCCACCATCAGGGAGAAGAATATTTGAGTCCCACAAGCCAGGAATGATATGCTCTGCCATCCAGAGAAGAAGTTGAATGCCATTTTGGGGACAATGCTAGAGGTCAAAGTCAAATCCATTAAGGAGAGCTGACTGAGAAGGAAGTACATGGGGGTGTGGAGATGGAAATAAACCAAATGAGGAGGATCAGAAGAGTGTTGCCAGTGAAGGCAGCCGTGTATATCAGGAGAATGATGGAGACCATAGCTGTGATGTATTTAAATTCAGGGAAGAAACCCAGGAGAATGAAATCTGTGGTTTCTGTCTCATTCCCACTCTTCATGACTCTCTGTAATGATAACAGACATATAAGAGATTTATTAAAAAATCGTAGAAATGAAGCAGTTTCTTATTAAAGTTTAAGAACAATGGCAAATACAAAAATACTCCTCCATGGTCACTTGAATCAGTTTTTACTATTTTTTCTATATTTCTTATCCATGATTTAATGTACTTTTAGAAACGTGTTTGTGTGTGTGTGTGTGTGTGTGTGTGTGTGTATTTTAAGATTTTTTTTATTTATTTGACAGAGAGACAGATCACAAGTAGGCAGAGAGACAGGCAGAGACAGAGGGGGAAGCAGGCTCCCCGCTGAGCAGAGAGCCTGATGCGGGGCTCGATCCCAGGACCTTGAGCCGAATGCAGAAGCTTAACCCATTGAGCCACCCAGGTGTCCGAGAGTATACATATTAAAATGAATATCATTAATTTCATGTACTAGAGGTATTTTCATATGTTAAAATAAACTGGACAGTTGTAGTTTTTGTTGTTTTTACAATTTTAAAATATGACAGAGTTGGTAAGTCACAATTTCAAACTGCACATTATCCAATTTTTTCACTATTTTGAAAAATCATGTTATTCCATTCTCATCCTTTTAGTGATTTCATTAGTAATATAAATATTACAATTATTTCCAAGTCAGATATTAGAGACTTTATTTGGCTATGAAAAAATGCTAATTTAATTTACAGAAAATTTATTTTTATAATTTCAAAACACTCTACTTAATTCTTTTGGCTCTGAACATTATAATTTAAGGGGAAAATTAACTATTATGGCTGTAATTTGTTGTTATACACATTTATGATCATTTCAGCTTTTAATCTAATTAACCTTGTTTTCTATCCAGGGAAAACACTTAGTGTATTTACGTGATCTATAGTAAATTCAGATTATCAATGAAGGAGTGAGTTTCCTTTCTATGTGATCTTGTAGGGTTCTTGTTGTTAGAGTTCTTACTATTCTTAACTATTAGCTACAGCTATTATGCCATTGATGGATACAGGGAAAGTCCTTAGGATTCCTTTCCCTCAAATTTACTATGTATTTTTTTTTCCTTTTTAGACTATCCTATTTATATTTAATCTTCTACTCTGATAGTTATAAAATGCTTAGAAATGCTTAGAAAGATAGATAGCCATCTATCTTAACATATCCATCCTTTACTAGAGCATTTTATGTGGATCATCTTCAAACCAAGAGATCATATACCAATGTGATCACATACTAGAATGTCCAGAGACAAAAGGCTTGAGTAAAGGGCCTTCTGTCATTGCGTGTTTAATTGACTTGATGAGTTAGGCTTCTTTTAGATGTGGAGGTAGTTTAAGATTATTATTATTAATAATAATGATAATATTAATAATGGCAAAATTAGCCAGATTGCATCTTACTCTCTCCTGCCTTCATGTGAGTCTTGGTGTAGTCAGTGGGTTGTGTATGTCTGAAGTAGAGTCATAAGAAGTTGAGAAACAGATTTCAGAATGCCCAGATCCTTGAAAATTTTCTAACTTTCCATAAAAGCAAAGCAGGGTCCTGTTATTTAAGTTCTATGTTACATGATGTCCGTTTTCCAGATCAAGTGCAGTTTTCTGAGGGTTTGGGGTATACCTAGGCTGGCTAGGTTCTATTAAAAACTTTTCTTCCAAATTCTATTCATCACAGCCTGGATTGAAACCTAGATTTCATCATTTGTGTGACTATATGGTTTCATATGTCTCACTCCTTAAACCATAAGATTTATGATGGAAGGGAGTGTCTTTGTTGAGCTCCACAATTTCTCTTTAGATCTAGCATCTGCTTGACTTCCAGGTTTGCTCTTACAGATGTGGTTGGCCCCCCACCCCTTTCTCCATGGCCCTCCATATTTCTTTTCCTCTATTCTTCTATATTGCAGATTTTTCTCACTTATTGTACAAAGAAATGGTGATGTACATTTTCATGAAATTTGATTTTGGAATCCTGTCACCTTACGTAGTGAGTTCTTCCAAAATATATTTTTTGCAATTAAAAAAAAAAAAGATCTAGCATGTTGCTTTCAGTGAAAATATGAGCAAAATACATTATCAGCTTAGGGCTGGAATCCAGACTTTGAACACTGGATTTTGTGCCTGTACCAAACTAGATTCTTTTAACAATCATTTTTCTACCAAAAGGTATGTTTATTTTGACTTATGATCACTTATGGGCTTCAAAGCATTTCCCAGCATTTGATTTTGTTGGAATATAGAGAAGAGTTTTAACATAATTATGTCTACTTGATAAATGATATACGGGAAGAACTAGGTCACAGTCAAACAACACTGTCCTACTCCTGGGTAAATTATATATTTACCAAGATTGAACATTACAAGTACTATTGAAAAATAATTATATAGTTAGCATAAACAGAATTTCACAATCTGGGAAAACTGGGTTACTTCCTTTACCAAGATGCTTACCTTGTAATTTCTTTTCTGTCAATGAAATCTCTTAGAAAGTATAAAATACTCAAAATTCCTGCTGCCAATTAGTGCTGAATATACTGTTAATGAAAACATAAATAATTTCAGTAAGAAAAAACCAAAACAGGTGACTGAGTAGGTCTTGATAGGCTGTTTTTCCTCAGCCTGTCCAGTTGTGAGCAGGGCTGAGATCTTCCTAATTCCCCAATGTCATGGGGTTTAGTATGGAATGCCTGGTCAGACTAGATTGCTTCATTGGAGGCCCATCAAATATAATCAGGGTTTTTCAAAACTATCTACTAGTGCATGCTCTGATTTTTTTTTTTTTTGGTCAGCACCACTATCATTTTCCCAGAGGTCCAATTTAAGATTTTCTTTGCCTTTCAGTCATTAACCTCATTGAATCACTAAGCAAGTTATTCTAAAGTCTCTATTTGCCCTTCCTTTGTATTCCCAGAATTCACACTCTATGCCAATATCCCATGTCCACAATTATCCCTTTTACTTTATCTTTTTAGCTAAATTTTCCCTTTTCTTTAAGGACAAATGTAAGTTTAATCTCCCCAATAAAATGCTCTTTTATGTCTACAGTATATATCAACATGTTTTTCCTAGGTAATTTTGACATATCTCTTTTGGCTTATTATCTACATCGTCCTGTTACTGATTTTTTCACACTTTCTAACTCCTGGGGTTTTGCCATAGTGTTCCTTTTGTTTCTTATTCCTGGTAGATTAACTTATTCTTCATAGGCACTGACTTAACACTACCAATTAAATTAAATTTCACTAAAACCAACAAACACTATATTATATGCTGGGAATTCAAAATGGAAAAAAAATAAATTCGCTGAAGCTTTTTAAAGTAAGGGAACTGATTTATGAAGAAAGAGATTATGGTGTGGAAGATAGGTACTGAGATAATAGTAGGTAGATATTACTACAGTAACTAACAGACAAAGGGATTCATTTTTCTAGATGAAAGATTGGTGGGAGGCCAAATGGTAACATGGGACTAGTAACATCTGAATTGGATCTTAAAAGACAAGTAGGAATAAATGAAAATAAGGAATGATGGAAATCGTAGCATAAATAGCTGTATATAATGTCAAGGCAAATGGACTGACATGGCTTTTATGGGGAAAATAGTCATCCGTATTTGTTCTGGAAATGGTGTTGTAACTTAGAGGAATGTCTAGATGTACAAGAAGTATAGGGGCAGGGAATATGATATAGGCAGTAAACCACTGCACTTCCAGGGAAGAGGCTGCTGAAATTAACACAGACAGTGTGAAACAAACTACTGGTATTAGAATGAGATACCAGTTTAACTGGCCACATAACTGAACCCAGACTCAGCAAGGGCCTTGAAGAATTAAAAGAAAAGTGAAGATATTTTGCATTTGGAGATCATTTATTTCTATTTCACAACATCATTCTCTCTTTCTTCACTCTACAGTCTCTTTTGCTGTTGCTAATAATGGTCACATTTGAGCTACAATCATGTACTTTTGGCCATCAGATCCTGTAAGCCTCAATTTTATTAAGTTTTCCCCTTATGTGTGCATCCAAATAGATACCTAATTCAAAAGAATAACAAACTGGTTCATCAGACTAGATATTTTTTTTTTAATGTTAGTAATATTTTAAAACAAATGTAGTTTTTTTTTTAAATATACATTTATTTATTTAACAGAGAGACAGAGAGAGCACAAATAGGCAGAGAGGCAGGTAGAGAGAGAGGAAGGGAAAGCAGGCTCCTGCTGAGCAGAGAGCCGGATGCGGGGCTTGATCCCAGGACCTTGAGATCATGCCCTGAGCCGAAGGCAGAGGTTTAACCCACTGAGCCACCCAGGTGCCCCAAAACAAATGTAGTTTTTGAACAGTTCCAGATTCATGGAGCAGTTGACAAATTTACAAAATTTCCATAAATCCTTCATTCATTTTTCTCTATTGCTAACATCATACATTATTATGGAATGAACATTGGTTCTTTCATAAAACTAAGAAACCAATATCTGTACATTAACTAAATTCTATCTTTTATTCAGATTTCACTCATTTTGCCTAATGTCCTTCTCTTCTTTCAGACTGCTTTTTGAAAGATCACATTGGCCGGCACATCTCCTTAGACCCTTCCGGGCTGTGAAAGACATTCAGGCTTTGTTTTCAATGACCTTGGCAATTTTGAGGAGCACTAATAGGTATATTGTAGAATATCCTCCAAACTGTTTTTGTCTGATTTTTTTCCCCTCATTAGACTAAGGTTATAGGTTTGGGGGAAGAAGATTTCAGAGGTGAAGTGCCTTTATTTTCAAGTCTTGTAGAGGTACATAATAGCTACATGACTTATCTCTGATGATGTTAATCCTGACCACTTGGCTGAGGTAGTGTTTGCCAGATTTCTCTAGGGTAAAGTTATTCCCCCCTCCCTTTTTATATGCCCTGCTTTTTGGAAGCAAGACAATGAGTGCAGCTTACACTCAAGGTAGGAGGAAGGTTAATCTTAACCTTCATGATGCGTGGAGTATCTACATAAATTATTTGGAATTATCCTAAACAGGAATTTGTTTTGTTTTGTTTTCCCTTCCTCCCTCTCTCCCTTTCTCCTTTTTTTTTTGTTTTTCTTCTTTCCTTCTTATATTTTCATTAATTTATGTCAATATCAGCCACATTTTTTTTTTTTGGAAAAAAATCTATCAAATTTTGACTCTCCCTCTCCTGAAAACATCACAAGTAATACATGTAGCTCTCAATTACCTTTTTTAACTTTAAATTTTAACATGTAGATTTACATGCAGTTATGAGAAATAGCATAGAATGATCCCTTCTATGCTTTACACAATTTCTTCCAATTACAGTCAGGAATTGGTGTGAACTGCTGACCTTATTCAAATTTCACCCATTTTTTAATATGCAATTTTCTCACATGTGTGAATCTGTGTCACCACTAAAACCGGCAAGATGCAGAATGATTCCATCACAGTGATCCCTTGTACTATTTATTTATAGTAACAATGATCTTACTTCTTATAATCTTTCTTATCCCCTGACCCACCAATGTGCTCTCCATTTCTATAGTTTTATTTTGATAATGTTATATACCTTGGTTAATACATTATGTTGACCCTTTGATATTTATCTTGCTTCTTTCAGTATAATTTCTGAACATATATGAGATATATGAAAGTTGTGCAATATATCACTCATTATTTTTATTGCTAAGTAATATTTCATGCTGGGGTTGTATTACACTTTTTTTTTTAACTATTCAACTATTGAAGGATACTTAGTTTATCTCTAGTTTTGGCCATTATGACTAAATTCACTGTAAGTATATATAGATTTTGTTTTTTGGGTTTTGATTGTTTGTTTGTTTTTCTTGTGTGTGTGTGAGTGTGTGTGTGTACATAAGTACTTATTCTCTAGGATATGTGCTCAGGAGTGCAATTATGAAATGATATATCCAGAATAGTGAAATTGTGAGAGAATATTTCCAGAATGGCTGTTATCATCTTACATTCCCTAAACCAATGTATGAGATACGTGAATTCTCTGCAACCTCTCCAGCTTTTGTTGTAACTATTGTTTCTATTAGTCCTTCTGATAGGTGTACAGTGTACACAATACCTTGTGATTTTAATTTGCATTTCTGTACTGGCTAAGGATGTTAAACATGTTTTCCTGTGTTTGCTTGTCATATATGTATATTTTGTTGTTGTTGTTGTTCTGTTAGTCACCATACAGTCCATCATTAGTTTTTGATGGAGTGCTCCAAGATTCATGATTTATACATAACACCCAGGGCTCCATGCAATGAGTTCTTTTTCATTAAAATGCCTGCTTATGTTTTTTGTTTATTTTCTAATTACATTATTACTATTGAATTAAATGTCTGTTATATGCTTTCATATAGTCCATGGTCAGATAGGTAGTTTACACATATTGTCTCCCAGTCTGTAACTGTCTTTTCACCCTCTTAAGAAAGTCTCTTTTATTATAGTAAGAATATATAACTAAGATCTATGCTTTCAAGAAATTTCTTTTTTTAAAGATTTTATTTATTTATCTGACAAAGATACCAAGTAGGCAGAGAAAGAGGAAGGGAAGCAGGCTCCCCGCTGAGCAGAGAGGTAGATGCTGGCTGGATCCCAGGACCCTTAGAACATGACCCGAGCCAAAGGCAGAAGCTTTAACCCACTGAGCCACCCAGGCATCCTCAACAAATTTCTAACTGCAAAATACAGTATTGTGAACTTTAGACACACTGTTGCATAACAGATACCTAATTCACCTTATGTAACTGAAACTTTGTGTCTATTGAAGAGCATCTGTTTTCCCCATAGTTGTCAGCCACTGACAACCAAAATTCTGCTACTTGTTTCCATGAGTTTGACAATTTTAGATACTGAATATAATTGGAATTAAAAAGTATTTGTTCTTATGTTAGTGGCTTATTTCACATAGTGTATGTCCTCCAGTTTCATGTGCATTGTCATACCAAAGAATTTCCCGAGTATTTAAAACTGAGTAAATTCTAATGTATTTATATGCCATATTCTATTTTTCTGTTCATTGACTGAGGGACATTTAGGTTCTTTCCATTTCTTAGCTGCCTTGAATAATGCCACTTCCCATGATTATGAGAGTTCATATCTTTCTACAAGACTCTCTGTCAAGTTTTTTGGATAAATACCCAGAAGTGGGATGGGTAATCATATGGGAGTTCTTTTTTTTTTTAAATTGTTTTGAGGAACTTCCATAATGTTTTATGTGAAAACTACAACATTTTGCATTACACTTAACTAACAGTGTACAAGGGTTTCAACTTATTCAGTTCCTCACCAAGATATTATTTTCTGTTGTTATTTTGGATACTGGCCACCTTAATGGGGATGAGGTGATATCTTGTGGGTTTGATTTGCATTTCCCTGGTGATTAGGGATGTTGAGCATCTCTTATATAATTGATACTATGTCTTCTTGGAGAAATGTTTATTCCATCCCATGGCTATTTTTAATTGGGTTATTCGTGGAGAATTTTATATGGAATGTAAGAACATTTTATATATTTGGATACTAATGTCTCATCAGATATATCATCTGAACATATTTTCTCCCAGTCTGTAGCTTGCCCTTTAATCTGTTGATTTTTTTTTTCTTTTTGGTGCAGAAGCCATTACTTGAAGTGATCTTACTTGTCTATTATTATTTATGTAATTATTTATGCAATTATTTACATATTGATTTCTGTATTTATGTATGTATTTTGCTTAGTCATACACAAGAAATAATTTCCAAGAAAAGTGTTATGAACATTTTCGTTATGTTTTCTTCTAGGGAGTTCATAAATTTGGGTCATAAAATAAAAATTTTAATACATTTAGAGTTGGTTTTTGTGGATGATGTGAGATAAGGATCTAATTTCACTCTTTCCTAGTTTTTCAATATCATTTATTGAAAATACTTTATTTCTACATTTTGTACTGTAGACATTCTAGTCAAAGATCAGATGACTGTATGTGTTTGTGTATATTTAAGAGCTATATTTTGTTTCATTGATCTATATGTCTGTTTTTCTTCTTGATTGTTTGTTCATTTTGGGTTGCTTTGTTTATTTATGTTTTTGCCAGCACCATACTGTAATTTTAATTTACTCTAGTTTTGTAATATATTGCGAAATCAGAAAATATAAATTTAGTTTTATTCTTCTTCTTAAGATTGCTTTGTTTATTCAGTGTCTTTTGTGACTCCATACAAATTTTAGCATTTTTTCTACTTTTGTAAAAAATAATTCATTAAGATTCTGAGAGAAATTACATTCACTATATGTATTGCTTTGGGTAACATGGACATTTTTATAATATCATTCTTCAAATTCATAAACATGAACAATTTCTCATTTATTTGTTTCTTCTCCTAAATTCTATCATTGATGTATAGTTTTCAGTACTTGGTTTTATATATATATATATATATATATATATATAATATATATATAATATATATATAATAATATATATATATAGTTTTATAGTTATATATATATAGTTATATATAATATATATATATATATATAGTTTTCATCTCCTTGGTTACACTTATTTCTATTTGTATTTTATATTTGATTTTTTTTAAGTTCCATCTATTTTTCTTAAGTGTTCCAGAATTCATTGTTTATGCACCACACCTAGTGCTCCATGCAATACATGCCCTCCATAATACCCACCACCAGGCTTACCCAACCTCCCACCACCTCCCCTCCAAAACCTTCAGTTTGTTTCTCAGAATCCACAGTGTCTAATGGTTTGATTTCCCCTCCTATTTCTCCCAACTCACTTCTCTCCTTCTCCTAAGGTCTTCTGTGTTATTCCTTATGCTCCACAACTAAGCAAAAACATATGATAATTGACTCTCTCTGCTTGACTTATTTCACTTAGCATAAACTCTTCCAGTACTTCCCAAGTTGATATAAAAGTTGAGTATTCATCCTTTCTGATGGAGGCAAAATACTCCATAGTGTATATGGACCATAATGTCTTTATCTGTTCATCCATTGAAGGGAATCTTTGCTCTTTCCACAGTTTGAAAACTGTGGCCATTGATGCAATGAACGTTGGGGTAAAGATGGCCCTTTCTTTCACTACATCTGTATCTTTGGGGTAAATACCCAGTAGTGCAATTGCAGGGTCCTAGGGAAGCTCTATTTTTAATTTCTTAAGGAATCTCCACACTGTTCTCCAAAATGGTTGCACCAAATTGCATTCCCACCAACAGTGTAAGAGGGTTCCCTGTTCTTCATATCCTTTCCAACACATGTTATTTCCTGTCTTGTTAATTTTGGCCATTTTAAGTAGTGTAAGGCAGTATCTCAACGTGGTTTTGATTTGAATCTCCCTGATGGCAAATGATGATGAACATTTTTTCATGTGTCTGTTAGCCAGTTGTGTGTCTCCTTTGGAGAAGTGTCTGTTCATATCTTCTGCCCATTTTTGAAGTGATTATGGTTTTTTGTGTGTTGCGTTTAAGGAGTTCTTTATAGATCTTTGACATCAGCCTTTTGTCTGTATTGTCATTTGTGAATATTTTCTCCCATTCCTTGAATTACCTCTTTGTTTTGTTGACTGTTTCCTTTGCTGTGCAGAAGCTTTTGATCTTGATGAAGTCCCAAAAGATCATTCTTGCTTTTGTTTCTTTTGTCTTTGGAGACATATTTTGAAAGAAGTTGCTGAGGCCAATGTCAAAGAGGTTACTGCCTATGTTCTCCTCTAGGATTCTGATGGATTCCTGTCTCATGTATGGTCTTTTATCAATTTCTAGTTTATCTTTATATATTGTGTAAGAGAATTGTCAAGTTTCATTCTTCTATAAATATCTGTCCAATTTTACCAGCACCATTTATTGAAGAGACTTTTTTCCACTGTATATTTTTTCCTGCTTGTTCAAATATTATTTGACCATAGAGTTGAGGGTCCATATCTGGGCTTTCTACTCAGTTCCACTGGTCTATGTGACTATTTTTGTGACAGTACCATGCAGTCTTGGTGATCACAGCCTTGTAGTAAACCTTGAAATCAGGCAAAGTTATGCCCCAGTTTTTTATTTTTTATTTTTTAACATTTCCTTAGCAATTCAGGGTCTGTTCTAATTACAAACAAATTTAGGATTGTTTGTTCCACCTCTTTGAAAAATGCTGGTGTAATTTTGATCTGAATGGCATTGAAAGTATAGATTTCTCTGGGAACTTAGACATTTTAACCATGTTTATTCTTCCAATCCATGAACATGGAATGGTCTTCCTTCTTTGTGCTTTTTTCAAATTTTTTTCATGAGCATTCTGTAGACCCTTGAGTACAGATCTTTGGCCTCTTTGGTTAGGTTTATTCCAAGGTATCTTATTGTTCTTCTTGCTATAGTAAATGGAATTGATTCTGTAATTTCCTTTTCTATATTTTCATTGTTAGTGTATAATAATGCAATCCTGCCATATTACTGAATTGCTGTATGAGTTCTAGTAGTTTGGGGTGGAAACTTTATGTTTTCCACATAAAATATCATGTCATCAGCATCGAGAGAGAGTTTGACTCCTTCTTTGCCAATTTGAATATTTTTATTTCTTTTTGATGTCTGATTGCTGTTGCTAGGACTTCTAGTACTATGTTGAACAACATTGACAAAAGTGAGCATCCTTGTGATCTTTATCTCAAAGGGAAGGCTGTCAGCTTCTCCCCACTGAGGATATTCACTTTGGGTTTTTCATAGATGGATTTTATTAAGTTGAGGAATGTTCCCTTTATCCCTATACTTTGAAGAGTTTTAAGAAAGAACATATGCTGTATTTTGTCCAAAGATTTTTATTCATCAACTGAGAGGGCCATGTGGTTCTTCTCTCTTCTCTTTTTGATTTGTTTTATCACATTGATTTCCAAATATTGAACTATCCCATCCCAGGGATAAATCCTACCTGGTCATGGTTGATAATCCTTTTAATGTGCTGTTGGATCCTATTTGCTAGAATTTTGTTTACAATCTTGGCATCTATATTCCTCAGGGATATTGGTCTGAAATTCTCCTTTCTGATGGGGTCTTTTCCTGGTTTGGGGATCAAGGTAATGCCGGCTTAATAGAATGTGTCTGGAAGTTTTTCTTCTGTTTCTGTTTTTTGAAACAGCTTGAGAAGAATAGGTAGTATTTCTTCTTTGAATCTTTGGTAGAATTCCCCAGGAAATCTGTCAGGTTGTGGGCTCTTGTTTTTTGGGAGGCTTTTGATCACTGCTTCAGTCTTGTTACTAGACATTTGTCTATTTAGATTGTCAATTTCTTCCTGTTTCAGTCTTGGAAGTTTCTAGGTTTCCAGCAATGCATCTATTTCTTTTAGGTTGCTTAACTTATTAGCATATAACTGTTGACAATACTTTCAGAAAATTCTTTGTATTTCATTGGTGTTAGTCATGATCTCTCTCATTTAATTCATGATTTTTTTTTTTAATTTGGGACCTCTCTCTTTTCTTTTGGATTTGTTTGGCCAGTGGTTTATTGATCTTATTAAGTCTCTCAAGGAACCATCTGCTAGTTTTCTACTGTATCTCTAGATTCTACTTTATCTCTAGTTCTAACTCCTTGATCTCAACTCTAATCTTAATTATTTCCCTTCTAGTGCACGGGGTTGGCTTAATTTATTCTTGATTTTGCAGTTCTTTAAGTTATTTAGAGAGGCAATGTATTTGGGATATTTTAAAATTTTTGAGTGAGGTCTGGATGACTATGTATCTCCCCCTTAGGACTGCCTTTGTCGTATCCCATAGGTTTTGGAATGATGTGTCTTCATTTTCTTTGGTTTCCATTAGTTGTTTATTTTTTCTTGGATTTCCTGGTTTATCTAAATATTCTTTTGTTGTGACTAAGTTTCAATTTCAAAGTATTGTGGTCTGGGATGAATACCCAACTTTGGTAGAAACATGGATGGGACTGGAAGAGATTATGCTGAGTAAAACAAGTCAAGCAGAGAGAAAGTCAATTATCATATGGTTTCACTTATTTGTGGAGCATAACAAATAACACGGAGGACATGTGGAGATGGAGAGAAGGGAGGGAGGGAAATTGGAAAGGGAGGTGAACCATGAGAGACTATGGACTCTGAAAAGCAACCTGAGGGTTTTGAAGGGGTGGAGGGTGGGAGGTTGGGGGAACCAGGTGGTGGGCATTAGGGACTGGGTGGAGCACTGGGTGTGGTGCAAAAACAATGAATACTGTTACCCTGAAAAGAAATAAAAAAAAAGTATTGTGGTCTGATAATATGCAGGAAATAATCTCAATCTATTGGTATCAGTTGAGCCCTGATTTTTGACCTGCTATGTGGTCTATTCTGCAGAAAGTTCCTTGTGTGCTCAAGAAGAATCAGTATTCTCTTGTTTTAGGGTAGAATGTTCTGTATATGTGAGGTCCATTGAGTCCAGTTTTTCATTCAAAGCTATTGTTTCTTTGTTGATTTTCGGCTTGGATGATCTCTCTATTGATGAGAGTGTCATGTTATGATCACCTACTCTCAATGTATTCATATTGATATGAATCTTTAGTTTGATTTACAGTTGGCTTATGTATTTGGCTGCTCCCATATCGGAGGCATAAATATTTATAATTGTTAGATCTTTTTGGTGGATAGACCATTTAAGAATGATGCAGTATTATGTGTCTCTGATCTCAGCCTTTAGCTTAAAAATCTAATTTATCTGATATGAGAATCACCATCTCAGCCTTCTTTTGAGGGCCATTGGCATGAAAGATGCTTCTCCATCCCTTAACTTTCATCTGGATGTATCTTTAGGTTCCAAATGCACCTTTTGTAGACAGCATTGGAATGGGTGCTGTCATTTTATCCAGTCTGCAACCCTGTGCCATTTTATGGGAATATTTAGGCCATTCATATTGAGAGTTATTATTGAAAGAGAAGTTTTTATTGACATCATGTTGCCTGTGAAGTCCATGTTTTTACAGACTGTTTCTATAAATTTCTGTGCTATGTCACTCTTGGGTTCTTCTTTTATATAATCCCCCTTAATATTTCTTATAGTGCCAGCTTGGAGGTCACATACTGTTTTAAACCTTGCTGATCTTATAAGCTCTTTATCTCTCGATCCATTTTGAATGTCAGCCTTGCTGGATAAAGCATTCTTGTATGAATGTTCTTCTCTTTTAGTGCCCTGAATATGTCTTGCCAGCCCTTTCTGTCTTGCAGGTTTCTGTACACAGAATTGATGTTATTCTGATGGTCCTTCCTCTGTAAGTAAGGAATATCTTCCCCTTGGCTGCCCTTAAGCCCTCTTGCCAGAAGGAGCGCCTGGGTGGCTCAGTGGGTTAAAGCCTCTGCCTTCAGCTCAGGTCATGATCTCAGGGTACTGGGATTGAGCCCCATATCAGGCCTCTGCTCAGCAGGGAGCCTGCTTCCTCCTCTCTCTCAACCTGCTCTCTGCCTACTTGTGGCCTCTGTCTGTCAAATAAATAAATAAAATCTTAAAAAAAAAGACCTCTTGCCAGAAATTATGATTTGTGAATTTCACAATCTAGTTTCTGGATGTCTTTCTACACTCCTTGATCTGGGGGGGGGGGGTGTCCTCTCTGCCATGAATACTTGTTACATTCTCCATACTGAGGAAATTTCCATCCAGTATTTGGTCAACTATATCTTCCAGTCTTCTTTATTTCTCCATCCCCTTAGGGATCTCAGTAATTTTGATACTGGAATATTTCATGGCAACAACTATTTCCCTAATTCTCTTTTCATGGCTTCTAAACTGTTTGTTCCATTCCTCCTCCTGATTCTTTTCTTCTATCATTTTGTCCCCAAGATCACTAATTATATCTTCTGCCTTTGTTATCCTAGCTATTATAGTAATTATATTAGATTTCATCTCATTGATAGCATTTTTAACATCTACCAGTTTGGCTGTCACTTCTGCCTTTCAAGATTCTATGTTGTCACTAATGGTTTTCTCCAACCTAGCCATTGCTTGGATATTTGTTACCCTGAATTCCCTCTCTGACATACTGTTTATGTCCATATCCAGTAGTTCTGTGAGAGAGGACACAGTCTGAATTTTTCCTCATTGGGTGTTCTTTCTCCTAGTCATTTTGATGAGAGGTTATTGAGGGGATGTATATCTGCATATACCAAGCACGATAGAGTCAAGGTGCCCCCTGGAAAGTTTCAGAGCAATTGGAAGCCAACACCAAAAGAGAGAGAAAGAGAGAGAGAAAAGGGGGGGGAAGAAAACAGCCAAAATGAGCCCAACAGTAAGATTTATAGGGCACCTGACTCGCTCAGTGTGTTAAAGCCTCTGCCTTCGGCTCAGATCATGACCCCAGGGTCCTGGGATAAAGCCACACATTAGGTTCTCTGCTCAGCAGGGATCTTGCTTCCTCCTCTCTCTCTGCCTGTCTCTCTGCAAACTTGAGATCCCTGTAAAATAAATAAATAAAAGCTTAAAAAAAACAGTAAGATGTATAAAGTACATATACAAAAATGAACAAAAAGACTGACAAAACTAAAAGAGAAGGGAGGGGCGCCTGGGTGGCTCAGTGGGTTAAAGCCTCTGCCTTCGGCTCAGGTCATGATCCCGGGGTTCTGGGATTGAGCCCCGCATTGGGCTCTCTGCTTAGCAGAGACCCTACTTCCTCCTCTCTCTCTGCCTGCCTCTCTGCCTGCTTGTGATCTCTCTCTCTCTGTGTCAGATAAATAAATAAAATCTTAAAAAAAAAAACTAAAAGAGAAGGGAAAAAAAGTCAAAAAGATAAACCCAGCCAAGATGAACTTCAAGAATAAGATTTACATAGTACAAAAGCAGAAACAAATACATAGAAACACTGACACAAATTAAGATGGGAAGGTGGTTATATATCCTCGATGTGGACACAGAAGGTTATTTCAGTTCCTCCTTGGTGTAACTTGATATCAAATCTCTAGAGATAAAGGGAAAATAAAATTGGTTTATATATAGCAGTAGTATTGAATAGGGGAAAGGATTACCTTGAAGCTTATATCTATATGTATATTAAAAAACAGAAAGAAAAAGAAAAAGAAACAGGTATATGTATGAAAAAAAATTAAGTTAATAAGTGATTATGTAATATGTTGTAACATACATCTAGCTATAATGATAAGAAGGTTAAAAAATGAAAGAACAGGGGGAGTCAAGAAGGCAGGGAAGTAGGAGGAGGCGCCTTTTCAACCTGTACCCTAAAGTGAGCTGATTACCTACCAAAGAACTCTGATCACCCATGAAATCAGCCTGAGATCAGAAATATATATATCTGGATCTCTACAGGAGCAAAAGACACCAATGGCAGGTAAAGCAGAGTGGGAACATCGGGCTGATAATGGAAGATAAACAAAAGGGGGAGGAAGGCACCAGAGGTAACAGATTGGAATGGAAACAACATTCATGTACTAGAGGCAGAGTAGTTTCCCCCCAAGATTTTAGATTCTCGAAAGTCATCAAGACACCTGAGAGTTAGAATGAAGAATTATGCTTCTAGACAGACCCTCTTAAAAGCAGCTAGGACAAAGAAGCTCCTTACATACAGAGGAAAGCCCATTAGAATAGAGTCAGACCTGTCCACAGAGACTGGGCAAGCCAGGAAGGGCTGGCAAAATATATTCAGAGTACTAAATGAGAAGAACATGCAGCCAAGAATACTTTATCCAGCAAGACTGACATTCAAAATGGATGGAGAGATAAAGAGTTTCCAAGACCAGCAATGCTTAAAAGACTATGCAACCACCAAGCCAACACTGCAGGAAATATTAAGGGGGGTTCTATAAATGAGAAAAAATCCAAAGAATATCATTGAACAGAAATATAGAGACAACTGATGAACAGAAAGACTTCAAAGGTAACACGATGTCAATCAAAACGTATCTATCAATAATCACTCTCAATGTGAATGGCCTAAATGCCCCATAAAATGACACAGGGATGCAGATTGGATAAAACGACAGGACCCATCCATACGATGTATACAAGAGACCCATTTTGAACCTAAGGATACACACAGACTGAAAGTGAAGGGATGGGGAAGCATCTTTCATGGCAATGGGCCTCAAAAGAAGGCCAGGGTAACGATTCTCATATCAGATAAATTATATTTTAATCTAAAGACTGTAGACAGAGATACAGAAGGACACTACATCATTCTTAAAGGGACTATCCACCCAGATGATCTAACAATTATAACTATCTACGCCCCAAATATGGGAGCACCCAATTACATAAGAAAACTATTAATCAAGATAAAGAGTCATATTTATATGAATACATTGATAGTAGGAGATCTTAATAGACCTCGCTCAGTAATAGATGGATTGTCAATGCTTTGAACCTGGAGCTCAATCACAAGGAAAAGTTCAGAAGGAACTCAAACACCTGGAAGCTAAAGACACATGGATGGGACTGGAAAAGATTATGCTGAGTGAAATAAGTCAAGCAGAGAGTGTCAAGTTTCATATGGTTTCACTTATTTGTGGAGCATAACAAAGAACATGGAGGACATGGGGAGATGGAGAGGAGAAAGGAGTTGAGGGAAATTGGAAGGGGAGATGAACCATGAGAGACTATGGACTCTGAAAAACAACCTGACGATTTTGAAGGGGCGGGGGGTGGGAAGTTGGAGAATCAGGTGGTGGGTAATTGGGAGGGCACGCATTGCATGGAGTACTGGGTGTGTTACAAAAACAATTAATACTGGGGGCGCCTGGGTGGCTCAGTGGGTTAAAGCCTCTTTCTTCAGCTCAGGTCATGATCCCAGGGTCCTGGGATCGAGCCCCGCATCGGGCTCTCTGCTTGGCTGGGAGCCTGCTTCCTCCTCTCTCTCTTTCTGCCTGCCTCTCTGCCTACTTGTAATCTCTATCTGTCAAATAAATAAATCAAAAAAAAAAAAAAAACAATACTGTTACGCTAAAAGAAATTTTTTTAAAAGTGAAAAAAAATTAAAAAAAATGAAAGAACAATTGTGAGAACAAATTAAACAAAATTTGTATCTATGAAATCTACAGTTTTGGGGGCAATACTGGGAGCTTAACATATTGTTTTTCCCTGATGATGGGGTATTAGAGTTTTATGGGGACCCTGCTATTGTCCTCTTACTCTTTTGCCTTGTCATCAGGGGAACAGGCCTACCCTATTGTTTTTCAGTCAATATTGCTTGGGCTGAGCTGTCCTGCCCTCTATCAGGGGACTGAGCTCTGTGGAAACTGGCTTTTTGGGCTTTTGTTCTGTGGAGGTTTTTGTTCTTTGTTGGTTCTTTGCGTTTTGTTTGTTTGTTTATTTGTTTGTTTTTGTGGCTTTTCAGAGTGTCAGTATAAATTGTTCTCACCCAGTTGTTAGCCTCAGAGAGAAGCCTCACTCTGCTCCCTTCTGAATGGTCCAGAACACAGGCACCACCCCCTGCACCAAATCTGCTGAACACTACAGCCTCCCACCAGTGGTGTTACACTCCCAGCCACTCTCTCTGTGGTCGCCTGAGTCCTCAATTGTCACTGCACCCCCTTGCCTTTAAACTGCAAGTGATACTGGTCCAGGGGATCCCTATCCTGGTGATGCTTTTGTGGGGACTGTTCTCTGAGGTCCACACCATGACCTGGCAGCGGTGGAGTTCTGGGAAGGCTGCAGGTCCAGGGTCCTCCAGCAGGAGTCTGAGCCAGGCTATCTTGGGCAGGGGCAGGTGTGCACACAGTCTCAGTGGTGGTACAAGCAGCAGAAAGCCGTGGGTACAGGGACCACCAACCGGAGACCCTGTCAGGCTCTCTCAGACATGTGTGGGCACCAGCTGTGACTGCCCTGGATTGTGGGCTTATATCCGTGTCTGCAGTTGCCTGATTCCTCAAGCTGCCCCTTAACACCCATCTTCTTTTTGAGTGCTGTTAACTAGAATCCAGGTTAATGCTAGTCCTCAAGCACAGGACACTTTTGTATTGGGGTATTACTTTCCAATGGGTCACTTTTGGTGGCTCCCTTTGCCCCCTTTTTTTAAGATTTTGTTTATCTATTTGACAGAGATCACAAGTAGGTGGGAGGGGAGCAGATTCCCCGCTGAGCAGAGAGCCCAATGTGGAACTTGATCCCAGGACCCTGGGATCATGACCTGAGCCAAAGGCCGAGGCTTTAACCCACTGAGCCACCCAGGTGCCCCTCCCTTCCCCTTCTGATATCCTCTCCAGTATCAGTCGAAGTGCTCTCACTCCAGTGTAAATTTCCACTGAGGATCTCCTGCCCATGTAGAGATCCAGAAGTGTATAATCTTACATCTCAGGCTGATTTCATGGGTGTTCAGAGTATACTGGTAGATATTTAGCTCCATTCAGGGGACCTGTTGAAATAGGGTCTCCTACTTCACCATCTTGCCAACCTCCTTGATTTTTGTATCTATATTAATCAAGGATATTTGTCTGTAGTTTTCTTTTGTTGTGGTGTCTTTATTTGGTTATGTTACATGAGTAATGTTGGGCTTTTAATGAAATTTGGGGTACTCCTTGTTTTAAAATTTCTTGAAAATGTTTGAGAAGGAATGGTCTTAATTCTGCTTTAAGTATTTGGTAAAATTGCCCAGTGAAGCCATCTGGTTCTGTGCTTTATTTTATTTGGAGATTTTAAGGTATCAAGTCAATGTTTTTAGTCATTTTTGGTCTGTGCAGATTTTCCATTTCTTCATGATTCACTCTTGTTTCAAAAATTCATCCATTAAATGAAACAAGATGGGATTGGGAGGGAGACAAACCATAAATGACTCTTAATCTCACAAAACAAACTGGGGGTTGCTGGGGGGAGGTGGGATTGGGAGAGGGGGAGCGGGCTATGGACATCGGGGAGGGGAGGCGAACCATAAGAGACTATGGACTCTGAAAAACAACCTGAGGGTTTTGAAGGGTCAGGGGTGGGAGGTTGGGGGAAGAGGTGGTGGGTGATGGGGAGGGCACGTTTTGCATGGAGCACTGGGTGTTGTGCAAAAAGAATGAATACTGTTACGCTGAAAAAATTAATAAAAAGGGAAAAAAAATTCATCCATTTATTTTAGATGATCTGATAGCTTGGTATGAAATTGTTCATGGTAGTCTCTTAAAGTTCTTTGTATCACTGTGGTATCAATTGTAGTCTCTCCTCTTTTACTTCTGCTTTTTATAACTTGAGTCTTATCTTTATAGCTA
The DNA here is from genome assembly GCF_922984935.1 of Meles meles. Taxonomy (NCBI): domain Eukaryota; kingdom Metazoa; phylum Chordata; class Mammalia; order Carnivora; family Mustelidae; genus Meles; species Meles meles. The sequence continues at coordinate 8,295,393 of NC_060068.1, forward strand.
GTTTGACTAAGGGCTAACGAATTTTGTTTATCTTTTCAAGAACCCAACTTTAAAATTTCATTAATCTTTTCTATTGTATTTCCATTTCCATTTTTGTTCATTTCTGCTTTAATCTTTATTATTCCCTTGCTGCTAGAACCTTGGAGTAAATTTTGTCTTACTTTTCTAAACCTTTGAGGTATAAGGTTAGGTTATTTAAATATATTTTTAATGTAAGGATTTATACTTGACTTGTAAATCTCCATTTCTGTACTGCTATTGTTGCATCATGTAACTTTGGTACGTTGTTTTAATTTTTTTTTTGTCTCAAGATATTTACTAACATCAATTTTGATTTCTTTTTTGACTCATTCTTGTTTAGAAATGTGTTATTTAATTCTTACATTTTCTTGTTCATTAATATCTAGTTACATTACATGTGACATATTTACTAACTTCAATTTTGATTTCTTTTGTGATTCGTTCTTGTTTAGAAATGTGTTATTTAATTCTTACATTTTCTTGTTTATTACTATCTAGTTCAATTACATGTGATTGGAAAATATACTTAGTAGATTTCAATCCTTTCATATTTTTAAAGCTGCTTTTTGCCTTAAAATGTGTTTTCTATCCTTGAAAATGTTCCAAGAGCACTTGTAAAAAATATGTATTCCTTTGCTGTTGGGAGAATGCCTTGTGTATATCTGTTAGGTTTATTTTTTCTATAATGTGTTAAAATCTGCTGTTTCCTCATTGATTTTTCTGTTGGTTATTCAAACCATAAGAGACTCTTAATCTCACAAAATAAACTGAGGGTTGCTGGGGGGAGAGAGGTATGGAGAGGGTGCTTGGATTATGGACATTGGTGAAGGTATGTGATATGGTGAGTGGAGAGGGTATGTGATATGGTGAGTGCTGTAAGTGTGCAAACCTGATGGTTCACAGACTTGTACTCATGGGGCAAATAATACATTATATGTTAATGAAAATAATTTTAAAAAATGAGACACTTAATTTTCCTACTATTTGTTTTGTTATTTATTTTACCATTATGTCTTTCAATATTTACTATATACCATTAGATGCACCTATTTTAAATGAAAACATATTCATAATTTTATATCTGCCCTCATGAACTAATCATCATTAAATAATGACCTTATTTATATCATGCGACAGTTTTTCAAAAAGCCTATCTTGTCTAATAAGTATACTTATTGTCTAATAAGTATAGATATCCTTGTCTAATTTGGTTATCATTTGCAAAAAAAAAAAAATCTTTCGGCATCCCTTTATTTTCAGCCTATGTGTGCCTTGCAGATAGCATAAAGTTGTATCATTTTTTCCCTTTCATACATTTAGCCATTATTTTAATTGGAGAGCTTAATCGATTTGTTTGAAAATCATTTAAATAAAATTATTAATAATTATGAAATTGCTATTATTATTTTGTTAAGTGATAGCCACCTGTCTTTTAGATTGTTTCTCTTTTCCTTTCTCACTGTCTTCTTTTAAAACTCATAGCCCTGGGGAAAATAATACATTATATGTTAATAAAAATAATTAATAAAAAAAGAATATAAAAAAACCCTACTTCTTTTTTTAATTTTTATTTATTTATTTTTTCAGCATAACAGTATTTATTGTTTTTGCACAACACCCAGTGCTCCATGCAATATGTACCCTCCCTATTACCCACCACCTGGTTCCCCCAACCTCTCACCCTTCTCCCCTTCAAAACCCTCAGGTTCTTTTTCAAAAACCCTACTTCTTGATTTGTGTAATGATAAATTTTTTTCTCATTCTTTTGTGTATTCTCTAAGGATATTTTCTTCATGGTTACAATGAAAATTAAGTGCCACTGCAAACAGTTGTAACAATCTGTTTTAAGTTAATAGCAATTTACTTTAATTACAAATAAAAACTCTACAATCCTCCCTTCCACAATTTGTGTTAATGATATCACCAATTACATATTTTATTGTGTATCCAATAACATAGATTTAGTTGTTGTTGTTAACGCATTTGTTACTGACTTTGTATTAATTTAAAAATGAATTACACACCACCATTGTAGTAATGCAGTAGTATGTATTTTTCTACAGATTTACCTTAACGAATGAGTCTAACACTTCCATACATTAATGTGTGTGTGTTTTTAAGCTTGTTTCTATTTCAAGTTTAACAATTCCTAGAGAAAGTTTGGGTGGAAGATGACAGATTAGCAGAGTACCCATGGGCACAATGAGATAACATGTGAACATATGCAACTAATTCTGAATACACTCTAAAGACTGGAAGAATAGATAATTTGAAGTTAATCATAAAGGGAAGTCCAGATATAAAAGATTAAAAGAGGAAGAGATATGGTTGTGAACTAAACCCAAGCCCAACTAACCACAGACAGAAGAGACATCACAAGCACAGAGATTGAGAGAATAAGACCCTACACCAAAAAACCTCTGGGAATGGAGACTTATGCAGAGAATATGACTTCCCACAATTTCTGGTTTTAAAACTCAACAAGGCTTAACCCCAGGAACTTTAAAATTTAGTGGGTCCTGACTCCAGGAGTTCAAAAAATCAGTGGGCTTAAGGAAGCAAAGATGGTGGTACAGTAGGAGGGCACTAGGTTTGTCTCATCCTTTGCACACAACTAGATAATTATCAAATAATTAAGGATACCCAAGAAATAAACCTGAGGACTGATAGAATAAAGTCCACAACTATAGGGAGAGTAGAGGCCACGTTTAGGAAGGTAGGAAATACAGAGAAAAAGTCTGTGGGAGAAATGGATCATGGGTACTACAGAAGAGAGGGAGCCCTTTTAATGGAGAAAGGTGAAAGAGAGAGAGGAGAATACAGGGAAATACATAAGATGAAGAGTTCCCCCAAAGTCATTGGCTGGAAAATGAGAGAAGCTGATTTTCATGTTTTTACAACCAGCAGTATTTGAACTCTATAATTGTAAGTGTCAGCAAACTTGGCTGGATTGGAGCCCTAAGGGTGCTGTCCTACCCCTGAAGAGAAGACAAGCAACCACCCAGGAACAGGTTTCATGATCTGAGGAACACCCAGGGCACACAGTGGAGAGATTATTCACTTTTCTTGGAGCACACCCCTGAGAAGTAACATTCCTGGGGAATCCTCTCAAGGGACAAAGGAGACACCAGGTGCCATTGTCTCCCATCCCACAACATAAATGCAGAGCTACCTACAAAGGGCAAAGGGCAACTTGGTCTTCACATTGGCTGCATAGCCTACTTACTCGAAGACCCATGCCTCTGCACTCTGGCAATACTATGCTTACTGGTCAAGCCTCCCTGAGTCACATCACAATGAGAGCCTCCCCAAGGAATCTGCACAGACTCCTGCCCACAACACATCCCTAGTGCCTAGAGATTTGAAAGACAGTACAGTTGGCTGGGATAGAGCATGAAAAGTTATGTGTTATTCCTGGAAAGAAGGCAGGTAACCAGCCCCAGAAGTAGACATCGTGTCGGTAATAATCTGGAGCAGTTGCCTGAGATACATGAGGGGATGGTTTGCTCTATGTGGGGTCATTGCTTCAAAACAGCAAGTACAGAGACTCTGCTCTAGGAACAAAACATATAGCTGAGAATAACTCCTTCCCCTGTACCACAGTATAAATGCAAAACCACCTTGGTGCAACAATGTCAGCACTGACTGCCTAATGTGCTTATACCAGGTCCCATACCCTTGCACTCTGCCAGTACTGCCCTTAACAGTGAAGTTTGCCTCAGTCCCAGGGAGGCAGACCACTTCCCCAGAAGACCAGCAGAAACCTCTCCCACACCTAGTCTCTTAAATAGAGTCTTTCAAGTAATCAGATCTAGTGGAAGTAGCATCAGGTCTCATTTCACAAGCCAACAAGAGTGCACCTTGTTAAAACTCACAACTCTTTACTCAAGGAAGGGACACTGCCCACTACAGCCAAGGAGAACTTCTATAGAAAACTTCCCTGAAGGAAATAGCAGTCAAAACACAGCAGAATGTACTTGGAACATATCAGAGACCCTTCCCAGGACACCAGTCCCATGATACTATATAGCTTCTTTTTCATAAAGCCATTACTTTCAGGAGCAAGAAACATAACAGGCATTCCTAAGACAGAGACATAACAAAATGCCAAGACAGAGGACTTCATCCTAAAAGAAAGAAAAACAAATGGTCACAGCCAGGGATCTAAAGAAAGATATACATAATATGCCTCATGGATAATTTAAAACAACAATCATAAAGATGCTATTTGACTTGGGAAAAGAATGGAGACATCAAGAAGACCTTTAGTGTAGAGCTAAAGAGCTAAGGAGTGTACATGTTGTGATGAGCACTGGGTGTTATATGCAACTAATGTATCAGTGAACACTACACCAAAAACTAATGATGTACTATATGGTGGGTAACTGAACATAATTTAAAGATATATAAATAAATCAGTCAAAAAAGAAAAATTTAATAACTGAGATTTGAAACTGACAGGATGCAGTGAACACAAGTTTCACTTGGATGGAAGAGGCAGAGGAACAAGTGAGTGATTTAGAAGATAAAATAATGTAACATAACTAAGCTGAACAAAACAGAGAAAGAAGAATAATTCAACATGAGAATTGACTTAGAGAACAGAGTGACTATCAAACACAATAACATTAATATCATAGGAGTCCTGGAAGAAGTAAAGAGAAAAGGGGGTAGGAAATTTATTTGAGGAAATAATAGCCAAAAAATTCTCTAATCTAGAGAAGGAATCAGACATCCAAATCCAGGAAGCACAGAGAATTCACATCAAAATCAACAAAATCAAACTGACATCAAGATATATTGTAATTAAACTTGCAAAATATCCCAATAAAGAAGTCTTAAAAGAAGTCCTTAATTTACAAGAAAATACATTACAATAAGACTAGTTGGATATTTCTTAACATAAATTTGGCAGCCCAGAAGAGAGTGGCATAATATATCAATCTGCTGAATGACGATAATGTGCAGACTAGAATAATCTATCCAAAAAGGGTATAATTCAGTTAATTACTGAATTATAATTCAATAGTTACTCTGATTGTAAATGGGATTAACGTTCCAATCCAAACATATAGATATATTGAGAAAGAGAGGGGAGGGATCTATCTAAATGTGATCTACAAGAGACTAATTTTAGAGCAAAAGTCATCTGAAGATTGAAAGTAAAATGGAGAGACATTTGTCATACAAATGGCCATCAAATGAAAGTTAGTAGCAACACATACACAAAAAAGATTTTAAACCAAGGACTGTAACAGGAAATGTAGAAGGATACTATGTCATAATAAAGGGGACTATCTAACAAGAAGATGTAACAACTGTAAATATTTGCAACCAACATGGGATAACCCAGATATATAAAACAATTAATAATAAACATACAGAAACTAATGAATGATAATACAATAACAATAGGTGACAATAACACTCCAATTACATCAATGCACAGATCATCTAAGCAGAAAATCAACAAGGAATTAATGAAAGATACATTGGATCAGATGGACATAAAAGATATATTCAGAAAATTTATCCCAAAGCAGCAGAATAGATATTCTTTTTCAAGTTCACAAGGGGCATTCTCCAGAAAATCTCACATACTAGGTCACAAATCCAGTCTCAAAATATACACAAAGATTGAGGTCAAAATATGTGTTTTCTCTGACCACAATGCTATTAGACTTGAAGTGAACTACAAGAAAAAAATTGGAAAGACTGCAAATATATGGAGGTTGAACAACATGCTACTAAACAATGAAAGTTTCAAATAAGAAATCAAAGTGGAAATTTAAAAAATGCATAGAAACAAATGAAAATGAAAATATGCAACGGTCCAAAACCTTTGGGATGCAACAAAGCAATCCAAGATATAAGTATATAAAAATACAGGCTTAGCAAAAAGCAAGAAAAATCTGAAATGAACAATGTAACCTTACACCTAAAAAGCAAGAAAAAGACAAACAAATAAAATCTAAAGCCAGCAGAAGTAAGGAAATAATAAATATCTGAACAGAATTAAATGACACAGAAACAAATAATCAAATAATAAAACAAACAAATATTAATGAAGTCACAAAATTTCATTTTAGCATTTGTTTCCTTTGTCTTTGGAGACATATCTTTTTTTTCCATTTTATTTATTTTTTCAGCGTAACAGTATTCATTCTTTTTGCACAACACCCAGTGCTCCATGCAAAACGTGCCCTCCCCATTACCCACCACCTGTTCCCCCAACCTCCCACCCCTGACCCTTCAAAACCCTCAGGTTGTTTTTCAGAGTCCATAGTCTCTTATGGTTCGCCTCCCCTCCCCAATGTCCATAGCCCCCTCCCCCTCTCATAATCCCACCTCCCCCCAGCAACCCCCAGTTTGTTTTGTGAGATTAAGAGTCATTTATGGTTTGTCTCCCTCCCAATCCCATCTTGTTTCATTTATTCTTCTCCTATCCCCCTAACCCCCCATGTTGCTTCTCCATGTCCTCATATCAGGGAGATCATATGATAGTTGTCTTACTCCGATTGACTTATTTCACTAAGCATGATACGCTCTAGTTCCATCCACGTCGTCGCAAATGGCAAGATTTCATTTCTTTTGATGGCTGCATAGTATTCCATTGTGTATATATACCACATCTTCTTTATCCATTCATCTGTTGATGGACATCTAGGTTCTTTCCATAGTTTGGCTATTGTAGACATTGCTGCTATAAACATTCGGGTACACGTGCCCCTTCGGATCACTATGTTTGTATCTTTAGGGTAAATACCCAGTAGTGCAATTGCTGGGTCATAGGGTAGTTCTATTTTCAACATTTTGAGGAACCTCCATGCTGTTTTCCAGAGTGGTTGCACCAGCTTGCATTCTCACCAACAGTGGAGGAGGGTTCCCCTTTCTCCACATCCTCGCCAGCATCTGTCATTTCCTGACTTGTTCATTTTAGCCATTCTGACTGGTGTGAGGTGATATCTCATTGTGGTTTTGATTTGTATTTCCCTGATGCCAAGTGAGGTGGAGCACTTTTTCATGTGTCTGTTGGCCATCTGGATGTCTTCTTTGCAGAAATGTCTGTTCATGTCCTCTGCCCATTTCTTGATTGGATTGTTTGTTCTTTGGGTGTTGAGTTTGCTAAGTTCCTTATAGATTTTGGATACTAGCCCTTTTTATCTGACATGTCGTTTGCAAATATCTTCTCCCATTCTGTCAGTTGTCTTTTGGTTTTGTGAACTGTTTCCTTGGCTGTGCAAAAGCTTTTGATCTTGATGAAATCCCAATAGTTCATTTTTGCCCTCGCTTCCCTTGCATTTGCCGTTGTTCCTAGGAAGATGTTGCTACGGCTGAGGTCGAAGAGGTTGCTGCCTGCATTCTCCTCAAGGATTTTGATGGATTCCTTTCTCACATTGAGGTCCTTCATCCATTTGGAGTCAATTTTCGTGTGTGGTGTAAGGAAGTGGTCCAATTTCATTTTTCTGCATGTGGCTGTCCAATTTTCCCAGCACCATTTATTGAAGAGGTTGTCTTTTTTCCATTGAACATTCTTTCCTGCTTTGTCGAAGGTTAGTTGACCATAGAGTTGAGGGTGAATTTCTGGGCTCTCTATTCTGTTCCACTGATCTATGTGTCTGTTTTTGTGCCAGTACCATGCTGTCTTGATGATGACAGCTTTGTAATAGAGCTTGAAGTCCGGAATTGTGATGCCACCAACTTTGGCTTTGTTTTTCAATATTCCTTTGGCTATTCGAGGTCTTTTCTGGTTCCATATAAATTTGAGGATTATTTGTTCCATTTCTTTGAAAAAAATGGATGGTATTTTGATAGGGATTGCATTAAATGTGTAGATTGCTTTAGGTAGCATAGACATTTTCACAATATTTATTCTTCCAATCCAGGAGCATGGAACATTTTTCCATTTTTTTGTGTCTTCCTCAATTTCTTTCATGAGTACTTTATAATTTTCTGTGTATAGATTCTTAGTCTCTTTGGTTAGGTTTATTCCTAGGTATCTTATAGTTTTGGGTACAATTGTAAATGGGATTGACTCCTTAATTTCTCTTTCTTCAGTCTTGTTGTTGGTGTACAGAAATGCAACTGATTTCTGTGCATTGATTTTATATCCTGACACTTTACTGAATTCCTGTACAAGTTCTAGCAGTTTTGGAGTGGAGTCTTTTGGGTTTTCCACATATAGTATCATATCATCTGCGAAGAGTGATAGTTTGACTTCTTCTTTGCCAATTTGGATGCCTTTAATTTCTTTTTGTTGTCTGATTGCTGAGGCTAGGACTTCTAGTACTATGTTGAATAGCAGTGGTGATAATGGACATCCCTGCCGTGTTCCTGACCTTAACAGAAAAGCTTTCAGTTTTTCTCCATTGAGAATGATATTTGCGGTGGGTTTTTCATAGATGGCTTTGATAATATTGAGGTATGTGCCCTCTATCCCTCCACTTTGAAGAGTTTTGATCAGGAAGGGATGCTGTACTTTGTCAAATGCTTTTTCAGCATCTATTGAGAGTATCATATGGTTCTTGTTCTTTCTTTTATTAATGTGTTCTATCACATTGATTGATTTGCGGATGTTGAACCAACCCTGCAGCCCTGGAATAAATCCCACTTGATCGTGGTGAATAATCCTTTTAATGTACTGTTGAATCCTAGTGGCTAGTATTTTGGCGAGAATTTTTGCGTCTGTGTTCATCAAGGATATTGGTCTGTAGTTCCCTTTTTTGGTGGGATCCTTGTCTGGTTTTGGGATCAAGGTGATGCTGGCCTCATGAAATGAGTTTGGAAGTTTTCCTTCCATTTCTATTTTTTGGAACAGTTTCAGGAGAATAGGAATGAGTTCTTCTTTAAATGTTTGGTAGAATTCCCCTGGGAAGCCTTCTGGCCCTGGGCTTTTGTTTGTTTGGAGATTTTTGATGACTGTTTCAATCTCCTTACTGGTTATGGGCCTGTTCAGGTTTTCTATTTCTTCCTGGTTCAGTTGTGGTAGTTTCTATGTCTCTAGGAATGCGTCCATTTCTTCCAGATTGTCCAATTTGTTGGCGTAGAGTTGCTCATAGTATGTTCTTATAATTGTCTGTATTTCTTTGGTGTTAGTTGTGATCTCTCCTCTTTCATTCATGATTTTATTTATTTGGGTCCTTTCTCTTTTCTTTTTGATGAGTCTGGCCAGGGGTTTATCAATCTTATTGATTCTTTCAAAGAACCAGCTCCTAGTTTCATTGATTTTTTCTATTGTTTTTTTTTTTTTTTTTTTTTTTTTGGTTTCTATTTCATTGATTTCTGCTCTGATCTTTATGATTTCTCTTCTCCTGCTGGGTTTAGGGTTTCTTTCTTGTTCTTTCTCCAGCTCCTTTACGTGTAGGGTTAGGTTGTGTACTTGAGACCTTTCTTGTTTCTTGAGAAAGGCTTGTACCACTATATATTTTCCTCTCAGGACTGCCTTTGCTGTGTCCCACAGATTTTGAACTGTTGTGTTTTCATTATCATTTGTTTCCATGAATTTTTTCAATTCTTCTTTAATTTCCTGGTTAACCCATTCATTCTTTAGAAGGATGCTGTTTAGTCTCCATGTATTTGGGTTCTTTCCAGCTTTCCTCTTGTGATTGAGTTCTAGCTTCAGAGCATTGTGGTCTGAAAATATGCAGGGAAGGATCCTAATCTTTTGATACCAGTTGAGACTTGATTTGTGACCCAGGATGTGATCTATTCTGGAGAAGGTTCCATGTGCACTAGAGAAGAATGTGTATTCTGTTGCTTTGGGATGAAATGTTCTGAATATATCTGTGATGTCCATCTGGTCCAGTGTGTCATTTAAGGCCTTTATTTCCTTGTTGATCTTTTGCTTGGATGATCTGTCCATTTCAGTGAGGGGAGTGTTAAAGTCCCCTACTATTATTGTATTATTATTGATGTGTTTCTTTGATTTTGTTATTAATTGGTTGATATAGTTGGCTGCTCCCACGTGAGGGGCATAGATATTTAAAATTGTTAGATCTTCTTGTTGGACAGACCCTTTGAGTAGGATATAGTGTCCTTCCTCATCTCTTATTATAGTCTTTGGCTTAAAATCTAATTGATCTGATATAAAGATTGCCACCCCAGCTTTCTTCTGATGCCCATTAGCATGGTAAATTGTTTTCCACCCCCCTCACTTTAAATCTGGAGGTGTCTTCGCGTCTAAAATGAGTTTCTTGTAGGCAACATACTGATGGGTTTTGTTTTTTTATCCATTCTGATACCCTGTGTCTTTTGATTGGGGCATTTAGCCCATTAACATTCAGGGTAACTATTGAGAGATATGAATTGAGTGCCATTATTAGCTTGTAAGGTGACTGTTACTGTACATTGTCTCTGTACCTTTCTGATCTACTACTTTTAGGCTCTCTCTTTGCTTAGAGCACCCCTTTCAATATTTCCTGTAGAGCTGGTTTGGTGTTTGCAAATTCTTTCAGTTTTTGTTTGTCCTGGAAGCTTTTGATCTCTCCTTCTATTTTCAATGATAGTCTAGCTGGATAGAGTATTCTTGGCTGCATGTTTTTCTCGTTGAGTGCTCTGAATATATCATGCCAGCTCTTTCTGGCCTGCCAGGTCTCTGTGGATAAGTCGGCCACCAATCTAATATTTTTACCATTGTATGTTACAGACTTTTTTTCTCGGGCTGCTTTCAGGATTTTCTCTTTGTCACTAAGACTTGTAAATTTTACTATTAGGTGATGGGGTGTGGACCTATTCTTGTTGACTTTGAGGGGGGTTCTCTGCATCTCCTGGATTTTAATGCTTGTTCCCTTTGCCATATTAGGGAAATTCTCTCCAATGATTCTCTCCAATAGACCTTCTGCTCCCCTCTCTGTTTCTTCTTCTTCTGGAATCCCAATTATTCTAATGTTGTTTCATCTTATGGTGTCACTTATCTCTCGAATTCTCCCCTCATGGTCCAGTAGCTGTTTGTCCCTCTTTTGCTTGGCTTCCTTATTCTCTGTCATTTGGTCTTCTATATCACTAATTCTTTCTTCTGCCTCATTTATCCTAGCAGTGAGAGCCTCCATTTTTGATTGCACCTCATTAATAGCTTTTTTGATTTCAACTTGGTTAGATTTTAGTTCTTTAATTTCTCCAGAAAGGGCTTTAATATCTCCAGAGAGGGTTTCTCTAATATCTTCCATGCCTTTTTCGAGCCCAGCTAGAATGTTCAGAATCGTCATTCTGAACTCTTGATCTGACATATTACCAATGTCTGTGTTGATTAGGTCCCTAGCCTTCGGTATTGTCTCTTGTTCTTTTGTTTGTGGTGATTTTTCCGCCTTGTCATTTTGTCCAGATAAGAGGATATGAAGGAGTAAATAAACTACTAAAAGGGTGGCAAAGACCCCAGAAAAATGCGCTGTAACCAAATGAGAAGAGACCCGAAATTGTGGGGGGGAGAAAGGGGATAAAAACAGGTTCTGAAAAAAAAAGAAAAAAAAGAAAAAAATTTAAAAAATAAAACAAATAAAAAAATATAAAAAAGAAAGAAAAAATATATATATTTGGAGGAACTAGTCAAAAAACGTTAAAAAAGAAAAGGGTAAAAGTTTTAAAAAATTTAGCAGAAGAAGAAAAAAGAAAAAAGGAAAAAAAATTGAAAAAAGAAAAAAAAATTGAAGTAGCCGCAAGACTAAAGAATCATGGGGAGAAAGCCATGAGTTCCGTGCTTTGCTTTCTCCTCCTCTGGAATTGCTCTGCTGTCTTAGGAATTGAACCTGCTTTCTCCTTGATAGATGAACTTCGTCCTGGCTGGATATTTTGTTGATCTTCTGGGGAAGGGGCCTGTTGTAGTGACTCTCAAGTGTCTTTGCCCGAGGCGGGATTTCACCGCCCTTACCGGCGGCCGGACTAAGTAATCCGCTCGGGTTCGCTTTTGGGAGCTTCTGTTCTCTGAACGCTTTCCATAGAGTTCTGGAGGACGGGAATGAAAATGGCGGCCTCCCAGTCTCTGGCCCGGAGGAGCCGAGAGCCTGGGGCCCCACTCCTCAGTGCGCCCCCAGAGGACAGCACCCAATCACTCCCGTATCCCCAGCCTCTAGCCGCGCTCCGAGCTCACCCAGCTCACGACCAGTTCAAGGTAACCCCGAGCTGAGAGTTCAGTCCTCGGCTCTGTCTCTGCAGCCGGCTTCTCCGTTCTAATACCTGCAAGCTCTCCGACACTCTGACACCCCCGATCCTTTTGTGACCCTGCGGGGCCTGGGGCCACGCTGACCCTGCGTGGGCTTCACCCTGGTTTAGCCTCTGGAGCAATGTCCCTCAGTGGAACAGACTTTTAAAAGTCCTGATTTTGTGTTCCATTGCTCCGCCGCTTGCCGGGAGCCGGCCCCTCCCCCCGCGGTCTATCTTCCCGTTGTTTTAGATTCACTTCTCCGCCAGTCCTACCTTTCAGAAAGTGGTTGATTTTCTGTTTCTAGAGTTGCTGTTCTTCTTCTCTTTGCTCTCCTGTTGGATTTGTAGGTGTTTGCAATGTTTAGATAAGCTATCGAGCTGATCTCCTGCTACCTGATGTAGTCTCAGGCTGCTACTTCTCCGCCATCTTGACTCTCCCCCTCTTTGGAGACATATCTTGAAAGAAGTTGCTGTGGCTGATATTGAAGAGGTCACTGTCTATGTTCTCCTCTATTCCTGTCTCACGTTGAGGTCTTTTATCCATTTCGAGTTTATCTTTGTGTACGGTGTAAGAGAATAGTTGAGTTTCATTCTTCTACCTATAGCTGTCCAGTTTTCCCAGCACCATTTATTAAAGGACTGTCTTTTTTCCACTGTATATTTTCTCCTGTTTTGTCGAAGATTATTTGACCATAGAGTTGAGGGTCCATATCTGGGCTCTCTACTCTGTTACACTGGTCTATGTGTCTGTTTTTATGCCAGTACCACACTGTCTTGGTGATCACAGCTTTGTAGTAAAACTTGAAATCAGGTAACATGATGCCACCAGTTTTGTTTTTGTTTTTCAACATTTCCTTAGCAATTCGGGGTCTCTTCTGATTCCATACAAATTTTAGGATTATTTGCCCAAGCTCTTTGAAAAATACTCGTGGAATTTTGATCAGAATGGCATTAAAAGTATAGATTGCTCTAGGCAGTATAGACATTTTAACAATGTTTATTCTACCGATCCAAGAGCATAGAATGGTCTTCCATCTTTTTGTGTCTTCATTTTCTTTCATGAGTGTTCTTTTTTTTTTTAAAGAGACTTCAGGCCTTACCTATTTTTTAAAGATTTTTTTATTTTATTTATTTGATAGACAGAGATCACAAGTAGGCAGAGAGGCAGGCAGAGAGAGAGGAAGGGAAGCAGGCTCCCTGCTGAGCAGAGAGCCTGATGCGGGGCTTGATCTAAGGAACCTGGGATCATGACCTGAGCCAAAGGCAGAGGCTTTAAGCCACTGAACCACCCAGGCACCCATCATGAGTGTTCTATAGTTCCTTGAGTACAGATCCTTTACCTCTTTGGTTAGGTTTATTAACAGGTATCTTACGGTTATTGATGCTATAGTAAATGGAATCAATTCTCTAATTTCCCTTTCTGTATTTTCATTGTTAGTGTATAAGAAATCCACTGATTTCTGTACTTTAACTTTGTATCCTGTCTCGTTACTGAATTGCTGTATGAGTTCTAGTGGTTCGGGGGTGGAGTTTTTTGGGTTTTCCGTATAAAGTATCATGTCATCAGTGAAGAGAGTCTTCATTGCCAATGTGGATACCTTTTATTTCTCTTTGTTGTCTGATTGCTATTGCTTGGACTTCTAATACTATGTTGAACAAGAGTGGTGAGAGTTGGCATCCTTGTCGTGTGCCTGATTTCAATGGGAAGGCTGTGAGCTTTTTCCCATTGAGGATGATATTCGCTGTGGGTCTTTCATAGATAGAATTTATGAAGTTCAGGAATGTTTCCCCATCCCTATACTTTGAAGCATTTTAATCAGGAACAGATACTGGATTTTGTCAAATGCTTTTTCTGTATTCATTGAGGGGACCTTGTGGTTCATCTCACTTCTTTTATTGATTTGTTCTATCACATTGATTGATCTGTGAACATTGAACTATTCTTGTAACCCAGGGATGAACCCCACCTGGTCATGGTGGATAATCTTTTTAATGTGCTGTTGCATCCTATTTGCTAGGTTCTTGTTGAGAATCTTAGCATCCATATACATCAATGATATTTGTCTGAAAGTCTCTTTTTTGGTTGTGCTCTTTGCCTGGTTTGGGGATCAGGGTAATGCTGGCTTCATAAAAAGAGTCTGGAAGTTTTCCATCTGTTTCAATTTTTGAAACAACTTCAGGAGAATAGGTGTTATTTCTTCTTTGAATGTTTGGTAGAATTCCCCAGGGAATCCGTCAAGTCCTGGCTCTTGTGTTTTGGGAGGCTTTTGATCACTGTTTTAATATTGTTACTAGACATTTGTCTATTCATGTTGTAAGTTGCTTCCTTGTTCAATTTTGGAAGTTTATAGTTTTCCAAGAATAGACAACCCATGGAATGGGAGAAGATATTTACAAATGACAATACAGACAAAGGATTGATATCCAGGATCTATAAAGAACTTCTCACACTCAACACACACAAATCAGATAATCATGTCAAAAAAAAAAAATGGACGGAAGACATGAACAGACAGTTCTCCAATGAAGACATACAAATGGCTATCAGACACATGAAAAAAAATGTTCATTATCACTAGCCATCAGAGATATTCAAATTAAAACCACACTGAGATACCAACTTACACCAGTTAGAATGGCCAAAATTAGCAAGACAGGAAACAACATGTGTTGGAGAGGATGTGGAGAAAGGGGAACCCTCTTACACTGTTGGTGGGAATGCAAGTTAGTGCAGCCACTTTAGAGAACAGTGTGGAGATTCCTCAAGAAATTAAAAATAGAGCTTCCCTATGACCCTGCAATTGCACTGCTGGGTATTTACCCCAAAGATACAGATGTAGTGAAAAGAAGGGGCATCTGTACCCCAATGTTTATAGCAGCAATGGCCACGGTCACCAAACTGTGGATAATACCAAGATGCACTTCAACAGACGAATGGATAAGGAAGATATAGTCCATATACACTATGGAGTATTATGCCTCCATCAGAAAGGATGAATTCCCAACCTTTGTAGCAACATGGACGGGACTGGAAGAGATTATGCTGAGTGAAATAAGTCAAGCAGAGAGAGTCATGTATCATATGGTTTCACTTATTTGTGGAGCATAACAAAGAACATGGAGGACATGGGGAGATGGAGAGGAGAAGGGAGTTGTGGGAAATTGGAAGGGGAGATGAACCATGAGAGACTATAGACTCTGAAAAACAATCTGAGGGTTTTGAAAGGGCTGGGGGTGGGAGGTTGGGGGAGCCAGGTGGTGGGTATTATGGCGGCACGTGTAGCATGGAGCACTGGGTGTGGTGAATAAACAATGAATTCGGTTATGCTGAAAAGAAATTAATAAAATAAAATGCAGTGGAAAACAAAACAAAACAAAAACAAAAACAAACAAAAAAAAAACCAAAACAACAATAACAACCACAAATCAATGAAACCAGAAGCTG
Source organism: Meles meles (assembly GCF_922984935.1). NCBI lineage: Eukaryota > Metazoa > Chordata > Mammalia > Carnivora > Mustelidae > Meles > Meles meles. Next base: position 8,310,994 of record NC_060068.1, read on the forward strand.
GTTCTTTGAAATGTTAATAAAGTTTATAAATCGCTATCCAGACTTATTAAAAAGAAAAGAGAAAGGCCAAAAATAGATAATGTAACAAGCAAGAGAGGAGATAAAGTAAAAAACACCACAGAAATATAATTATAAGATCATTTTATGAAAAATTATATTCCAAGAAAATGGTCCACCTCCAAGAAATGGATAAAGTTCTAGAAACATAAATTATATCAAAACTGTAATAAGAAGAAACAGAAAACTAGAACACACCAATAACCATTGTAATTAATTCAGTAACCAAAAAAGTCCCAGCAACGTCCAGGACCACATGACTTTGCAAGTAAATTGTGCCAAACATTTAAAGAAGAGTTAACATCTCTTCTTCTAAAACTATTCCAAAAAATAGAAAAGGAAGGAAAACTTACAATATAATTTGAGGCTAACATTATTCTTATTGTTTATAACATTATCCTTATTAACAATATCCAGAAAAGGACTACATTAACAAAAAGGAAACTGTAGGCAATATACCTGGTGAAAATGAATGCAAAAATTTTGAGACGCCTGGGTGGCTCAGTTGGTTTGGCTGCTCCCTTTGGCTCAGGTCATGATCCCAGTGTCCTGGGATCCAGTCCCGCATTGGACTCCTTGCTCAGCGGGGAGCCTGCTCCTCTCTCTGCCTCTGCCTGCCGCTCTGCCTGCTTGTGTTCTCTCTCTCTGACAAATAAATAAATAAAATCTTTTAAAAAAAAGAAAATGAATGCAAAAAGTTTTAAAAATAAAATGTTATCAAATCAAAGCCAATAGTACATTAAAAGAATCATTCACTGCAATCAAGTGGGAAGTATTCTCTGGATCCTAGGGTGGTTCACACTTGCAAATCAAACAATGTGGCACTTAATATTAATAAAAAGAAATGTTAAGAATAACTCATACCCAAAAACTAAATAATTAAGCTAAAATAGGCCGAAGACATGAAAAATATTTTTCCAAAGAAATCATGGAGATGGCCAACAGACACAGGAAAAGATGCTCAACATCAGTCAACATCAGGGAGAAAACAGGTCAAAACTGCCATGAGATCTCACCTCATCCCTGTCAGAATGGCTAATATTAACAACACAGGTAACCAATGGGTTTGGCAAGGACGAGGAGTAAGGGGAACATTTTTCTAATGTTGGTGGGAATCCAGACTGATGCAACTACTCTGGACAACAGTATGGAGGTCCCCCAAAACACTAAAATATATTACTGCTCTATGATTCAGCAATTACACTACCAGGTATTTACCCAAAGGATTAAAAAAAATAGTGATTCAAGGGAAACATTCACCCTGATGTTTATAGCAGCATTATCAACAACAGGCAAATTATGGAAAAAAACAAAATGTCCATCAACTGATGAATGAATAAAGAAAAGGTCACACACACACACACACACACACACACACACATGCACATACACACACACAATGGACTACTACTCATCCATTAAAAATAATGAAATTTTGCCACTTACAAGATGTGGATGGAGCTAGAGACAATTATGCTAAGTGAAATAAGTCAGTTGAGGAAAATACAAATATCATTAATTTCATTCATAGGTGGAATTTAAGAAATAAAACAAACAAATATGGGGCGAAGAGAGTAAGCCAAGAAATAACTCTTAACTATAGAGAAAAAACTGATGGTTACTCTAGCAGAGGTGGATGGGATGTGATGGGTTTAATAATTGATGGGTACTAAGGTGGACCTTTATTGTGATGAGCACTAGGAGATATATGTAAGTGATTAATCATTAAATTCTACACCTGGAATTAATATTGCACTGTTGGTTAACTAATTGGAATTTAATTTAATTTAATTTAATTTAAATTTTGAGAAATAATAAGGATATGTCACATATACACGGTGAAACATTACTCAGCTCTAAACAAAAACAAACACAATAACAACAACAAAAACCACAATCTTGTGACAATTTAGATGGACCTACAGGGTATTACCCTAAACCAAACAAAGAAAAATACCATATAATTTTACTTCTTTGTGGAATCTAGAAAACAAAACAAATGAACAAATAAATAAAACAAGCAATAAATAAATAAAATCTTAAAAAAAGGGGGGCGCCTGGGTGGCTCAATAGGTTAAGCCTCTGCCTTCAGCTCAGGTCATGATCTCAGGGTCCTGGCGTCAAGCCCCGCATGGGGCTCTCTGCTCAGTGGGGAGCCCGCTTCCCCTTCTCTCTCTGCCTGCCTCTCTGCCCACTTGTGATCTCTCTCTCTGTCAAATAAATAAATAAAATCTTTAAAAAAATAAAAAAAATAAAACAAGCAAAATAAACTCATTGATACAGAAAACAAATTGAAGGTTATCAAGTGATGGAGGATGGGGAGATAAGTCAAGTAGGTTAATGTGATTCAAAGGCACCCAATTTCAGCTAGGAATTAAATATGTCATAGGAATTAAGAGTCCAGCAACTGGAGTATAGTTAGTAACATTATAATAACTTTGTAAGGTTACAGACTACAGGCACACTTACCGTGTTGAAGATTTTGTAATTTATATAATTGTCAAATTAATATGGTATATCTTCAGCTAAAATAATATTGTATGTCAATTTTATTTCAATTAAAAAAGTAAACAGCATTTAAATACTAAATACAAATAAATAGAATACTAATCTATAAAAAATCATTTAAGTGAGGAAAAAAAAACCAGAATGTCTATTAGCCTTTATTATAATGAACCAGGTCTACATACAATGAACTTCCTTAAGTTTTGTTTTTCTGGGAAAGTCTTTGTCTCTTCCTCACTTCATTTTTTAAAAAAAATATTTATTTATTCAAGATTGAAAGTGAGAGAGAGAGCAGGAGCAAGGGAGAGTGACAGAGGGAAAGGGGGAGGGAGAAGCTCAAGCAGGATTCCTGCTGGATGTGGAGCCTGAGAGAACCCTGAGATCACAACCTGACACAAAATCAAGAGTTGGATACACAATAGACTGAACCACCCAGGTGCTCCTCTTCTTCACTTTCTTAAGGATAATTTTGCCAAGCACTATATTCTTGGTTGCTAGGTGTTTGTTTGTTTTTCTTTCTGCAGTGTTTGTTTGTTTTTCTTTCAGCACTTTTAGTAATAGCATCCCTTTCACTTCTAGCCTGAATGATTTTTGATGAGAAACCCACCAATAGTGATATAGAGATTCCCATGTATGTGATAAATTGCTTTCCTAATTCTCCTTTCAAAATTATCTCTATGAATTTTGACAATTTGATTTTGATACATGTTTTAGTGTAGTCCTTTTTGAGTGTATCATATTTGGGATCCTATGGTTTTCATGATTTTGATACATGTTTTAGTGTAGTCCTTTTTGAGTGTATCATATTTGGGATCCTATGGTTTTCATGAATTTCCTTCCCATATTTTAGACATATGAAATATGTTAAATTATTTATTTTAATTTTTAAAATTATTTTTAAAGATTTTATTTATTCATTTTAGAAATAGAGAGAGAGAGGAAGCACAACCAGGAGGGAGAGACAGAGGGAGAAACAGAATCCCTGCTGAGCCAGTAGCCAGATAAGGGGCTTAATCCCAGAACCTGGTTATCATGACTGAGCCAAAGGCAGACATTTAACCATTGAGCCACCCAGGTTCCCCATCATGTAATTATTTAAGAAAGTTTTGTGTCTCCCTCTTTCTTCTCCTACCTCTTCCTCCTATTCTTCTCCACCTATTCCTCCTCCTATAATGCCTTCTTCACTCTTTTTCATTCTGTTTTTCCTTTTGTACTTCTGACCGGATAATTTCAAATGACCTGTTTTTTTTTAGTTCACATACTCGTTCTTCTGTTTTCAAGTGTGCTGTTGAAAAGTTTTTGTTGTTGTTGTTGTTAGTTCTGTTTTGTTTTGTTTCAGCTTTGTTATTTCTGTTTTGTTTGTTGTTTAGCTTCCAAATTTGTTTAGTTATTTTTTACAGTTTCCCTCTCTTTGTTGATTATCCCATTTTGGTCAGGCATTTTTTTCTGATTTGTTTAATTATCTGTATCCTTTATAATTCACTGACGCTTCTTCAAGACAACCATTTTTGAATTTATTACTAAGCATTTTACTGATCTCCCATTCTTTTAGATTAAATACTGTTTTTTTTTTTTAATTTATTGTCTTGGGTTTTTTTTTTTTTCCCTGATTCCTCATGTTTCTTTCAGCATTTGATGCCTATACATTTAAAGAAATAGTTATCTCTTACAGTCTTTACTAAGTGATTCTAAATCCAAAAGAACTTCAACAATCAGACTAAGAGATTCTGGCAACCCTTAAACAGAAAACTTCTCTACTTTTCCTTTGTTCTTAGCTGCACCCACAAAATTATGCCTGGTCAAACAGTTATCCTGGTGACATAAGATAAAATCTGGTTTCTTGGGGCACAAAGAGGAAGGATGGGATTTAAGAGGCCCAGATAACTCTTTTTCCTTCATCCCTGGGGATAAGCTTCAGGCTATGTAACTTCTCTGAATCTCAAGGGGCTTTTCTGGGCTGCTTGAATTTTTTTTTTGGTCCCATCTCCGTTATTCTTTAATATCTTAGTAGTGTAAAATATGCTGACTCATCAGTACTTTATGTGGGATGAAACAGAAAAATCTCCACTATTCAATACATTCAAAATTATAGGGATGCTAGATGGTTGGCCCAGTTTTTCTTCCTTTCTGAAAAGGAGAAATCATGGGCTGATAGTATCATTTTCAGACTTCATCTGTGCTGACTTAAGGATGGGGTTAATGCAGGTAACATAAAATTGCCCTTAGTACCTGGTTCCATGCACTTTTCTCAATTTTGTGCTCATTCGAGGTACTACAATTCCTTAACTGTATCCTGAGCTTTTAATGAAAATAATTTGAACAAAATATTGTTATTGAATTGATGTTTCCTGAGGGAATAGGGTTTCCTAACCATAAATCTTGCTAATGTCACATTTTTTAAAAGATTTTATTAATTTATTTGACAGATAAAGAGATCACAAGTAGGCAGAGAGTCAGGCAGAGAGAGAGAGAGATGGGGAAACAGGCTCCCTGCTAAGCAGAGAGCCAGATGAGGGCCTTGATCCCAGGACCCTGATATCATGACCTGAGCCAAAGGCAGAGGCTTAACCCACTGAGCCACCCAGGTGCCTCCTAATGTCACTCTTTAGGAATATTTCAGGCTACTCAGTGTAGAAAATGTGCATTCCAAATTCCAGACTTTGGTTTGGTATGTCTCCCTCTCTGCTTTTTTCCCATTCAATTTTCCTCCCCTGCCCCCGTAATCCTCCACACTATCCTTTATGTTCCACATATGAATGAAACCATATGATAAATGACTCTCGGCTTGACTCATTTCACTTAGCATAATTCCCTCAATCCCCATCCATGTTGAGTAAAAGTGGAGTATCCATCCTTCATGATGGCTGAGTAATATTCCACTGTGTATATCTTCTTTATCCATTCATCTGTTGGAGGGCATCTCAGCTCCTTCCACTGTTTGGCTATTGTGGATATTGCTGCTATGAACATTGGAGTGCATATGGCCCTTCTTTTCACTACATCTGTATCTTTGGAGCAAATACCAAGTAGTGCAATTGCTGAGTTGCAGCTTACCTCTGTTGTTAACATCTTGAGGAACCTCCATACAGTTTTACAGGGTAGTTGTACCAGCTTGCATTCTAACCAATAGTTCAGGAGGGTTCCGCTTTCTCCACATCTTCTCCAACCTTTGTTGTTTCTTGTTAATTTTTTTTTGTTTTTTTTGTTTTGTTTTGTTTTCTTTTCTGAAGCTCGCTCTTTTTATTTGTTTTTCGATACACTTAAGAATTACTTGTGGCAAGCAGTTTGCATGCATTTTTCTTTTTTATTTTAATTTGCTTATTTTCAGCGTAACAGTATTCATTGTTTTTGCACCACACCCAGTGCTCCATGCAATATGTGCCCTATCTATTACCCACCACCCTCTTCCCCAACCTTCCACCCCCCGCCCCTTTAAAGCCCTCAGGTTGTTTTTCAGAGTCCATAGTCTCTCACGGTTCATCTCCCCTTCCAATTTCTCTCAACTCTTTTCTCCTGTCCATCTCCCATGTCCTCCATGTTTTATGTTATGCTCCAAAAAATAAGTGAACCATATGATACTTGACTCTCTCTGCTTGACATATTTCACTCAGCATAATGTCTTCCAGTCCCGTCCATGTTGCTACAAAAGTTTGGTATTCATCCTTTCTGATAGAGGCATAATACTCCATCGTGCATATATACCACATCTTCCTTATCCATTCGTCCATTGAAGGACATCTTGGTTCTTTCCACGACCTTGACCGTGGTCATGGCTGCAATAAACTTTGGGGTACTGATGGCTCTTCTTTTCACTACACCTGTATCTTTGGAGTAAATACCCAGCAGAGCAATTGCAGGGTCATAGGGAAGCTCTATTTGTAATTTCTTGAGGAATATCCACACTGTTCTCCAAAGTGGCTGCACAAAATTGCATTCCAACCAACAGTAAAAGAGGGATCCCATTTCTCCACAACCTCTCCAACCCATGTTGTTTCCTGTATTGCTATTTTGGCCATTCTAAGTGGTGTCAGGTGGTATCTCAATGTGGTTTTAATTTGAAACTCCCTGATGGCTAGTGATGATGAACATTTTTTCATGTGTCTGATAGCCATTTGTATGTCTTCATTGGAGAAGTGTCTGTTCATAACTTCTGCCAATTTTTGATATGATTATCTGTTTTGTGTGTGTTGAGTTTGAGGAGTTCTTTATAAAACTTGGATATCAACCTTTTGTCTGTACTCTCATTTGTAAATATCTTAGCCCATTCCATGGGCTGTCTCTTTGTTTTGTTGACTGTTTCCTTTGCTGTGCGAAGCTTTTGATCTTGATGAAGTCCCAAAAGTTCACTTTTGTTTTTGTTTCCTTTGCCTTTGGAGACATATCTTGAAAGAAGTTGCTGTGGCTGATATCAAAGACGTTTCTGCCTATGTTCTCCTCTAGGATTCTGATGGATTCCTGTCTCACATTGAGGTCTCTTATCCATTTTGAGTTAAACATTGTGTACAGTGTAAGAGAATGGTAGAGTTTCATTCTACATATCGCTGTCCAGTTTTCCCAGCACCATTTATTGAAGAGACTGTCTCTTTTACATTATATATTTTTCCCAGTTTTGTCGAAGATTATTTGACCATAGAGTTGAGGGTCCATATCTGGGCTATCCACTCTGTTTCACTGTTCAAAGTGTCTGTTTTTATCCAGTACCATGCTGTCTTGGTCATCACAGCTATGTAGTAAAGCTTGAAATCAGGTAACGTGATGCAACCAGTTTTGTTTTTCTTTTCAACATTTCTTTCGCAATTCGGGGTCTCTTCTGATTCCATACAAATTTTAGGATTATTTGCTCCAGCTCTTTGAAAAATACCAGTGGAATTTTGATCGGAATGGCAGTAAAAGTATAGATTGCTCTAGGCAGTATAGACATTTTAACAATGTTTATTCTTCCAATCCAAGAGCATGGAACAGTCTTCCATCTTTTTGTGTCTTCTTCAATTTCTTTCATGAGTGTTCTGTAGTTCCTCGAGTACAGATCCTTTACCTCTTTGGTTAGGTTTATTCCCAGGTATCTTATGGTTCTTGGTGCTATAGTAAATGGAATCGATTCTCTAATTTCCCTTTCTGTATTTTCGTTGTTAGTGTATAAGAAAGCCACTGATATCTGTCCATTGACTTTGTATCCTGCCACGTTACTGAATTGCTGTATGAGTTCTAGTAGTTTGGGGGTGGAGTCTTTGGGGTTTTCCATATCAAGAATCATGTCATCTGTGAAGAGAGAGAGTTTGACTTCTTCCTTGACAATTTGGATACCTTTTATTTCTCTTTGTTGTCTGATTGCCATTGCTAGAACTTCAGATACTATGTTGAACAAGAGTGGTGAGAGTCGACATCCTTGTCATGTTCCTGATCTCAACGGGAAGGCTGCAAGCTTTTTGCCATAGAGGATGATATTTGCTGTGGGTCTTTCATAGATAGATTATATGAAGTTCAGGAATGTTCCCTCTATCCCTATACTTTGAAGTGTTTTCAACAGGAACGGATGCTGGATTTTGTCAAATGCTTTTTCTGCATCAATTGAGAGGACCATGTGGTTCTTCTCTCTTCTCTTATTGATTTGTTCTATCATTTTTATTGATTTGCGAATGTTGAACCATCCTTGTAACCCTGGGATTAATCCCACCTGGTCATGGTGGATAATCTTTTTAATGTGTTGCTGGATCCTGTTTGCTAGGAGCTTGTTGAGAATCTTAGCATCCATATTCATCAGTAATATTGGAATGAAATTCTCCATTATGGTAGGGTCTTTGCCTGGTTTGGGGATCAGGGTAATGCTGGCTTCATAAAAAGAGTCTGGATGTTTTTCTTCTGCTTGAATTATTTGAAACTCCTTAAGGGAAATTGGTGTTATTTCTTCTTTGAAAGTTTGGTAGAATTCCCCAGGGAATCCATCAGGTCCTGGGCTCTTGTTGTTTGGGAGGTTTTTGATCATTGCTTCAATCTCATTACTAGATATTGGTCTATTCAGGTTGTCAATTTCTTCCTGGTTCAATTTTGTGTTTTTAGTTTTCCAGGAATGGATCCATTTCATCTAGGTTGCTTAGCTTATTGGCATATACTGTTGGTAATAATTTCTGATGATTGTTTCTATTTCCTTGGTGTTAGTTGTGATCTCTCCCTTTTCATTCATAATTTTATTAATTTGGACTTTCTCTCTTTTCTTTTGGATTAGTGTGGCCTATGGTTTATCAATCTTATTGATTCTTTCCAAGAACCAGCTTCTAGTTTCATTGATACATTCTACTGTGTCTCTGGTGTCTACCTCATTGATCTCTGCTCTAATCTTGATCATTTCCCTTCTTGCGTGTGGAGTTGGTTTGATTTGTTGTTGATTCTCCAGTTCTTTAAGGTGTAGAGAGACCTGGTGTATTCTGGATTTTTCAATTTTTTTGAGGGAGGCTTGGATGGCTATGAATTTCCACCTTAGAACCGCGTTTGCTGTATCTCATAGGTTTTGGAACGAAGTGTCTTCATTCTCGTTAGTTTCCTTGAATTTTTAAGTTCTTCTTTGATCTCCTGGTTGATTCAAGCATTGTTAAGCAAGGTGGTCTTTAGCTTCCAGGTGTTTGAGTTCCTTCTGAACTTTTCCTTGTGATTGAGCTCCAGTTTCAAAGCATTATGATCTGAGAATATGCAGGGAATAATGTCAGTCTTTTGGTATCGGTTGAGTCCTGCTTTGTGACCCAGTATGTGCTCTATTCTGGAGAAGGTTCCATGTGCACTTGAGAAGAATGAGTGTTCTGTTGATTTAGGGTGGAATGTTCTGTATATGTCTATGAGGTCCATCTGGTCCAATGTTTCATTCAATGCTCTTATTTCTTTATTAATTTTCTGCTTCAATGATCTGTCTATTACTGAGAGAGGCATATTAAGATCTCCTACTATAAATATATTCATATCAATGTGACTCTTTTTTTTTGATTAATAGTTTTCTTATCTAATTTGTTCCTCCCATATTGGTTGCATAGATATTTACAATTGTTAGATCGTCTGGGTGAATAGTCCCTTTAAGAATGATGGAGTGTCCTTCTGTATCTCTGACTACAGTCTTTAGCTTAAAATCTAATTTATCTGATATGAAAATCACTACCCCATCCTTCTTTTGGCCCACTGGCATGAAACTTGCTTCTCTATCCCTTCACTTTCAGTCTGGGTGTATCCTTAGGTTCAAAATGGGTCTCTTGAAGACAGCATATGGATGTGTCCTATCATTTTATCCAATCTGCAGCCCTGTGTCATTTTATGGGCACATTTAGGCCATTCACTTTGAGAGTGATTATTGATAGATACGTTTTGATTGACATCATGTTACCTTTGAAGTTTTCTTCCGTAGATTGTCTCCATATTTCTGTTCAGCGATATTCTTCAGATTTTTTCTCTTTTATAGAACCCCTCTTAAAATTTCCTGCAGTGTCAGCTTGCTAGTTGCATTGTCTTTTAAGCATTGCCGGTCTTGGAAACTCTTTATCTCTCCATCCATTTTGAATGTCAGTCTTGCTGGATAAAGTATTCTTGGCTGCATTTTCTTCTCATTTCATCCTCTGAATATATTTTGCCAGCCCTTCCTGGCTTGCCAGGTCTCTGTCACAGGTCTGACATTATTCTAATGGGCTTTCCTCTGTATGTAAGGAGCCTCTTTGTCCTAGCTGCTTTTAAGAGGGTCTGTCTAGAAGCATAATTCTTCATTTAACTATTAGGTGTCATGAGGACTTTCGAGAATCTAAAATCTTGGGGGGAAACCGTTCTGCTTCTAGTACATGAATGTTGTTTCCATTTGTGAGATTGGGAGAATTTTCATAGACAACTTGTCCCATTATATCCTCTAGACTTCTTTCTTTTTCCTCCCTTCAGTGATTCCAATAATTCTGACATTGGAACGTTCCATGACATCATTTATTTCCCTCATTCTGTGTTCGTGGCTTCTGAGCTGTTTGTTCCAGGCTTCCTCCTGATCCTTTCTCTCTATCTGTTTGTCCTCCAGATCACTAATTCTATCTTCTGCCTCAGTTACCCTTGCTTTTAGAGAATTTAGATTAGATTGGAATTCATTGAGAACATTTTGGACATCATCCCTGGTGGCTTTCAGTTCTGCCCTAACATTGTGAGCATCATCCCTGGTGGCTTTCAGGTCTGCCCTAATCAATTCCATTTGGTCATCCATGGCTTTTTCCAACCTAGCTATTGCCTGGATAATTGTTAGCCTGAATTCCATTTCCAACATATTGTCTATGTCGATAGCCATTAGCTCTGTTGCAGAAGGTCCATCCTCTGTATTTTTCTTCTGTTGGTCATTCCTCCTCCTACTTATGTTGGTAAGAGATGAATGAACAGATGCAGCTGGATGTATTGATTGTGGTGCAGTCAAGGTGCACCCTGGAACGCTTCTGTGCAGTCAGGATTCCCCAACCAAATGAGAGAAATAAAAAAAGGAAAAGAAATAGAAAAGAAGAAAAAAAAAGAAAAGAAAAAGAGAGAGAGAGAGAGAGCGAGAGAGAGAGAGACAGGAAAAAAGGGAAAATAGAAGAGAAGGCTCAGCCCAAATGGGCCCCAAGGTAAGATTTATGAAGTATACAAATAAAAACAGACAAACAAAAAGACTGATAAAAGTATATGGCAATGAGGAAGAAGCTCATCAGAAAGAACCCCAAGTATAAGTTTTATATCCTATCAGGACAAACACAAATACACAGAAACAGTGGTGGAAGGAAAAGATGGGAGAGTGGTTATAAATTCTCAGTGTGGGCGAGGAAGGTTATTTTGATTCTTCCTGGATGTATCTTGATGTTTTTGTAAAGGGACTCAACTTTCCTAAGATAAAGAGCAATTCAAAATTGGTTTACCTCTTTCTCCAAGAGAAGCCTCAGAATGCTCTGCAGAGCTGCTGGCAGAGTAGGTTCTGAGTCACGGTCCCTGGGGATGCAAAATCTCCTCCTTGTATCCAATACCACGGCAGTGGTGGCTGTCTGGGCATTTCCAGACTGCCAGAGCGGTTCCAAGCAGTGATCGCACACTGAGATTTTCTCGTTGGCCCAGTCTTGGAATGCCTGGTTTTTCAGGATGTCAGAGCTCCTGGCTAGCACCTGTGTGCACCTCTCCCAGGGGAGAGTGTGGGACGCGTGAGTTTCAGGAATGCCTTCTCGCCAGGTTCCCAGCCCCTCATGGGAGCCAGACCCCACTCGTTCTCAGATGCATTGGCGGCTCAGGTGTGCTGGAGGTTGAGGGACCAAGACCTGGTTTCACCACAGTACTCTCTCTGGCTCAGCGCCAGGGGAGGCTGTCCTGGGTCCGGGGACTTAAGCCCCTGTCCCTAAATGCCCCGATTCCCACAATTTCTCCACGTGATACTTTGCTTTTTTTTTTTTTTTTTGAGTGCTTTCAACCAGACTCCAAGGTAATGCTGGTCCCCAGACGCAGGGCACTCTCCTATTGGGGTATTACTTTCCAATTGGTAGCCTCTGGTGGCTCCCTCCCCCTTTTGTTTATCTTCTGATATCAGTCTGACGTTCCCACTCTGCTTTACCTGCCACTGGTGTCTTTTGCTCCTGTAGAGATCCAGACGTGTGTAATTCTGCTCTCAGGCTGATTTCATGGGTGATTGGAGTGCTTTGGTAGGTAATCAGCTCACTTTAGGATACAGGTTGAAATGGCGCCTCCTCCTACGTCCCCAACATCTTGACTCTCCTCTCGTTTCTTGTTAAATTTTTGCCATTAGAAATGGTGTAAGGAGGTACCTCATTGTGTTTTTGATTTATAGTTCCCTGAAAACTAGGGATGCTGAACATTTTTTTTTTTTTTATGTGTTAGTGAGCTATTTGTATGCATTCTTTGGAGAAGTGACTGTTCAGGTCTTCTCCCCATTTCCTGGCTAGAATGATTGCTTTTTGTGCATGCTAAGTTTGAAAAGTTCACTACAGATCTTGGGTATGAGCCCTTTATCTGAAATGTCATTTACATTTATCTTCTCTGATTCTGTGGGTTGCATCTTAGTTTTATGGCTTGTTTTCTTTGTTGTGGAAAAGCTTTTTATCTTGATGAGGTCCCAATAGTTCATTTTTCCTTTTGTTTTCTTTGCCTTTAGAAACCTACATTGAAAGACATTGCTGTGGCCAGTGTTGAAGAGGTTACTGCCTATGTTCTCCTCTAGGATTTTGATAGATTCCTGTCTCACCTAGAGGTCTTTCAACCACTTTTTTTTACATAAAGAAGTTATTATATTACAAAGTGATTCTAAATATTGTAAAAAAATATTCATCTTAGGAATCCATTTTTTAATTTATATTTATTTTTTCAGCATAACAGTATTTATTGTTTTTTGCATGACACCCAGTCCTCCATGCAATACGTGCCCTCCCTATTACCCACCACCTTGTTCCCCCAACCTCCCACCCTCCACCCCTTCAAAATCCTCAGGCTCATTTTCAGAGTCCATAGTCTCTCATGGTTCACCCTCCCCTTCCAAATTCCCTCAACTCCCTCTCCTCTCCATCTCCCCATGTCCTCCAGGTTATCTGTTATGCTCCACAAATAAGTGAAACCATATGATACTTGACTCTCTCTGCTTGACTTATTTCGCTCAGCATAATCTCTTCCAGTCCCATCCATGTTGCTACAAAAGTTGGGTATTCATCCTTTCTGATGGAGGCATAATACTCCATTGTGTATATGGACCACATCTTCCTTATCCATTCATCCGTTGAAGGGCATCCTGGTTCTTTCCACAGTTTGGCGACCGTGGCCATTGCTGCAATAAACATTGGGGTACAGATGGCCCTTCTTTTCACTACATCTGTATCTTTGGGGTAAATACCCAGCAGTGCAATTGCAGGGTCATAGGGAAGCTCTATATTTAATTTCTTGAGGAATCTCCACACTGTTCTCCAAAGTGGCTACACCAACTTGCATTCCCACCAACAGTGGAAGAGGGTTCCCCTTTCTCGACATCCATTCCAACACATGTTGTTTCCTGTCATACTAATTTTGGACATTCTAACTGGTGTCAGGTGGTATCTCAATATGGTTTTAATTTGAATCTCCCTGATGGCTAGTGATGATGAGCATTTTTTCATGTGTCTGATAGCCATTTGTATGTCTTCATTGGAGAAGTGTCTGTTCATATCTTCTGCCCATTTTTTGATATGATTATCTGTTTTGTTTGTGTTGAGTTTGAGATGTTCTTTATAGATCCTGGATATCAACCTTATGTCTGTACTGTCATTTTCAAATACCTTCTCCTATTCCGTGGGTTAACTTTTTGTTTTGTTGACTGTTTCCTTTGCTGTGCAGAAGCTTTTGATCTTGATGAAGTCCCAAAAGTTCATTTTTGCTTTTGTTTCCTTGGACTTTGGACACATAACTTGAAAGAATTTGCTGTGGCTGATATCGAAGAGGTTACTGCCTATATTCTCCTCTAGGATTCTGATAGATTCCTGTCTCATGTTGAGGTCTTTTATACATTTTGAGTTTATCTTTGTGTACGGTGTAAGAGAATGGTCGAGTTTCATTCTTCTACATATCGCTGTCCAGTTTTCCCAGAACCATTTATTGAAGGGACTGTCTTTTTTCCATTGACTATTTTTTCCTGTTTTGTCAAAGATTATTTGACCATAGAGTTGAGGGTCCATATCTGGGCTCTCCACTCTGTTCCAGTGCTCAATGTGACTGTTTTTATGCCAGTACCACGCTGTCTTGGTGATCACAGCTTTGTAGTAAAGCTTGAAATCGGGTAACGTGATGCCGCCAGTTTTCTTTTTGTTTTTCAACATTTCCTTAGCAATTCGGGGTCTCTTCTGATTCCATACAAATTTTAGGATTATTTGCTCCAGCTCTTTGAAAAATACCAGTGGAATTTTGATCAGAATGGCATTAAAAGTATAGATTGCTCTAGGCAGTATAGACACTTTAACAATGTTTATTCTTCCAATCCACGAGCATGGAACAGTCTTCCATCTTTTTGTGTCTTCTTCAATTTCTTTCATGAGTGTTCTGTAGTTCCTCGAGTACAGGTCCTTTACCTCTTTGGTTACGTTTATTCCCAGGTATCTTATGGTTCTTGGTGCTATAGTAAATGGAATCGATTCTCTAATTTCCCTTTCTGTATTTTCATTGTTAGTGTATAAGAAAGCCACTGATGAGGGGGAGGAGTCAAGACGGTGGAGAAGTAGCAGGCTGAGACTACATCAGGTAGCAGGAGATCAGCTCGATAGCTTATCTAAACATTGCAAACACCTACAAATCCAACGGGAGAGCGAAGAGAAGAAGAACAGCAACTCTAGAAACAAAATCAACCACTTTCTGAAAGGTAGGACTGGCGGAGAAGTGAATTTAAAACGATGGGAAGATAGACCGTGGGGGGAGGGGCCAGCTCCCGGCAAGTGGCAGAGGAACGGAGCACAAAATCAGGACTTTTAAAAGTCTGTTCCACTGAGGGACATTGCTCCAGAGGCTAAACCAGGGTGAAGCCCACGCAGGGTCAGTGTGGCCCCAGGTCCCGCAGGGTCACAGAAGGATTGGGGGTGTCGCAGTGTCACAGAGCTCGCAGGTATTAGAACAGAGAAGCCAGCTACAGAGACTGAGCCGAGGACTGAACTCTCAGCTCGGGGTTACCTTGAACCGGTCACGGGCTGGGTGAGCTCGGAGTGTGGCTAGAGGCTGGGGATATGGGAGTGATTGGGTGCTGTCCTCTGGGGGTGCATGAGGAGTGGGGTCCCAGGCTCTCGGCTCCTCTGGGCCGGAGACTGGGAGGCCGCCATTTTCATTCCCATCCTCCAGAACTCTATGGAAAGCGTTCAGGGAACAGAAGCTCCCAAAAGCGAACCCGAGCCGATTACTTAGTCCGGCCGCCGGTTAGGGCGGTGCAATCCCGCCTCAGGCAAAGACACTTGAGAGTCACTACAACAGGCCCCTCCCCCAGAAGATCAACAAAATATCCAGCCAGGATGAGGTTCATCTATCAAGGAAAAGTAGGTTCAATTACTAAGACAGCAGCGCAATTCCAGAGGAGGAGAAAGCAAAGCGTGGAACTCATGGCTTTCTCCCCATGATTCTTTAGTCTTGCGGCTACTTCAATTTTTTTTTCTTTTTTCAATTTTTTTCTTTTTTCTTCTTCTGCTAAATTTTTTAAAACTTTTACCCTTTTCTTTTTTAACGTTTTTTGACTAGTTTATCTAAATATATATATTTTTTCTTTTTTATATTTTTTCTTTATTTGTTTTATTTTTTAAATTTTTTTCTTTTTTTTTTTCTGAACCTCTTTTTATCCCTTTTCTCCCCCCCACAATTTGGGGTCTCTTCTCATTTAGTTACTGCACATTTTTCTTGGGTCTTTGCCACCCTTTTAGTATTTTATTTGCTCCTTCATATCCTCTTATCTGGACAAAATGACAAGGCGGAAAAAATCACCACAAACAAAAGAACAAGAGACAGTACCGAAGGCTAGGGACCTAATCAGCACAGACATTGGTAATATGTCAGATCAAGAGTTCAGAATGACGATTCTGAACATTCTAGCCAGGCTCGAAAAAGGCATGGAAGATATTAGAGAAACCCTCTCTGGAGATATTAAAGCCCTTTCTGGAGAAATTAAAGAACTAAAATCTAACCAAGTTGAAATCAAAAAAGCTATTAATGGGGTGCAATCAAAAATGGAGGCTCTCACTGCTAGGATCAATGAGGCAGAAGAAAGAATTAGTGATATAGAAGACCAAATGACAGAGAATAAAGAAGCCGAACAAAAGAGGGACAAACAGCTACTGGACCATGAGGGGAGAATTCGAGAGATAGATGACACCATAAGATGAAACAACATTAGAATAATTGGGATTCCAGAAGAAGAAGAAACAGAGAGAGGAGCAGAAGGTCTATTGGAGAGAATTATTGGAGAGAATTTCCCTAATATGGCAAAGGGAACAAGCATCAAAATCCAAGAGATGCAGATAACCCCCCTCAAAGTCAACAAGAATAGGTCCACACCCTGTCACCTAATAGTAGAATTTACAAGTCTTAGTGTCAAAGAGAAAATCCTGAAAGCAGCCCGAGAAAAGAAGTCTGTAACATACAACGGTAAAAATATTAGATTGGCAGCAGACTTATCCACAGAGACCTGGCAGGCCAGGAAGAGCTGGCATGATATATTCAGAGCACTCAACGAGAAAAACATGCAGCCAAGAATACTCTGTCCAGCTAGGCTATCATTGAAAATAGAAGGAGAGATCAAAAGCTTCCAGGACAAACAAAAACTGAAAGAATTTGGAAACACCAAGCCAGCTTTATAGGAAATATTGAAAGGGGTCCTCTAAGCAAAGAGAGAGCCTAAAAGTAGTAGATCAGAAAGGTACAGAGACAATATACAGTAACAGTCACCTTACAAACTAATAATGGCACTAAATTCATATCTCTCAATAGTTATGCTGAATGTTAATGGGCTAAATGTGCCAATCAAAAGACACAGGGTATCAGAATGGATAAAAAACAAAACCCATCAGTATGTTGCCTACAAGAAACTCATTTTAGACACGAAGACACCTCCAGATTTAAAGTGAGGGGGTGGAAAACAATTTACCATGCTAATGGGCATCAGAAGAAAGCTGGGATGGCAATCCTTATATCAGATCAATTAGATTTTAAGCCAAAGACTATAATAAGAGATGAGGAAGGACACTATATCCTACTCAAAGGGTCTGTCCAACAAGAAGATCTAACAATTTTAAATATCTATGCCCCTCACGTGGGAGCAGCCAACTATATCAACCAATTAATAACAAAATCAAAGAAACACATCAATAATAATACAATAATAGTAGGGGACTTTAACACTCCCCTCACTGAAATGGACAGATCATCCAAGCAAAAGATCAACAAGGAAATAAAGGCCTTAAATGACACACTGGACCAGATGGACATCACAGATATATTCAGAACATTTCATCCCAAAGCAACAGAATACACATTCTTCTCTAGTGCACATGGAACCTTCTCCAGAATAGATCACATCCTGGGTCACAAATCAAGTCTCAACTGGTATCAAAAGATTAGGATCCTTCCCTGCATATTTTCAGACCACAATGCTCTGAAGCTAGAACTCAATCACAAGAGGAAAGCTGGAAAGAACCCAAATACATGGAGACTAAACAGCATCCTTCTAAAGAATGAATGGGTTAACCAGGAAATTAAAGAAGAATTGAAAAAATTCATGGAAAGAAATGATAATGAAAACACAAAGGTTCAAAATCTGTGGGACACAGGAAAGGCAGTCCTGAGAGGAAAATATGTAGCGGTACAAGCCTTTTTCAAGAAACAAGAAAGGTCTCAATTACACAACCTAACCATACACATAAAGGAGCTGGAGAAAGAACAAGAAAGAAACCCTAAACCCAGCAGGAGAAGAGAAATCATAAAGATCAGAGCAGAAATCAATGAAATAGGAACAACAACAACAACAACAACAAAAAAAAAACAATAGAAAAAATCAATGAAACTAGGAGCTGGTTCTTTGAAAGAATCAATAAGATTGATAAACCCCTGGCCAGACTCATCAAAAAGAAAAGAGAAAGGACCCAAATAAATAAAATCATGAATGAAAGAGGAGAGATCACAACTAACACCAAAGAAATACAGACAATTTTAAGAACATACTATGAGCAACTCTACGCCAACAAATTGGACAATCTGGAAGAAATGGATGCATTCCTAGAGACATATAAACTACCACAACTGACCCATGAAGAAATAGAAAATCTGAACAGGCCCATAACCAGTAAGGAGATTGAAACAGTCATCAAAAATCTCTAAACAGGGGCGCCTGGGTGGCTCAGTGCATTAAGCTGCTGCCTTCGTCCCGGGTCATGATCTCAGGGTCCTGGGATCGAGCCCTGCATCGGGCTCTCTGCTCTGCAGGGAGCCGGCTTCCTCCTCTCTCTCTGCCTGCCTCTCTGCCTACTTGTGATCTCTCTCTCTGTGTCAAATAAATGAATAAAATCTTAAAAAAAAATCTCCAAACAAACAAAAGCCCAGGGCCAGACGGCTTCCCAGGGGAATTCTACCAAACATTTAAAGAAGAACTCATTCCTATTCTCCTGAAACTGTTCCAAAAAATAGAAATGGAAGGAAAACTTCCAAACTCATTTTATGAGGCCAGCATCACCTTGATCCCAAAACCAGACAAGGATCCCACCAAAAAAGAGAACTACAGACCAATATCCTTGATGAATACAGATGCAAAAATTTTCCCAAAAATACTAGCTAATAGGATTCAACAGTACATTAAAAGGATTATTCACCACGATCAAGTGGCATTCATTCCAGGGCTGCAGGGTTGGTTCAACATCCGCAAATCAATCAATGTGATAGAACACATTAATAAAATAAAGAACCAGAACCATATGATACTCTCAATAGATGCTGAAAAAGCATTTGACAAAGTACAGCATCCCTTCCTGATCAAAACTCTTCAAAGTGTAGGGATAGAGGGCACATACCTCAATATTGTCAAAGCCATCTATGAAAAACCCACCGCAAATATCATTCTCCATGGAGAAAAACTGAAAGCTTTTCTGCTAAGGTCAGGAACATGGCAGGGATGTCCATTATCACCACTGCTATTCAACATAGTACTAGAAGTCCTAACCTCAGCAATCAGACAACAAAAAGAAATTAAAGGCATCCAAATTGGCAAAGAAGAAGTCAAACTATCACTCTTCGCAGATGATATGATACTATATGTGGATAACTCAAAAGACTCCACTCCAAAACTGCTAGAACTTGTACAGGAATTCAGTAAAGTGTCAGGATATAAAATCAATGCACAGAAATCAGTTGCATTTCTGTAGACCAACAACAAGACAGAAGAAAGAGTAATTAAGGAGTCAATCCCATTTACAACTGAACCCAAAACTATAAGATATCTAGGAATAAACCTAACCAAAGAGGCTATGAATCTATATGCAGAAAATTATAAAGTACTCATGAAAGAAATTGAGGAAAACACAAAGAAATGGAAAAATGTTCCATGCTCCTGGATTGGAAGAATAAATATTGTGAAAATTTCCATGCTACGTAAAGCAATCTACACATTTAATGCAATCCCTATCAAAATACCATCCATTTTTTTCAAAGAAATGGAACAAATAATCCTAAAATTTATATGAAACCAGAAAAGACCTCGAATAGCCAAAGGAATATTGAAAAAGAAAGCCAAAGTGGGTGGCATCACAATTCCGGACTTCAAGCTCTATTACAAAGCTGTCATCATCAAGACAAAATAGTACTGGCACAAAAACAGACACATAAATCAGTGGAACAGAATAGAGAGCCCAGAAATTGACCCTCAACTCTATGGTCAACTAATCTTCGACAAAGCAGGAAAGAATGTCCAATGGAAAAAAGACAGCCTCTTCAATAAATGGTGCTGGGAAAATTGGACAGCCACATGCAGAAAAATGAAATTGGACCTCTTCCTTACACCACACACGAAAATAGACTCAAAATGGATGAAGGACCTCAATGTGAGAAAGGAATCCATCAAAATCCTTGAGGAGAACGCAGGCAGCAACCTCTTCGACCTCAGCCGCAGCAACATCTTCCTAGGAACAATGGCAACGGCAAGGGAAGCAAGGGCAAAAATGAACTATTGGGATTTCATCAAGATCAAAAGCTTTTGCACAGCAAAGGAAACAGTTAACAAAACCAAAGACAACTGACAGAATGGGAGAAGATATTTGCAAACGACAGATCAGATAAAGGGCTAGTATCCAAAATCTATAAGGAACTTAGCAAACTCAACACCCAAAGAACAAACAATCCAATCAAGAAATGGGCAGAGGACATGAACAGACATTTCTGCAAGGAAGACTTCCAGATGGCCAACAGACACATGAAAAACTGCTCCACATCACTCGGCATCAGGGAAATACAAATCAAAACCACAATGAGATATCACCTCACACCAGTCAGAATGGCTAAAATTAACAAGTCAGGAAATGACAGATGCTGGCGAGGATGTGGAGAAAGGGGAACCCTCCTCCACTGTTGGTGGGAATGCAAGCTGGTGCAACCACTCTGGAAAACAGCATGGAGGTTCCTCAAAATGTTGAAAATAGAACTACCCTATGACCCAGCAATTGCACTACTGGGTATTTACCCTAAAGATACAAACATAGTGATCCGAAGGGGCACGTGTACCCGAATGTTTATAGCAGCAATGTCTACAATAGCCAAACTATGGAAAGAACCTAGATGTCCATCAACAGATGAATGGATACAGAAGATGTGGTATATATACACAATGGAATACTATGCAGCCATCAAAAGAAATGAAATCTTGCCATTTGCGATGACGTGGATGGAACTAGAGCGTATCATGCTTAGTGAAATAAGTCAATCGGAGAAAGACAACTATCATATGATCTCCCTGATATGAGGACATGAAGAAGCAACATGGGGGGTTAGGGGGATAGGAGAAGAATAAATGAAACAAGATGGGATTGGGAGCGAGACACACCATAAATGACTCTTAAGCTCACAAAACAATCTGGGGGTTGCTGGGCGGAGGTGGGGTTGGGAGAGGGGGAGGGGGTTATGGACATTGGGGAGGGTATGTGCTATCATGAGTGCTCTGAAGTATGTAAACCTGGTGAATCACAGACCTGTACCCTGGGGATAAAAATACATTATATGTTTATAAAAAAAAAATTTAAGTGGAGGCTAACCATAAGAGACTATGGACTCTGAAAAACAACCTGAGGGTTTTGAAGGGTCAGGGGTGGGAGGTTGGGGGAACAGGTGGTGGGTAATAGGGAGGGCACGTTTTGCGGGAGCACTGGTGTTGTGCAAAAACAATGAATACTGTTACGCTGAAAAATAAATAAATTAAAAGAAATATTTAAAAAAAAGACCCATATGAGACACAGGGAACTTTAAAAGTCCTAGAGAAATACAAGGCAGTAATCTCTTTGATGTCAGACTTAGCAACATCTTATATATCTATATCTCCTGAGACAAGAGATACAAAGGCAAAAGTAAATAATTGGGACTTCATTCAAACAGAATGTTTCTGCGCAACTAAGGAAACAATCCACAATAGTAAAAGCAAACTATGGAATCAGAGGACATAATTGAAAATGACATATTTGATAAAGAGTTAGTATCCAAAAATATAATGAACTTATAAAACTCAATACCCATTAAAGAATAACTTAATTAAAAATGAGCAGAACACATGAACAGACATTTTTTTTCCCAAGGAAGACATCCTGAGGGGCAACAGACATGAAAAAATGCTCAACATCATTCATCATTAAGGAAATGTGAATTAAAACCAAGATGAGATTCCCCTCATGAATCTGAAAAATACATATTTGGTTTCCCAGTAAATTGACCCTTAATACAGCTCTCAAAACTTGTAAATAAATTATAAGAACTCCTATCCCATCTTGCCCTGGGACCATATTGAACTATTTGTGACTTAAATTACAATATTCAAGTCTCTATGGACTTCCCCAGGTGAGCACGCATGAAAGAGAAGTCCTATCTTTAATCTCTAGGAAATGAAGAACAGCCAATATGCTTTTAGCTGAAGCCCATTCAAAATGTTACATTAGCCTTTCAGTATGCAAGCATTCAGGACAGTTGCCAGCACAAATTCCAAGTAACTCCTGCCCTAAGACAGGGAATGATAATGACATAGCTAAGGTAGATTGATGACAAGTGCCTCAGTAGTGGCCTGGTTCCTTAGAGTTGATCTGACTATAGGCCCTACCCGCCAGTGAATTCTTCTCAGAGGACAGTGCAGTTAAAGTAGTTTGGTACTACTTCATCTCTCTGAAAAGTCTGATATATTTCAATTCAAGCCCAAGGAAGACCCACACTTGGCCACTAACAACAGAGGGACCAAACAGTGCCCACAACTGGAAAGGGAGTCACTTCAGATAACTGAATCAAAGGCAAAAGTGGCTTAGCCACAATACCAGGTGCTAAAAACCCACACAGTGGATATGTTTGAAGCATCAGCTGACGGTGAAATGGCCACATTGCACTGCAAGGCATTACAGAACCTCTTCTTTATAAGGTCACTAGTTTCAAGAAGAGGAGACATAGATGACAGTCATAACACCCAGAAACAAATACAGAGAGTGGAATAAAATGAGGAGACAAAGAAATGCATCCCAAATGAAAATCAGAAAAGAATTGCACAGACACCAAAATGAAACCAAGTTAATATGCCTGATAAATAATTTAAAGTAGTGATCATAAAGATATTCATGACCCTTGAGAGAAGAGTAGAGGATATCAGTAAGACCCTCAACAAACAGAGAGAAAAACAGAAAAAAAAACTACTTAGTAATAAAGAACATAATAAATGAAACTTAAAATACAATAGATGGAATAAATAGCAGGCAAGAAGAAGAAAAATGAATCAAGCGACCTGGAGGACATAAGAATAGAAATTAATCAAACTGAGCAGGTGAGAGAAAAAAAAAAGCAAAATGAGAACAGACTTAGGGGCTCCTGGGTGGCTTAGTCTATTAAGGATTCAAATCTTTATTTCATCTCAGGTCCTAATCTCAGAATCCTGGGATCAAGTCAAGTTGTGTTCCCTGCTCAGTGGAGAATCTGCTTCTCTCTTCTTCCTCTCCTTTTGTCCCTCCCCTGATCCCTCTCTCCCTCAGTCTCTCTCAAATAAATATATATTTAAAAAACTAAAAACTTAAAAAAAAAACACTTTATAATAAACTTAGGGAACTCAGCAATATCATCAAGTATAATGACATCTTCATAATGGGGATCTCAGATAAAGAATATAAAGAAGTGGCAGAAAATGTATTTGATGAAATAATAGGTAACAATTTCACAAATAAGGGAAAGAAAACAAACCCAGACGCAGGAGGCACAAAAAGCACCTAACAAAATCATCCCCCTAAAGTCCACAGTAAGAATGCGGTAATAATGGGGCACCTGAGTGGCTCAGTGGATTAAGGCCTCTGCCTTCCACTCAGGTCATGATCCCAAGGTCCTGAGATTGAGCCCCACATTGGGCCTGCTTCTCCGCGGGGGAGCCTGCTTCTGCCTCTCTCTCTCTCTGCCTGCCTTTCAGCCTACTTGTGATGTCTGTCAAATAAATAAATAAAATCCTTAAAAAAAAGAAATGTGGTATTAAAGTGGGAAAAAGTAGTAAAAATTAATAATTAAAATGTCAAAAATTAGTGATAGAAAATTTTAAATGGAGTAATCGCTATGTGATGTATATGTACGTGATGACTCCCTAAATCATATTAATGAAATCAATATTGAATTGTATATTAACCAACTAAAATTTAAATAAAAATTTGAACCAAACAATAAATAAGTAGAATAAATAAGTAGAATAAATAAATAAATAAATAGCAGTAAGAAGAAAGAAAGCGGTTACTCACCGGTGACACCCCTTCAGGCTATCAGTTGATATTTCAGCAGAAAAATTGTTGTCCAGAATGGAATGGCCTTTCAAAGAGCAGAAAAGGGGAAAAATATAGCCAAGAATACTGTAACCATGAAGGGTATCATTCGGATTACAAGGATAGATAAATAGTTCCCAGACAAGTAAATTTAAAGGAATCAATGACCACTGAAATAACCCTACCAGAAAAGTTAATGGGGACCTACTGAATGTGAATGAAAAACCATAATTAAAAGTAAAAAAAAAAAGTAGAAAGCATAAAAGCATGAAAAAATAAGTATGTTTCAAAATATCAGTCAGCGGTGTCAGAAAGTTAAAGAATGTAAAACATGACCCCATACACCTAAATTGTAGATTGAAGGGAGGTAAAGAATGTATTTACCTGCATTACCTCACCTTCATATAGACTGTTATATGCTGACCAAGTTAGAGAAAAACCAAATGGTAACCACATATAAAAAGACAATAATCAATATGCTAAAAATATAGAAAATGAATTCACTGAAGAAAACCAGCAAACTATGAAAGGAGCAAAAGAAAAAGATCGGAAAAGAACTGCAAAAAAATAAGATGACAGTGGAGTAGGAGGACACTAAACTTGCTTTGTCCCAGGAAACACAAAGATAACTATAAAATCATCATAAATACCCCAGAAATAGACATGAAGACTGAGAAAACAAAATCCATGTCTAAAAGGAAAGAGGAAACATTAGACATTGTTTGGTGGAGAAGTGGATCCTGAGTGCTGTGTAGGAAAGGAACCTATGATCATAAACAAAGGTGAGAGAGGCGCTCACAGGATAACTCACAGAAATATTTCCCCCAAAGCTCTGGCTTGTAAAATGAGGGGACTGAATACCTTGATTTCCTTCAACCAGCGAGACTTAAAGCCTGGAGTTTTAAAGGTCAGTGGGCTTGGATGGGATGGAGCCCTGAGTGCACTGGACTGCCCCTCAAAGGAAGGTGGAAAAACAGCATAGGACAAACAGACTCAGAGGCGACATTCACAGAGATGCTTCTCCAGGAAGAAAGGAGCTGCCTGGCACCACCTTCACATAAATACTGAGCACCTGCAAGAAGCAGTGCAACCCCAAAACAGGTTGCCTAACTTGCTTACACTAAGCTCCACACCCATGCGTTCTGCTGTGATGCTCATCTTTGTCCTGTTTTTCTGTTTCAGCATCATTGCTCCTCAAGCAGAAGACAAGCCCATGCTCCTGCCCACACCATGTTTCTTTACAACAGGGTTCCTCAGTTCCTCAGTTTTTAAAGAAGTGGTATCAGTTCTCATCTCACAAGTGGACAAGGGCACACCTAGTTAAAACTCACCACATTCAGGCCCAGTACCAAACACTGCCCATCGCAGACAAGGAAGTCCTCTGGAGATGACTGGTCTGAAGGAAGGATCAGCCAAAACAAAAGAACAACGTTCACAAAAAACACAACTGTATATGATGGCACCAAAAACCATGAGAATAACCTTAACTGATAGGGTGAAACACCTGTACTCTGAAAACTACAAAACATTGATGAAGGAAATTGAAGAAAACACAAAGAATTGGAAAGATACTCCATGCTCATACATAGGAAGCAATAAAATTATTTTTACTTTCTCAAGATTTTATTGAAATTCTAGTTAGTTAACATATAATGTAATATTGGTTTTAAGAGTAGAATTTAGTAATTCATCCCTTATATTTTGCACCCAGTGCTCATAACAAAAAGTGCCCTCCCTAATAATCTATTATACTCTTTTCACATCTCCTGTCCACCTCCTTTCCAGAAACCCTCAGTATGCTCTCTATAGTTAAGTCCATCTTTTTTTTTTTTTACCCCACCCCTATGTTCATCTTTTTCTTTCTTTCATTACACCTATGGGTGAGATCCTATGTATTTATCTTTCTATTTCACTTAGCATAATGCACTCCAGCTTCATCCATGTTGTGGCAAATGGCAAGATTTCTTTCTTTCTTTCTTTCTTTGGATGGCTGAGTAACATTTCATTGTGTACATATACACCACATCTTCCTTATCCATTCATCAGTTGAAGGACATTTGGGCTTTCTCCATAATTTGGCTATTTTTGATAATGCTGCTATAAACATCGGGGTACATGGACACCTTTGAATCTGCACTTTTGTATACTTGGGTAAATACCTAGTAGTGAAATTGTTGGATTGCAGGGTAGTCCTGTTTTTAATTGTCTGAGGAACCTTCATACTGTTCTCCAGAGTGGAAAAGCCACTTTGCATTCACACCAATGGAGTAACATGGTTCCCTTTTCTCTGCATCCTTGCCAACATCTGTTGTTTATTATGTTGTTCATTTTCGCCATTCTGACAGGTGTGAGGTGGTATCTCATTGTGGTTTTCATTTGTATTTCCCTGATGATGAGTGATGTTGAGTATCTTTTCATGGGTCTTAAGATATCTGGATGTCTTCTTTGCAAAAATGTCTATTCATGTCCTTTGCCCATTTCTCACTTGGATTATTTTGGGGGGACTGTTGAGTTTTATAATTTCTTTATAGATTGTGGATACTAACCCTTTATCAGGTATGTCATTTGCAAATGTCTTCTCCCATTCTACAGATTGCTATGAAGTTTTGTTGATTGCTTGCTTTGCTGTACAGACATGTATTTTTTTGCTGTTGTTGTTTTATTTTTTGTTTGTTTGTTTGTTTGTTTCTGAAGAACTTTCAATAGATCATTTCTGGTTTGGTTTTCCTTGCCTCTGGAGAGGTGTCTAGTGAGAGTTGCAATGATCAATGTTAAAAATGTTTCTCTCCTTCCCTTTAACCCTGCAATTGCACTACTGGGCATTTACCCCAAAGATACAGATGGATTGAAAAAAATGACCATCTGTACCCCAATGTTTATAGCAGCAATGGCCATGGTCGCCAAACTGTGGAAAGAACCAAGATGCCCTTCAACGGACGAATGGTTAAGGAAGATGTGGTCCATATACACTATGGAGTATTATGCCTCCATCAGAAAGGATGAATACCCAACTTTTGTAGCAACATGGATGGGACTGGAAGAGATTATACTGAGTGAAATAAGTCAAGCAGAGAGTGTCAAGTATCATATGGTTTCACTTATTTGTGGAGCATAACAAAGAACATGGAGGACATGGGGAGATGGAGAATAGAAGGGAATTTAAGGAAATTGGAAGGGGAGATGAACCATGAGAGACTATGGACTCTGAAAATCAACCTTAGGGTTTTGAAGGGGCAGGAGTTGGGAGGTTGGGGGAACCAGGTGGTGGGTAATAGGGAGGGCACGTATTGCATGGAGCACTGGGTGTGGTGCAAAAATAATGAATACTGTTACACTGAAAATAAATAAAATAAATAAATAAATCTTTAAAAAATGTTGCTCTCTTTGCTCTCCTCCTTTGATGGTTTCCTGTTGCATATTTATGCCTTTCCTCCATTTTGAATTTATTTTTGTGTACGCTGTAGGAAAGTGGTCCAGTTTCTTTTTTGTTTGAGGATTTTATTTCTTTATTTGCCGGAGAGAGCATAATCAGGGATAGGAGCAGTCAGAGGGTGAAGCAGGCTCCCTGCTACATAAGGAACCCAAATCAGGACTCAATTCCTGGACCCTGGGATCATGACCTGAGCCAAAAGGCAGATGCTTAACCAAAAGAGCCACCAAGCCATCCCAAGTTTTTCTTTTTTAATGTATAATTGATTAATTTATTTGAGAGAGAGAGAGTGCAGGGGGAGGAACAGAGGAGAGGGACCAGCACACTCTGCGCTGTGCAGAGTGCCTGATGCAGGGCTTGATCTCAATATCATAACCTGAGCCAAAACCAAGAGTCAGATGCACAAGTGACTGAGCCACTCAGGTTCCCCAAGAAAATGGTCCAGTTTCATTCTTCAGCATGTTGCTGTTCAGTTTTCCCAACACTATTTGTTGTCTTATTTAGATTGGGTAGTCTTTTCTGTGTTTTCGTAGATTAGTTGATCATAGAGTTGTGGGTCCATTTGTGGGTTTTAGTTCTGTTCCATTGATCTATGTGTCTGCTTTTGTGCAAGTACCATACTACTTTAATGACTACAACTTTGCAATATATCTTGAAGTCTGGAATCTCAATGCCTCTAGCTTCATTTTTCTTCTTAATGTTGCTTTCACTGTTAGTGGTCTTTTGTAGTTCCACACATGTTTTAGCAATGTTTCTTCTATCTTTAGGGAAAAATGATATTGGTAATCTGACAGGGACTTTATTAAAAGTATTGTTGAGATTTGGTAATATAGAACATTTTAATAATATTTTTTCTTCAATGAATATGTGATTTTTTTTTCATTTCTTTGTGTCATCTTCAATTTCTTTCATGATTGTTCTACAGTTTTAGAGTACAATATTTTTACCTCTTTGGGTAGATTTATTTCTAGGTTTCTTATGGTTTTTGTTGCAAATGTAAATGGGATTGAATCCTTAATTTCTCAGTTTGCTGCTTCATTATTGGTGACTAGTTACATAACAGATTTCTGTGTATTGATTTTGTGTCCCATGACTTTGCTGAATTCATGTGTTAGTTCTATCAATTGTTTGGTGGTGACATTTGGGTTATCTACATAGAGTAACTTGTCATATGTTTATAGTGGATATTTGACTTCATTCTTCCCAATTCAAGGCAATTTGCATCATTTTTGTCTGATTTCTGAAGTTAGGACATCTGTAATATGCTAAAAAATGGTGATAGTGGGCATCCCAGTATTGTTCTGTACTGTAGAGAAAAGGTCATAAAGTTTCCCCACTGAGGAGGAATTTAGTTATGAATTTTTCATATATCACCTTTGTGATATTGAGGCATATTCCCTCTATCTCTACTTTTGCAGGATTTTTATCAAGAATCAATGCTGTAATATTTCACACATTTTTCTGCATGGATTGTGTCATTCTTATCACTTTTTAAAAAATTAATGTGGTTTATCACATTATTTGATTCGGCAGTATTGAATGACACTTACACTCCAGGAATATATCCCACTTGAGCATGATGAATAAATCTTTAATTGTACTCTTCGATGTAACTTGTTAGTGTCTTTTTGAGAATTTTTGCATCAGTGTTCTTCAGGGATACTGGCCTATAATTTTCCTTTTTAGTGGGATCATTGTCTGCTTTGGGAATGAAAGTAATGCTGGCTTCACACAATGAGTTTGGAAGCTTATACATTTCTATATTATAAAACTATTTGGGAAGAAGAGTTATTAAGTCCTCTTTCAGTGTTTGGTAGAATTCTCCTGGTAAATCTCTGGCCCTGGACTTTTGTTTGATCAGAGATTTTTGATTACTGTTTCAATTTCTTTGCTGGTTATGGGCCTGTTCAAATTTTCTATTTCTTCCTCTTTCAGTTTTAATAGTTTATGTATTTTTAGGATTCTATCCATTTCTTCCAGATTGCCCAATCTGTTGGCAAAATTTTTTCCCTAATGTTCTCTTTGACTGTTTTGTTTCTCTGGTGTTGGCAGTGATCTCTCCTCTTTCATACATGACTTTATTTACCTGAGTCCATTTTTTTTTTCTTTTTGATACATCTGGCTGTGTTTTACCAATTGTGTTAACCTTTTCAACTAACTAGCTCATAGTTGCATTGATTTGTCATTCTCTATTTTCTGTTTTTCTTTCATTTATTCCTGTTGTATTCTTATTTTTTTTCTTCCTTCTCGTGGATATAGGCTTCATTTGCTGTTCTTCTTCTAGTTCCCTAGTTCCTTGAGGTATAAGTTGAAATTGTGTATTTGAGACTTTTCTTCCTTCTTCAGATAAGCATGCATTGCAATGTACTTCCTTCCTTAGACCACTCTTGCTGCATCCCAAATATTTATGGATGTTGTATTTTCCTCATTAATTTTTAAATGTAATCCTTTAAAGACTTCATTCATTCATTCATTCATCAGAGAGACCATAAGCAGAGGGAGCAACACACAGGGGGAGAAACAGGTTCTCTGCCTAGTGAGGAGCCTGATGTGGGACTCAAACACAGGACTCTGGGATCATAACCCCAGCCAAAAGTAGACCCTTAATGATCTGAGCCACCCAGGCATCCCGATTTTTTATTTATTTCTTCTTAATTTCCTGGTTAATTCATTCATTCTTTTGTACTATGTCCATTGATGCTCATTTATTTGTGGTCTTGTGGTTGACCTTATATTTCATAGTGTTCTGGTCTGATAATGTGCATGGTATGATCTTAATATTTTTGTACATATTGAGAAATGATTTGTGATTGTGCAATCTATTCTGGAGAATATCCCATGTATAATGGAAAATAACGTGTATTCTCTTTTAGGAAGAAATGTTCTGAACATGTCTTATGAGTCCGTCTGTTCCAATGTGTCAGTCAAACAAGCATTTCCTTGTTGACTTTATGCTTAGATTATCTTTCTGTTGTTATAAGTGAGGTTTTAAAGTCCCCTACTGCTATTGTATTTTGATCCAGGACTTTAATTACATTTGTAATTAATTTTTTTTAAATTTGGGAGCTCCCTAGTTGGAGCATAAATATTTATAATTGTTAGATCTTCTCATTGGATAGGCCTCTTAATTATGAATAGTGCCCTTTTTCATCTCTTTATGCTCTTTCATTTAAAATCTAGTTTTTCCAACATAGGTATGGCTACTCCAGCTTTCCTTTGACATGCATTAGCATGATAAATTGTTCCCTATTCCTTCACATTCATTTTGCTGTTATATTTAGCTCTAAAAAGACTCTCTTCCAGGAAGCATTATAGATGGGTACGGCTTTTATATCTATTCTGACACACTATGTCTTTGATTGGAACATCATCCATTTCCATTCGGGCTGATTATTAATAGATCTGAATTTAGTAAGATTGTATTACCTGTAAATTCATTGTTTCTAGAGTTTTTCTTTGTTCTTTCTGACCATTGTTACTTTTGGTTTTTCTTTCCCACTCAAAGAGTCACTTTTACTCTTACTTACACGACTGATTTAGTGGTCCTAAACTCCGTTGTAATTGTCTCAGAAACTCTTTATCTCTTATGCTATTCTGAGTGACAACATTGTTGCATAAGATATTCCTGGCTGTATATTTTTCCCCTTCAGCATGTTGAATATATTAGGCCACTCTCTCTTGGCCTGCCAAGTTTATGTGGACAGATCTGTTGCTACCTTTACTGGTTTTTCTTTGTGAGTTTGGGGCCTCTTCTGTCTTGCTACTTTCCTTCTCTCTGTATTTTGTAAATTTTACTAGAATATCATCTTGGTGTTGGTTTTCTTTTGTTGAATCTGATGGGAGATCTCTGTGCCTCCTGGATTGGGATGTCTTCCTTTTCCCAGACTAGAGAGGTTTTCAGCTATAATTTCCTCAAATAAACCTGTCCTTCCCCCCCCCCCCTTCTTTTGGGATTCTTATCCCATTATCTATCATAATGACTTTTATGGAGTTGCTGAGTTCTCTAAGTTTACCTTCACGATAATTTTTTTTTGCTTATTCTTTTCAGCTTCATGTTTTCCACAATGTTATCTTCTGTATCAATTGTCTTTTACTTATCTTTTTTCAATCCGTATGTTCATTACATCCCGTCAGGTTTGCATCTGAGTTACAACATTTTTATTTCAACCTGACTTATTTTTGAGTCTTATAGTTCTTTAATAAGGGCCTCCTGGTATCTTCTATGCTTTTATAAAGCCAGATTATATGCTTATGATTGTTCCTTTAAATTCTGCCTCACACATATTACTTATATCTATTTTGTTTAGATCCCCATCTGTGACCTTTTATTCTTTCTACTGGGATGAATTCTTCCATCTCGTAATTTTGTATAGGTGTTGGTCTTCTTCTCTGTGTTAGATAATATATTATGTTTCTAGCTCTGTGAATAACAGTTATATAAAGAAGAGGTCATATAATGTCTAGGACCTGACACTGGTGACTCCAATATTTCTGGTGTATGTTCTGTGCATGCTGTTTCTGTGTTTTGATTGCTCTTTCCCTCAGGTCAATCCTCTTCAGAATTCCTCCTTCCTATATTCAGAAGTGTTTGACTGTTGCAAGTTTTAACTAAGTGCCTTTTGGTCTTCCTGCTAAGAGACATTAGATCCTATTTCCCCTAGAGCCACAGTTCAAACAGCAGTCTTGGTCAGTACACATGGTACCAGAGTGGAGGGGGGTGTTGTGTTCTTCTTCTTAGGTGGGGCTTCTCTGACTTTTAGGAACACTTGCCTAGTAAAAATGCTCCTGCAGACCACAAGGGTCAGGGCTTGTTGTAAGGGACCCAAGCCTCCAATGTGTGTGCTGTTCTGCCCCCTGAAGTTTGTCCTACTGATACATAAGGGTAAAAATGGCATCACCCAGCTATATTGTCCCTAGAGAGGGGTGTTTGTGAACCCTGCTGTTCAAGAAGGCCTCGCAGAACAGTGAACAATCTCACCTTGTTCCTCCTAGGCTTCCCTCAAATTCCTGCCTGTGTCCCAAATTACTGCCCATCCAGTGGTCTAGTGTTACCATGTCTTATCTCAGGTTTTCTGGATGGATTTACTCTCCAAGTTTGAAGGACCCTTCATGGTGAGGATCCATGCTGATCCTCTTGGGGATCGTGCTCTGACATATGCCAGTTTTTCCCAGAAGGGCAGTCATCTGAACATACAGGGGATCAGACTTTATGGTAAAGCAGAGAAAAAAGCTTGTGTCCAGTTTAGCTGTCCCCAGTAGCTGCTTCTATTACTGTGCTATTGGACTGGTCAGCTCAATGGTGTCCGTTGGTTACTTTGTCACTGGAGAAACAGTCCCACCCCTCTCAAATGCACACTAAGAAGGGGAGTTATGTCTCCCAGTGTGACACAGGATACTTTAGACCACACAGTGCAATCCCTGGCCTCTGTCTTACTTCTCCACTATAGTACCCCTAGCACCACTAAACTCCACATAGTTGATTGTTGCAAGCAATTTGCAAAACTACGGAGGTTCCTTAAAAAGTTAAAATTAGAATGGCCCCACTATCTAATCATTGAACTACTAGGTGCTTATGCAAGAATACAAAAGTACTAATTCAAGGGAATACAGTCATCAAGAAATTTATGACATCATTATCTACTGTAACCAAATTCTGGAGATAGTCTACCTGTCCACTGACTGATGAATGGACAAATAATATGTCATACAGAGGGATATTACTCACTGTAAAAAGAAAGACATCTTTCCATTTACAACTGCATTTACAGTCTCCCATGTAACTATGGATTAGAGAGTATAATGTTAAGCAAATAAGTCAGTCAGAGAATACAACTATCATACCATTTCACTCATACAGACAATTGAAGGGGGAAAATGAGCAAACTGGAGAGAGAGAGAGAGAGAGGAGGGAAGGAAAACCAAGAAACAGACACTTAACTGTGAGTGAATAGATAACAAAAGGGAGTTGGTTCATGTGATGGTAATCATAGGTGATAGAGAGTAGCAAATGTACTTGCTGTGATGAATAATTTTTTTTAAATTTTAATTTATTCTTTCACTGTTTCAAGATTCATTGTTTATGCATCACACACAACACTAGATGTTTTATGGAAGTGTTCAAACCCTGTATTGCACACCTTAAACAAATTACACTGCTTATTAACTAACCACAATTTAAATGAAACTTAAAAAAGGAACAGTACTACAAATCCAGCCACAAAGCAATTAACAAAATGGCAATAAACACATATATATCAATAATTACTTTGAATTTAAATGAACTGAATGCTTCAGTCAAAAAACATGATGATGGAATGGATTTTTAAAACAAGAAAACTCATCTATCTTCTGTTTATAATAGTCTGATTTTAGATCCAAACACTCATGCAAATTTAAGCTGTTGGGATTAAGAATCATTTACTATGAGAATGTGTGTTATAAGAAAGCAATGTTGGAATTTGTTATAACGACAAAGGGCATAAAAGAAAAACTGTAAAAAGAGGGATAGAAGGAAACTATATAATTATGAAAGGGACAATCCAACGAGAGGATAAAAAAAATTGTAAACATTCATGTACTCAACATGGGGGTACCAAATGCATAAAGTAATTAATGACAAACATAAATAAACAATGAAGAGTAACATAAAAATAATGAGGACATTAAAT
Source organism: Meles meles (assembly GCF_922984935.1). Taxonomy (NCBI): domain Eukaryota; kingdom Metazoa; phylum Chordata; class Mammalia; order Carnivora; family Mustelidae; genus Meles; species Meles meles. The sequence goes on from NC_060068.1 coordinate 8,345,130, forward strand.
GCCCATTTACATCAGAGGATAGATCATCCAAACAGAAAATGAACAAGGAACCAGTAGGTTTTATTTTTGGACTAGATAGATTTAACATATATTCAGAAATTTACATCCTAAAACAGCAGAATGCACATTTTTTTCAAGAGCATATGGAATATTCTCCAGAAATGATCACATGTTATGCCACATTATCTCCAAAATTTTTAAAAGATCAAAGTTATACCATGGAACCTTTAAGACCACTAGAAATCAAGCAAAGAAGAATTCCAGGAAGAGCTCAAGTAAATGGAGATTTAATAATGTGATTCTAAACAATGAATGGCTCTACCAAGAAATCAAGGAGGAAGTCATAAAACACATGGCCACAAATGAAAATGAAAAGATAATGTCCCAAAATCTTTGGGGGGGGGTAGGAAAACTGTTCTAAGTGGAAAGTATATAGCAATACAGGCCTACATCATATAGCATGAATAAATCTCAAGTACAAAAGATTACGTATGAAGGAGGTAAAAGAGCAAAACAAACAACTAAAAAACAGTGGAAAGAAATAAAAGGGGACACCTGGGTTGCTCGTTGGGTTAGGCCTCTGGCTTTAGCTCAGGTCATGATCTCAGGGTCCTGGGATGGAGCCCAACATCAGGCTCTCTGCTCAGTGGGGAGCATGCTTTCCCTCTCTCTCTCTGCCTGTCTCTCTGCCTACTTGTAATCTCTGTCTCTCAAATAAATAAATAAAATCTTTAAAAAATATATAAAAATGTAAAAAAGAAATTAAAGGATTAGAACAGAAATAAAGACAGAGAAAATAAAATTTTAGAAAGGAAAATAGGGACAGAACTGTAAAAGTAGAGCATAGTACTTTGAAAAGATCAAGAAAATTGATAAATCTTTACCAAACTCAAAAAAAATATAAAGGACTCAAATGAATGAAATCATAAATTAAAGAGAAGAAGTAACAACTGACATCACATATATACAAAGGGTAACAAGAGAATATAATGAAAAATTCTATACCAAGAAGTTGGACAACCTAGAAAAAATTGATAAATTCCTAAAGAGACAAAACCTTCCAAAACTGAATCAGGATGAAATAGAAAAATCGACAGACTGATTACTAGCAATAGAATTGAATGAGGAATCAAGAAACTCACAAAGAACAAAAATCCAGGACCATATGGCTTCAAGGTGAATTCTACCAGAACTTATAGAAAAGTTAAAACCTAGCCTTCTAAAACTATGCCAGAAATACAAGAGGAAGTGAAATGTCCACATTCATTTTATGAGGCTATCATTACCTTGATACCAAAACCAGATGAAGATACAGTGAAAAATTAAAAATAAATTTTAAAAAAGTAAGAGAGAGAGAAGGAGAAATCGATCTACAGGGCAATGATTCTGATGAACATATATGCAAATATCCTCAATAAAATATTAATGAAGAGAATCTAAAAATACTTCTAAAAACTAATTCATCACTATCAGGTTGGATTTATTTATGAACCACAAAGGTAGTACAATGGTTTCAAATCACTCAGCGTGCTACATTACATCAGTAAGAAAGCAAAAAGCCCTATGATTATTTCAATAGACGCAGGAAAAGTGTTTGACAGAAAATCACCCCGTACAAAGGACGTTTTGAGGAAATATAACAGTAGCTAATAAAGGCTGTATATGAAAAAAGAAAATAAAATAACAAATAAAAACACAGCTAATATCATACTCTACTGAAAAACTGAGAGCTTTTACCCTACAATCAGGAATAAGACAAAGAAATCCACTCTAAACACTTTGATTCAATGCAGGACATGAATCCCTAGACACAGCAATGAGAGAATAAAAATAAATAAAGGCATCAAAATTAGTAAGGAAAGAGTAAAATTTTAAACATTCACTGGAGACATAATTACATAGGAAATCATAAGGACCTCAGCAACACATCACTATAAAACCACTAAACATCACAAAAAATGAAAAAGGAATTCAAGAAGGTTGTAGGACACAAAATAACCACACATATATCCATTTCATTTCCATAAATTAATAACAAGTAAGAAGGAAGCAAAAATTTAGAAAAAAAATTGCATTTGTGATTGCACCAAAAATCATAAAATACCTAGGAATGTATTTAAACAAGGCAGTGAAACACCTGTAATCTGAAAGCTATAAAATATATGTGAAAGGAATTAAAGATGACACAAACATAGGGAAAAACATTCCATGTTCATGGATTAGAAAAACTAATATTGTTAAAATGTACACTACCCAAAACATCTACACATGCAATGCAATCCCTATCAAAATGTCAAAAGCTTTTTCTTTCCCAGAATTTGAACAACCTTCAAATTTATATGGGACTAGGAAAAAGGATGCAGGGCAGGCAAAGCTGTCTTGAAAAAGAAGAACTGAGTTGGAGGTACCACAATTCCAGATTTGAAGTTATCTTATAAAGCTATAGTAATTAAATGAGCATGGCACAGTTGGTCTGTAGTTCTCCTTTTTGACGGTGTCTTTGCCTGGTTTAGGGACCAAGGCAAGGGTATGGACATTTTCCTTCTGTTCACATTTTTTTAGATATTTATTGAAGATTAGGTATTATTTCTTCTTTAAATGTTTGGTAGAACTCCCCTGGGATGCCATGTGGGCCTGGACTCTTTTTTTCAGGGAGGTTTTTGATTACTGTCTCAATTTTGTTACTGGTTATTGTTCTAGTCAGATTGTCAGTTTTTTCCTCTTTCAGTCTTGGTAGTTTATAAATTTCCAGGCAGGCATTCACTTCCTCCAGGTAGCTTAATTCATTGGAATATAGTTGCTGATAATAATTTCTAACAATTGTTCTATTTTCTTGGTGTTAGTCATGAACTCTCCATTTTCATTCCAAATTTCATTAATTTGGATCCTTTCCATTTTCTTTTGGAAGAGTCTGGGTAGAGGTTTCTTGATATTATTAATTCTTTCAAAAAACCAGTTTCAGGTCTTGTTGATCTACTCTAATGTTTCCTTTTTCTGGTTTCTATTTCATTATTTTCTGCTCTCTTTATTATTTCTCTCCTGCTTCCTTTGGGTTTTATTTTTTGTTCTTTCTCCAGTTCCTTTAGGTGTAAGGTTAGCTTGTGCAGTTGGGAATGGGATCTTTCTAGTTTTTTTTGAGTGAGACTTGCATGGCTATGTACTTCCCCCTTGGGACTGCCTTTGCAATATCCCACAGGTTTTTGACCAATGTGTTTCTGTTCTCCTTGGTTTCCAAGAATTATTTAAATTCTTCCTTAAATCCCTGGTTAACCCAAACATTCTTTAGTAGGATGGTCTTTACCTTCCATCTGTTTGAATTCCTTCCTTTTTTTTTGGGGGGGGGGGTTTAGTTTCAGTTTCAAAACACTGTGGTCTGAAAATAGACAGGGGATATTCTCAATCTTTTGATATTGGTTGAGACCTGATTTGTGACCTAGTGTCTGCTCTATTCTGGAGAAGGTTCTATGTGTATTTGAGAAGAATGTGCATTCTGTTCTTTTAGGGTGGAATGCCCTGTATATATCTATGTAGTCTATCTGGTTCCACTTTTGGGACATAAATATTTTCAATTGTTAAATCTTCTTGTTAGAGCAATCCTTTAAGAATGATATAGTGTCCTTCTGTATCTACAGTCTTTAGTATAAATCTAATTTGTTTGATATGGAAATTGCTGCCCTAGCCTTCTTTGAGGTCTATTGGCATAAAAAAATGGTTCTGTATCCCCTTACTTACAGTCTGGATGTATCTTTAAGTTCAAAATGGGTCTCTTGTAGACATCAAATGGACAGGTCCTGTCATTTTATCCAATCTGCAACCCTGTGTCATTTCATGGGAGCATTTAGTCTGTTCACATTGACAGTGACTGTGAAAAATATGGTTTTAGTGCCATCATGTTGTCTGTGAAGTCCCTGTTTCTACATATTGCCTCTGTAATTTCGGATCTATATTACTCCTGGAGTCTTTCTTCTTTCAGTCAACCCCTCTCACCTTAATATTTCTTGCAGGCCCAGCTTGGTGGTCACATATCCTTTCAGTATCTGCCAGTCCTGGAAGCTCTTTTATCTTTTGATCCATTCTAAATGACAGCCTTGCTGGACAAAATATCCTTGGCTGCATGTTCTTCTCATTTAGTAACCTCAATATGTCTTGTGAGCCTTTTTTGGCATATCAGGTCACTGTGAACAGGTCTGATGCTTTTCTAATGTTCCTCCTTCTGTACATAAGAAATCTCTTCCCCCTAGTAGCTTTTAGGATTGCTTCCTTGGTTCTAAGATTTGTGAGATTTACTATTATACATCAGGGCATTGATCTGTTCTCATTAATTTGGGGAGTGGTCCTCTCAGCCTCTTGGACAGGAATGCTTGTTTCCTTCCCCAGATGAGGGAAATTTTCAGCTATGATTTTCTCAAATACATCTTCCTGTCCTCTCACCCACCCCAGGGATCCCAATAATTCTGACAATGGAATGTTTACTGTTGTTATTAATCTCTCAGTCTGATCTCTTTGGCTTTTAGGTGTTTATCTTAGGCCTCCACAGTTTCCTTTTTTTTCTATGATCTTACCTTTTTGTTCACTGACTCGTTCTTCTGGCCCATTTATTCTGGCTGTCAGAGTATTAATTTTAGACTGAATCTCATTAATATATATTTTTTTTAGATTTTATTTCTTTATTTGACAGAGAGAGATCACAAGTAGGCAGAGATGCAGGCAGAAAGAGAGAGAGAGAGGATGAAGCAGGCTCCCCGCCGAGCAGAGAGCCTGATGCGGGACTCGATCCCAGGACCCTGGGATCATGACCCGAGCTGAAGGCAGAGGCTTAAACCACTGAGCCACCCAGGCGCCCATCATTCATATAATTTTTTTTAAAGATTTTATTTATTTATTTGACAGAAAGAGATCACAAGTAGGCAGAGAGGCAGGCAGAGACAGAGGGGGAAGCAGGGTTCCCACTGAGCAGAGATCCCGATGTGGGGCTCTATCCCAGGACTCTGGGATCATGACCTGAGCTGAAGGCAGAGGCTTTAGCCCGCTGAGCCAGTCAGATGCCCTCATTCATAGAATTTTTAAGGTCAGGCGAGTTGATTTCATTTCTTCCCATAAAGATTCTATATTGTCACTAACATTTTTCTCAAGCCTAGATATTAACTTCATGATTGCTACCCTGAAATCTATCTCTGACATCTTGCTTATATTCATATCTCTTAGGTCTGGGGCAAAGGTTCTGAATATTCTATTTGTCTGGGGTTCATCCTCTTAGTCACTCTGTTGAGGGCTAATTGAGGGCATATACAGAATCCAAAGTATTAACTATGACCCAAGCAAGATGCACCATTTTATAGGGGCCCAAATGTTTTTGTCCTCTTATTCTTCCAGCCTGTATTCTGGCGGAGGGGCCTAGCATGTTTTTAGTCATGCAACACTGTCTTGGCAGTTGCCCTGCCCCATGTTCAGGGTGGTGGTCCCAGTGGAAACAATTTTTCTGTTCTCTGCTGGCTTTCTGCATCTCTTACATCTCTTCTGAGAGATAAATTGTAGTCTGCTCTTCCAGAGAACTCCAGACCACACAGTATTCATTTCTGTCTGCACTGCTAAAAAGCAGCAGCCTTCCTTCTGTTAAAACCCAACAGGTTCTCCCAAATTTCGATCCCAGGACTGTGACCTTTCTCTTCCTGTTGTGCTTCTAAACTGAGAGGGCCCCAATTCGTGCACCCACACCCCAACTCGTGGATCCAATCTGGGGATTGCACTAATGTCCTTTTCCCAACACATCCAGTCTGTCAATATATGCTGTGTTCTGTGTTCAGGACTCTTTTGTGTTCTGGTGTTACATCACCTTCCTGGCACCAGCTTATGACATCTCCCCGACCCCCTTCTGCTTATCTTCTGATATGTGCCCACAGAATCATGGCTCCACCATTCATACCACATGACCACCAGATATTTTCTGTTTGTAGAGATCCAGATATATATTCTGACATCTTGGGCTGACTTTGTGGGTGTTCAGAATGGATTGGTAGATATTCAGCTAGACTCAGGGGACTGGTTGAAATAGGGTCCCCTACGCTTCTTCCATCTTGTCTCCCTCATCAATCTTTTATAACATAGGGTGCTCATTAAACACATATCTTCACAAATATCCATTTCCAGTTACCCCATGCCATGGCCCCTCCCCCTTCTGGAACCCTCAATTTGTTTCCTAAGATGAAGTCTCTTGTTGTTTGTCTCCCTCTCTACTTTCATCTTGCTTCATTATTTTTACTCTTCCCCTATGATCCTATGACTTGCTTCTTAAATTCCACATATCAGTGAGATCATATGATAATTGTCTTTCTCTAACTAATAATTCATATGGACTATTCTTCAGGATTGACCATATATTAGGCCATGAAATAAGTTTAAAATGTGGAAACATAAAAGCCATTCTTTTCTGATAAAAGGAAAATGAGACAGCAATGAATAACTGAAAATATAGTAAACATAATTATTATTTTAAAGACTTTACTTCTTTATTTGAGAAAGACAGATCACATAAGTAGTGATAGGAGCAATGTGAGGGGGAGACAAAGTTTCATCACATAGCAGGTAACCCAATGTGGGAATGGATCCCAGAACCTGGGATTGTGACCTGCCCATGAAGGCAGATACGTAACTGACTGAGCCACCCACTTCCCTCTAGAACTCATATTTATATGATTTTAAGCAATACACTATTTTAGAAATAAAGTGCTTAAGAACTCACAATGGATATTAAAAAACAAGAAACCAGCTTGAGGCATATGGAAACAGAAAGAAATATACTGAAACCTATGAAGTTCACATAAATCATTGTTTTTTTTTTAAGATTTAATTTATTTATTTGACAGAGAGAGATCACAAGTAGGCAGAGAGGCAGGCAGAGATAGAGGAGGAAGCAGGCTCCTGCGGAGCAGAGAGCCTGATGTGGGGCTTGATCCCAGGAGCATGGGATCATGACCTGAGCTGAAAGCAGAGGCTTTACCCCACTGAGCCACCCAGGCGCCCCAACACATAAATCATTGCTAAGGAGAATTGCAGTAAAAATTTACATTTAATAAACAAAAAAGTTCTCAAATCAATAAACAAATGTTATAATTTAATCAACTAGAAAAAGAAAGTAAAAGTTAAACCCAAAGCTTGAAAAGGGAGAAATATTAAAGATTACAGCAGAGATGATAACAGTATAGAAAACGCAGCATAGAAAGACATCAAAACTAATCAAGATTCTTTGAAAATCGACAAAACCTTAACTATATCAAACACAACAACAACAAAAACAAAAACAAAGGCTCATGGGTGTCTGGGTGGCTCACATGGCTAAGTATCTGCCTTCGGCTCAGTTCATGATATCCAGGTCCTGGGATTCAGTCTGACATCTGACTTCCAGATCAATGAGGAGTCTGCTTCTTTTCCCCTCTCCCTCTGTCTCTGCCCTCCCCAGGCTTGTACACTCTCTGTCTCTCTATCAAACAAACAAATAAATAAATCTTTAAAAAAGAAGTCTCAAAATAGCAATATCAACAATTATGTTGGTTAAATTATCATAAATTTTATAGATAGAAAACAAATATGAGTGGGATTTGAATAATTGTATGTTAACAAATTGGATAACCAAAAATAAATTCCTAGAAGCAGGCACATGACCAAGACTGAGTTATGATGAAATGTAAAATTTGAGAAGACCTACAATTTGTAAGAAAATTGAACAAGTAGTTAAATCTATGCAACTGAAAAGATCATTGGGCCAAAATTACTTTACTGGTAATTTTTCCAAGTGTACTAACTATATTGACACATTTTCCTCAAACTCTTGCAAAAACCAGAGAATAGAATACATACTAGCTCATTCTTTGAGGTCAACATTGTCCTGATGCCAAAGCCATAAGTGATATCAGTCTGGATATCTGTCTTTATATAACAGTTTCATAAAACACTGGCACTCTTAATTCATCAGTACATGAAAATTATTTTGCACTATTTGTAAATAGTTGGATTTATCCCTGGAATGCCAGGATTGTTCAACATATGAAAGTGAATATATACAATGCACCACAGGAACATAATATAGGAACATTCATGCACCAAAACAACTTTGAAAAACAGTAAGATAGGAAGACTTAGAGTTCCTGCTTAGAGAAATAAACATAAGGCAATAGTAGTCAAATAAGAATGGTACCCCATTAGCTAAGGTCTTCTTGAGAAAAAAGAACAAAGCTGGAGGTATCACAATCCCAGATTTCAAGCTACCACAAAGTTAAATTAATAAAAGAAAACAAACAAATAAAAAAACAAAAGTATGGTGCTGGAACAGAAACTCACACATAGGTCAATACAACAAAATATCTCAGAGATAAACCTACACTTATATCGTCAATTAATCTACAAAAGAGTGGATATAAATGCATGATGGGAGAAAGGATAGTCTCTTCAGTAAATGGTGCTGTAAAACCTGAAGAGCTTAATACAAAAGAATTAAACTGAACCACTTCATACACCATATACAAATATATACCCAAAATGGATATTCTTAGGTCTTCCTTAAAAGACTTGCCTTGAAATTGACCATAAAAACATATTTCTAAATGTGACTTATCTGGAAAGAGAAGCAAATATCCACACTAAATTCTTAGGACTACAGCATTTTTTTTCCTAAATGCAAAGTGAAAGAAACCATAAACAAAGGAAAAAGCCTAGCTTCTTATTTGCAAATCATATATTCAATAAACAGTTAACATCCAAAATTATAAAGAACTTACACATGAGAGACATAATATTCAAAAAGTCTGAATAAATATATTTGTTTGCCCACTGACTTGATGATTAACACAACTATTAAAACAGCCACAGAAATTATCAGAACTCATTTCTAAAACTTTGTCCTTAGGACATGCTGAGCTATTGGTGATTTAGCCTGCATTGTTCATGCCTCAGTGGACATTCCCAAGGAAATACACAGAAAACACCAAGTTTTATCCTTAATCTCCAAAGAGGTCCTGAAATCATGATTGCTGCTCAGTCTTTACGGAGTTATATAAAATGTCAAGTGCAGGGGTGAGACATAAGTATAAACAGATTTGAAAAATACTCAGATCTATTAAGATAAATGACTTCATTCATATGATGATGGGAGGACCAATGTCAGTTACTCAAGCCAGTAAGTTTGTAAATATGCATGTTAATAAAAGCACATGTCTTCCTTGTATTTTTATTTTTATTATCATTTAAAGTTGAGATACTTCTGTAATGGTTAAGATAATTTTGAGTAGAATTAATAATAAACTATTTGAATAAACTATTAGAATTAACAATTGATACATTCTAGCATTTAATTAACTGGAAATTCTGTGCTTGTTTTAGCAGCACATATACTAATTTACTATGGAAATTCAATGTGAAGTTTTATTTGACTGAAATCAATTTAAAAGATATATATATATTTATATATATATTTATATTTCATATGTATTAGATATATATTAAGACTTAAAACGTAAATATATTACTAACATACTGTGTACTTTTTTTTGTTTGTTTGTTTGTTTATTTACAACATAACAGTGTTCACTGTTTAGGCATCACACCCAGTGCTCCATGCAGTACGTGCCCTCCCTATTACCCACCACCTGGTTCCTCAAAATCCCACCCCCCCACCCCTTCAAAACTCTCTGGTTGTTTTTCAGAGTCCATAGTCTCTCATGGTTCATCTCCCTTTCCAGTTTCCCTCAACACCCTCTCCTCTCCATCTCCCCATGTCCTCCATGTTATTTGTTATGCTCCACAAATAAGTGAGACCATATGATACTTGACTCTCTCTGCTTGACTTATTTCGCTCAGCATAATTTCTTCCAGTCCCGTCCATGTTGCTACAAAAGTTGGGTATTCGTCCTTTCTGATGGAGGCATAATACTCCATTGTGTATATGGACCACATCTTCCTTATCCATTCATCCATTGAAGGGCATCTTGGTTCTTTCCACAGTTTGGCGACCGTAGCCATTGCTGCTATAAACATTGGGGTACAGATGGCCCTTCTTTTCACTACATCTGTATCTTTGGGGTAAATACCCAGCAGTGCAATTGCAGGGTCATAGGGAAGCTCTATTCTTAATATCTTGAGGAATCTCCACACTGTTCTCCAAAGTTGCTGCACTAACTTACATTCCCAGCAACAGTGTAAGAGGGTTCCACTTTCTCCACATCCTCTCCAACACACGTTGCTTCCTGTCTTGCTAATTTTGGCCATTCTAACTGGTGTCAGGTGGTATCTCAATGTGGTTTTAATTTGAACCTCCCTGATGGCTAGTGATGATGAACATTTTTTCATGTGTCTGATAGCCATTTGTATGTCTTCGTTGGAGAAGTGACTGTTCATATCTTCTGCCCATTTTTTTGATATGATTATCTGTTTTGTGTGTGTTGAGTTTGAGAAGTTCTTTATAGATCCTGGATATCAACCTTTTGTCTGTACTCTCATTTACAAATATCTTCTCCCATTCCGTGGGTTGCCTTTTTGTTTTGTTGACTGTTTCCTTTGCTGTACAGAAGCTTTTGATCTTGATGAAGTCCCAAAAGTTCATTTTCGCTTTTGTTTCCCTGGCCTTTGGAGACATATCTTGAAAGAAGTTGCTGTGGCTGATATCGAAGAGGTTACTGCCTATGTTCTCCTCTAGGATTCTGATAGATTCCTGTCTCACGTTGAGGTCTTTTATCCATTTCGAGTTTATCTTTGTGTACGGTGTAAGAGAATGGTCGAGTTTCATTCTTCTACATATCGCTGTCCAGTTTTCCCAGCACCATTTATTGAAGAGACTGTCTTTTTTCCATTGAATATTTTTTCCTGTTTTGTCGAAGATTATTTCACCATAGAGTTGAGAGTCCATATCTGGGCTCTAAACTCTATTCCACTGCTCTATGTGTCTGTTTTTATGCCAGTACCACACTGTCTTGGTGATCACAGCTTTGTAGTAAAGCTTGAAATCGGGTAACGGGATGCCGCCAGTTTCGTTTTTGTTTTTCAAAATTTCCTTAGCAATTTGGGGTCTCTTCTGATTCCATACAAATTTTAGGGTTATTTGCTCCAGCTCTTTGAAAAATATCGGTGGAATTTTGATCGGAATGGCATTAAAAGTATAGATTGCTCAAGGCAGTATAGTCATTTTAACAATGTTTATTCTTCCAATCGAAGAGCATGGAACAGTCTTCCATCTTTTTGTGTCTTCTTTGATTTCTTTCATGAGTGTTCTGTAGTTCCTCAAGTACAGGTCCTTTTCCTCTTTGGTTAGGTTTATTCCCAGGTATCTTATGGTTCTTGGTGCTATAGTAAATGGAATCGATTCTCTAATTTCCCTTTCTCTATTTTCATTGTTAGTGTATAAGAAAGCCACTGATTTCTGTCCATTGACTTTGTATCCTGCCATGTTACTGAATTGCTGTATGAGTTCTAGTAGTTTGCGGATGGAGTCTTTGGGGTTCTCCATATAAAGAATCATGTCATCTGCAAAGAGAGAGTTTGACTTCTTCCTTGCCAATTTGGATACCTTTTATTTCTCTTTGTTGTCTGACTGCCATTGCTAGAACTTCTAATACTATGTTGAATAAGAGTGGTGAGAGTGGGCATCCTTGTCGTGTTCCTGATCTCAATGGGAAGGTTGCAAGCTTTTTCCCATTGAGGATGATATTTGCTGTGGGTCTTTCATAGATAGATTTTATGAAGTTCAGGAATGTTCCCTCTATCCCTACACTTTGAAGCGTTTTCATCAGGAATGGATGCTGGATTTTGTCAAATGCTTTTTCTACATCAATTGAGAGCACCATGTGGTTCTTCTCTCTTCTCTTATTGATTTGTTCTATCACATTGATTGATTTTCGAATGTTGAACCATCCTTGCAATCCAGGGATGAATCCCACCTGGTCATGGTGGATAATCTTTTTAATGTGCTGCTGGATCCTGTTTGCTAGGATCTTGTTGAGAATCTTAGCATCCATATTCATCAGTGATATTTGTCTGAAATTCTTTTTTGTAGGGTTTTTGCCTGGTTTGAGGATCAGGGTAATGCTGGCTTCATAAAAAGAGTATGGAAGATTTCCTTCTGCTTCAGTTTTATGGAACACCTTCAGGAGAATTGGTGTGATTTCTTCTTTGAAAGTTTTGTAGAATTCCCAAGGGAATCCATCAGGTCCTGGGCTCTTGTTTTTTGGGAGGTTTTTGATCATTGCTTCAATCTCATTACTAGATATCGGTCTATTCAGGTTGTCAATTTCTCCTGGTTCAATTTTGGGAGTTTGTAGTTTTACAGGAATGCATCCATTTCATCTAGGTTGCTTAGCTTATTGGCATATAACTGTTGGTAATAATTTCTGATGATTGTTTCTATTTCCTTGGTGTTAGTTGTGATCTCTCCCTTTTCATTCATAATTTTATTAATTTGGGCTTTCTCTCTTTTCTTTTGGATTAGTGTGGCCAATGGTTTATCGATCTTATTGATTCTTTCAAAAAACCAGCTCCTAGGGGGCGCCTGGGTGGCTCAGTGTATTGAGCCGCTGCCTTCGGCTCAGGTCATGATCTCGGGGTCCTGGGATCGAGCCCCACATCGGGGTCTCTGCTCTGCAGGGAGACTGCTTCCTCCTCTCTCTCTGCCTGCCTTTCTGCCTACTTGTGAGCTCTCTCTCTGTCAAATAAATAAATAAAATCTTAAAAAAAAAAACAGCTTCTAGTTCATTGATACGTTCTACTGTATCTCTGGTTTCTACCTCATTGATCTCTGCTCTAATCTTGATTATTTCCCTTCTTGCATGTGGAGTTGGTTTGATTTGCTGTTGATTCTCCAGTTCTTTAAGGTGTAGAGACAGCTGGTGTATTCTGGATTTTTCAATGTTTTTGAGGGAGGCTTGGATGGCTATGTATTTCCCCCTTAGAACCGCCTTTGCTGTACCCCATAGGTTTTGGACTGAAGTGTCTTCATTCTCATTGGTTTCCATGAATTGTTTAAGTTCATCTTTGATCTCCTGGTTGATCCAAGCTTTCTTAAGCAAGGTGGTCTTTAGCTTCCAGGTGTTTGAGTTCCTTCTGAGCTTTTCCTTATGATTGAGTTCCAGTTTCAAAGCATTGTGATCGGAGAATATGCAGGGAATAATGTCAGTCTTTTGCTATCGGTTGAGTCCTGCTTTGTGACCCAGTATATGGTCTATTCTGGAGAAGGTTCCATGTGCACTTGAGAAGAATGAGTATTCTGTTGTTTTAGGGTGGAAAGTTCTGTATACGTCGATGAGGTCCATCTGGTCCAATGTTTCATTCAATGCTCTTATTTCTTTATTAATTTTCTGCTTCGATGATCTGTCTATTTCTGAGAGAGGCGTATTAAGATCTCCTACTATTATTGTATTCATATCAATATGTCTCTTTATGTTGATTAATAGTTTTCTTATGTAATTGGGTGCTCCCATAATGGGGGCATAGATATTCACAATTGTTAGATCATCTTGGCGGATAGTCCCTTTAAGAATTATGTAATGTCCTTCTGTATCTCTGACTACAGTTTTAGTTTAAAATCTAATTTATCTGATATGAGAATCACTACTCCGGCCTTCTTTTGAAGCCCATTGGCATGAAAGATGCTTCTGCATCCCTTCACTTTCAGTCTGGGTGTATCCTTAGGTTCAAAATGGGTCTCTTGTAGACAACATATGGATGGGTCCTGTCGTGTTATCAAATCTGCAACCCTGTGTCATTTTATGGGCGCATTTAGGCCATTCACATTGAAAGTGATTATTGAGAGATAGGTTTTTATTGACTTCGTGTTGCCTTTGAAGTCTTTCTGTCTGTAGATTGTTTCTATATTTCTGTTCAATGATATTCTTAGGATTTTTTCTCTTTTATAGGACCCCCCTTAATATTTCCTGCAGCATCAGCTTGGTGGTTGCATAGTCTTTTAAGCCTTGCTGGTCTTGGAAACTCTTTATCTCTCCATCCATTTTAAATGTCAGTCTTGATGGATAGAGTATTCTTGGTTGCATGTTCTTCTCATTTACTACTCTGAATATATTTTGCCAGCCCTTCCTGGCTTGCCAGGTCTCTCTGGAAAGGTCTGACGTTATTCTAATGGGCTTTCCTCTGTATGTAAGGAGCTTCTTTGTTCTAGCTGCTTTTAAGAGGGTCTCTCTTGAAACATAATTCCTCATTCTAACGATAAGGTGTCGTGAGGACTTTCGAGAATTAAAATCTTGGGAGGAAATCTCTCTGCCTCTAGTACATGAACGTTGTTTCCATTCTTGAGATTGGGAAAATTTTCATAGACAACTTCTTCCACTATATCTTCTAGACTTCTTTCTTTTTCCTCCCCATCAGGGATTCCAATAATTCTGACGTTGGAGCGTTTCATGGCATCGTCTATTTCCCTGATTCTGTTTTCGTGGCTTCTGAGCTGTTTGTTCCAGGCTTCCTCCTGATCCTTTCTCTCTATCTGTTTGTCCTCCAGATCACTAATTCTATCTTCTGTCTCAGTTACCCTAGCTTTTATAGAATTTAGATTAGATTGGAACTCATTGACAGCATTTTGAACATCATCCCTGGTGGCTTTCAGTTTTGCCCTAACATTGTGAACATCATCCCTGGTGGCTTTCAGTTCTGCCCTAATCAATTCTCTTTGGTCACCCATGGCTTTCTCCAACCTAGCTATTGCCTGGAGAATTGTTAGTCTGAATTCCTTTTCTGACATATTGTCTATGTCAATAGCCATTAGCTCTGTTGGAGAAGGCCCATCCTCTGTATTTTTATTCTGTTGGGTATTCCTCCTCCTAGTCATTTTGGTAAGAGATGACTGAACAGATGCAGCTGAACTTAATCAATTGTAGTGTAGTCAATGTGCATCCTGGAATGCTTCTGTGCTGTCAGGATTCCCCACCCAAATGAGAGAAAAAAGAAAAGAAAAAGAAATAGAGAAGAAGAAAGAAAAAAAAGGGAAAAGAAAAAAGGGAAAAAAAAAGAGAGAGAGAGAGATAGGAAAGAAAGGGAAGATAAAAGAGAAGGCTCAGCCCAAATGGGCCACAAGGTAAGATTTGTGAAGTATATAGACAAAAACAGACAAACAAAAAGACTTATAAAAATATATGACAAGAGAAAAAAATATATATATGTAAGCAAAAAAAAAAGGGAAGAACCTCATCAGAAAGAACCCCAAGTATAAGATTTATATATTATCAGGACAAACACAAATTCACAGAAACACTGACAGAAGGAAAAATTGGGAGAGTGGTTATAAATTCTCAGTGTGGGTAAGGAAGGTTGTTTTGATTCTTCCTGAATGTATCTTGATGTTTTTGTTAAGGGACTCAACTTTCCTAAGTTACAGGGGGATTAGAAACTGGTTTGCCTATAGAGGTATCATTGATTGGGGAAAGGGGATTACCTTGAAGTTTAACTCTATATGTATAGTAGAAAATAAAAATTAAAAAAGAATAAACTAGAGTAAACCCAAAATTAAAAAAGAATTAAAAAAATAGAAAAGCAAAAGAAAAACACGGGTGTATGTATCAAAAAGCTCAGGTTAGAAGGTTATTAAAGATTTTGATGTACTGGACATCTCAGTGTGGTGGTAAATAGGTTAAAAATTATCTGTATGTATAAAAATAAGAACCAGAATATTGGTAAAGAGTTAAAAATAAAAGTTGTATTTATGAAGTAGTGGTGGTTGTTCTCTTGTAGTCTTTTTTTTTTTCTTCCTTCCTGGTTGGTTTTCTGGGGGAGGGGCCTGCCACGTGGGTTTTCAGACAATGATGTTCCCTGAGTTAGGTCCTCCCTCTCCCCTCAAGGGGGTGGGCTCTGAGGAAACTGTTTTTTTCACGCTTTTGTTCTCTGGGGGTTTTTATGTTCTTTCATCTGCTTTCTCTCTCCTTGACAGCTTTTGATGGTTTTTGGAGGTTTAGAGGAGAGCAAACTGCACCCCAACCTCCCTCTTAGAGAGAAGCCTCAGAATGTTTTGCAAGAGCTGCTGGCAGAGTCGTTTATTTTATTTTTAAAGTGTTCCAAGATTCATCGTTTATGCAACACATCCAATGCCCCATGTAATGTGTGTCCTCCTTAATACCCACCAGCAGACTCATTGAACTCCCCACTCCCTCTCCTCCAAAACCCCCAGTTTGTTTCTCAGTGGCTACAGTCTCTCATGGTTCCTCTCCCCTTCCGATTTCCTCCAACTCTCTATATAGCTTTTTTTTTTTTAAAGATTTTATTTATTTACTTGACAGAGAGATATCACAAGCAGACAGAGAGGCAGGCAGAGAGAGAGAGAAGGAAGCAGGCTTGCTGTTGAGCAGAGAGCCCGATGTGGGACTCGATCCCAGGACCCTGAGATCTTGACCTTATCCGAAGGCAGTGGCTTAAACCACTGAGCCACCCAGCCGCCCCTCTCCATATAGCTTTAAGCAATCTATTTCTCATCACATGGAATCCACTTTTCATCTTTATAATAATGATCTTATATTTGAAGAATCTCTTTATTCTGTAAATATGTGAATCACTACAGTGAGTTTTTTTATGTATTATTTGCGATTGAACAGGAACATGGGAAACATGGGAAAAATAATATCTACAATATTAATATTGCTTATTATATGTCATTAAACTAATTAAATATGGCAATATGCAAATTTAAAACTGGATACTATTTAGAGAATCCTCCTCATTATGATGTAGGAATGAATTGAATATTTGCATTAACAGACCAATTTACATTGGTGATAAGACAGAGGAGGATGCTTCTTTGTAAGCAAAACCACCAAGGGAAACTTTGGTATTGGAGCAAAACACTGTTTTGAGTTCATCTAGAGGATCTCCGAGTGATGTGTGTATTCTCTACACCATTGATTAAAGTAGTATTGTTGCAGAGAACAAGAGAAGATATTAAGATTCCAAATAGGAGAAAACAAGAAGTATCTTGAAATGAAGAAAATATAAGCACTCACCCGATTTATTTAGGCATGAAGGAACTTAAATAAATTCTTGAATCTGTTTCATCTATAGTAAATTTTTAATTAATAGATTTTATGTATTTTTCATTTATAGTTAGGTTTGATTGTTAAGAATAATCATTTTTATTTCTTCAGAGTTGCCTAAACATATTTAGTGTTAAGTGAGGATTATTTTAAACACAAATTTAATACATAAAATCTGCATCTATCTAGCATCTAAGTTACGATAGGAAATATAAAGAATTTCCTTAAATGTCTGAAACTTGATTTTATGTCTGCAAATATCTATAGCCATATTGATAGTTGTGTCAACATCAAGAGCATTGCTTCATATAGACACAGAGCACTGCTGTAGGTATTTCACAGTAGATTTGAAGATTCACATCTGCAATAATTTGGTACATGCACATTACTAACTGAAATAACTTTTTATCACTTTAATATATTATTCCAAGAATGCATGTACATGCCATCAAAAAACCACTGGGTAAAATAATTGTCCCATAATCTAGTAATCTAAACACCCAAGGCAATTACTTCAAATTCTTTCTCATTTTTTCCCAGAACTTCCTCAATATTTTTTTAAGATTTTATTTATTTATTTGAGAGAGTGACAGTGAAAGAGAGCATGAGAAAGGAGAAGGTCGGAGAGAGAAGCAGACTCCCCATGGAGATGGGAGCCCAATGCGGGACTCGATCCTGGGACTCTGGGATCATGACCTGAGGCAGTCATCCAACCAATCGAGCCACCCAGGCGTCCCAAACTTCCTCAATATTTTAAACAATATGCTCATCTTCTAATGTTTCGTTCTTAAATCCCAAATATCAGGTCATGATTTGTAAGTCAGCCACTGTGGATGAAGTTCATTCACTCCCTATATCATCAACATTTTCTCCTCCCCTCCTTATTCTGTCAACATAGTTACATACCATGCTATGTTTGAGGACGTGCATTGATAGCTTTCTTCCATTTCCTAGAATTTATTGTTTGCATATAAAATATATAACCAATTTCAAAACATTATGTTATTGTATATACATTACTGCATATATTTATTCTCATATTACCATAATTTCCCTCAAGGAAAATTTAGGACATCTATCCACCTGATATTGGGAATTATGAACACATTGTTTTCAAGACAATACTTGTATTTTTAAGGAAGCACCATTTTAAATTTTTTTAAGATTTAATTTATTTATTTAACAAACAGAGATCAGAAGTAGGCAGAGAGACAGAGAGAGGGTGAAGCAGGCTTCCTGCTGAGCAGAGAGCCTGAGGTAGAGCACAGTCTCAGGACCCTGGGATCATGACCTGACCCAAAGGCAGAAGCTTTAAACCACTGAGCCCCTAAGGAAGCACCATTTAATAGATTATTTATTTTATTTTTCTGTGTTCTTTGCATCGTATTTGAGTATTGTAGCTCATAAATACTGGTTCTGAGAAAAACTTTTTTAAAATTATTTATTTATTTTTTTAAAAACATATAATGTGTTTTTATCCCCTGGGGTACAGGTCTGTGAATCACCAGGTTTACACACTTCAGAGCACTTACCATAGCACATAACCTACCCAATGTCCATAACCTCACCACCCTCTCCCAAACTCCCCTCCCCCCAGCAACCCTCAGTTTGTTTTGTGAGATTAAGAGTCTCTTATGATTTGTCTCCCTCCCAATCCCATCTTGTTTCATTTATTCCTTTCCTACCCCCTAAGACCCTCCACGTTGCCTCTCCACTTCCTCACATCAGGAAGATCATATGACAATGGTCTTTCTCTGATTGACTTATTTTGCTCACCATAATACCCACTAGTTCCATCCATGTTGTCGCAAATGGCAAGATTTAATTTCTTTTGATGGCTGCATAGTATTCCATTATACACACCATATCTTCTTTATCCATTAATATGTTGATGTACATCTAGGGTCTTTTCATAGTTTGGCTATTGTGGACATTGCTGCTATAAACATTCAGGTGCATGGGCCCCTTTGGATCACTATGATTGTATCTTTGGGTAAATACCTGGTAGCGCAATTGCTGTGTCATAGGGTAGCTCTATTTTCAACTTTTTGAGGAACCTCCATGCTCTTTTTCAGAGTGGTGGCACCAGCTTGCATTCCCACCAAGAGTTCAGGAAGATTCCCCTTTCTCCTCATCCTCACCAGCATCTGTCATTTCCTGACTTGTTCATTTTAGCCATTCTGACTGGTGTGAGGTTGTATCTCATTGTGGTTTTGATTTGTGTTTCCCTGATGCCGAGTGATGTGGAGCATTTTTTCATGTGTCTGTTGGCCATCTGGATGTCTTCTTTGCAGAAATGCCTGTTCATGTCCTCTGCCCATTTCTTGATTAGATTATTTGTTCTTTAGGTGTTGAGTTTGCTAAACTCTTTATAGATTTTGGACAATACCCTTTATCTGATATGTCATTTGCAAATATCTTCTCCCATACTGTCAGTTGTCTTTTGGTTTTGTTAACTGTTTACTTTGCTGTGCAAAAGATTTTGATCTTGAGGAAATTCCAATAGTTCATTTTTGCCCTTACTATCCTTGCCTTTGGCGAACTCCCTAGGAAGAAGTTGCTGTGGCTGAGGTCGAAGAGGTTGCTGCCTGTATTCTCTTCAAAGATTTTGATGGATTCCTTTCTCACATTGACGTCCTTCATCCATTTTGAGTCTATTTTCGTGTGTGGTGTAAGAAGATGATCCAATTTCATTTTTCTGCACGTGGCTGTCCAATTTCCCCAAAACCATTTGTTGAAGAGGCTGTCTTTTTTCCATTAGACATTCTTTCCTGATTTGTTAAAGATTAGTTGACCATAGAGTTGAAGGTCTCGTTCTGGGCTCTCTATTCTGTTCCATTGACCTATGTGTCTGTTTTTGTGTCAGTATCATACTGTCTAGATAATGACAGCTTTGTAATAGAGCTTGAAGTATGGAATTGTGATGCCACCAACTTTGTCTTTCTTTTTCAAAATTTCTTTGGTTATTCGAGGTCTTTTCGATTCCATATAAATTTTAGGATTATTTTTTCCATTTCTTTGAAAAAATGGATAGTATTTTGATAGAGATTACATTAAATGTGTACATTGATTTAGGTAGCATAGACATTTTCACAATATTTGTTCTTCCAATCCATGGGCATGGAACATTTTTCTATTTCTTTGTGTCTTCCTCAATTTCTTTCAGGAGTACTTTATAGTTTTCTGAGTACAGATACTTTGCCTCTTTGGTTAGGCTTATTCCTAGGTATCTTATGGGTTTGAATGCAATTGTATATGGAATTGACTCCTGAATTTCTTTTTCTTCTGTCTTGTTG
Source organism: Meles meles (assembly GCF_922984935.1). NCBI lineage: Eukaryota > Metazoa > Chordata > Mammalia > Carnivora > Mustelidae > Meles > Meles meles. Next base: position 8,365,429 of record NC_060068.1, read on the forward strand.
TTGGTGTAAAAAAATGCAACTGATTTCTGTGCATTGATTTTATATCCTGACACTACTGAATTCCTGTAGGAGTTCTAGCAGTTTTGGAGTGGAATCTTTTGGGATTTCCACATAGAGTACCATATCATCTGCAAAGAATGATAGTTTGACTTCCTCTTTGCTGTTTTTGTGCCTTTAATTTCTTTTTGTTTTCTGATTGCTGAGGCTAGCACTTCTAGTCCTATATTGAATAGCAATGGTGATAATGGGCATCCCTGCCGTGTTCCTGACCTTAGCTAAAAGCTTTCAGTTTTTCTCCATTGAGAATGAATTTGTGGTGCGTTTTTTATAGATGGCTTTGATAATATTGTGCCCTCTATCCCTACACTCTGAAGAGTTTTGATCAGGAAGGGATGCTGTCAAATGCTTTTTCAACATCAAATATGGTTCTTGTTCTTTCTTTTATTAATGTATTGTATCACATTGATTGATTTGTGGATGTTGAACCAATCTTGCAACCCTGGATTAAATCCCATGTGGTCGTGATGAATAATCCTTTTAATGTACTGCTGGATCCTATTGGCTAGTAATTTGGTGAGAATTTCCGCATCTGTGTTCATCAAGGATATTGGTCTCTAATTCTCTTTTTGGATGGGATCCTTGTCTGTTATTGGGATCAAGGTGATGCAGGCCTGATAATTGGAAGTTTTTCTTCCATTTTTATTTTTTGGAACAGTTTCAGAAGAATAGGAATTAATACTTCTTTCAATGTTTGGTAGAATTGCCCTGGGAGGCTGACTGGCCCTGCGCTTTTGGGTTTTTTTTTTGTTTGTTTTTTTGTTTTTTTGTTTTTTTGTTTGTTTTTCTTTTTTTTTTTTCTTTTTTTTTTTTTTGAGATTTTTGATGACTATTTTAATCTCCTTCCTGGTTATGGGTCTGTTCAGGTTTTCTTTTTCCGTCTGGTTCAGTTGTGATAGTTTATATGTCCATAGGAATGCATCAATTTCTTCCAGATTCTCAAATTTGTTGGCATAGAGTTGCTCATAGTTTGTTCTTATAATTGTCTGTATTTCTTTGGTGTTAGTTTTGATCTCTCCTCTATCATTCATGAATTTATTTATTTGGGTCCTTTCCCTTTTCCTTTTGATAAGTCTGGCCAGGGGTTTTTCAATCTTATTAATTCTTTCAAAGAGCAAGCTCCTAGTTTCATTGATTGGTTCTATTGTTTTTGTTGTTTGTTTATTTCTATTTCATCGATTTCTTCTCTGATCTTTATGATTTCTCTTCTCCTGCTGGGTTTAGGCTTTCTCTGTTGTTCTTTCTCCAGATCCTTTAAGTGTAGGGTTAGGTTGTGTATTTGAGACCTTTCTTGTTTCCTGAGAAAGTCTCGTACCGCTATATATTTTCCTCTCAGGACTGCCTTTGTTGTGTCCCACAAATTTTGAGCTGTTGTGTTTTCATTAACATTTGTTTCCATGAATTTTTTCAATTCTTCTTTAATTTCCTGGTTGACCCATTCATTCTTTAGAAGGATGCTGTTTAGTCTCCATGTATTTGGGTTCTTTCCAAATTTCCTCTTGTGATTGAATTCTAGAATCAGAGAATTGTTGTCCGAAAACATGCAGGGAATGATCCCAATCTTTTGATACCAGTTGAGACCTGATTTATGACCGAGGATGTGATCTATTCTGGAGAATGTTCCATATGCACTAGAGAAGAATGTGTATTTGGTTGCTTTGAGAAGGAGTGTTCTGAATATATCTGTGATGTCCATCTGGTCCAGTGTGTCATTTAAGGCCTTTATTTCCTTGCTGATCTTTTGCTTGGATGATCTGTCCATTTCAGTGAAGGGAGTGTTAAAGTCCCCTACTATTGTTTTATTGCTGATGTGTTTCTTTGATTTTGTTATTAATTGGTTTATGTAGTTGGCTGCTCCCATGTTAGGGCCACAGATATTTAAAATTATAGGATCCTCTTGTTGGACAGACCATTTGAGTATGATATAGTGTGCTTCCTCATCTCTTATTATAGTTTTTGGCTTAAAATCTAATTGATCTGATATAAGGACTGCCACCGCAGGTTTCTTCTGATGTCCATTAGCATGGTAAATTGTCTTCCATTTCCTCACGTTAAATCTGGAGGTATCTTCGGGTCTAAAATGAGTTACTTATAGGCAGCATATTGATGGGTTTTGGTTTTTTTATCCATTCTGATACCCTGTGTCTTTTGATTGGGGCATTTAGCCCATTAACATTCAGGGTAACTATTGAGAGAGATTAATTTAGTGCCGTTGTATTGCCTGTAAGGTGACTGTTACTGTATATTGTCTCTGTACCTTTCTGATCTACTACTTTTAGGCTCTCTCTTTGCTTAGAGGACCCCTTTCAATATTTCCTATAAAGCTGGTTTGGTGTTTGCAAATTCTGTCAGTTTTTGTTTGTCCTGGTACTTTTTATCTCTCCTTCTATTTTCAATGATAGCCTAGATGGGTATAGTATTCTTGGCTGCATATTTTTCTCAATTAGTGCTCTGAATATATCATGCCAGTTCTTTCTGTCCTGCCAGGCTTCTGTGGACAAGTCCACTGCCAATCTAATATTTTTTACCATTGTATGTTATAGACTTCTTTTCCCGGGATGTTTTCAGGATTTTCTCTTTGTCACTAAGACTTTTAAATTTTATTATTAGGTGATGGCGTGTGGACCTATTCTTATTCATTTTGAGTGGGGTTCTCTGCACCTCCTGGATTTTGATGCTTGTTCCCTTTGCCACATTAGGGAAATTCTCTACAATAATTCTCTCCAATATACCTTCTGTTCTCCTCTCTCCTTTGTCTTCTTCTGAAATCCCAATTATTCTTGTCATTTCATATTATGGTTTCACTTATCTCTTGAATTCTACCCTGGTGATCCAGTATTTGTTTGTCTCTCTTTTGCTCAGCTTCTTTATCCTTTGTCATTTGGTCTTCTATATCACTAATTTTTTCTTCTGCTTCATTTATCCTAATAGTAAGGGACTCCATTTTTATTGCACCTCATTAATAGCTTTTTAAATTTCAACTTGGTTAGATTTCAGTTCTTTTATTTCTCCAGAAAGGGCTGTTATCTCTCTGGAGAGAGATTCTCTAAGATCTTCCATGCCTTTTTTGAGCCTGACTAGAACCTTGAGAATCACCATTCTGAACTCTAGATCTGACATATTACCAATGTCTGTTTTGGTTAGGTCCTAGCCTTCAGTACTGCTGCTTGTTCTTTTTTTTTTTTTTCAGTGTGTTTTTCTGCTTTGTCCCTTTGCCCAGATAAGAAAATATGAAGAAGTAAATAAAATACTAAAAGTGTTGCAAAGACCCCAGGAAAATGTGCTTTAACTAATCAGAAGAGACACCAAATCATGGGGGGGAGAAAGGGGACAAAAAGAAGTTCAGAAAAAAGGGGGAGTCAAGATGGCATGGAAGTAGAAAGAGTCACCGTTTCAACCTGTACCCTAAAGTGAGCTGATTACCTACCAAAGAACTCTGATCACCCATGAAATCAGACTGATATCAGAATTATACGCATCTGGATCTCTACAGGAGCAGAAGACGCCAGTGGGCAGGGAAAGCAGAGTGGGAACGTCGGACTGATATCAGAAGATAAACAAAAGGGGGAGGGAGCCACCAGAGGTGAACGATTGGAATGTGATACCCCACATGAAAGTGCCCTGCATCTGGGGACCAGCATTAGCTTGGAGTCTGGTTGAAAGCCCTCAAAAAAAAAAAAAAAAAAAAAAGCAAAGGATCATGGGGGTAAATTGGGGGAATTTGGGCAGTTAAGGACAGGGGCTTAAGTCCCCAGAGCCAGGACAGACTCCCCTGGCGCTGAGCCAGAGAGAGAATGTGGCAGAGAAAGGAGGCCTTGGTCCCTGAGGCACCAGCGCACCTGAGCAGCCAGCGCACCTGAGATCACATAGGGTCCAGCTCCCATGAGGGCCTGGAGCCTCGCCAGAAGGCAATCCTGAAAAGCGCATGTCCCACACCCTCCTCTGAGAGAGGTGCTCACAGGTGCTAGCGAGGTGTTCTGGCACCCGGAAAAAACAGGCATTCCCAGCCTGGGCCAGCGGGAAAATCTCAGTGTGCGATTGCTGCTTGGAACCAATCTGGCAGTCTGGAGCTGCCCAGACAGCTGATGCTGCCCTGGTATTGGGTACAAGGAGGAGATCCTGCAACCCCAGGGACCGTGAGTCAGAACCTACTCTGCCAGCAGCTCTGCAGAGCATTCTGAGGCTTCTCTCTGAGAGGGAGGTCAGGGTGCAGTTTGCTCTCCTCTAAACCTCCCAAAACCATCAAAAGCTGTCAAAGCGAGAGAAAAGAGATGAACAAATATAAAAACCTCCAGAGAACAAAAGTCTGAAAAAAACGGTTTCCTCAGAGACCACCCCCTTGAGGGGGCAGGAGGACCTAACTCAGAGAACATCATTGACTGAAAAACCACGTGGCAGGCCCCTCCCCCAGAAAACCAACCAGGAAGGAAGAAAAAAAAAAAAAAGAAGATGACAAGAGAACAACCACCACTACTTCATAAATACAACTTTTATTTTTAACTCTTTAACACTATTCTGGTTCATTTTTTTATACATGTAGATAATTTTAACCTATTTACCATCACAGTGAGATTTCCAGTACATCAAATTCCTTAATAACCATCTAACCTGAAATTTTTGATACATACACCTGTGTTTTATTTTGCTTTTCTTTTTTAATTTTTTTTAAATTTTAGTTTAGTTTAGTCTAGTTTATACTTTTTAATTTTTATTTTCTAATATACATATAGAGTTAAACTTCAAGGTATTCCCCTTTCCCCAATCAATGCTACCCCTATAGGCAAACCAATTTTTAATCCCCCTGTATCTTAGGAAAGTTGAGTCCCTTAACAAAAACATCAAGATATATCAAGGAAGAATCAAAATAACCTTCCTTGTCCACACTGAGAATTTATAACCACTCTTCCATCTTTTCCTTTCACCAGTGTTTCTGTGTATTTGTGTTTGTCCTGATAGCATATAAATCTTATACTTGGAGTTCTTTTTGATGATGTTCTTCCTTTTTTTGCTTTTATATATATAGTTTTTTTCTCTTTTCATATACTTTTATCAGTCATTTTGTTTGTCTGTTTTTGTATGTATACTTCATAAATTCTACCTTGAAGCCCATTTGGGCTGAGCCTTCTCTTTTATCTTCCCTTTTTTCCTGTCTCTCTCTCTCTCTTTTCTTTTTTTTTCTCTATTTCTTTTTTTTCTTTTTTCTCTCATTTGGGTGGGGAATCCTGATTGAACAGAAGCGTTCCAGGGTGCACCTTGACTGCACCACAATCGATACATCCAGCTGCATCTGTTCAGTCATCTCTTACCGAAATGACTAGGAGGAGGAATGCCCAACAGAAGAAAAATACAGAGGATGGACCTTCTGCAACAGAACTAATGGCTATCGACATAGACAATATGTCAGAAAAGGAATTCAGACTAACAATTATCCAGGCAATAGCTAGGTTGGAGAAAGCCATGGGTGACCAAAGAGAATTGATTAGGGCAGAACTGAAAGCCACCAGGGATGATGTTCACAATGTTAGGGCAGAACTGAAAGCCACCAGGGATGATGTTCACAATGCTCTCCATGAGTTCCAATATATTCTAAATTCCCTAAAATCTAGGGTAACTGAGATAGAAGATAGAATTAGTGATCTGGAGGAAAACAGACAGAGATAAAGTATCAGGAGGAAGCCTGGAACAAACAGCTCAGAAGCCACAGAAACAGAATCAGGGAAATAAATGATGCCATGAAACATTCCAACGTCAGAATTATTGGAATCCCTAAAGGGGAGGAAAAAGACAGAAGTCTAGAAGATATAGTGGAAGAAGTTGTCTATGAAAATTTTCCTATCTCACGAATGGAAACAACGATCATGTACTAGAGGCAGAGCAGTTTCCCCTCAAGATTTTAGATTCTTGATAGTCCTCGCTACACCTGATAGTTAGAATGAAGAATTATAATTCTAGACACACCCTCTTAAAACCAGCTAGGACAAAGAAGCTCCTTACATACAGAGGAAAGCCCATTAGAATAACGTCAACCTGCCCACAGATACCTTGCAAACCAGTAAAGGCTGGCAAAATGTATACAGAGTACTAAATGAGAAGAATATGCAGTCAAGAATACTTTATCCAGCAAGACTGACATTCAAAATGGATGGAGAGATAAAGAGTTTCCAAGACCAGCAAGGCTTAAAAGACTATGCAACCTCCACGCCACAGTGCAGGAAATATTAAGGGGGGGGTCTATAAAAGAGAAAAAATCCTAAGAATATCATTGAACAGAAATATAGAGACAATCTACAGAAAGAAAGACTTCAAAGGTAACACGATGTCAATAAAAACGTATCTATCAATAATCATTCTCAATGTAAATGGCATAAATGCACCCATAAAATAACACAGGTTTGCAGATTGGATAACACGACATGACCCATTTATATGTTGTCTACAAGAGACCCATTTTGAACCTAAATGTACAACCAGACTGTAAGGGAAGGGATGGAGAAGCATCTTTCATGCCAATGGGCCTCAAAAGAAGGCTGTGGTAGATTCTCATATCAGATAAATTAGATTTTAAACTAAAGACTGTAGTCAGAGATACAGAAGGACACTACATAATTCTTACAAGGACTATACACCAAGGTGTTCCAACAATTGTAATATCTACAGCCCCAATGTGGGAGAAGCCAATTACATAAGAAAACTATTAATCGAGATAAAGAGTCATATTGATATGAATACATTAATAATAGGAGATCTTATCACACCTCTTTCAGTAATAGACAGATCATTGAAGCAGAAAATCAATACAGAAATAAGAGCATTGAATGAAACATTGGATCAGATGGACCTCATAGACATATACAGAACATTCCCCTCTAAAACAACAGAATACTCATTCTTCTCAAGTGCACATGGAACCTTCTCCAGAATAGACCACATACTGGGTCACAAAGCAGGACTCAACCGATACCAAAAGACTGACATTATTTCCTGCATATTCTCAGATCACAATACTTTGAAACTGGAACTTAATCACAAGGAAAAGTTCAGAAGGAACTCAAACACCTGGAAGCTAAAGACCACCTTGCTTAAGAATGCTTGGATCAACCAGGAGATCAAAGATGAACTTAAACAATTCATGGAAACCAATGAGAATGAAGAAGAGAGAAGAACCACATAGTCCTCTCAATTGATGCAGAAAAAACATTTGACAAAATCCAGCATCCATTCCTGATTAAAACGCTTCAAAGTATAGGGATAGAGGGAACATTCCTGAACTTCATAATATCCATCTATGAAAGACCCAGATCAAATATTTTCCTCAATGGGAAAAAGCTTTCAACATTCCCGTTGAGATCAGGAACATGACAAAGATACCCACTCTCACCACTCTTGTTCAACATAGAATTTGAAGTCCTAGCAATGGCAATCAGACAACAAAGAGAAATAAAGGGGATCCAAACTGGCAAGGAAGAAGTCAAACTCTCTCTCTTTGCAGACGACATGATTCTTTATATGGAAAACCCCAAAGACTCCACCCCCAAACTACTAGAACTCATACAGCAATTCAGTAACGTGGCAAGATACAAAGTCAACAGACAGAAATAAGGGTCTTTCTTATACACTAACAATGATAATACATAAAGGGAAATTAGAGAATCAATTCCATTTACTCTATCACTGAGAACCATAAGATACCTGGGAATAAACCTGTCCAAAGAGGTAACAGATCTGTACTCAAGGAACTACAGAACACTCATGAAAGAAATTGAAGAAGACACAAAAAGATGGAAGACCATTCCATGCTCTTGGATTGGAAGAATAATCATTGTTAAAATGTCTATACCACCTAGAGAAATCTATACTTTTAATTCCATTCCGATCAAAAATCCACTGGTATTTTTCAAAGAGCTGGAAATAATAACCCTAAAATTTTTAGGGAATCAGAAGAGAACCCAAATTGCTAAGGAAATGTTGAAAAACAAAAAGCAAACTGGTGCCATCACGTTACCTGATTTCAAGCTTTACTACAAAGCTGTGATCACCAAGACAGCGTGGTACTGGCATAAAAACAGACACATATAACAGTGGAACAAAGTAGAGAGCACAGATATGGACCCTGAACTCTATGGCCAAATAATCTTTGACAAAACAGGAAAAATATACAGTGGAAAAAAGTCTCTTCAATAAATGGTGCTTGGAAAACTGGACAGCTATATGTAGAAGAATGAAACTCGACCATTCTCTTACACCATACACAAAGATAAACTCGAAATGGATAAAAGACCTCAATGTGAGAAAGGAATCTATCAGAATCCTAGAGGAGAACATAGGAAGTAACCTCTTCGATATCAGCCACAGCAACTTCTTTCAAGGTATGTCTCCGAAGGCAATGAAAACAAAAGTGAAAATGAACTTTTGGGACTTCATCAAGATCAATAGCTTCTTCACAGCAAAGGAAACAATCAACAAAATAAAAAGGCAACCCACGGAATGGGAGAAGATATTGCAAATGACAGTACAGACAAAAGGTTGATATCCAGGATCTATAAAGAACTCCTCAAACTCAACACACACAAAACAGATAATCCGATCAACAAATGGGCAGAAGATATGAACAGACACTTCTCCAATGAAGACATGCAAATGGCTATCAGACACATGAAAAATGCTCATCCTCAGTAGCCATCAGGGAGATTCAAATTAAAACCACAGTGAGATATCACCTCACACCAGTTAGAATGGCCAAATTATCAATCTGGAAACAACGTGTGTTGGAGAGAATGTGGAGAAAGGGGAACCCTCTTCCACTGTGGGTGGGAATGCAAGTTGGTGCAGCCACTTTGGAGAACAGTGTGGAGATTCCTCAAGAAATTAAAAATAGAGCTTCCCGGGACGCCTGGGTGGCTCAGTTGGTTGGGCGGCTGCCTTCGGCTCAGGTCATGATCCTAGCGTCCTGGGATCGAGTCCCGCATCGTGCTCCTTGCTCGGCAGGGAGCCTGCTTCGCCCTCTGCCTCTGCCTGCCACTCTGTCTGCCTGTGCTCTCTCTCTCTCACTCTGACTAATAAATAAATAAAATCTTAAAAAAAAAAATAGAGCTTCCCTATGACCCTGCAATTGCACTACTGGATATTTATCCCAAAGATACAGATGTAGTGAAAAAAAGGGCCATCTGTACCCCAATGTTTACAGCAGCAATGGCCTTGGTTGCCAAACTGTGGAAAGAACCATGATGCCCTTCAATGTACGAATGAGCAAGGAAGATATGGTACATATACATAATGGAGTATTATGCCTCCACCAGAAAAGATGAATACCCAACTTTTGCAGCAACATGGACGGGACTGGAAGAGAGTATGCTGAGCAAAATAAGTCAAGCAGAGAGAGTGAAGTATCATATAGTTTCACTTATTTGTGGAGCATAACAAAGAATATGGAGGACATGGGGAAATGGAGAGGAGAAGGGAGTTTAGGGAAATTGGAAGGGGAGTTGAACTGTGAGAGACTATGGACTCTGAAAACAACCTGTGGGTTTTGAAGCGGTGGGGGGTGGGAGGTTGGGGAACCAGTTGGTGGGTATTGGGGAGGGCACATATTGCATTTAGCACCGAGTGTGGTGCAAAAACAATGAATACTGTTACACTGAAAATAAATAAATAAATAAGAAGTTCCGAAAAGAAAAAAAAAGTTAAAAAATGAAAACAAAGGGCGCCTGGGTGGCTCAGTGGGTTGAGCCGCTGCCTTCGGCTCAGGTCGTGATCTCAGGGTCCTGGGATCGAGTCCCACATTGGGCTCTCTGCTCAGCAGGGAGCCTGCTTCCCTCTCTCTCTCTCTCTCTCTCTGCCTGCCTCTCTATCTACTTGTGATCTCTCTCTGTCAAATAAATAAATAATATATTTTTAAAAAATGAAAACAAAAACAAAATATATATATATATATATATATATATATATATATATCCAGATAGATAGATAGATACATATTAGAATGGTGGCTAGAACAGGGTCACCCACTTAATTTGGGGAATATTTTGGTTTCTTAGAAGAAACTACTTCCCCAAATTTTAAGGAATGAATAACATATATGAGGGTAAACACAATGAACGGATGGACTATGCCTATAAAGAATGAAAAAAAAATAATTTCCGAAAAAGGAGTTGATAAAGTAAGTTGTTTAGGAGAATAAAGAAAAAGAAAGTGGAGAGTATTTGCTCAGGCTGGAGGCTAAAACAAGCCTGGAGTTTCTATCTATTAGAAGAAGCTGTACTCCCAAATTTTTAGAAGAACAAACTCTATGTGTATACAAAAAATAAAGTTAGATATAATGAAGGATACAATATGACTATAATAATGAAGGTTCAAAAAAGATTATTATTTTCTTTATGTAAGGTTTTGTTAAGATAAACTAGTTAAATGTTAAAAGAGGAATGGGTAAAAGTAAAAAAAAAATAGCAGTAGAAAACAAAATTTAAAAAAATATTAACTAACTGCAAGACTCAAGAATCATAGAGTAAAAGCCATGAATTCCATGCTTTGCTTTTGCCTCCTCTGGAATTCTGTTGTTCTCCTTTGCAACTGCCCCTCAGAACAATGTACTCCTTAAAAATATAACTCATGGGAAATTTTACTAGTACCAAGCACATTTAGTTATAGCCTTAAGAAAAACACATACTGGCAACAGGCCTCTGGGGGAGAGGATGATACACGGCCTTGAAACTGAGCAGCTGAAGTTGCCCAGCTAGCTCAGGGCAAAATGCTTCCTGCTTCATGGAAGCCAAGCAGCTGGGAATGCCCAGCCCGCTCAGGGCAGAGTGCTGCCTGCTTCATTTTTCTGTTACCCCCCCCCCAACTGGATATCACCTTAAATAAGTCATTTGAATGTGATTTTTCAACTATAAACTTTATACTGCTTGTACAGACATTTTGCCCTCCTTATTGTTTATCTACAAAGCATGTGACTAATGTTTGGCCTTCTTCAGCTCTTCTGTTGGTTACTGTTTCTATCTAATAAAAGCGAGACTGAGGAGTTGTTCGGGGCAACAGTCTTTTCTACTGTTGTTCACTCCATTTCTCTTGCAGCTGACTTGTTTGTGCCTCATTCTTCTCTCATTTGCAGACTGGAAGCCGCACACCCTAGTAAGTGAACTTGGTTTTGGCTGGATTTCTTGTTGATCTTCTGGGGGAGGGGCCTGTTGAAATGATTTGCAAGTGTCATTGCCAGAGGTGGAATTTTACCACACTTACCAGGCGCCAGGCTAAGTAATTAGCTCGGGTTTGCTTTCAGGAGCTTTTGTTCCCTGAACTCTTTCCATAGAATTCTAGAGGACAGGGATGAAAATGGCAGCCTCCCAATCTCCGGCCCAGAGGATCCAAGAGTTCGGGGTCCCACTCCTCAGTGCACCCTCAGAGAAACGTGCTCAATCACTCCGTTCTCTCTGGCCTCTGTCCGTGCTCCAAGCTCACCCAGCCTTTTACAGGTAACCCAGAATTGAGAGCTCACTCCTCAGCTCTCTCTCTGTAGCCAGCTTACCCGCTCTAATACCTGTGAACTCAGCAACACTCAGACACCCCCGATCCTTCTGTGACCCTGCGGGACCTGGGGCCACACTGACCCCGCATGGGCTTCACCCCAGTTTAGCCTCTGGAGCAATGTCCCTCAATGGGGCAGACTTTTAAATGTCCTGACTTTGTGATCCTTTTTTCTGCCGCTTGCTGGAAGCTGGATCCTCCCCACACAGTCTATCTTCCTGTCACTTTGGAATCACTTCTCAGCCAGTCCTACCTTTCAGAAGGACACTGATTTTCTGTTTCTAGAGTTGTTGCTCTTCTTTTCTTCAGTCTCCTGTTGGATTTGTAGATGATCACAATGGTTTGATAAGCTATCAAACTGATCTCCTGCTACCTGATGTCGTCTCAGCCTACTACTTCTCTGCCATCTTGACTCCAAAAAAAGTGTTTTTAATAATGATATATACTTAAATATTTTTTTGACAATGGATCAATGTCATATATATTAATAGAAATGCCCATAATTATATGTTCAGTCCTCTTATATTATTCTTCTCATTCTCGTATGTGTTCTAAATCTCAAAGTTTGTGTTTCAGTGGGTTTTTTTGGTAGATTTTCATCAAATTATTTTTTGAATTTTTTATTAAATTTATTATATGAATTATTAGCATTTATTTTCAAGAAATTTTCTATTGTTATTTAGCACTTCAGTTTAAACAACACATGACATTTTTACTTTGGATTTAACAACTACTCATACTACTCTGAAGATATCAGATTTTTGTAAAGGGAGCTTTCATTTATGCCAATCATTTTTAAGTCCGTGTGTGTGTGTGTCTGTCTTTCATATAAACACTTCTTCAACAGTCTGATGGTTTTGGTCTTAGAAATGTCTGAGAGACTGAGGTACATCAATTCTTTTTTTTTTTTTTTTTCCTTAACATATAATGTATATTTGTTTCAGGGGTACAGAATTGTGATTCATCAGTCTTACACAATTCAAAACACTCACTATAGCACATATTCTCCCCAATGTCCATCACCTAGCCACCCCAAAGCCCCCTCCAGCAGTCCACAGTTTGTTTCCTGAGAGTAATAGTCTCTTATGGTTTGTCTCCTTCTCTACTTTCATCTTCTTTCATTTTTTCCCTCTCAGTGAGATTGTATGATAATTGCTTTTCTCGGATTTACTTATTTTATTTAGCATAATAACATCTCATTCCATCCACCTCACTGCAAATGGCAAGATTTTTTTTGATGGATGCATAGTATTCCATTGCAATGTATACCACATCTTTATCCACTCATCTGTTGATGGACATATAGGTTCTTATCATAATTTGTCTATTTTGGAGAGTGCTGTGATAAACATTTGGGGGCACGTGCCCCTTTGGATCACTACATTTGTATCTGTAGGGTCAATATCCAGTAGTGCAATGGCTAGGTCATGGGGTAGCTCTATTTTCAACTTTTGGGGGACCATCTATACTGTTTTCCAGAGCGGCTGCACCAACTTGCATTCCCACCAACAATGTGGGAAGCTACCCTTTCCTTGCATCCTCGCCAACACTAGTCATTTCCTGACTGGTTAATTTTAGCCATTCTGACTGGTGTGAGGTGGTAACTAATGGTACTTTTGATTTGTATTTCCCTGATGTTGGGTGAGGTTGAGCATTTATTCACGTGTCTATTGACTATTTGCATGTCTTCATTGCAGAAATGTCTTTTCACATCTTCTGCCTATTTCTTTTCTTTTTTTTTCTTCTTCTGCCCATTTCTTGATTGGATTATTTCTTATTTGGGTGTTGAGTTTGAAGAATTCTTTATTGATTTTGGAAACTAGCTCTTTATCTGATATGTCATTTGCAAATATCTTCTCCCATTATGTTGGTTGTCTTTTGGTTTTATTGACTGCTTCAAATGCTGTGCAAAAGTGTTTGATCTTGATGAAATCCCGATAGTTCATTTTTCCCTTGCATCCCTTGCCATTGGCAATATTTCTAGGAAGAAGTTGCTGTGGCTGAGGTAGAAGATGTTGCTACCTGTGTTCTCCTCAAGGATTTTGACAGACTCCTGTCTCACACTGAGGTCTTTCCTGAATTTTGAGTCTATTTTCGTGTGTGGTGTAAGGAAATGGTCCATTTCCATTCTTCTGTATGTGGCTGTCCAATTTTCCCAACATTTGTTGAATAGACTGTCTTTTTTTCATTGGACATTCTTTCCTGCTTTGTCAAAGATTAGTTGACCATAGAGTTGAGGGTCCATTTCTGGGCTGTCTGTTCTTTTTCTTTGATATGTGTGTCTGTTTTTGTGCTAGTACTATACTGTCTTGATGACTACAGCTTTGTAATGGAGCTTGAAGTCTAGAATTGTGTGGTACCAATTTTGGTTTTCTTTTTCAACATCTCTCTGGCTATTCGGGTATTTTCTGGTTCCATATAAATTTTGGGATTATAGTTTTTCTGTTTCTTTGAAAAAAAATGATGATGCTGTGATAGGAATGACATTAAATATATAGATTGCAGTAGGTAGCATAGACATTTTCACAATATTTTTTCTTCCAATTCATGAGCATGGAAATTTTTCCATTTCTTTGTGTCTTCCTCAATTTCTTTCCTCAATATTCTGTAGTTTTCTGAGTATAGATTCCTTGCCTCTTTGGTTAGACTTATTCCTAGGTATCTTATGGTTTTGGGCCCAATTGTAAATGTGATTGACTCCTTAATTTCTTTTTCTTCTGTCTTCCTCTTGCTGTATAGAAATGCAACTAATTTTTGTGCATTGATTTTATATCCTGACACTTTGCTGAATTTTGTATGAGTGCTAGGAGTTTGGGAATGGAGTCTTTTGGGTTTTCCACATAAAGAATCATATCATCTGCAAAGAGTGACAGTTTGATTTCTCCTTAGCCAATTCAGATATATTTTATTTCTTTTTGTCATCTGCTGAAGCTAGGGCTTCTAGTACTATAATAAATAGCATTGGTGATAGAGGACAGCCTTGCCATATTCCTGACCTTAGGGGAAAAGCTCTCAGGTTTTCTTCCATTGTGGATGATATTCGCTGTGGGCTTTTCATAGATGGCTTTTATGATATTGACATATGTACCCTATATCCCTACCCCGTGAAGAGTTTTGATTGAGAAAGAATGCTGTACTTTGTCAAATGCTTTTTCAGCATCTATTGAGAGGATCATTTATTTCTTGTTCTTTCTTTTATTAATGCATTGTATCACATTGATTGATGTGCAGATGTTGAACCAACCTTGCAGCACAGGAATGAATCTCACTGCGTCATGGTGAATAATACTTTAATTGTACTCTTGTATTCTATTGGCTAGTATTTTTGTGAGAATTTTCACATCTGTGTTCATGAAGGACATTGGTCTGTAATTCTCTTTCTTTATGGGGTCTTTGGTTTTGGGATCAATGTAATTCTGGCCTCACAAAATGAGTTTAGAAGTTTTCCTTCCATTTTAATTTTTTGGAACAGTTTCAGGGAAATAGGTATTAATTTTTCTTTAAATTTTTGGTAGAATTTCCCTGCGAAACCATGTGGCCCTGGGCTCTTGTTTATTGGGAGATTTTTGATGACTGCTTCAATCTCCTTACTGGTTAAGGGTCTGTCCAGGTTTTCTATTTCTTCCTGGTTCAGTTTTGGTAGTTTATATGTCTCTAAGAATGCATCAATTTATTCCAGATTGTCACATTTGCTGACTTATAGTTGCTCATGATATATTCTTATAATTGTTTGTATTTCTTTGCTGTTGGTTGTGATCTCTCCTCTTTCATTCCTGATTTTATTTATTTGGGCCCTTTCTCTATCTCTCTCTCTCTCTCTCTCTTTGGTAAGTGTGTCCAGGGGTTTATCAATCTTATTAATTCTTTCAAAGAATCAGTTCCTAGTTTCATCAATTTGCTCTATTGTTCTTCTGTTTCCTATTTCATTGATTACTACTCTGATCTTTATTATTTCTCTTGTCCTACTGGGTTCAGGCTTTGTTTGTTCTTCTTTCTCAAGCTCCTTCAAGTGTAGGGTTAGGTTGTGTACTTGAGACCTTTCTTGTTTCTTGAGAGAAGCATACATCGCTATATTCTTTCATCTCAGCACCACCTTTGCTGTGTCCTAAAGATGTTTGAGCAGTTGTGCTTTCATTTTCACTTATATCCATGAATTCATCAATTCTTCTTTAATTTCCTAGTGGACCCATTCATTCTTTAGTAGATTGCACTGTAGTCTCCATGTATTTGAGTTCTTTCCAACTTTCCTCTTGTGACTGAGTTCAAGCTTCAGAGCATTGTGGTCTGAAAATATGTAGGGAATGATCCCAATCTTTTGGTACTGGCTGAGGCCTGATTTGTGACCCTCAATGTGATCTATCCTGGAGAGTTTTCCATGTACACTAGAGAAGAATGTGTACTCTGTTGCTTTGGGATGGAATGTTCTGAGTATATCTGTGATGTCCATCTAGTCTAGTGTGTCATTTAAAGCTTTATTTTCTATGTTGATCTTCTGCTTGGAAGATCTGTCCATTTCAGTGAAGGGGGTGTTAATGTCCCCTACTATTATTGTATTATTGTTGATGTGTTTCTTTGATTTTACTATTAATTGGTTTATACAGTTGGCTGCTCCCATGTGAGGGGCATAGATATTTAAAACTGTTAGAGCCTCCAGTTGGACAAACCCTTTGAGTATGATATAGTGTCCTTCCTCATCTCCTATTATAGCATTAGGCTTAAAATATAATTTATCTGATATAAGGAATTCCATTCTAACTTTCTTTTGATGCCCATTAGCATGGTAAATTTTCTTCCATTCCCTCACTTTAAATCTGGAGGTGTCTTTGGGTATAAAATGAGTTTAAATGAGTTTCCTGTAAATAGCATATTGACTTTTTTAAAATTCATTCTGATACCCTGTGTCTTTTGATTGGGGCATTTTGCCCATTTACATTCAGGGAGACTATTGAAAGATATGAATTTTGTACCATTGTACTGCCTGTAATATGACTGTTACTGTATATTGTCCCTGTTCCTTTCTGGTCTATTACTTTTAGAATCTCTCTTTGCTTAGAGAGCCCCTTTCAATATTTCCTGTAGGGCTGATTTGGTGTTTGTAAATTCTTTTAATTTTTGTTTGCCTTGGAAGCTTTTTATCTCTCCTTCTATTTGCAGTGATAGCCTACCTGTTGTATTCTTGACTACATTTTTTTTTTTTCATTTAGTTCTCTGAATATATCATGCCAGTTCTTTCTGTCCTGCCAGGTCTCTGTGGGTAAGTCTGCTGACAATCTAATATTTCTACCATTGTATGTTACAGACTTCTTGTCCTGAGCTGCTTTCACGATCATTTCTTTGTCACTAAGACTTGTAAGTTTTACTATTAGATGATGGGGTGTGTACATATTTTTATTGATATTTGAGTGGGTTTTCTGTGCCTCCTGTATTTTGATGCTTGTTCCCTCTGCCATATAAGGGAGATTCTCTACTATAATTTGCTCCAATATACCTTCTGCCCCTCTCTCTCTTCTTCTACTGGAATCCCAATTATTCTAATATTGTTTTGTCTTATCGTATTACATATCTCTTGAATTATCCCTTCATTGTCCAGTAGTTGTTTGTTTCCCTTTTGCTCAGCTTCTTTACTCTCTGTCATTTGGTCTTCTATATCACCAATTCTCTCTTCGGCCTCATTTAGCAGTAAGAACCTCCGTTTTGTTTTGTTTTTTTGTTTGTTTGTTTGTTTTTGTTTTTATTGCAACTCATTAATTGCTTTTTTTAAAATTTCAAGTTCATTAGATTGTAATTCTCTTATTTCTCCATAAAGGAATTTCATTTATCAAGAAAGTGTTTCTCTAACATCTTCTATGCCTTTTTTGAGCCCAACTAGCACCACGAAAATCATTGTTCTGAACTCTAGTTGTGACATATTACAAATGTCCATATTGATTAGGTCCCTAACTGTAGGTACTGCCTCTTATTTTTTGTGTGTGTGATGAGTTTTTCTGCTTTATCATTTTATCCAAATAAGAATATATGAAAGGGAGAATAAAATAATAAAAGGGAAAATACCCTAGAAAATGTATGCCAAACAAATCAGAAGAGATCCAATTCATGGGGGAGAAGGGGGGGAAGAAATTATATATATAAGATTGGTGGGCATGCCTGGGTGGCTCAGTGGGTTAAAGCCTCTGTCTTCGGCTCAGGTCATGATCCCAGGGTCCTGGGATTGAGCCCCGCATCAGGATCTCTGTTCAGCAGGGAGCCTGCTTCCTCTTCTCTCTCTGCCTGCCTCTCTGCCTACTTGAGATCTCTGTCTGTCAAATAAATAAATAAAATATTTAAAAAAAATAAGACTGGTGAATAGCACAGAACCACCCACTTGATTCTGGGTGTATTTTGTTCTGTTAGAAGAAACTACCTCCCAAAACTTAAAGGAAAGAAAAAAATATATATATACACAAAATTAAGTGTAAGCACAATGCAGGGATGAAATATGACTGTACAGATGAAAATTACAAAAATTATAAAAATAGAATTGATAAGATAATTTGGTTGGAAAAATAAAGAAAAAAAGGAGAAGAGAAATGTGGTCAGGCTGGAGACTAGAAAAAGCCATGTGCTAGACTTAGGGTATATTTTGGTCTGTTAAAAGAAACCGTATCCCAAAAAACTTTGGGAAAAAAAGCCCTAAATGTATACAAAAGAAAAGTTAAATATAATGTAGGATAAAATATGACTATAATAATGAAGGTTTAAAAAATTTTTAAAGAATGATTTATTAACATAAAGTAGTTAAAAATCATCAAAAGAGGCAAGTTAAAAAAAAAGAGGAAAAGTTAAAAAATAGAATAAGAAAAAAAAATTAATTAATTAATTTAATAAATTAAACTTTGCAAGACTAAATGATCATGAGGAAAAAGCCATGAATTACACACATTGATTTCCCTAGCTCTATAGTTTCGCTATTCTCTAAGATCAGTGAGCTTGGTCCTGAATGATCATCTAGGGGAGGGTCCTGTTGCAGTGAGTCTCAAATGTCTTTGCCCAAGGCAGAATTGCACTACCCTTTCCAGGGGTCTGGCTAAGAGATCTGCTCAGGTTTGCTCTCAGGATCCTTTGTTCCCTGAATGCTTTCTGTAGAGCTCTGGAGCACAGGGATGAAAATGGCAGCCTCACAATCTCCAGCCCAGAGGAGCTGAGACCTAGGGTCCCACTCCTCAATGTGCCCTCAGAGATAAGCAATCACTCCTCCTCTGGACACAATCTGAGCTCACTTAGCCAGTGACCCAGTGTTTTTGTCTCTGAGGCACAGCCCCATTTGGAATCTCCAAACTCAACATATTCCTGCTGTGCTGCTCCTCCCAGGGAAGAAAGATGAGTTTCCCCAGATCTCGCACTTGTGGGGTCCTTGCTCGAAAAGCTATGGCCCATCTACACCATGGATCAAGGTTTAGGGTAACCCTAAGCTGTGACTCCTCGGCTCTATCTCTGTAGAGGGCTTTTCTCCTCTGATACCTGGGATCTCTGTTACAGTCAGACACCCCTGCTCTTTCCATGACCCCATGGGACCTGAGACCACACTGTTCCTGTGAAGTCTCCACCCCCGCTTAGCCTCTGGAGCAATGTCCCTCAGTGGAGCAGAGATCTAAGTATTCCGATTTTGTGCTCCACTGCTCCACCAATTGCCACAAGCCAGCCCAACTCCATAGCTTCGAATTCACTTCTCTTCACATCCTACCTTTCAGAAAACACTTTCAGAAAGTGTATGATTTTCTTTTCCTAGATTTGCTGCTCTTCTTCTCTTCTCTCCCCTGTTGAGTTTGTAGGTGTTCTGAATGGTTGCTATCTAGCTGAACTCCTGCGACCTGATGGCATTTCAGTCTGCTACTCCTCTGCCATCTTGCCAATCCCCAACTGAAACTAATATAATATTTCATTTCAATTTGCTTCAATTAAAAAAGTGAGTCTGGATATATATATATGGTTTGTCTGAGAGTCATGGAGACCCAAATGCAAACCAGCTGGAATTAGCTTCAATCAGCCAGTCTAGGAGCCGCAGGTAACACTGTTCCCTTGGGGACACCCTGGCTTCACTTTTGTGCCAATTTTACTTCCTGTTCTTTCTTTGATTATCTCAGTTTCAGCTTCCTCTGACATCTTTTTCCAGTATGTCTCTTTGGTTGGTCTTCAGTCTTAGACTACATGCTCCTCTTCTCTTCTCATAGGGAAGTCCAACTATCCCCCTGAAATAGAGAACAACTATCTGCTCCTTATTCTTCTCTCCCCTGAGCATGGTAGCCTGTGTATCTGGTCTGTGAGAAGATATCTCTATCTGAGCTCACTCTTTCAAGGAGTAATTAATGGGAACTTCCTCTATGCCAGTGGGGAAAAAAATAACAGAAGGTTCCTAAACACACTTCTTTTTATTTTTTCTTTTTATTTTTCTCTATTTCAGAGGAAGAATTTAATGATGCATCAGTTGCCTAGAACAGCCAGTGCTCATTCTATCAAGTGCCCTCCTTAATGCCCATCCCTATTTACCCCAACCTCCCACCAAGCCCCATTCAGAAACACTGTTTGTTCCCTAGTTAGGAGTCTCTTATGCTTTGTCTCCCTCCCTGTTTTCATCTTATTTTTATTCTCTCCCTTCCCCTATTGTCATTGGTTTTGTTTCTTAAATTCCACCTATGAGTGAAATCACATGGCATTTGTTTTTGCCGATTTATTTCTCTTACCATAATACTATCTAGGTGCATCCACATCACTGTAAATGGTAAGATTTCATTCTTTTTGATGCTGTGTAATATTCTATTGTATGTATAGAGCATACCTTCCTTATTCAGATTCTAAAGAGTTCTGATTTTTCACCCCACTTCTGATAATACTTTGCAGTAGATTCTTCAATCAGACTCTCTCCCTTCCACTGTATCTTCAGCTATATCAGACACAAATCAAGTTTCCACAACTCCTACCTTCCAAATATTGGTCACTTTTCTACTTTCAGCTTTTTGACATTTATTTTCTGACATCTGTGATAGATTTCTTGGGAATTCAAGATGATGTTAACTGTATTTGAGGAAAGAAACAAGCTCAACACCTCCCCCCAGAACATTATGACTGGATGTTGCACACTAAGGCTGTGAACCTTAGGTTAGATTTTGTTGTCCCCTTCTAGGAGAGCAGAATGTCATTTTGGCAAGCTGATAATGACTTGTGACACAGCTTCATCCTTTCTAGGTTTAGGTTTATTGTGGGAAGATATATGAAACATGTTGCCTACCATTTCCTCCACTTATATTTAAGTTTTGACAAATGAGTTGAGTGTAGCATTTGCTCCAGTGCCATGTGGTCTGACTTACCCCACAACTGTGGCCTTTCGTGGAGTCTAATGGCCCATGTCCTCTTTTACATTGGTGTTACTGTTTTAGTGGAAGGTGGCACTGAGTGACACATTTAGCTTTGTACTGGCTAAGTCTTTCAGCCTCTCCATGATCTTCACTATAAATACAATCCAAATAGGAATTTTTCATCTTAAAGGAAAGTGTACCTGTTTCCCTTAAAAACCTGGTTTCTAGGCAATGATGTCATAAGGGTCATTATGAAAGCCATCAGTCATTAGCCAGCC
This sequence comes from Meles meles, assembly GCF_922984935.1. NCBI lineage: Eukaryota > Metazoa > Chordata > Mammalia > Carnivora > Mustelidae > Meles > Meles meles. The sequence continues at coordinate 8,386,613 of NC_060068.1, forward strand.
AAACTGCCTGGTGATTGGCCACCCAGATGAGACAAAACTGACAGCACCCTGGGGATTGGATAAGGCATTGTGGTGACATCACAAGAAGGCATTGTGGTGTCCGGGGCTGTTATAAAAACACTTCAGGAGCCCAGACCACACTGAAGAGAGAGATAGCACTGTAGCCACAACTTTCCTGCTATTCCTAACATTCTATGCCCTGTTCTCCTCCCCTACTCATAGCAAGCACCCTGCCCACTCCTCCTTCCATGAAACTCCCACCAACCCTCTGCATACCACCTTCATATTTGTGTTCACTTTTGTGACCCTATGTGCTCCTGAGAGTCCTCAAGCCAGTATCCAGTGACTCCTGGACCCATTCCCCCATGTGTGGATGGCTCAGGTGCTGAGGATCACATTCCATTTGGTACAGGTGAGTGGGACACTGGAAATCAGAGTAGTGTAGGTTCCTAGCCAGCTGGATCCCCAAATTTTGGGATCAAAATCTGGGTTCAGTACAGGAAAGCTGATTCCATGTCCTGAGGGATGACTGGACCTATTACTCTGAGCCCTACATCCTGGCCCAGCACAGGGAAAATGAGTGCCCTAAGAATCCAGCCATCCCTGATGTTCTCAATGTCTCCAGACAACAGAAAGAGAGGACTTTAAAAAAAAAAGATTTTATTTTGTTTACAGAGATCACAAGGAGCCAGAGAAGCAGGCAGATAGGGAACAGACTTCCTGCTGAGCAGAGCACCCAATGCGGGGCTTAATCCAGGACCCTGAGACCATGACCTGAGCTGAAGGCAAAGACTTAACCCACTGGGCCACTCAGGTGCCCCAGAAAGATGGGACTTTTTATGAAACCAGGACTGGGAGAAGGAATCACCATCCCTAGACATAGGGTGAGTCCTTGGAACCTAGGTCCTCAGACCACAAGTAGGCTGACCCAGTTCAGTAGTGGACAAAATAATTCCCAGACTCCTGTCCAAGCAGGAGCCTACAGACCACATTCGCTTCAACACAGTATAACACAGGCAAATTCAGGCCCCAGAACAATACACCAACCAGGAACTCAGAGACTGGGAGCTTTCTGAATGCATTTGACCCTGGGCAAATGAGACACACAGCCATTGTTTAGACAAGGAATCCTCATAACACACCTTGCCTAAACTGTGCAGCACAAAGCAAGTAAGTCCAGAGAACACCAAGCTTTCCAAGTGCCAAGAAACCATGTATCTTGAATCCCAGGTCAGTATTGGGAAAATTGATTCACCTGAACAGCAACATCACAATATGGCCTTAGACTGGAGAACAAGAAAGTGCCTTGGGTCAAGCCAAGATGACACTTAATGAGCTGGCTCACCATGTGTGCATTGACCTAGAGACCAAAATATCATGTCTCAACTAGGCCAATCAGGAACTTGGATAGCAGGTTCACTATGTACCCCTGCACCTGGACACCAACAAGACCGCTCTGTGCTCGGCCAAGAGGGCACAGGTACAGAAGGCTTACAATTTGTCCTTTAACAATCAAAACAACAACTCAGCTCTACACTAGGCTATACAGGCATGAGGAGAGTGAGAACATTATGTGACTTTGACCTGGAAACCAACAACTCATCTCTACCCTGGGCCAAGCAGGTGCCTTTGGTGAGGTGGGTTCACCATTCATCCATCAAGCTGGAGACCAGCAATGCAGCTCAGCATTAGGCCAAGCAGGCACCTGGACAGCTGGCTCACCATGTGCCTGTGGAACTAGAAACCGAGAACAGATATCTTGCCTAGGTCTAACACCTGCACCAAGTTCTCAGAATGTTGCTACTCTGTTTACTACTAGGCAAAACAGGCACCTTGACACTACTTTCACTGTGTTCCCTTGTACCTGGAGACCAATAACAAAGCTCTGCACTAGGCCAATGAGGCATCTTGAAAACAGGTACACAATGTGTCTTTAGATATGACAACCAACAACTGAGCTCTATGGCAGGCCAAGCATTCATCTTGAGTGTGGGATCATCATATACTCTTGGATGTGGAGAGGAACAATTGAGCTGTCTGATAGGCCAGGCACCAGGATAGAGAGAGAATGAAATAAATCCTCAAAATGATTTATAAGCTATTTCCTTTTGCATCTGTGTGTGGTTGACTGACATTTTTATCAACTTAGTCTGGGGGGAAATTTGGAGAAATTTTTAATGCTCATTCAGATGAACATATGCATTGGTGAATTTGTTCCTTCACACATGATGTAACATTGAGTGTGAACTTTCACCAATAAAGATATAGTTGTTTGTGTGTTTTTTGTTTGTTTGTTCTCTCAATTTCAAAAAAAAAAAAAATGAACCGTATCTTTTTTCTTTTGTGCCATTAGCCAAGAGTGGTCATATAAACACCATAGAAATAAAACAACACTGAAGACAGTAGACATCCCTACAAGGTGTTTATTAAGATCTGGCATTTCTTCTCTCTGCAATACAAGGTGTCTGGAAAGAGTGTTATATCATCCTGCTGACAGTGACTAGAACTCCATGAGAGTAAGTCAGCCCTGAACAGTGTGACCTCCCCATTGGTATTCTAGGTACCATCCATGTAGCAGAACAGTAATGCTTCCCAGTTATGGGCTTGCCTAAGATATTCTCATTCCCACTAAACTTTGGAAGCATAGTCACTCCCTTGTCAGCATAGGCAATCATATCATGCCTCTCTTGCATCATATGAAGGCCTACTCAGGGGCAATCACCATTCCCTCCCAGAATAATTCTGGGTGTTTCCCTAGACTAAAAGGACTAAGCTCCCAATAACAATGCCTGGTGTGCAACAGGCACTCAAAGCTGAGTGACAAGAAGACATACATGAAAAAACCAGTACATCTTATGTAAAGGGCTACAGAAAAGCCTCCAGTTTTAATCTTTGTCCCAGCTTTTGGACTGAAACAGCTTGTCAGCATCTGGATCCTGATCCTATGCCTTACACCCACACCATAACAAATTCTTGACAAAAGGGGACACAATTAATGCTTAGGAAAGAGTGAGCATACTCTTACATTGCTGACTTCACAAGCCCACCTGTGAAAGCAGACCAAGGATTAATTTTCAGTCCAGAATAAACTTTTCCATGGAGTCCAGGCTCCTTCTGTTTCCTTGCTCAGACTGACAGACTCTCCAGCAGTGGCTCTCTGGTCTCCCTCCTTTTCACAGTAAGAACCACTGGGCTTTCTTGATGCAAATCCTCCTTCACAATCAGCATAATTGTATATCTGAGTTTTCATCACCCCATGCCTCCATGCTCAGCAGATGCCTACTACCACAGGGACTCAGCCCTGCCAGCATTGGCTGAAGATGTCCTTAACCTCTTGTCAAGGACCATGTAAGGTATCAAACGGTTATTGTCATTGAAGGTAAAAAGCCACAAACACAGGGAAAACTATTCTGAATGAAAAGAGAACCAAGGACCTGCTTCCTCCCTTAACAAACATATGTGACTTGCAGATGGGAAAATGGATCCAACTGGTTTTATGAGAACTGTAGTTAATGATGAAAATGGATAAATGTTGTGAAAATGGATAAAACTGGTTTTACGAAAACTGTCGTTAATGATGACTACAGTTAATCATATTTAATTGTACATTGTATGCTATATTTGAACATTTCTATAATAAAATATTTTAATTTTCTTATTACAGGGAAATATGTAACAATGGGGAGAGATGTTAACCAGAAGTCAGTGGTGGTTCTTTCATCATACTTACATATATGACTCTGATACATACCTGAGAGGAATAGAATGTTACATGTCAATATTACCTCAGTTTTTAAAAATAAATGAATAAACTGGAATTGGCAAAAGGTAAAGTCTATGCCACCTGAAATAATTGATTTTACACATGGTCTTGGAGGAGAAACAGGAAAAGTGAAAGTCAAAGGAAAGACTCTGGTTCTGAAAATCAAGAAACACTCCGCAGAGGAATCTTTATCAATTTCATTGTTTTGAGAACAGAAGTTTTCCAGTTTGGGAGGGTAAGGTCTGGAGGGAGAGCCTCTATAACCACACGTCTCAATCAGACACTGTAAATAATCTTTCTTTGCCTTAATGAATCATAACTATTCCTTGAGAGGGACGAAAGCCCTTCTCCATCCTAGGCTCCCCTATCTCTTCATTTTTCCCAGCTATTCGCTATAATATCTACTACTCAAGACTCATTTCAAAACTTTAACCCCTTTGTTTTTCTTCTGGTCAGTCCACAACCGTCCTGTCCACTGTCTGCTTCACTTGGCTGGCATTTTAGTGAAGATTGTTGTAGTTTCCAATCCTACTTATTAGTTCCTTGTCACATCATTTTGTTGGTTTGGTTTGCGAGCTTTATCTCCTGAAAGCAGTGATACCTCAAGTTTTTAGTGGTTTGTCTAGGAAGGTATGAACATAAGCAATAGATCATTTGTTAGACAAATGACAATTTTCTTAACAAGAGCAAAGGTGAATTTAAGTGTCATTTAAGCTTCAAGTAACACAATCATTGTAATGAATAGTGGAGTCATCCCATGAACTTAAAAATACACTTATTTATCCTTAAAGTGAAAATTAAGGCAGTTCTTCAACTTTCCTTCATTGTATCTTCACAAGATCACCTTCACACCAGTACCCCTCTTTAGAAAACAGATTGAGAGCTTATTGTCAAGGTAAAGCAATATTTTCTAGCATGCTAACATCTCCATCCTCAAGCTCCCCAATGTACCACAAATTTGAAACAAATCTCTATAGCAGTGTTTAGAAAAACATATTGAAATCCAATTTAATTAACATATACTATATTACTAGTTTCAGAGGTAGAATTCAGTGATTCATCAGGTGCATATAACACCCTGTTCTCATTACATCAAGTTCCCTCCTTAAAGCCCATCACCCAGTTAACCCATCTCGCAATGACCTCCTTTCCAGTAACCCTTAGTTTTTTCCCTACAGTAAAGTGTCTCTTAAGGTTTGCCTCCCTGTCTTATTTTATTTTATTTTCCTTCCCTTCTTCTATGTTCATGTGTTCTGTTTCTTAAATTCCACAGATGAGTGAAATCATATGGTGTTTCACTTTCCCTGACTGACATATCTCACCTAGCATAACAACCCTTCTTTCATCCATGTGGTTGCTAGTGGCAAGATGCCCTTCTTTTCTGAAGGTATAGTAATATTCCATTGTGTATAAACAAATGGCCAACAGACATAGTAGAAAAAGTTCAACATCACTCAGCATCAGGGAAATACATCCATGGCTTTCTCCAACCTAGCTATTGCCTGGATAATTGTTAGTCTGAATTCCTTTTCTGACATATTGTCTATGTCGATAGCCATTAGTTCTGTTGCAGAAGGCCCATCCTCTGTATTTTTCTTCTGTTGGGTATTCCTCCTCCTAGTCATTTTGGTAAGAGATGACTAAACAGATGCAGCTGGACTTATCGATTGTGTTGCAGTCAATGTGCACCCTGGAACGCTTCTGTGCAATCAGGATTCCCCACCCAAATGAGAGAAAAAAGAAAAGAAAAAGAAAAAGAGAAGAAGAAAGAAAAAAAAGGGGAAAGAAAAAAGGAAGAAAAAAAAAGAGAGAGAGAGATAGGAAAAAAAGGGAAGATATAAGAGAAGGCTCAGCCCAAATGGGCCACAAGGTAAGATTTGTGGAGTATACCAACAAAAACAGACAGACAAAGAGTGATAAAAGTATATGACAAGAGAAAAAAATATGTATATATAAGCAAAAAAAAGGGAAAAACCTCCTCAGAAAGAACCCCAAGTATAAGATTTATATATTGTCAGGACAGACACAAATTCACAGAAACACTGACAGAAGGAAAAATTGGGAGAATGGTTATAGATTCTCAGTGTGGGTGAGGAAGGTTATTTTGATTCTTCCTGAAGGTATCTTGATGTTTTTGTTAAGGAACTCAACTTTCCTAAGTTACAGGGGGATTAGAAACTGGTTTGCCTCTAGGGGTAGCATTGATTGGGGAAAGGGGATTACCTTGAAGTTTAACTCTATATGTATAGTAGAAAATAAAAATTAAAAAAGAATAAACTAGACTAAACTAAGTTAAAATTAAAAAAGAATTTAAAAAATAGAAAAACAAAAGAAAAACACAGGTGTATGTATCAAAAAGTTCAGGTTAGAAGGTTATTAAAGAATTTGATGTACTGGACATCTCAGTGTGATGCTAAATAGGTTAAAAAATTATCTGTATGTAAAAAAAACAGAATATTGGTAGAGTTAAAAATAAAAGTTGTATTTATGAAGTAGTGGTGGTTGTTCTCTTGTAGTCTTTTTTTTTGTTCTTCCTTCCTGGTTGGTTTTCTGGGGGAGGGGCCTGCCACATGGGTTTTCAGACAATGATGTTCCCTGAGTTAGGTCCTCCCACTCCCCTCAAGGGGGTGAGCTCTTTTTTTTTCAGGAAACTGTTTTTTTTTTTTTTTTCAGCCTTTTGTTCTCTGGGGGTTTTTATGTTCTTTCATCTGCTTTCTCTCGCCTTGACAGCTTTTGATGGTTTTTGGAGGTTTAGAGGAGAGCAAACAGCACCCCAACCTCCCTCTCAGAGAGAAGCCTCAGACTGTTTTGCAAAAGCTGCTGGCAGAGTTGGTTCTGGGACACTGTCCCTGGGGATGCAGGAGCTCCTCGTTGTGCCCAAAACCAGGGCAGCTGTGGCTGTCTAGGCAGCTCCAGACCACCAGAGAGGTTCCGAGCAGAGATCGCGCACTGAAATTTTCCCGCTGTCCCCGGCTGGGAATGTCTGGTTTTTCCTGCTGCCAGAGCTCCAGGCTAGCGCCTATGAGCACCTATCCCAAGGGAGGGTGTGGGACGCGCGCGTTTCAGGATTGCCATCAGGCCAGGCTCCCAGCCCCTCATGGGAGACAGACCCCACTCCTTCTCAGGCACGCTGGCGTTCAGGTGCACTCGCGGCTCAGGGACCAAGACCTGATTTCTCCGCCGCACTCTCTCTGGCTCCACGCCAGGGGAGGCTGTCCTGGGTCCAGGGACTTAGGTCCCTGACCCTAACCACCCAGGTTCCCACTATTACCCCCCCCACCGCGATCCTTTGCTGTTTGTTTTTTGAGTGCTTTCAACCAGACTCCAAGTTAATGCTGGTCCCCAGATGCAGAGCACTCTCGTGTTGGGGTGTTACTTTCCAATCAGTCACCTCTGGTGGCTCCCTCCCCCTTTTGTTTATCTTCCGATATCAGTCCGATGCTCCCAGTCTGCTTTACCTGCCACTGGCGTCTTCTGCTCCAGTAGAGATACAGACGTGTATAATTCTGATCTCAGGCTGATTTCATGGGTGGTCGGAGTTCTTTGGTAGGTAATCAGCTCACTTTAGGGTACAGGTTGAAATGGTGCCTCCTCCTACTTCCCCGCCATCTTGCTCCCCCGCATCAGGGAAATACATACACAGAGCATTAACAGATAGCATCTCACACTGGTCAGTTTGGCTAAATTTAAGAAGACAGGAAACAACATATGATGGTTAGGCTGAAGAAAAAGGGGAATATTCTTTCAGAGTGGGTGGAAATGCCAGTTGGTACAGCCACTCCAGAAATGGTATAGAGTTTTCTCAGAAAGCCAAAAATAGAAGTACTCAGGTCTCCTAGGTGGCTCAGTCAGATAAACACTTGGCTTTGGCTCAGGTCATGATCCCAGGTTCAGCCCCACCATGGACTTCCTGCTCAGCCACGAGTGTGTCTCTCCCTCTTCCCCTCCCTACTCATGGTGTCTTTATCAAATAAAGTAAAACTTAAAAAAAAAAAAAGAACTATCCTGTGATGCAGCAATTGCTCTACTATGCATTTATCCAAAGGATAGAAATGTAACAATTCAAAGCAGTGCTTGTAACAATTCAAAGCAATGCTTGTTTCCCCAATGTTTATAGGAGAAATATCCACAATTGTCCAAATATGTAATGATCTCAAATGTCCACATACAGATGAATGGAGAAAGATGTCATATATTCATTTAATACCAGTTTTAAGCTCATCTTTCCTACTTAACACTTACACTCCACCTAGAACAGCAGAATCCAATCCATTTGGGTGCTCTGGAGATCTCTTCTCTTTCAACACTTTCCCCTGATTCTAGGGTCCCTGAGGGAGCAAGGAAAGTTTGCAGTTGTAGCATCTGGTGAAGGGCCAAACGAACTCATATTCTGTATTACCAAGACCCATGAACAAACTCCAACCACTACCCACTGTTTGCCATTCTACCATTTTTTAAGTTAAGAAAGGGGAACTAGAGAACACCAGCAGATACCCCACACCACTTATTTCAGCTGAGGACTGAAACTGCAGCTTGTCCCTAGCACGTCTACAACAGCTCCAACCAGAAGACAATGCAAACTTAGTGGATACCAAAGAACACTCAAGTGTCAGTCCTGGGCATGGAAGTAGTTCTGTCTCCCACACTCACCAGGCTGAATGCATCTGGTTATAACAGGCAGTAGTTTCAGCAGTAATACAGTAATAATTACCAGACCTTCCTTTTACTCAGTTTTCACCTCAAGTTGTATACAGCGTTAATATGTCTGCAAGTGGATGAAGGCATAGATAAGGGAAAGCACATTCTGTGAATTTTAATCAATGACTAAGGGATGCAAAATGCAGAGGACAACCATAAGAGAGTTTTCCTACCCATAGGAAATGTTCACATTAATCAGGAATGTAACTGTGGTGCTGGCACAGGTGTACCCAGGCCCTCTGGCTTCCTGCCCTGCCAAGAGGACAGGAAGGGGGACTTCAGTTAGTGCAACCCTGTACAGTTCCTGGTATGGTGGGTGACTGGTTAACCTCCCTCGGGTACTGGGGAGATCCCCCTACCTCTTGAGCACGTCTTTTGCTCAGGTTTGGACACTGGACACTCAAGTTTTCTCTAGGTGATTGGACCAGGGAGCAACGTCGGTTAGGGTGATGAATTTGCTCCTGGGTATCTGCAGGAGACCTGTCCTGCCACACAAGGTTGTTGTCCCCATGGGGAGAAGTGCACAGATGGGCAATACCTGCCCCGATGTGAAAGAAAAGGTAAAGGTCCACCCCAAGCCAGACTAGTGTCCAGAGGTTCATTAGGGACCCCTGGAGGTCCACACCTGAATGCTGGCCTGTATCTGGGCTGACTGGGCTCCTCTAGCCAGAGCATACCCTACCTGAGGGGGGAACAAGTTTGGAAGCAAAAGCATAGGGAGCCTGGTGCACCATCAGGAACGAGAGAATGAATGGATGATGACCCCATTCCCTCCCACCCCTTGCCATGAGCACCCACTAGAACTATTTGCATTTCTCCTACAGTAGTAGTAGTAGTAGTAGTAGTAGTAGTAGTAGTAGTAGACACTTCACCAGCAGTGCCTGGCAATCCATGGCCCAGCTGTGGATGCTTAGTCCAGTCCACACTCACCTCCTCAGTCAGGTTGTCCTGTTCACACTAGCCAAGACCCTCCAATCCATAGATGTAACTGAGCGTGACCTGGGCAGTGTAGTTCACAGGCCCAGTCAAAGGAGGCACTGGCCCTGTTCCCTGCTGAAGGGGCTCTAGGTGGCTGGATGGTGGATTCTCAGCAGTACATACTGTTTCTCCCCACTGGGAGAGAGTTGGTACATATCATATGTATTCTCATGTTCCTGGTAGCACCTGCTTCTCTCCTCCAGCACCAGATCTAATGCAGAGCTGGGTCCCACTGTGCTGCATCCCGGCAGGGTTGGTGGTCTTGCATGTGGGAGGGAGGTGGCTGTAGCTCTCTTTTGAAATACATCTCTCTATTTGTCCCATGGGTAGGAATTCCAAGAGTCTTGGCTGCTTCCTGCCAGACCCTTCCCCACTCCCTCAGTGCTGCCCCAGCAGAAGGGTCACTTTCCAACTGCTCTTTTCTCTGTGAAATCCTCTCTGTCTTTCTTCTACTTCTGGTTCTGCAACCTCCCCTGTGGTGCCATTTTCTGGTTCTTGACTTTGTTCCTTGCACATTCTTGGTGACCATTTCGAAATAAAGAAAAATGAAATAAAATACATACATATGGTATGTACCAACTCTCTCCCAGTGGGGAGAAACAGTATCTACTGCTCTACTTGTTAAAGACTGAGCAGGAAGCAGGAGCTACTGAGCTCCTGCCTTCATGGAAATCCCAATCTTCCTGGTTCAAGTCAGACTTTCACAAAGCTTTGTTCCCAGAGTACAGACATACTTATTAAGTCACTTAGTTTGATTTAAAATTAAAAATAGTTGGTAATTGATGATAATACTTTGTGAATTTTTCATTACTTTAATTTCTTGGAGGTGTCTTGTATAAATTCAATTCTGCAAATAATACTTGGAAGGTATAAAATATCATTTTTTTGCTTCCAGCACGAAATTCAATAATTAATCATGATTAGCACTTGTCATTTCAAAAATGATCTTTTGGTTTGCTGTTGACTAACATAAACCAGGAAATGAATCAGTTTTGTTTATCAAGTTAGATTGTTTCTTTGATAGAAGCTTATTTTGATGGTGCTATCAGAGAGAGAAATAGAAAACACTCTCTTAAAGCAGTTTTTTTTTTTTTTTCAGTTTGCAGCCATAATTATAGAAACGTATAAAACCAACACACACGCAATCTGTGTCAGATACTCCAATCAGTTAGGAATAGTATTATGGGGCAAAGAGAAAAAGAAACAGAAGGAAGAGGCATCCACACCGAGAGAACATTTAAACATGTCTAAGGAAATGGTGCGCATCATTTCATTTCCACTTCACATGTTTATTCCCAAGACTTTACAGCCTTATGGTGTGTTTCTGTGACAGGAACAACCTCAGGGGACCCTTTGGCATACCTCTTCCTTGAAGGTATGAAACTCGATTGGTACCCAGTGGGTGGATGAGAACTCCCCTCCCTGTACTTCCCTGAGCACAGAGAATATTTCTGGTGAAGGACAAGTGCCTCAGCTAGCTACTTCCTGGTAACCCCAGTCCTGCCTACTGGTGCTGTTCATGAAAGAAAATCAGTCTCTGGGATCTAAACTTCAAGGTATTCCCACTGCAGAAAAAGTAAAGGGCATTTCTGGTTTCACCAGGTCCCTTTAAAAAAATTATTATTAATAGGAATCTAACTCAGATAATTCTGGATTGAAAGCCAAATACAGAAATTTATATAACCCTGTTACCCACCCTTTTTTGAAATCGATTACTCTAGCATGTTTATTGAATATATTGGGCTTACATTTATGAAAATGTGAACACAGTTTTCCTGCACTATATTTTAAAAAAGGTGGAGGTGTACCAATAAAACAGGTGACCTGGCTGGGGAACTTCATCCTGCATTACTTAAATGGAGATCTGTGAGTTCCTAGTGCTGACACAATGCTGGCATCTCTTTTAAATGACACTGTTTTTTAAATTATATATGAGAATTAGACATCTGAATGCTTTTTAATTTTTTTTAATTTCTTTATTTTCATCTTAACAGTGTTCATTGTTTTTGCACCACACCTAGTGCTCCATGCAGTACGTGGCCTCCCTATTACCCACCACCTTGTTCCTCAACCTCCCACCCCCCCCGCCCCTTCAAAACCCTCTGGTTGTTTTTCAGAGTCCATAGTCTCTCATGGTTCATCTTCCCTTCCAGTTTCCCTCAACTCCCTCTCCTCTCCATCTCCCCATGTCCTCCGTGTTCTTTGTTATGCTCCACAAATAAGTGAAACCATATGATGATTCGCTCTCTCTGCTTGACTTATTTTGCTCAGCATAATCTCTTCCAGTCCCGTCCATGTTGCTACAAAAGTTGGGTATTCATCCTTTCTGATGGAGGCATAATACTCCATTGTGTATATGGACCACATCTTCCTTATCCATTCATCCATTGAAGGGCATCTTGGTTCTTTCCACAGTTTGGCGACCGTGGCCATTGCTGCAATAAACATTGCAGTACAGATGGCCCTTCTTTTCACTACATCTGTATCTTTGGGGTAAATACCCAGCAGTGCAATTGCAGGGTCATAGGGAAGCTCTATTCTTAATTTCTTGAGGAATCTCCACACTGTTCTCCAAAGTGGCTGCACCAACTTGCATTCCCACCAACAGTGGAAGAGGGTTCCCCTTTCTCCACATCCTCTCCAACACACGTTGTTTCCTGTCTTGCTAATTTTGGCCATTCTTACTGGTATCAGGTGGTATCTAAATGTAGTTTTAATTTGAATCTCCCTGATGGGTTGCTTTTTAATTTTTATTATACTTTTTAATTTTAGGGGGTAAGTGGAGGGGCAGAGTGAGAGGGAGTGAGAATCTTAAGCAGGTTCTACACCATGCTTGGAGCCCAATATTGGGGCTACATCTCACAAGACCTGAGATAAAATCGAGTGTTAGATGCTTAACCCACTGAGTCACCCAGGGAACCCAGTCACTGGTAGATTTATTAAAAAAAAATGTTGGAAATGCTGTTGTACTAAATCCCTTTTATGTGAATGGCTACAGATTACAATGGCCTAAGCTACACTGGTGAGTATAATAAAGTGACTGCTGGTACTTTAAGAACAATGGACTTTAGAAGACCGATGGTTACTAGGTATATTCTATTGATAATTCTACTGAATCTGATAAGCTTTAAGCATCAAAGTTGATGCTGTCCAGACAAAAAAGGATGGTTATTATTATTATAGGAACCTCTGGTGGTATGAAGAACAGAGAAGAGCCCTTTTCTGAAAGTCATCAAAATTTCACAGAACCACCATGGTTCTATAATTTTTCTGTCTACTGTAGGTGGAAATGCAATCTCACAAAACCCTAGCTATGAGAGGGATTTGCTTTAATTCAGGAACACTCCACATTTAAGTGTGCTAAATTAATCTCTTTCAATATAATTCAGGGTTTTACATTTTATGTTTGTATGTTATACATATGCGTGCGTATGTATGTGTGTGTTATTTTATGTATATATTTATACTCACTTTTCCAAATATAATTATGTTATATTGCTTTATTAATTGATCAGTAGTACAATTGATCATTGATGCAGAATATTTTTAAACTCCTGTTTCCAGGCATAAACACTGAAAACTATTTGTAAAAATTAAATCAAGGTGAACTCCATTACACATTTAAGTGCTATTGAAGGGAATTAATTTATTTTTAAAAATATTTTATTTATTTGTTTTTGTTTTTTTACCTATTTTTTAATTTAATTAATTTATTTTTTCAGTGTAACAGTATTCATTATTTCTGCACAACACCCAGTGCTCCATGCAATACATGTCTTCCCTATTACCCACCACCTGTTCCCCCAACCTCCCACCCCTGACCCTTCAAAATCCTCAGGTTGTTTTTCAGAGTCCATAGTCTCTTATGGTTCACCTCCCCTTCCAATTTTTTTTTATAAACATATAATGTATTTTTATCCCCAGGGGTACAGGTCTGTGAATTGCTAGGTTTACACACTTCACAGCACTCACGATAGCACATACTCTCCCCAATGTCCATAACCCCCTCCCCCTCTCCCAACCCCACCTCCCCCCAGCAACCCCCAGTTTGTTTTGTGAGATTAAGAGTCATTTATGGTTTGTCTCCCTCTCAATCCCATCTTGTTTCATTTATTCTTCTCCTATCCCCCTAACCCCCCATGTTGCTTCTCCATGTCCTCATATCAGGGAGATCATATGATAGTTGTCTTTCTCCGATTGACTTATTTCACTAAGCATGATACCCTCTAGTTCCATCCATGTTGTCGCAAATGGCAAGATTTCATTTCTTTTGATGGCTGCATAGTATTCCATTGTGTATATATACCAGAAATCACAACTAGGCAGAGAGGAAGGCAGAGAGAGAGGATAAGCAGGCTCCCCATGGAGCAGAGAGCCTGACATCGGGCTCAATCCCAGGACCCTGGGAACATGACCTGAGCCAAAGGCAGAGGATTTAACCCACTGAGCCACCCAGGCGCCCCAGAAGGGAATTAATTTAAAAGCAGTCTATGCTGCTACACCAATTGTCCACTGTAGATACAGTTTTATCATTGGTCACCATGTAAGATTTAACTTTAATTCCAGTTAGATAATATATGGAACAATATTAGTTGTAGGTATATAATATGGTGATTCATCACTTCCACACAACACCTGGTACTCATCACATGTGTACCCTTAATCCCCATTCCCAATTTAACCCATTCCAACCACCCACCCTTAGGTGACCTTCTGCTTTTTCATTAGAGTTACAGATCTGTTTATTGATTTACCTCTCTCTTTTTTTTTCCCCTTTGCTCCTTTCTTTTATGAATTCCCATATGAGTGAAAACTCAATGATGTCTTTCTCTGACTTACTTCGCTTGGAGTAATACTCTCTAGCTTCATTCGTGTCACTGCAAATCACAAAAATTCATTCTGTTTTCATGGCTTAGTAATATTTTATTATATACCTATATATCTGATGTCTAATATGCATTACATATCTATATATGTGTACATATCTATATATATATATAAAACACATGTTATATATCTATAGATTATATCTGTATATCTATAGAAATATACATATGTATAGATACAATTTACATATAGATATATACATATATATGTATATATTTTATATAATGGTATATATAACATATTTTCTTCAGTCATTCATTTGCCAATGGTCAACTAGACTCCTTCCATATTTTGGCTACTGTGGTCCAATTTACTGTATTACTTAGGTACCCAAACTATTGAGAATATCTGTGGCTTTTAGGCTTCAACCTACATTTAATAAATTATTTGGGGAAAAAAAGAAAGAAAAAAGAAAAACTACCAGAAAAATAGAGTGATTGGTAACATATAATTATTTTGTCAAATCTTTATTATTTTTTTTCTGGATTAATGAAATCTTCATCTTAAATCCTGGAATGACATTGTTCTAAAAGAGTGTACAAGGTGAAATTAATGGACTTCTAAGCAGCAGGGCTCATTGTATGAACTTTGTTACATTTTTATAGAGCAGATCCTCTGAATTAGTCTTCTCAGGGTCTGCTTCACCCTGTTTCTCAGGCTGTAAATGATCAGGTTGAGCACTAGGGTCAGGATGGTGTAGAAGACAGCAAGGACCTTGTCCTCTGTGGGAGATTGGAAGGATCTAGGGCATAAGTATGTGTAAACTAAGGGTGCATAGTAGAAAGTCATTACAGTGAGATGGTTGCTGCAGGTCAAGGAAACACAAGGAAGAGGGTGATGCTTACAAAAACTTTGTACTCAGACACAGTTGTCCATGCATGACATGGCTGGGACATCATAAAATCAATTGTTGATGGCTCCACATCTACAAAAAGGGGTACATAAATCATATGCAGTGTGGGCCCAGGAGTTGATTGAGCCTATCATCCAAGATCCTCTTGTGATCACCACACACTCTCTTTTGATCATACAAGTAGCATAGTGGAGAGGAAAGCAAATTGCTGCATAATGATCATAGACCACAGAGGTCAATAGTAATCCTTCTGCATCAGATAAATCAATGAAGAAGAAACTCAGAATTGTAGACCCAAAGAAAGAAATATACTTATTTCCAGACTGATTATCAGAAACCATCTTAGGAACCATACTGGAGATGTAGTACAGTTCCTTAAGGGACATGACTAAGTAGGAAATACATGGGTGTATGGAGATGGGTGTTCAGGAGGATTAGGATGATTATGGACAGGTTACCAAACAGAGCCATTAGGAAAATAAGAAAGCTAAGAGTGAAGAAACCCAGGCCAATGCTTGATGGTGGGAATACCCCCAATAAGAAGAATCAGTTGGTGTTTAGTTAATATTTTCCATGGGACAGTAACTTCATTTTCCCTAAAGAGAGATACATAGTAGGTTAATGAATTATTAATTCATTATTTTAGTTCTACTGTGATTTATTTGGGACATATTTCAGCTCTTAAAAAATTAACACATATTTTGAAAAAAAATTTCCTCATAGTTAAAATCTTGGTGACATATAAATATCCATCCCCAAAATACTTAATGGAAATGAGTAAATTATTAAGGATAATATATTTTTGTGACTTTATTGAGATACACATACACATATTTTATTTTCCTGTGTAAGTTTAGTTATTATCAACATCAGGCTTTATACTTGTTAAGTATGCATTATAAGGCAGTGTAAATGTATAAATTATAGACCCATACTTGAGTATATTTTATCACACTTTGACAGTGATTTTTTTTTTTATTTGTAATTAAGCCCTAGGATTTCTGAAACTATAGTAGTCCTATCAGGTTATGCTGTAGATATATATCCTTTTGGTTTGATCACTTGGTGGTTTTGATGCCAAGACTTAGTATCTGTTTCTTTTTTGCCCAGAAATCTACAATGAAGTGTTATTGACAACTATAAATTATAGGAAGTAGATTTCGTCCTCCTCACTCAATATTCAAATACTTTAAAGAAACTACTTTCCTGACAATTTTCTCTAGCATTTTATTGTGGTTCCTTGACTCTGCTTACACTCTCTGAAAATATCTGTATTGTTTTTTTGCGCCTCATTAATTATATAACATTCTGCATTGCTTTATGACATCTTTCTTTTTTCTGCTTGACCTCTTGCGTTTGTGTACTGGAAACTCTTTCAATTTTTAAGAATTTTCTTTTTTTTTAAATTTATTTGACACAGAGAGAGATAGAGAGGTCACAAGCAGATAGAGAGGCAGGCAGAGAGAGGGGGGGGAAGCAGGTTCCCTGCTGAGCAGGGAGCCCGATGTGGGGCTCGATCCCAGGACCCTGGGATCATGAACTGAGCCAAAGGCCGAGGATTAACCCTCTGAGCCACCCAGGTGCCTCAAACTCTTTCCATTTTTTGATATGTGTGAGTTTAGCTCCTATATGTATCATCCTCTGTCATAAAGCTCAACTCACATAATAATAAAGCAGTAAATCTGCATAAGGTAAAACGGAGTGGGAAACAGAATAGAGGGTGGAATTGGTGATAAGAACATTTGGGGTGAAGACATTTTAAGGAATAGACACTTAAAAGGAGTAGGAGAAATGGTATTTTGAGAATATTCTAAGTAGGAAGGAGTGGAGGGAATCTTCTCCAAAAGGAGTACCATCTGGGAGGAAACACCAACAAAGGACTCTATGCTTCAGTATCATACTTTTCTAGGAACAAAGCCATCAGAATATTGAGGAATTTGTTATATGAAAGATACACACACACACACACACACACACACACACACACACACACACATGTACACTGAATTAAAAATGACTTACATAAATGCCTGGCTGTCGGTATTAAGGAGGGCATGTATTGCATGGAACACTTGGTGTGGTGCATAAACACTGAATCTAGGAACACTGAAAAGATAAAATTAAATTTTTAAAAAGGATATATGCAAGAAACTTTTACAAAAAAAAAAATCTTATGTCTTCAGGGGAATGTGAGACTGTGTTAAATCCAAAGTAAAAATGTCATGTATTTTATAAAATAAAGTGCCCAATAACAATAAAAGACTTTTTAAAATAAATGAAAATAATTAAAATAATAAATTTAATAAAAGTGTCAAAAGATAAATTGATGAGAATCAACCAGAAGCAACAGTGAAACACAAAATCTGACACTTAGGACAGTTAAGAGAATGAGAGGAATAATATAAGGTGACCCAACATATACTTATGGGCATTTCTGTAAATGCCTATGACATCAATTTCTTTTTGTCAAAACACTTATTTACTCTTAAGTTAATATTATAAAAAGAGCTTTTCTCTAAACCAATATGTGAACTACATTGATGAAATTTGAGGTAAAGAGCACAGAAAAATAACATAATTAATCTATTAAATAGCATCTTCTTGAAAATTCTAAATATTATCTTGAAAACAATTTCTTGATAATCCTCAAAATGAGGTAGACTGATATCCTAAATTCTCCTTGGGAGAAATTATGGTAATATGAGATGAAATCTATATAGTCATGCGTATAAAATAACATGTTTCAAAATACTGTTGTATATTTTATATGTGAACAATACATTCCATGAGATGAAGCAAAGCTCTTGATGCGTATCCTCAGACATAATGTAGTGTGTGGCTATGTTGATAGATTGGGGAGGGAAGGGGAAAACATTGATGTTGTAGGAAGGGGGTGACTCTTTATCCACAGTGGACTGAGTTACAAATCATGGTCTGGTATTTTGGATTTAGGAATCAAGCATTAGAGATGAGCGTATTGTTTAAAATATTGATGAACTACTAGGAAAAATTGTAAACGAATTTGAAGAATTTGCCTTGGTGTCAAGAGGCATAAGCTATGAAACTGTCATTTTATCCTGTGGTTTGTTGATGCCATATCCATCCATTCTTGGAGTAATATACTAAAGTGTTTTAAAAAAGTTATTTCAGTTAGTAATTTACCTGTATTCAAATTATTGCAGGTGTGCATCTCCTAATCTTCTGCAAAATACCCACATCAGGGTGCTGAGTCTATAGGAAGCAATTGCTTTTCAATTATTGGGTGGTCACTGACAATTTCCAGAGGAAAACCTGGGAAGGTGGTTGGGTTTATAAGGTAAAGACGCATTGCATCTGACACGGAAGCCACTTGAGATATTGAATATCTGGTTACAAACTCTAACGTGAAGAATTATATTTTCATGTAAAAATAATTAGATTATTTCCCCCTTATTTTCATTTTATCCAATGACATAATGAAAACTAGCCTATTTAATTTGCAAAAGATTTGTGCCTGCTTCAGTCTTTTAACCTTCGCTAGAACATTTGGGTCTGGCATCAGCATTACTGGTAATATGCAGTGGAGAAAAAGGGAAAGAGTTGGTTTCTTAGCGAATAGGAGAACTAAGGCTTGAACCTGAACAAGGTCCACACATGGCAGAGAAGATAGAATTATACACTTTCATTGACCATCTCCATAGGGTGGAACCTACCACATGTCAAGATTTACGCCTGGAATTAATTTTATTTAATCCTGACCAAAGTCTCTTGAGGTTGATACAACCACCAATATGACTACAGACAGCTGATGATAAATTATGTTTAGACAATTAAGGAAATTCTTTGGATATCCTGTCTTAACATAGTTGGTAAGTAGATGCATATATTTATATACATTAAATTTGTATTTAAAAAGAAGTCTATCTTAACACAAAATATTTTAGGCAACAATTATGAAGTAAAAAATAGTTAACTGGTGCTCGCTTCGGCAGCACATATACTAAAAAAAAAAATCATAGTTAACTGTCCAAAACTAAAAAGAAATTAAAATAAAAATATAAAAGTTTTAATTAAAAATCTACTATAGATGAAACAGAGTCAAGAATGCATAAAAGTTATTTATTTATAAATAAATTGTTTTAGTGCTTTGGTATTGTCAGTTCAAGATATTTCTTGTTTGCTCTCATCTGCAGTCTCAACCATAGTTTCTCTTGTTACCCGCAAAAATACTTTAATCAAGAGTATAGAGAATACACACATCACTTCCAGATTCTCTCAGTGAACTCTAATCCATGTCCTTCCCTATACAAAAGTTGCCCTAGGTGACTTTCCTCACAAAGCATCATTCTCCTCTTTTAATATCTCCTCTGTAAATTGCTTTGTAAATGTATATATTCAGTTTATTCCTACATCATAATGAAGAAGTTCCTCTAAATAATGTCATTTATAAATAATTTTCACATTGCCAGTTTTAATTTACTTTAATAACATTTAACAAGGATTATCAGTATTACAGATATTCTTTTTCCTATGTTTCTCATGTTCCTATTCAATTGGAAGTAAAACTTGAAAAACATCTCCCTTTATTGATTCACATATGTATGGAATAAAGAGATTTTTCAAATATAGGATTATTATTATAAAGATTCAATGTGGATTCCATGTGATGAGAAGTAATTTATATAAAACTATATAATGATCCAGTGGCAAATCTAGAAATGTGTCCTCTAGATACCAGACAATGTAGAGTTTTCCCCTGAAGCAAATGAATGTCAAAAATATATCATTCAGATGACAAAATATGTCTGGTCACAATCAATTTTGTCTGATTATTGCATAGCTCCAACAAGAATGTGCATTGAACTAAGAATTTTCTATCACTTTGCCTAAAATTTTATAAGAATCTCAGACTAAAAAAATAGCACCAGTTTTCATATAAATTTGGGTTGCCTTCTCTTTTCAAGAACTCTGTCATATTTTTGTATGTACTTTAGCAAAATAAGCTTCTTTTTTTTTAATTTCTTCCATTTTATTTATTTTTTCAGCGTAACAGTATTCATTCTTTTTGCACAACACCCAGTGCTCCATGCAAAACGTGCCCTCCCCATTACCCACCACCTGTTCCCCCAACCTCCCACCCCTGACCCTTCAAAACCCTCAGGTTACTCACCTATAGGGGAAGAGTTCCCTAAAGGACCTATCAGGACTTTTGCCCCAGGACTACCTTGAACCTACTGGCTGCACAGAGTCTACCTTGGTTCATTGAAAATTGTGTTCACACTTGTATCTGTAATGTCTGTAGATAATAATTATTTTGAATCGCTTTCAGTTATATAGGTTTTAAAATATTGTGAAATGACTTTCCTAGAATGAATCAGATTACAGAAAGGAGAATCCTCTGGAGTCTTGCCAAAGACAGTGCCCTACAATATCTCTGCAATGAGTCATACATGGAATTTTTTGTGCCTTCTAATGTTTCCATAACAGCTTCTATTAAAAAGAATATACAGTGCAGGGGCACCTGGGTGGCTCAGTGGTTTAAGCCTCTGCCTTTGGCTCAGGTCATGATCTCAGGGTCCTGGGATCAAGCCCTGCATAGTGCTCTCTGCTCAGTGGGGAGCCTGTTTCTCCCTCTCTCTCTGCCTGCCTCTCTGCCTACTTGTGACCTCTCTCTCTCTGTCAAATAAATAAATAAAATATTTAAAAAAAGAATATACAGTACAGAGTTCAGAATGATTTAGTGACTTAGGAATAAATTCTCTTTTTAAATATTTATGCAATGTGTATTCTTATTTGTTTAGATGGTTACAGAGCTTGTGCCCCTAAGGATTTTATAATGCACAGAGATCTAAAATTCACAGTATTAATATGTGCATGTTACTATTGCTTCTATGTATACCTTCATGAAATATCACAATTGTGAATTAGAACTGATAAATACATAAGTCGGTAGACAGATATATGGAGAGATATCTGATTTATCAGTATATACTTTGAGTTTGGGTTCAGATTGAAGTGAGGTTTATTTTGCTTTATTGCAAAGCATGCTGCAGATTTTTG
Source organism: Meles meles (assembly GCF_922984935.1). NCBI lineage: Eukaryota > Metazoa > Chordata > Mammalia > Carnivora > Mustelidae > Meles > Meles meles. The sequence goes on from NC_060068.1 coordinate 8,407,831, forward strand.
GAGCCAATTCTAGATCTAATGTTAGCAGTCTCTTACTATAAATGTGAACTTGGATTAGTGAATTCACTCTCTGAGCCCCAACCTCACAAGTAAAGCAGATCAAAATCATGAGATATGATCCCACACTTCTTAGAATGGATATTACCCAAATTGAAAAAAAAATAATGAGAGTTGGAGAGAATGTGGAGAAAACACATCACTTGAGCACTATTGATGTGACTGAAAATTAGTACAGCCATTATGGAAAATAGTATAGAAGTTCTTCAAAATTTAAAAGTAAAATTTTCCTATGTTCCAACAATCCCAATTCTGGCTATATATGCAAAAGAAATAAGTTGATATGAAATCAAATTTGAAGCTATTCTTTACTCTTGTAATCATTATTGCAGTGTGACCCACAATAGATAAAATATGGAAATTAATTTTACATATGCATTGACAAATGAATGGAAAAATGAAATAACAGCAACATGGAAGAACCTGGAGGACACTGAGAGAAGTGAAATAAGCCAAACACAGAAAGACAAACATAATTATAATTGTATATGAAATCTAATAGTCAATCTTTAGAAGTAAAGAGTAGAATGACAATTGTCAGTGACTACAGGCAGTGAGAAATGGGAAGATGTGAGTCAAATGCTATGTTTCCAGGATCTATGTTGAAAAGATCTATTTATAGCAATTTATATATAGTTAACAACATTGTATATTTGAAATTTTCTGTTACTGCATACCTCATCAGTTGGTAATGTTCTTACACAGACACACACACACACACACACACACACACACACACAAGCTAATTGAATTGGTGGATATTCACTTTGATTTTGGTGATTATTGTAAAGTATAAGTATCTTAAATGAAGCTGTGCACCTTAAATATATAAAATTTTTGTCACTTATACCAAAAGAAATCTGAAGAACAAACAAAAAGTATAACAAGACTGAATGGCATAATTTGTACTGGATATGTAAAATCCGAGTGGCATGAGTGACCCATGCACAGTAGCTGTGATATTTTTTACCATCTTCACCACTGTCACTAAAATCAGCATACTTACTATCATACATTTTTATCCATACACATGTCATCCTTGGATTTCTCAGGGACATTCTTCCTTAAAAGTTGAAAAAACACTCAGTGATTTTCACAAAGCATCCTACTTTGCTCTCACAGATGTAACTATTATTGCACTGGAAAGTTAGTGAGAGGCAAGGAAAATTTTATTTATTTATTTTTATGTATTTTTAAGTTGACTTCTTTTAAATGATTGTATTTATTTATTTAACAGAAAACATAAGTAAAGGGAGCAGGAGAGAGATAAGCAGGCACCCCACCCATCAGGGAGCCAGATGTAGGGCTCACTATCAGGACTCTGGGAACATGACCTGAGCCTAAGGTAAAAGTTTAACTGACTTAGCCACCCACATGCCCCAAAGTCATTTTTAATGCCATAGTTAGACACAGAAAGCAGTACAGCTGGGCAAAATTTGTGTTAAAAATAATCCTATTCTTTTGGACCCAACTATCTCCATATATGGACATGTCCATAGGTTAACAAAGGAAGTTTACATTTTTGAATAAAGAGGCAAAGTAGGCAAAAACACTAATACTGATGCAAAAAATTTAAAAAAATAAAAGAAAAAGAGAACCAAGGCAGAGGAAGTTGTTTAAGCTCTCCTTGACCTGCGGGAATGGTGGCAACAGAATGATTTGAGATTAATCTGTGGGGAAAGAGGGGGAACCAGATTTGCTGCTTGAAAAAAAGGTAAAATAATAATTTAAAAAAAGACATGTTTATAATCAATCCCTGGTTGTAGACAAGTTCTCCAAAACCAATACCTGGCACCGCTCCACCAAACAAACAGGGAAAAAAGTTCTTGGATTATCTCATCAAGCTCTTTCCCTCCACTGCCTCCGCTGGGGGGAGAGCTTCTGGACAGCACTCAGCTGGGCCTCCTGTGTGGGGGCTGTGCAGGCTGACCGGGCTGAAAAGTCCCCCTCTTCCATGGCCACCACTCCTTCCTGCCCCCAGATACAGGAAAGAACTAGGAAATGCTTATTTTCTACCATCACTGTTGAAGATTTCATTCTCCCAAGCTTTATTCCCTGAGTTTCATGTGAGCCCATGGAAATGCTACCCAATATGACTCAACACTGTACTTATAAAGGCCCTCATCCATTTCCTTTCCAGAGAGCACATTTATGAAATGGCCCCTAAACCATTTTCTAAAGTAAACAGTGTAACACTGTGCAATCAGACTCCAGTTAAAATCTTCTGTTTCCAAAGTGGACCAACTCTTCCATAGATGACATCACTCATTTCCTAAACTGACAACCTGAAAATGGGAATGATTTCCATCCAGTCAATAATCCACAATGCCTGGGCACCTGGGTGACTCAGTTGGTTCAGCGACTGCCTTCACCTCCGGTTATGATCCTGGAGTCCCAGGATCAAGTCATGCATCAGGCTCCCACCCTCAAAAGGGAATCTGCTTCTCCCTCTGAACTTCTCCCCTCTCATGCTCTCTCTCTCACTCTCAAATAAATAAATAAATAAAATCTTTAAAAAAGTCCACAATACCAAAGAATTCACCCAACAGGATCAACAGCTCTGGGACCACATCCTACACGTGCATGAAATCAGCTGTACTTCTCTAAAACAAAATTTAGGCTACCTAGGCCATACTAAAACATTCTTTTTTTTAAAGATTTTATTTATTTATTTGACACATAGGGAGATCACAAGTAGGAAGAGCAGCAAGCAGAGAGAGAGGGGAAGCAGGCTCCCCGCTGAGCAGAGAGCCTGATGCAATGTGGGGCTTCATGCCAGGACCCTGAGACCATGACCTGAGCTGAAGGCAGAGGCTTAACCCTCTGAGCCACCCAGGTGCCCCTAAAGCATTCTTTATTTAGTTGCAATCTCACGCTCTTCAGAGGGTCCATGACAAGCTCTGGACTCAAAATACTTTTTTCCTTCCTCAGTGCATAATATGTCTGTTTCAAATTCAATAATTGTTTTGAAAATCCCTCGTGTTCAAATTCTCACATTTGCATGTCCATTTGCATTCATATATTTACTATATATTTTGTCAGAGAGAACTTTTTATATTAAACTGATCATATTTACATGGATATATTACCATTTAGTGTAATTTAATTTACCATAAACTGAGAAAAGTACATCGATGCTTGTAGATATCAGCCATTGATTCAAATATCAATTCCACCATATTTATTACCATTTCACAATAGATTATAAGGAACAGCAGCAATGCTTTCAAGATTTCCATAATATTTTCTTGGGGTTTAAAGAGAGCTTCATTTTTTTTTAAAGCAAACGAGTATGTACTCAATTTATTTACTTTTTAAGTTTTAATTAGATATCTAAATGAAAATATGAGATATATAAGAGATATAAAAATGCATATCTTTTATTTTTTAAAGATTTTATTTATTTATTTGACAGAGATCACAAGTAGGCAGAGAAGCAGGCAGAGAGAGAGGAGGAAGCAGGCTCCTTGCTGAGCAGAGAGACCAATGTAGGGCTCCACCCCTGAACCCTGGCATCATGACCTGAGCCGAAGGCAGAGACTTTAACCCACTGAGCTACCCAGGCACCCTAAAAATGCATATCTTTTAAATCGACTTTAGTCAACTAAAATTTCCCTTATACTTTCCATAGTTAAGAAATGCTTGAATGTATTAATTATCAATTATAGTATTTTAAGATAGTTCTTTATTAATTCTAATCATAATTATCTTAAGCATTTAAAGAAGTATCTCAACCTTAAATGATAAATAAAAATAAAAATACCAGAAGGCATGTATCTTTTATCAGCTTTCATAGTTACAAACTTACTGGTTTGAAGAGCTGACATTGGTCTTCCCATCTTCAATGGAATGGAGTCATTTTTCTGAGTCAACTTTGAATATTTTTCTTCTTTTAATTTTTTTTAATTTATTTTTTTTAACTTTGAATATTTTTCAAAGCAGTCTGTATGCTTTTTTTCTCATCCCTACCCTTGACATTTGAGATAACTCCATAAAGACTAAACAGGGATCATGACTTCAGGGTATCTTTGGAGATTAACGATAACACGTGGTGTTCTGTGTGTGTATTCACTTGACTATGTCCACTGAGACATGAATAAGGTGAAAATACTAATTGCTTAGCATGTCCCTAGAACAAAGTTTAGAAATGAGTTCTGATACTTTGTGTAGCTTTTTTTTTTTTTTTAATTTTCTCTAAAGAGTTTATTTACTCATTTGGCAGAGAGAGACACAGCGTGAGAGGGAACACAAGCAGGGTAAGTGAAAGGAGAAACAGACTTCCAGAGGAGCAGGGGGTCCCATGCAGAGCTTGATCCCAGGACTCTGGGATCATAACCTGAGGTGAAGGCAGATGCCTAATGACTGAGCCACCCAGGCTCCCCATGTGTAGCTGTTTTAATAGGTGAGTTCAAGGTCAATCCAGAGGGTAAAAAAATATACTTATTCAGACTTCTTGAATGTTATGTCTTCATGTATAAATTCTTTCTATATTTTGGATATTAAGCCCTTATTGGATATATTATTTGCAAATATTTTCTCCCAAACAGAAAATTGCCTTTTTATATTGTTGATGGTTTCTTTCACTGTGCATTAAAAAAAAAAAAAGAAAAGAAACAGACAAGCAAAACAACCCTTCTGTAGTCCCAAGGGTTTAATGTGGTTTTCTGTTTCTCTTGCCAGAGAAGTCTTATCTAGAAGTCTGTTTCTATGGCTGATATCAAGTCATTAATTTCCTTTCTGAGAAATTTTTTATAATATCCATTTTGAGTTTATATTTGTGTATGATGTAGTAAGTGCCACAGTTTAATTGTTTTCCATTAAGCTGTCCAATTGTCACAGCACCAATTACTGAAAAGACTGCCCTTTCTCTAGTTCCATCCACGTCGTCGCAAATGGCAAGATTTCATTTCTTTTGATGGCTGCATAGTATTCCATTGTGTATATATACCACATCTTCTTGATCCATTCATCTGTTGATGGACATCTAGGTTCTTTCCATAGTCTGGCTATTGTAGACATTGCTGCTATAAACATTCGGGTACACGTGCCCCTTCGGATCACTATGTTTGTATCTTTAGGGTAAATACCCAGTAGTGCAATTGCTGGGTCATAGGGTAGTTCTATTTTCAACATTTTGAGGAACCTCCATGCTGTTTTCCAGAGTGGTTGCACCAGCTTGCATTCTCACCAACAGTGGAGGAGGGTTCCCCTTTCTCCACATCCTCTAGCATCTGTCATTTCCTGACTTGTTAATTTTAGCCATTCTGACTGGTGTGAGGTGATATCTCATTGTGGTTTTGATTTGTATTTCCCTGATGCTGAGTGACGTGGAGCACTTTTTCATGTGTCTGTTGGCCATCTGGATGTCTTCTTTGCAGAAATGTCTGTTCATGTCCTCTGCCCATTTCTTGATTGGATTGTTTGTTCTTTGGGTGGATGGAACTAGAGCGTATCATGCTTAGTGAAATAAGTCAATCGGAGAAAGACAACTATCATATGATCTCCCTGATATGAGGACATGGAGAAGCAACATGGGGGGGTAGGGGGATAGGAGAAGAATAAATGAAACAAGATGGGATTGGGAGGGAGACAAACCATAAATGACTCTTAATCTCACAAAACAAACTGGGGGTTGCTGGGGGGAGGTGGGATTGGGAGAGGGGGAGCGGGCTATGGACATTGGGGAGGGGAGGCGAACCATAAGAGACTATGGACTCTGAAAAACAACCTGAGGGTTTTGAAGGGTCAGGGGTGGGAGGTTGGGGGAACAGGTGGTATGTGATGGGGAGGGCACGTTTTGCATGGAGCACTGGGTGTTGTGCAAAAAGAATGAATACTGTTACGCTGAAAAAATTAATAAAAAGGGAAAAAAAAAAGAATAAAAGGACCAAAAAAAAAAAAAAAAAAGACTGCCCTTTCTCTCATTGTACCTTCTTATCCACTTTTTTGTAGATTAACTGACTATGTATCTGTGAGTTTTTTTCTGAGTTACTTTGTTGTATTGATCTATGTGTCAGTTTCCATGCCAGTTCCATACTGTTGAGGTTTATTATTATTATTGTTATTATTATTATTATCAATTTAGTTTTGTAATAGCTTGAAACCTGGGCTTGTGATAATTCCAGTTTTGTTCTTTGTTCTCAAGATAGCCTTCTGTCTTGGGTTACCACACTGTTTCGATTACTATCACTTTATATTTAATTTTCAAAACAGGAACACTGAGTCATCCCATCTTATTCTTCCTCAAAGTTCTTTTAGTGCATGAAGGTTTCTCTTTTGTTTATGTTGCATTATATATGTTTACTTTCATATGTTGAAGAATCTTGGCATTCCAGGATTAAATCCAACTAGGTCATAGTGTATAATACTCTTCATATACTGATGAATTCTGAGTGCCAATATTTTATTAAAAGCTTACATAAAGACTGATATCCAGACCAATATCATTTATGGCATTTGTATGAGGGCAATGTTGCCATATGGAATGAGTTAGTATGTATTCTTTTCTCCTCTGGTTTTTGAAAGAGTTGGAAAAGTATTGGTGTGAATTTGATTTTGTACACTTGGTAAAATTAATCAGTGAAGTTTTTTGGCTCAAGGACTATCTTAGTTGAATGTATTTAATTATGTATTCAATCTCCTTACTACTTATAGATGAACTCAGTTTTATATATCTTCATGAGCCAGTATGTTGTTTCTGGAAGTTAGTATACTAGTTCATGGATATCCAACATGTTAATGTATTTATAATATTGGGTTCATAATTTTTATATGTATAAAACTTACAAAAATGTACCCACTCTCACTGCATATGTTAATATTTTGATGTTTATTTTTTATTTTTTATTGGTTAATATAGTAGAAGTTCTGTTAATTTTGAAAGAATCCTGCTTTAGTTTTGATGTATTTCTTTGATGTTTTTCCTGTACTACTATTATTTGTTATCTCTTCTTCAACTTTATTACTGCTTCACCTTCATTAGCTTTAGATTTTTTTTTCTTTTTATATGTGATTAAGTTATAAGATATTCTTGTTGATTTCAGAACTTTCTTTTTTAATTTAAATTTTACTGCCATTAATTCTTCTTTAGGACTTTTTATCTGAAATTCATATATTTCAGTATCTTTATTTCTACTTTCATATGCTTCAGATTTTTTTTTTGTAATACCTATTATAAATCCTTAAACCTCTTAGTTTTTAATAGTCTACTGTTTAATATCCATATAATTGTGTTCTAGTTTTTCTTCTGTTATTCATTGTTTATGTAAGCTTAATGTAAGCTTCATTACATTTTTTTCCATTTTTTAATTTCTTTTTTCATCTGTCTGATAGCCATTTGTATGTCTTCATGGGAAAAGTGTCTGTTCATATCTTCTGTCCATTTTTTTGATATGATTATCTGTTTTGTGTGTGTTGAGTTTGAGGAGTTGTTTATAGATCCTGGATATCAACCTTTTGTCTGTACTGTCATTTGCAAATATCTTCTCCCATTCCGTGGGTTGCTTTTTTGTTTTGTTGACTGTTTCCTTTGCTGTCCAGAAGCTTTTGATCTTGATGAAGTCCCAAAAGTTCATTATCACTTTTGTTTCCTTGGCCTTTGGAGACATATCTTGAAAGAAGTTGCTGTGGCTGATATCGAAGAAGTTACTGCCTATGTTCTTCACTAGGATTGTGATGGATTCCTGTCTCATATTGAGGTTTTATCCATTGTGAGTTTATCTTTGTGTACCATGTAAGAGAATGGTAGAGTTTCATTCTTCTACTTATGGCTGTCCAGTTTTCCCAGCACCATTTATTGAAGAGACTGAACAGACACTTCTCCAATGAAGACATACAAATGGCTATCAGACACATGAAAAAAATGCTCATCATCACTAGCCATCAGGGAGATTCAAATTAAAACCACATTGAGATATCACCTTACACCAGTTAGAATGGCTAAAATTAGCAAGACAGGAAACAACGTGTGTTGGAGAGGATGTGGAGAAAGGGGAACCCTCTTCCACTGTTGGTGGGAATGCAAGTTGGTGCAGCCACTTTGGAGAACAGTGTGGCTATTCCTCAAGAAAATAAGAATAGAGCTTCCCTATGACCCTGCAATTGCACTGCTGGGTATTTACCCCAATGATACAGATCTAGTGACAAGAAGATCCATCTGTACCCTAATGTTTATAGCAGCAATGGCCACAGTCACCAAACTGTGGAAAGAACCAAGATGCCCTTCAACAGATGAATGGATAAGGATGATGTGGTCCATATACACAATTGAGTATTATGTCTCCATCAGAAAGGAAGAATACCCAACTTTTGCAGCAACATGGACGGGTCTGGAAGAGATTATGCTGAGTGAAATAAGCAGAGAGAGTCAAGTATCATATGGTTTCACTTCTTTGTGGAGCATAACAAATAACATGGAGGACATGGGGAGATGGAGAGAAGGGAGCTGAGGGAAATTGAAAGGGGAGATGAACCGTGAGAGACTATGGATTCTGAAAAACAACCTGAGAGTTTTGAACGGGTGGGAGGTGGGAGGTTGGGGAACCAGGTGTTGGGTAATAGGGAGGGCACATATTGCATGGAGCACTGGGTGTGGTGCAAAAACAATGAATACTGTTATGCAGAAAAGAAATTTTTAAAAAAGTGAAAAAAAAAAGAATGATATAGTGTCCTTTGTAACTCTGACTATAGTCTTTATTTAAAATCTAATTTATCTGATATGAGAATCACTACCCTGGCCTTCTTTTGAGGCCCATAGGCATGAAAGATGCTTCTCCATCCCTTCACTTTCAGTCTGGGTGTATCTTTAGGTTCAAAATCGGTCTCTTGTAGACAACATATGGATGGGTCCTGTCGTTTTATCCAATCTGCAACCCTGTGTCATTTATGGGCTCATTTAGGCCATTCACATTGAGAGGGATTATTGATAGATATGTTTTTGTTGACATTGTGTTACCGTTGAAGAATTTCTGTCTGTAGATTGTCTCTATATTTCTGTTCAATGATATTCTTAGGATTTTTTTTCTTTTATAGAACTCCCCTCCCCCCCTTAATATTTCCTGCAGGGTCAGCTTCGTGGTTGCATAGTCTTTTTAGCCTTGCTGGTCTTGGAAACTTTTTACCTCTCCATCCCCTTTAATGTCTGTCTTGCTGTATAAAGTATTCTTGTCTGTATGTTCTTCTCATTTATTAACCTGAATATATTTTGCCATCCCTTCCTGGCTTGCCAGGTCTCTGTGGACAGGGCTGACGTTATTCTAATGGGCTTTCCTCTGTAGGGTAAGAGCCTCTTTGTCCAAGTGGCTTTCAAGAGATTGTATCTACAATTGTGATTTTTCAATATTACTACCAGGTGCCTTGATTTTTTTTAAGAATCTATAATCTTGGGGGGAGACTGTTCTGCCTCTAGCACATGAACTCTGGTTCCATTCACATGATTGGGAAAATTTTCATAGACAACTTCTTCCACTCTATCTTCTAGATTTCTATCTTTCTCTTCCCCTTCAGGGATTCCAATACTTCTGACTTTGGAACGTTTCATGGCATCATATATTTCCCTGATTCTGTTTTTGTGGCTTCTAAGCTGTTTGTTCCAGGCTTCCTCCTGATCTTTTCTCTCTATCTGTTTGTCCTGCAGATCACTAATTCTATCTTCTGTCTCAGTTACCCTAGCTTTTAGAGAATTTAGCTTAGATTGGAACTCACTGAGAGCATTTTGGACATCATCCTTGGTGGCTTTCAGTTCTGCCCTAACATTGTGAACATCATCCCTGGTGGCTTTCCATTCTGCCCTATCAATTCCATTTGGTCATCCATGTCTTTCTCCAACCTAGATATTGCCTGGATAATTGTTAGCCTGAATTCCTTTTCCAATATATTGTCCATGTCGATAGCCATTAGCCCTGTTACAGAAGCCCCATACTCTGTATTTTTCTTCTGTTGTGCATTCCTCCTCCTATTCATTTTGGTGAGAGATGACTGAATGGATATAGATGGATGTATCAACTGTGGTTCAGTCAATGTGCACCCTGGAACACTCTGAGTAATCAGGATTCCCCACCTAAATGAGAGAAAAAAGAAAAGAAAAAGAAAGAGAGAGAGAGAGAGAGAGAGAGAGAGGAAAAAAAGGGAAGATAAAAGAGAAGGCTCAGCCCAAAAGATTTATGAAGGTAAGATTTGTGAAGGTAAGATTTACCTTAAAGAAGGTAAGATTTATGAAGTATACAAACAAAAACAGACAAAAGACTGATAAAAGTATATGACAAGAGAAAAAATATATATATATATACATAAAAGCAAAAAAAGGAAGGACCTCGTCAAAAAGAACTCTAAGTATAAGATTTATATACTATCAGGACAAAGAAAAATACACAGAAACAATGGAGGAAGGAAAAGATGGGAGAGTGGTTATAAATTCTCAGTGTGGGCAAGGAAGTTTATTTTGATTCTTCTTGGATGTATCTTGATGTTTTGTTAATGGACTCAACTTTCCTAAGATAAAGGGTAATTAAAAATTGGTTTACCTGTAGGGGTAGCATTGATTGGGGAAAGGGGATTACCTTGAATTTAACTCTATATGTATATTAGAAAATAAAAATTAAAGTATAAACTAGACTAAACTAAAATTTAAAAAAAATTTAAAAAATAGAAAAGCAAAAATAAAACATGGGTGTATGTATCAAAATGTTCAGGTTAGAATGTTATTAAGGGATTTGATGTACTGGACATCTCACTGTGATGGTAAATAGGATAAAAAATTACCTATATGTATAAAAAATATGGACCAGAATAGTGGTAAGGAGTTAAAAATAAAAGTTGTATCTGTGAAGTAGTGGTGGTTGTTCTCTTGTTGTCTGTTTTTTTTCTCCTTCCTTCCTGATAGGTTTTCTGGGGGAGGGGCCTGCTACGTGGGTTTTCAGTCAATGATGTTCCCTGAGTTAAGTCCTCCTGCTCCCCTCAAGGGGGTGGGCTCTGGGGAAACTGTTTTTTTCAGGTTTTTGTTCTCTGGAGGTTTTTATGTTTGTTCATCTGTTTGCTCTCGCCTTGACAGCTTTTGAGGGTTTTTGGAGTTTTGGAGGAGAGCAAACTGCACCCAGACCTCCCTCTCAGACAGAAGCCTCAGAATGCTCTGCAGAGCTGCTGGCAGAGTAGGTTCAGAATCCTGGTCCCTGGGGATGCAGGATCTCTTCCTTGTACTCAAAACCACAGCAGTGGCGGCTGTAGGGCAGCTCCAGACCACCAGAGAGGTTCCAAGCAGCGATTGCACACTGAGATTTTCCCGCTGGCCCGGGCTGGGAGTGCATGGTTTTTCAGGGTCTCAGAGCTCCTGGCTAGTGCCTGTGAGCACCTCTCCCAGGGGAGGGTGAGGGGCGTGCATGTCTCAGGCTCTGATCGCTCAGCGGGGTTCTAAGAGCGCCAGGCTAATGCCTACCCACACCTCTCTCAAGGAGTGTGTGGTGCACGCGCATCTCAGGAACGCCATCTGGCGAAGCTCAAAGCCCCTCACGGGAGCCAGATCCCACTCATTCTCAGGCGCGCTGGAGGCTCAGGTGCGCTGGTGGCTCAGGGAACAAGATCTGGTTTCTCTCCGGCACTCTCTCTGGCTCAGCACCAGGGGAGGCGCTGCTGGATCGGGGGACTTAAGCCCCTGTCCCTAACTGCCCTGATTCCCACAATTTCCTCCCATGATCCTTTGTTCTTTTTTTGAGTTCTTTCAACCAGACTCCAAGTTAATGCTGGTCCCGAGATGCAGGGCACTCTCATGTTGGAGTATTATTTTCCAATTGGTCGCCTCTGGTGGCTCCCACCCCCTTTTGTTTATCTTCTGATTTCAGTCCGAAGTACCCACTCCACTTTACCTCCCCACTGGTGTCTTCTGCCCCCGTAGAGATCCAGACGTGTATAATTCTGATATAATTCTGATTTCAGGGGCACCTGGGTGGCTCAGTGTGTTAAGCCTCTGCCTTCGGCTCAGGTCATGATCTCAGGGTCCTGAGTTCGAGCCCCGCATCGGGCTCTCTGCTCAGCAGGGAGCCTGCTTCCCCCTCTCTCTCTCTGCCTGCCTCTCTGCCTACTAGTGATCTCTGTCTGTCAAATGAATAAATAGAATCTTAAAAAAAAAAAAAGACTGATTTCATGGGCGATCGGAGTTCTTTGGTAGGTAATCAGCTCACTTTAGGGTATAGGTTGAAAGAGCGCCTCCTCCTACTTCCCCGCCATCTTGTCTCCCCACCTCTTGTTTTCTTAATGACTCATTGAATTCTATTTATTTCTTTAGTCTATCCACTCTTCTGTGTTCTCCTACCTATGAACAGCTCACAACTCTTAGCCTTCTCTTTCACTCTTCCTTGTCCTCAATTCACCTATCCTATACCTGTTTTGTTTTTTTTCCCCTTATGGCTTGACTTAACCAATTTAAACCTCAGGCCACACTATCCATCGCCTATATTCTGGGATGCATGGACTCCTTCACAATACCACACACAATTCCCACCTATGCACCATATCTACACCACACTCAGATGTTTACATTCAAAGGCACATTCTTACAATGGTGGTTTTCCATTTCATTATCACCTCCCCCAAGGTGAAATGCCAGTAATTTACATATCCTTATACACATTTTGAAAGACATAACTCTCTGAACTTTTTTTTACATATTTTATTTATTTATTTGATAGAGATCACAAGTAGGCAGAGAAGCACACACAGAGAGAGGAAGGGAAGCAGGCTCACTGCAGAGCAGAGAGCCTAATGTGTGGCTCAATCCCAGGTCCCTGGGATGATGACCTGACCCGAAGGCAGAGGCTTTAACCCACTGAGCCACCCAGGCGCCCCAGCATTATCTGAATTTTTAAATCAGTTTGGGAAAATATACTCAATATTCCCTGTGAGACATAGCATATTGATGACAAAATAACAATAGTTATTACTGATTAGTACCTTTCTATTGATGATAGCTGCTTTGGATTGAATCCTTGTTATGCGACACACACGGATTTATGCCATAGCTAGTACTCAGAGAAATCTGGGATGTCTTTGGTATCACTACAAATGAGGAAAACCAGAATCAGGAAAATGAAGCATCTGCAGGCCTGGGATTCCCACTCAGGAATGCCAAGTGTTGACATGGCTGTTTTATGCATTATAGCACCAATCATGTAATCCTATTTGAAAAAGTCAACAGACTAGCCATACTTGATTTTAACCTTTCACTTAGTTTGGGTGGCCATTATGTTTTATTATTGCTTATTTCTTTGGTGCTTGTTTTATACCAATAGCCACCATTAATATGGTATCAAGCTATCATGGGCATGTCATTAGTATAGAAGTTGTGTGGACTGTGCATGTACTGAGGAATGTAAGATGGGCACAAACCCTTTTACCCACCTCTAAGTAGTACAGTTTTCATATTGTGAATATACTTATCTCACTCTGATCAAAATAAGATTCAAAAAGGAAATGAATAGGTGATATTACTAAAAATGGCAACGTAAAAGCCTCCAAAACCTTCCATAAAAGTCAGGAGAAAACTGTGTGTGCATGCATGAATATGTGTGTGTGTTTAATGGTCAGAATCCACATTTCAGAACTCTGGAATTAATTGATGGCTTGCAGGAATCTGGATAGTGTTTAATTTGAAAAAATGCTAAATATCGGGGCACCTGGGTGGCTCAGTTGGTTAAGCAAGTGCCTTTGGCTCAGGTCATGACCCTGGAGACCTGCGATCGAGTCCCACATCAGGCTCCCAGCTCCATTGGGAGTCTGCATCTCCCTCTGACCTCTCCTCTCATGCTCTCTCACTCTGTCTCTCTCTCTAATAAATAAATAAAATTTTTTTAAAAATGCTAAATATCAGAAGGAGAGAGAGTTTCATGGCATTTTTAACTTGGCCTATTCCCATTCACCCCACGCCAGCTCAGTGATAGCCTTGAAAACAACAGCTTCACAATCCCATGAAAATCTACAGGTTGGCAGGCACTGGAGGAAGAAGAACAAGATTGGAGCCTTTCAAAGCCCATTCAAGGGAATGCAAGAGAATTTTCATTATTTAACCAGTTTGGTAGTTCCCTAGAAGATTTCACTTCCAAAGCTATCTTTATTTTAACAGTCTTAGCCCATATTCAGGCTCTTATAACAAAAATGTCATAGACTGAATGGATTAAACAACAAATAGTTATTTCAAAGAGTTCCGGAGGATGGGAAGTCCAAAATTGAGGCACCCATCTATTCAGTGCATGCTAAGAGGTTGACTGCTGATTAGCAGATGGCAGTCTTCTAACTGTGTCTTTGCACAACAAAAGGAGTGAAGGAGCTCTCTGGAGTCTCTTTTATAAGGACACAATCCTACTCATGAGGGATCCCATCTCCTGGTCTAATCATCTCACAAAGGCTCCACCTCCAAATACCATCACATTGGGGATATGATTTCAGCATATGAACTGGGGTGAGGGGGCACTGGGGACACAGGCAATCAGTCCATAAGCACTGACTCAAAGTTCACTCAGTGTAAAAAGACTCAAGAGACTTGTTAAAAACAATTAGAGGCTGGGCACCTGTCATGATCTCAGGGTACTGGGATCAAACCCCGCATCAGGCTCTCTGCTCAGGGGGAGGCTGCTTCCCCCCGCCTCTCTCTGCCTGCCTCTCTGCATACTTGTGGTCACTGTCTGTTAAATGAATAAATAAATATAAAGAAAACAATTAGAGGCAATTGCTTAATATCATGAATGCCTAAGGTAGTAGATAACAATTTAGACAAACAATAGGCTAATCATAAAGTTTAAAAGGAAAAACTGAAGAATGAGATGTCCCTAGACAGGGCTGAAAATACTGTAATGAAATCCTAGCAATCCTCAAGGCACATACATAGGGCTATGTGCATGTACAGGGCTGTGCACCTGCTTAGCGAAGATCTGAGAATATCCTAAGTATCTACTTCTGGTTAACCTGGAGTCTTTGTGCCAATAAGCAGCAAAAGCTAAGCAACGCTATAAAATAAAAGACATTCCCAGGTAAACAAAACTGAGTTCATTGTTAACACATTAGTATTATAAGAAATATTAGAGGAGTTCTTCAAAATGATATGAAAGGGCAGTAAATGTAACTCAAATCCATATGAAAAAATAAAAAGCAATTATAAATGTAATTATCAGTGATGCTTTAAATCTACCCTAAAGTCTTCATCACCTGCCCTTTGATACTTCAGAGTGTGAGAGAAAGACATTTACACTATTTTTCAATTTACCATGCTAATGGGCATCAGAAGAAAGCTGGGGTGGCAATCCTTATATCAGATCAATTAGATTTTAAGCCAAAGACTATAATAAGAGATGAGGAAGGACACTATATCCTACTCAAAGGGTCTGTCCAACAAGAAGATCTAACAATTTTAAATATCTATGCCCCTAACGTGGGAGCAGCCAACTATATCAACCAATTAATAACAAAATCAAAGAAACACATCAATAATAATACAATAATAGTAGGGGACTTGAACACTCCCCTCACTGAAATGGACAGATCATCCAAGCAAAAGATCAACAAGGAAATAAAGGCCTTAAATGACACACTGGACCAGATGGACATCACAGATCTATTCAGAACATTTCATCCCAAAGCAACAGAATACACATTCTTCTCTAGTGCACATGGAACCTTCTCCAGAATAGATCACATCCTGGGTCACAAATCATGTCTCAACCGGTATCAAAAGATTGGGATCATTCCCTGCATATTTTCAGACCACAATGCTCTGAAGCTAGAACTCAATCACAAGAGGAAAGCTGGAAAGAACCCAAATACATGGAGACTAAACAGCATCCTTCTAAAGAATGAATGGGTCAACCAGGAAATTAAAGAAGAACTGAAAAAATTCATGGAAACAAATGATAATGAAAACACAACAGTTCAAAATCTATGGGACACAGCAAAGGCAGTCCTGAGAGGAAAATATATAGCGGTACAAGCCTTTCTCAAGAAACAAGAAAGGTCTCAAGTACACAACCTAACCCTACACGTAAAGGAGCTGGAGAAAGAACAAGAAAGAAACCCTAAACCCAGCAGGAGAAGAGAAATCATAAAGATCAGAGCAGAAATCAATGAAATAGAAACCAAAAAAACAATAGAAAAAATCAATGAAACTAGGAGCTGGTTCTTTGAAAGAATCAATAGGATTGATAAACCCCTGGCCAGACTCATCAAAAAGAAAAGAGAAAGGACCCAAATCAATAAAATCATGAATGAAAGAGGAGAGATCACAACTAACACCAAAGAAATACAGACAATTATAAGAACATACTATGAGCAACTCTACGCCAACAAATTGGCCAATCTGGAAGAAATGGATGCATTCCTAGAGACATATAAACTACCACAACTGAACCAGGAAGAAATAGAAAACCTGAACAGGCCCATAACCAGTAAGGGGATTGAAACAGTCATCAAAAATCTCCAAACAAACAAAAGCCCAGGGCCAGACGGCTTCCCAGGGGAATTCTACCAAACATTTAAAGAAGAACTAATTCCTATTCTCCTGAAACTGTTCCAAAAAATAGAAATGGAAGGAAAACTTCCAAACTCATTTTATGAGGCCAGCATCACTTTGATCCCAAAACCAGACAAGGATCCCACCAAATAAGAGAACTACAGACCAATATCCTTGATGAACACAGACGCAAAAATTCTCGCCAAAATACTAGCCAATAGGATTCAAAAGTACATTAAAAGGATTATTCACCACGATCAAGTGGGATTTATTCCAGGGCTGCAGGGTTGGTTCAACATCCGCAAATCAATCAATGTGATACAACACATTAATAAAAGAAAGAACAAGAACCATATGATACTCTCAATAGATGCTGAAAAAGCATTTGACAAAGTACAGCTTCCCTTCCTGATCAAAACTCTTCAAAGTGTAGGGATAGAGGGCGAGGGGGAGGGGGTTATGGACATTGGGAAGGGTATTTGTTATCATGAGTGCTGTGAAATATGTAAACCTGGCGATTCACAGACCTGTACCCCTGGGGATAAAAATACATTATATGTTTATAAAAAAAAAACTGGAAGGGGAGGCGAACCATAAAACACTATGGACTCTGAAAAACAACCTGAGGGTTTTGAAGGGGTGGGGGTGGGAGTTTGTGGGAACCAGGTGGTGGGTAATAGGGAGGGCATGTATTGCATGGAGCACTGGGTGTTGTGCAAAAACAATGAATACTGTTAGCTGAAAAATAAATAAATAAATTTATTAAAAACAAACAAAAAAACAAAATTCGCTAATCCCATGATATTGATACAAGTAGGGCACATATTGCATGGAGCACTGGGTGTAGTGCATAAAAAAATGAATCTTGGAACACTGAAAAAATAAAAAAAATTTTAAAAAGTCACCAGTAATATAATTTTAAATCAAATAATTCTCTATTGAAAGCCAAATAGAGTAATTTATATCACCTTGTTGTCCTCTATTTTTGAAATATAATTATTATTATAATAGGTTTATTGTATATATTTGACTTACATTTATGAAAATGGAACACTGTTTTCTTGGGCTAGGTTTAAGTAAAGGAAGGGATGTACCAATAAAGCAGGAGATCAGTCTGGGGATCCTCATTCTGAATTACTTAAATGGAAATATATGGGTTCCTACTACTGACAACAACATAGGGTTATATGCAAAGAAGCTGGCATCTCTTTAAATTATATATATTTTTAAATTATAATGGGAATATATAAGAATTTGTACACTTTTTAATTTTTCTTTTATTTTTTACTTTTAGGGCATGGGAGGAGGGGCAGAGGGATATGGAGTGAGAATCTTAAGCAGGTTCCACACAATATTTGGAGCCCAACACTGGGGCTAGATCTTACATGACCTGAGATGAAATCAAGAGTTGGATGCTTAACCCACTGAGCCACCCAGGGAACACAATCATTGGTTAAAAATAAAAGTTTTTATAATGCTGTTGTACTAAATTTCTTTTAAGTGAATGTCTACAGATTACAATGAAACAGCCTCATGGATGAGTATCATAAGGTTACCAACAGTATATTAAGAACAATTCTCCTTAGAACTCTGAGGGTTACTAGGCATTCTCTATTTATAATTCTACTAAATATGACAAGCTTTAAGCAGCAAAGTTGATGTTTTCCAGAAAAATGAGGAGGATTATTTTTAGGATAGAAACCACTGGTGGCATGGAGAACAGAGAAAAACCCCTTTCTAAAAGCAATCACAATATAACAGAGCCACCACAAGTCTGCCTACTGTGGTTGAAAATGAAATCTCACAAACCCTAGCTAAGATACTAATCAGCTTTCATCCAGGAATTTTCCACTTTCAATTGTGCTAAATTTATTTGTTTCAATATGATTCAGTGTTTTATCTTTTATGTTATATGTTTACATATACGTGTGTGATATTTTATGGATATATATATGTTAATTTCCCAAAGAAAATTAATTTATATTGTTTTATTAATTGATCAGTAGTAGGATTGGTCATTGATACAGACTTTTTTTTAAACTTCTGTTTCCAAGCATAAGCACTGAGAACCATTTGCAACAATTGAATGCAAAGTGAACTCCATTACATACTTCAGTGTTATTGGAGTTATTTTAAAAACATTCTATGCTTGCTACACAAATTGTCCATTGTAG
Organism: Meles meles; assembly: GCF_922984935.1. NCBI lineage: Eukaryota > Metazoa > Chordata > Mammalia > Carnivora > Mustelidae > Meles > Meles meles. The sequence continues at coordinate 8,426,545 of NC_060068.1, forward strand.
CTAAAGTTTTATCATTTGTCACCACTTAACGTGTTTTTAAGACTTTATTTAATTTCCAGTTAGAAAATATACAGCATAATATTTGTTGCAAGTATATAATGTGGTGATTCAACACTTCCATAACGCATGGTGCTCATCACAAGTGTTCTCATTAATCCCCATCCCCTGTTTAACACATCCCCCACCACCCTCCCCTCTGTGACCAACTGCTCATTCTTTAGAGTTAAGGATCTCTTTATTGTTTTGTCTTTCTCTCTTTTTTCCCTCTTTGCACCTTTCTTTTCTGAATTCACATATGAGTGAAAACTTATGGTAATTGTCTTTCTCTGACTTACTTCTCTTGGCCTAATACAGTCTAGCTTCATTCATGTGATAGAAAATGGCAAGAATTCATTCTGTTTTTATGCCTGAGTAATATTATAATATATATCTGTATATCCAATGTCTAATTTGTATTATATACCTATATATGTATAGATATAACATATATATCCATAGATTATATCTATCTATATATAGAAATGCACACATAAATATAGTTATAATACACACACATATATCTATCTATGCATATGTATAGATTTACATGATTTACATAATGGTATATATACCATATCTTCTTTATTCATTTATCTCTCAATGGACATCTGGACTCTTTCCATATTTTGGGTATTATGGTCTTATTTTCTTTAATACTTAGGTACTCATATCATTGAAAATATATGTGGCCTTTAGAATTCAACTTACATTTAATAAATTATTCATAACAAAAAAGAAACAAAAAAGAAAATTGCCACAAAAACAGAGTGATAGGGAATATATAATGATACTCTGTTTTTGTGGCAATTTTCTTTTTTGTTTCTTTTTTGTATATATATATATAATTTATAAATTTATTTATATATATATATATAACTTATTTTTCTAGATTACTGTATCCTTATCCTAAATCCTAGAATGGCATTGTTCATAAAGAGTGTACAAGGTGAAATTAATGAATGAAGCAGCAAGACTAGTGAGAAATTTGTTATATTTTTGACTAGCAGAACCTCAGAACCACTCTTCTCAGGGCCCACATCACCTCCTTGTTTCTCAGGCTATATATGATTGGGTTGAGCACTGGGGTCAGGATGGTGTAGAAGACTGCCAGGACCTTATCCTCTGTGGAGATCTGAAGGATCTTGGACATAAACAAGTGTAAACAAAGGATGCATAGTAGAAAGTCACCACAGTGAATGGGTGCTGCAGGACAAATAGGCCTTCTTCCTTCCTTTGGATGCATGCAGCAGATGGCAAGGATGACCTGGCCATAGGAACAAGCAATGCCAATGAAAGGAAACACAAGGAAGAGAGTGATGCTCACAAACAAAGTGTACTCATAGACCCAGGCATCCATGTAGGCCAGACTCAACATGGCTGGAGCATCACAAAAGAAATTGTTGATGGTTCAGGATCAACAGCAAGGTATACCAAGGACATATTCAGTGTGAGCACAGGAGTTGATTGAACCCGTGATCCAAGAACCTGTTATCACCACACACACTCTTGCTCAGATGAATGGGATAACAGAGAGGAAAGGAAATTGCTACATAATGATCATAGGCCATAGAGGCCAATAATAATCCTTCTGCACCAGCTAAAGTAATGAAAAAAAAAAAAAAACAACAACTCTCAATTCCACACCCAATGAAAGAAGTAGACTTGTTTCCAGAGAGATAATTAGAAGCCATCTCGGGGACAATGTTGGAGACATAGTTCAGGTCCATGAGGGTGAGCTGACTAAGTAGAAAATACATGGGTGTGTGGATATGGGTGTCTAGGAGGATGAGGATGATCACGGACAAGTTACCAAACAGAGCCATTAAGAAAATGAGAAAACTGGGAATGAAGAAAAACAGGCCAATTCTTGATGGTGGGAATAACCCCCAGTAAGAAGATATGACTTGATCTTTGGTTCATATTTTCCATGAGACATTAATTTACTATTCCCTAAAGAGACACAAATATTAAGTACAGAAAAATAATATATTACTTCATTATTTTAGTTCCACCATGATTTATTCAGGACACATGGTGGCTTTTTAAAAAATTAACACACATTTTGAAAAAAAAAATTACCTCATAGTTAAAATCTTGATGAGTCATGAACTTCAGTCTGTGACTCTATCAAGATACATATGTTTCATTTTCCTGTGTAAATTTAGTCATTACCAACATCAGACTTTGTAGTTAAATATGCATTGTAAGTCAATGTAAATGCACAAATTATAAGCCCATATTGAATATATTTTATGACACTTAGGCAATGATTTTTTTTCTTTATAATTAAGCATTCATATTTCTGGAACTATAGTAATTTATCAGGTCATGTTGCAGATATATATCCTTTTTGTTTATTCATGTATTTTGATGCCAAGACTTACTCTCTGCTTCTTTTTCCCCTAGAAATATACAGTAAATAGTTATTGCCAAATATAATTTATGTGAATCAGACTTCTTCCTCCTCACTCAATATTCAAATGCTTTCAAGAAATTCCTTTCCTGATAACTTTCTCTAATATTTTATTTTACCTTCTTGATTCTACTTAAGCTCTCTGAAAAGATCTGTATTGTTCTGTTTTTCAATAATTATATATTATGAATTGCTTTTTGCCACCTTTTCTTGGTCTGTTTTATCTCTTGCTTTTGTGCATTTAAAGCTATTTCCATTTTTTTGATAAGTGTGAGTTTAGCTCCTAAATGTATCTACTCCAGTCAAAAAACTCAACTAACATGATAAAGTGGTTAATCTGCATAAATTTAAATAAAGTGGAAAACATAGTCCAGGGTAGAATCAGAGGTGAAAATGTTAAAAACCTTTAAGGTGAAGAAATTTTAAGGAACAGACACTTAAAAAGAGAAGGAGAAATGGCACTTTTGAGATTATTCTAAGTAGGAATGAGTGGAGGGTATCTTCTCCAGAAGAAATACCATCAGTGTATAAAGCCCAACATGTTATGCCCACAAAGGATTGCAGTGCTTCAGTCTCTCATACTTTTCTAGGACCAAAGCCATCAGAATGTTGAGGAAGTGTTTATATGAGAGAAAGACACACACACACACACACACACACACACACACACACACACACACTGAATTAAAAATGATTGAGGTAAATGCAAGAAAACTTTATAAAAACTTCTGATGTCTTCAGAGAAAATATGAGAATTTGTTAAATCCAAAGTAAAAATGTCATGTGTTATATAAAATTAAGTGCCAAAAAAATAAAAAAAACTTCTGGAAAATAAAGGTTATAATTAATATAATATATTTCATGATAGTCTCAAAAGATAAACTGATGATAATTGACCAGAAAGCAACAGTGAAACACAAAATTTGACACTTAGGAGAGATAAAAGGATGAGAGCAATAATATAAGATGATCCATCATATACTTATGGACATTTCTGTAAATGCATATGACAGTGATTTATTTTTGAAAACAAAAGTTATTTTTAAATATATATTATTAAAAAAAACCCTTTTTTTCCAAACCAATATATGAACTACAATATTCAAAGATGGTGAAAAGAACACAGAAAAATAAAATAAATAATCTATTAAAGGGCATTTTCAGGGAAATGTTCAATATTGTCTTGGAAACAATTTCTTGATAATCCTCAAAATGACGTAGACCAATATCCTAAATTCTCTTTGAGAGAAATTATGGTAATATGAGAAGAAATCTATGCAGTCATGCATATAAAATAACGTGATGTTTTACAATACTGTTATATGTCTTATATATGAAAAACAAATTCCAGGAGATGGAACAAAGCTCTAGGTGCTTATCATCACACATAATGTGATATGTAACTGTGTTGACATAATGGGGAGGGAAAGAGGAAAGTTTGATAATGTAGGAAGGTGATGACTCTTCATCCATACTGGCCTGAGTTACAAATCATGGCCCGGTATTTTGGATTTAGGAATCAAGCATCAGAAGATGAGCATAGAGTTTAAAATATTGAGGAAGTACTGGGAAAAATCATAAAATAATTTGAAGTATTTGCCTTGGGTACCAAAAGGCATAGGTTAGGGAACCATCATTTTATCCTGTGGTTTGTTGATACCAAATCCATGCATTCTTGGAATAATATATTAAAATGATAAAAAAAGTTATTTTAGTTGGTAATTTACATGTACTCAAATTATTGTACATGTGCATCTCCTTATCTACTGTGAAATACCTACATCAGGATTCTTGGTCTATATGAAGCAGTTGATTTTCAATTATTGTGTGATCACTGTCAACTTGCAGAGGAAAAACTGGGGGAGCTGATTGTGTTTATAAGTTAAAGAGGTATTGTGGGAGAAGTAGCAGGCTGAGATGACATCAGGTAGCAGGAGATCAGCTAGTAGCTTATCAAACCATTCCAAACACCTACAAATCCAATAGGACATCAAATAGAAGAATAACAGCAGTTGTAGAAACAGAAAATCAACCACATTCTGAAAGCTAGGACCAGCAGAGAAGTGAATCCAAAGCAAGGGGAAGATAGACCTCGGGGGAAGGGGCCAGTTCCCAGCAAGTGGCAGAGCAATGGAGCAAAAAATCAGAACTTCTAAAAGCCTGCCCCACTGAGGAACATCAATCCAGAGGCTAAGTCAGGGAGAAGACCACTCGGGGACAGCATGGCCTCAGGTCTCATGGGGTCACAGAAGAATCAAGGATCGGGGGTATCTGAGTGTTGCAGAGCTCACAGGTATTAGAACAGGGAAGTCAGCTACAGAGATGGAGGTGAGGAGTGAGGTCGCAACTTGGGGTTACCTTAAATTGCCATCCATGGCACAGGCCACTGCTCGTTGAGCAGGGACCACACAAGATCCATGGAGATCCCCCTGGAAGAGCACTGGGATCTGTGTGGTGTGGAGACTCCAGGCAGGGCTGTGTGCCAGAGACAGAGAAGCCTGGTCACAGGCTGGGTGAGCTTCGTGGGCAGTCCGGAGGCCAGGGAGATGGGAGTGATTGAGCGCTTTTCTCCAAGGGCACAATGAGGAGTGGGGCCCTGAGATCTCAGCTACTTCTGTCCGGAGATTGGGAGGCCGACATTTTCATTTCCATCCTCCAGAACTCTACAGAAAACATTCAGGAAACAAAAGCTCCCAAAAGTGAACCCGAGTGGACCCCTGGTAAGGGCGGTGCAATTCTGCCTCAGGCAAATAGACTTGAGAATCACTACAACAGGCCCCTTCCCCAGAGGATCAGTAAGAAATCCAGCCAAGACCAAATTCACTTACCAAGGAGAACAGTGGAATTCCAGAGGATGAGAAAGCAAAGCATGGAATTCATGTCTTTCTCCCCATGATTCTTTAGTCTTGCAAAGTTAATGAATTTTTCTTAATTTTATTTTTTCTTTTGCTAATTGTTTTAACATTTACCCTTTCTTCTTTTAACATTTTAACTAGTTTATCTTAACAATACCTTTCATTAAATTTTTTTGAACCATTATTATACTCATATTTTATTCTTCATTGCATCTAACTTTATTTTGTGTATAAATATAGGATTTTTTCATATAAACATTTGTGATACAACTTCTTCTAATAAATCATAATGTACCCTAAATCTAGCACAGAGCTTTGTCCTAGTCTCCAGGCTGAGCAAATTCTCTCCACGTTCTTTTTCTTTATTCTACTAACCAACTTATCAACTCCTTTTTTAGAAATTAAAAAAATATCATCTTTATAATCATATTACAACCCTTTACTGTGTTTACCTTTATATATGTTTTCCATTCTTTAAAAATTTGGGAGGTAGTTTCTTTTAAGAGACCAAAATTCTTGCAAAATTAAGTGGGTGACCCTGTTCTATTCACCAATCTAATATATATATATATATATATCTTTTTTAACTATCTTCTCCTTATTTGTTTTCTTTTTTTTCCTGAACTTCTTTTTAACCCCTTTCTTCCCACCCCCACGATTTGGGGTCTATTCTGATTTGGTAAAAGCACATTTCCTGGGGTCTTTGCCACCCTTTTAGTAGTTTATTTGCTTCCTTCATATATTCTTATCTGAATAAAATGACAAGGCAGAAAAAAACTCACCACAAAAAAAGAACAAGAGGTAGTACTGAAGGCCAGGGACCTAATCATACAGACATTGGTAATATGTCAGATCTAGAGTTCAGAATGTTGATTCTCAAGGTGCTAGCCGGGCTCAAAAAAGAGTTGGAAGATATTAGATAAACACTGTCTGGAGAAATAAAAGCCCTTTCTGGAGTAATAAAAGAATTAAAATCTAACCAAGTTGAAATTTAAAAAATATCTATTAATGAGGTGCAATCAAAAATGGAGGCTCTTACTGCAAGGCAGAAGAGAGAATTAGTGATATAGAAGACCAAATGACAGAGAATAAAGAAGCTGAGCAAAAGAGAGATAAACAACTACTGGATCACAAGGGGAGAATTCAAGAGATAAGTGATGCCATAAGAGGAAACTGCATTAGAATAATTGGGATTCCAGAAGAAGAAGAAAGAAAGAGGGGAGCAGAAAGTATATTGGAGAGAATTTCCCTAATATGGCAAAGGGAACAAGCATTAAAATCCAGGAGGTGCAGAGAACCCCCCTCAAAATCAATAAGAATAGGTCCACACCCAGTCATATAATAGTAAAATTTACAAGTCTTAGTGACAAAGAGAAAATCCTGAAAGCAGCATGGGACTAAAAGTCTGTAACATACAAGGGGGAAAACATTAGATTGGCAGCAGACTTATCCACGGAGACCTGACAGGCCAGAAAGAGTGGACATGATATATTCAGAGCATTAAATGAGGAAAACATGCAGCCAAAAATACTATATCCAGGTAGGTTATCATTGAAAATAGAAGGAGAGATAAAAAGCTTCTAAGAAAAACATAAATTAAAAGAATTTGTAAACACCAAACCAGCTCTACAGGAAATATTTAAAGGGGTCCTCTAAGCAAATAGAGAGCCTAAAAGTAGTAAATCAGAAAGGAACAGAGACAATATACAGTAACAGTCACCATACAGGCAATACAATGGCATGAGATCTATATCTCTTTTTGGTTACCCTGAATGTAAATGGGCTAAATGCCCCCAGTCAAAAGACACAGGATGTCAGAATGGATTAAAAAAAAAACAAAACCCATCAATATGCTGTCTACAAGAAGCTCATTTTAGACTCAAAGACACCTCCAGATTTAAAGTGAGGGGGTGGAAAACAATTTACCATGCTAATGGACATCAGAAGAAAGCTAGTGTTGCAATACTTATATTAGATCAATTAGATTTTAAGCCAAAGATTATAATATGAGCTGAGGAAGGACACTATATCATACTCAAAGGGTCTGTCCAACAAGAAGATCTAACAATTTTAAATATCTATGCCCCTAACATGGGAGGAATCAACTACATAAACCAATTAATAACAAAATCAAAAGAACTCATCAGCAATAATACAATAATAGTAGGGGACTTTAACACTCCCCTCACTCAAATGGACAGGTCATCCAAGCAAAAGATCAAAAAGGAAATAAAGGCCTTAAATGACACACTGGACCAAGTGGACATCACAGATATTTACAGAACATCCCATCCCAAAGCAACACATTCTTCTCTAGTGCACATGGAATTTTCCAGAATAGATCACATCCTGGATCACAAATCAAGTCTCATCCCATATCAAAAATGGGGATTATTTCCTGCTTATTTTCAGACCACAATGCTCTGAAGGTAAAAATCAATCACAAGAGGAAATTTGGAAAGAACCCAAATACATGGAGACTAAAGAGGATCCTTCTAAAGAATGAATGGGTCAACCAGGAAATTAAAGAAGAATTGAAAAAATTCATGGAAACAAATGATAATGAAAACACAATGGTCCAAAATCTGTGGAACAGAGCAAAGGCAGTCCTGAGAGGAAAATATATAGCAATACATGCCTTTCTCAAGCATCAAGAAAAGTCTCAAATACACAACCTAACCCTACACCTAAAGGAGTGGAGAAATAACAACAAAGAAAGCCTGAACCCAGCAGGAGAAGAGAAATAAGATCAGAGCAAGAATCAATGAAATAGAAACCAGAAACTATAGAACAAATCAATGAAGCTAGGAGCTTGTTCTTTGAAAGAATTAATAAGGCCAATAAAGCCCTGGCCAGAGTCATCAAAAAGAAGAGAATGGACCCAAATAAATAAAATCATGAATGAAAGAGGAGAGATTACAGCCAACACCAAAGAAATACAATTATAAGAATATATTATGAAGAACTCTACAACAACAAATTTGACAATCTGGAAGAAATGGATGCACTCTTAGAGACATATAAACTACCACAGCCAAACAAGAAAGAAATAGAAAACCTGAACAGACCCATAACCAGTAAGGAGATTGAAGCAGAGCCACCAAAAATCTCCTAACAAACAAGAGCCCAGGGCCAGAGGGCTTCCCAGGGGAATTCTACCAAACATTTAGAGAAGAATTAATTCCTATTCTCCTGAAAATCTTTCAAAAATTAGAAAGGGAAGGAAAACTTCTAAACTAATCTTATGATGCCACATTACCTTGATCCCAAAACCAGACAAGGATCCAATCAAAAAAGAGAATTACATACCAATATCCTCGATGAACACAGACATGAAAATTGTCATCAAAATACTAGCCAATAGAATACAAGAGTACATTAAAATGATTATTCACCACGACCAAGTAGGATTTATTCCAGGGCTGCAAGGTTGGTTCAACATCCACAAATCAAACAATATGATACAATATATTAATAAAACAAAGAATAAGAACCATATGATACTCTCAATAGATGCTGAAAAAGCATTTGAAAAGTACAGCATCCCTTCCTGATAAAAACTCTTCAAAGTGTAGGGATAGAGGACACATACCTCAATATCATCACAGTCATCTATGAAAAACCCACCGCAAATATCATTCTCAATGGAAAACAAAACAAAACAAAAAACTGAGAGCTTTTCTGCTAAGGTCAGGAACATGGCAAGGATGTCCATTGTCATGACTGCTATTCAACATAGTCCTAGAAGTCCTAGCCTCTGCAATCAGACAACAAAAAGAAATTAAAGGCATCCAAATCAGCAAAGAAGAAATCAAACTATCACTCTTTGCAGATGATACAATACTATATGTGGAAAACCCAAAACACTCCACTCCAAATTTGCTAGAACTTGTGCAGGAATTCAGTAAAGTGTCAGGATATAAAATCAATGCACAGAAAGCAGTTGCATTTCTTTACACCAAAAACAGGACACAAGAAAGAGAAATTAAGGAGTCAATCCCATTTAAAATTGCACTCACAGCTTTGTAGTCAAAACTATAAGATACCTAGGAATAAAGCTAACCAAAGAGGCAAAGAATCTATACTTAGAAAACTATAAAGTACTCATAAAGAAATTAAGGAAGACACAAAGTAATGAAAAAATGTTTCATGCTCATGGATTGGTAGAACAAATATAGTGAAAATGTCTATGCTACCTAAAGCAATCTACACATTTAATGCAATACTACCAAAATTCCATCCATTTTTTTCAAAGAAATGGAACAAATAATTCTAAAATTTATATGGAATCAGAAAAGACCTCCAATAGCCAGAGGAATTTTGAAGTTCTTAAAAAGGTAAAAGTAAAATTACCATATACTTCGACAATCCCACTTCTGGATATATGCCCAAAGGAAATAAATTATTTGAAATCAAATTTGAAGCTACACTTTATTCTTATAATCATTATTGCAGCATGATTCATAATAGATAAAATATGGAAATTAATTTTATATATTCATTGGCAAATAAATGAAAAAATTAAATAACAGCAACATGGATGAACCTGGAGAACATTAAGAGAAGTGAAATAAGCCAGACACAGAAAGATAAGCAACTTATAACTACAACTGTATATGAAATTTAATAGTCAATCTTTAGAAGTAAAGAGTAGAATGGCAATTGTCAGTGACCAGAGGGAGGGAGAAAAGGGAAGATGTGGGTTAAATGCTACGTTCCCAGGATACATGTTAAATAAGTTCTATTTACAGCAATTTATATATAGTTAACCACATTGTATATTTAAAATGTCCTGTTACTATAGATCTCACCAGTTGGTAGTATTCCTACACACACACACACACACAAAAGCTAAATGAATTGGCAGATATGCACTTTGTAGTGATTATTGTGAAGTGTAAGTATCTTAAATGAAGCTGTGTACCTTAAATATAAAATTATCTATATATATTTATATATATATATAAAATATAGAAAATTTTGTCAATTATACCTAAACAAATATGAAGAAAAAATGAAAAAATATGACAAGACTGAATGGGATAATTTATATAGATATGTCAAATCTGAGTTGCATGAATGACCCAGACACAGTAGCTGTGATATTTTTTTACCATCTTCACCATTGCCACTAAAATCAACATAGTGACCATCATACATTTTTATCCATTCACTTGTCTTCCTTGGATTGCTCAGGGACATTGTTCCAAAAAAGTTTCAAAACACTCATTGATTTTCACACAGCATCCTACTTTGGTATCACAGATGTAACTATTACTGCACTGGGAAATTAGTGACAGACAAAGAAAATTTTAATTTATTTATATTTTAAAGTTAACTTTTTTAAAAAAAGATTTTATGTATTTATTTCACAGAAAGCACAAGGAAAGGGAGCAAGAGAGGGAGAATCAGGCACCCCGCCAATCAAGGAGCCAGATGCAGGGCCCACTGTCAGGACCCTGGGATCATGAGTTGAGCCAAGGCAGAAGTTTAACGGACTTAGCCACCCAGGTGCCCCAAAGACATTTTTCTTTTAATGTCATAGTTAAACACAGAAAGCAGTACAACTGGGCAAAATTTGTGTTAAAAAAAATAATCCTATACCCCTTTGGACCCACCTACTTCCTCCTTATATGGGCATGTCCATAGATTGACAAAGGAAAGTTTAAATTTTTTTTAAAGATTATTTTTAAAGATTTCTAAAGATTTTTTAAAAGATTATTTATTTATTTATTTGACAGAGAGAGATCACAAGTAGACAGAGAGGCAGGAGGAAGTAGGCTCCCCACTGAGCAGAGAGCCCAATGTGGGGCTCAATCCCAGGACCCTGAGATCATGACCTGAGCCTAAGGCAGAGGCTTAACCCACTGAGCCACCCAGGTGCCCTAAAAGTTTACATTTTTGAATACAGATGCAAAGTAGGCAAAAAACATTAACATTGATGCAAAAAATAAAAACAAAAGAAAATCAAGGCAGAGGAAGCTTAACCTGTTGGAATGGTAGTAACAGAGTGATTTGAGATGGGATCTGTGGGGAAGGAGGGGGAATCAAATTTGCTGCTTAAAAAAAGGTTAAAAAAAAAAAGACATCTTTACAATCAATCCCTGGCTGATTGCACCCCTGCAACAAGAAAATGGGTAGAAGAGTCCTTGGATTATTTTAACAATATGGCCATTTTCTTCTATGCCTCCACTGGGGGTGGGGGTTGGGTTCTGGACTACACTGAAGCTAGGCCTTCTGTAAGGGGCTGTGGCAGACTGACCAGGCAGACCTGTCCCCCCTCTTCCTGGGTCTGGACCTCCTTCTGGTTGACCCTGCATCCCCCTCCTGCCCCCAAATCCAAGGAAGAAGTAGGAAATACTTATTTTCTACCACCACTGTTAATGATTTGCACTCTTCTAGACCTTATTCCTTAAGTTTCATGCTAGCCCATGGAATTCCTACCCAGTATGACTCAACTCTGTCCTTACAAACACCCTCATTTAATTCCTGTCCAGAGAGCACATTTATGAACTACCCCCTAAACACTTTCTATTGTAAACAGTACAGCTCTGCTCACTAAAACTCCAGTTAAAATATTGTTTCCAGGGGGCGCCTGGGTGGCTCAGTGGTTTAAGCTGCTGCCTTCAACTCAGATCATGATCTCGGGGTCCTGGGATCGAGTCCTGCATTGGGTTCTCTGCTCGGCAGGGAGCCTGCTTCCCTCTCACTCTCTCTGTCTGCCTCTCTGCCTACTTGTGATCTCTCTCTGTCAAATAAATAAATAAAATCTTTAAAAAATATATTGTTTCCAAATTTGACTAACTCTTTCATAGATGACATCACTCATTTGCTTAACTAACAACCTGAAAATGGGAACGATTTCCGTCTGGTCAATAATCCACAATGCCAGAGAATTCACCCAATAGGACCAATAGTCATGTCCTATGCATGCCTGAAGTCAGCTCTATTTCTTCAAAATAAAGTTTAGGCTACAAAGCCTTCTTTATTTAGTTGCAATCTCCCCCATCTGTAGGGGGTCCCTTACTGCCTCTGGACTCAAAATATGTTTCCTTTCCTCAATGGATAATATGTCCATTTCAAATTCAATTATTTTTCTAAAAATCCCTTTGTTCAGACAAATTGTAACATTTTCCAGTCTATTTGCATTCATATATTTACTATTTATTTTGTCAGAGAGAATCATTATTATTTTAAAGTGACCATATTTACATGAATATAGTATCACTTAGTGTAGATCTTCATTTGATTTACCATAAGTTGAGAAAAGAAATACACTGGTGCTTGTAGATAATATCAACCATTGATTAAAATGTCAATTCCAGAGACAAGGTATTAGAAGCTCAGAAGATGGTGGGGAAGTAGGAGGAGGCGCCGTTTCAACCTGTACCCTAAAGTGAGCTGATTACCTACCAAAGAATTCCGATCACCCATGAAATCAACCTGAGATCAGAATTACACACGTCTGGATCTCTACAGGAGCAGAAGACGCCAGTGGCAGGTAAAGCAGAGTGGGAACATCGGACTGATATCCGAAGATAAACAAAAGGGGGAGGGAGCCACCAGAGGCAACTGATTGGAAAGTAATACCCAATATGAGAGTGCCCTGCGTCTGGGGACCAGCATTTGCTTGGAGTATGGTTGAAAGCACTCAAAAAAAAAAAAAAAAAAAAGAAAAAAAGAAAAAGAAAAAAAGCAAAGCATGGCGGGGGGAAATTATGGGAATTGGGGAGGTTAGGGACAGGGGCTTAAGTCCCTGGACCCAGGACAGCCTCCACTGGCACTGAGCCAGAGAGAGTGCTGTGGAGAAACCAGGTCTTGGTTCCTGAGCCCCCAGCGCGTCCGAGAACGCATGGGGTCCGACTCCCCAGAGGGGCTGGGAGCCTGGCCAGATGGCATTCCTGAAATGTGTGCATCCCACACCCTCCCTTGGGAGAGGTGCGCAAGGGTGCTAGCCGGGAGCTCTGGCATCCTGAAAAACCAGGCATTCCCAGCCTGGGCCAACAGGAAAATCTCAGTGTGAAATCGCTGCTTGGAACCACTCTGGTGGTCTGGAGCTGCCCAGACAGCCACCGCTGCCGTGGGATTGGGTACAATGAAGAGATCCTGCATCCACAGGGACCTAGAATCAGAACCTACTCTGCCAGCAGCTCTGCAGAGCATTCTGAGACTTCTCTCTGAGAGGGAGGTCTGGGTGCAGTTAGCTTTCCTCTAAACCAACAAAAACCATCAAAAGCTGTCAAGGCAAGAGAAAACAGATGAAAGAACATAAAAACCTCCAGAGAACAAAAGCCTGGAAAAAAAAAATGGTTTCCTCAGCACCCACCCACTTTAGGAGTGTGGGAGGATCTAACTCAGGGAACATCATTGTCTGAAAACCCACGTGGCAGGCCCCTCCCCCAGAAAACCAACCCGGAAGGAAGGA